>NW_021703779.1:21936817-21957654 GCF_005190385.1 Monodon monoceros | reverse complement strand
ACGGCGCGGGGGCCGCCGTGGCCGCCGCGGCCGCGGCCGCCGCAGCCTGGGACACGCTCAAGATCAGCCAGGCGCCGCAGGTGAGCATCAGCCGCAGCAAGTCGTACCGCGAAAACGGGGCGCCCTTCGTGCCGCCACCGCCCGCGCTGGACGAGCTGGGCGGCCCGGGGGGCGCCGCGCACCCGGACGAGCGCCTCGGCGCGGCCGGTGGCCCCGGCGGCGCCCCGGCGGCGAGTAGCGGCACGGGCGCCGAGGACGAGGAGGAGGAGCTGCTGGAGGATGAAGAGGACGAGGACGAGGAAGAGGAGCTGCTGGAAGACGACGAGGAGGAGCTGCTGGAGGACGACGCCCGCGCGCTGATCAAGGAACCGCGGCGCTGCGCCGTGGCCGCCACCGGAGCGGTGGCCACCGCCGCTGCCGCCGCGGTGGCCGCTGAGGGCGGGGAGCTGTCGCCCAAGGAGGAGCTGCTGCTGCACCCAGAGGACGCTGAGGGCAAGGACGGCGAGGATAGCGTGTGCCTGTCTGCGGGCAGCGACTCAGAGGAGGGGCTGCTGAAGCGCAAACAGCGGCGCTACCGCACCACGTTCACCAGTTACCAGCTGGAGGAACTGGAGCGGGCCTTCCAGAAGACGCACTACCCAGACGTCTTCACCAGGTACGCGCGAGGGGTGGTCGCAGCGGCAGCGGCTGGAGGGAGCGAGTGGGTCCGGGAGAGGGAAGGTGGGCGGGCAGGGGCCCCGGGCTGGGGCAGGGACTCCGCTCCTGGACTCTACCCAGGCGCGCCCTCCCAATGCACCCACCCCGTTGACCAAAAACTACTCCCCTCCTCTCCCCTACTCCGGGCCTTAAGTTTAGACTGGGATGTTTTTTGTTTTTGGTCCTTCCCAAGGTCTCTCCAGTTTAATTTTTTCAAATTACGAGTTTTAGAGAAAAAGAAACGGCCTTTCCAAAGGCCTCCCGAACACGCCACCTTGGAGACGTGCGCACCCTTGCGCACACACTCAGGGCCCCGGGCGCTACGGCCCGGAGTCCGGGCCAGGTCCCAGGCGAGGCGCAGGAAGCGCTGCCGGCCCTCGCCGCCAGAGCTAAACAGGGGCTATTTTGGGCCACCGTGTGGTGCGATCGCCATCCCTGCCTGATGCCCCGGGCGCCTGCTGGGTATCAGTTAACGCAGTTCGCAGTAAAGCTGCCCGTGCCTGCGGAGAAGGCCGTTAAAAAGATCCGAGTTCTGTCATTTGAGGACTCCTGAAATAACCGAAGGAAGTCAAAACGGGGCAGTGTTTGGTATCTGTACAACTGTGGAGGCACCGGCCGTAATCTTCCCTTCTCATCGCTGCCCTCTCTCCCTCCACACACATTAAACCCAGTGTTGGTTTAATGTACGCGGGTTCACAGGGGCTGGCATTGATTGCTGGAAGTCTGGCAGGCAGTAGACGGAACAGCTGGGGGAATTTTTCTCTTTGGACGGCTGTCCAACCCGGGTTTTTCTCCTAGTTACGCTCCACTTCCCACTCGCCCGGGTTTTTTTGGGGGAAAGATGTACCTGTGAGATGACTGGGCCTCTGAAGGCCAGCTTATTCATCCTACCTGGGGCGCCGGCCTGGCTGGGGGCCTTCCTCTCCCACCCCAAGGCTTAGGTCTGGCTCGGCGAGGAACCACGGTTAGGGCAAACTTTCCCCAGCGGGGAGGGAGAAAGAGATGGGTGCTTGCCTAGCGTTGGGCTTGTCAAAGCTCGAGCAGCACCTTCGCATGAGGCGTGTGCGGCTTTTCAACGTGCATTTTAGTAGCAGCGGAAAGCTGTCCGCCCCTTTGAACCAGAGGAGAAATCGCTCAGTGTTCAGGAGGCCCGAGCCAACTCGCAAGTGTAGTTGGTGTAGCCATTAATTGCCAAACTGTCTCCTAATCAGAAACGGAAAAGAGTAGATTTGATGCGGGGCAAAGGCACTGAACTTGATCATCCCCTGAGCTAAACTTGGTCCTCCCCTCTTTCATCCAGTCCCTTCGTTACCTTTAGAAAAGAAAATAAATTTTAAAACAATTGTGTCTATCAAATAGCTAACCGGCCGACCTGCTTTTCTGCATTTATCACACGTGTAATTCAAAAGAAGAAAATGATGTGGTGTCGCTTGGCACCCAGGTCTGCCCTTCTTTAGCTTCTCCAGGGGAACCAAAGTACATGAAGAGGGGCAGCTCCTTTTCGCCACCCCGTGCTCACCTCTTTCCGACCCAGGGGGTTAGCTAGAGCCCCTTGGTTCCCGCCCGGATCCAGCCGGGAGTGTGGTTTTGGGGTTTTAGATTTGCTGATGCTCACTGTAGCAGAAGGCAGAGGGAAGCTCTCCAGTGAACCGGTTTTCTCCCAATCCTGAAGTTTCAGGTGTGGGCCAGGGGCACTGCCAGCAGTGCAGACCCAGGTCCGAGGCTGGGGCGGCCCCCGCTCTTTCATATTAGCGAGCGGAGGGCCAACTATTCTCTGCGCGCTCGTATTTTCGGTAAACAGGTCGTAAGCCATTCTACAGCATCTTAATGGTTTCCTATTTGCCTTAATTGTCGCAGTAATAACTGCAATGACGGGGTAGGGTTTCAGTTAAATTGACTTCCCCTGAGATGGGCAGGGTTTGTAGTGGGCACTGGAGTCAGGAGGTGCGCAGAATTTTGTTTAATCGAAAAATTACCCCACTGAACTCTTAACAAGCTTAACATATCTCCAGAGGGTAATGGGGAGTATGACCTAAAGGGGTGAGGGAGGGAGGATGGCGGCAGAGAGAGAGAGATGGAAGGAAAGGCGGAGAGCTGGAGAGAGAGAGAGAGAGAGAGAGAGAGAGAGAGGAGAGGGGAGAGAACATTTTTTAAAGAAGGCAGAAAGAAACCAAGAGGGCGAAAGAAATGTTTTTAGTTGGGTGCTGAGTTCTTCCATTTACTATTAGGACAAAAGAGGCTATAATCACTGTGTATGTGTGTGTGTGTGTGTGTCTTGTCTAACTCTGGCTTAGAAGTGAGAGAGAATCCGAGACTTAGAGACTCAAGAAGTCACCCCTGTCACTCTTGAATATAATATGATACAATATAATAGATAACATCCTATATCTGGGAGTGTGTTGCGTTTTTACGTCTTCAGTCAAATAGAAGGCACTCCAATGTTGAAGGGATGGTGATGCCTAGGTGTGTGGGGTGAGATCCTAATGGAGGAGGCTGCCAGCGAGGGAAAGGGGGCTGACGGGGGTTGCTGGAGCCTGCAGTGACCTCCTGCCTGTGTGTTGCTTTCTTATAGGGAGGAACTGGCCATGAGGCTGGACTTGACTGAGGCCCGGGTCCAGGTGAGCTGCACTGCAGAGAGGGAGGAAGGGAGGGGCAGTGGGCTGGGGGGAGAGTGGAAGAGAGATGGGTTGATGGATTGGAGGGTTGTTGAGAGACCCCCTTCATAAAATGAAGAAAAGCAGATCAGAAAGATAAACCCAGACACTCACACACAAAACTATATTAAAATATGAACACCTGGGAGGTTGAAGGGGAAGATTTCGAGGTTTGGGAGCCTTGTGGAAGGAGTCCAGGATCAGAAGAGGGGTTTCAGCGTCCCTGAGACTGCAGTTCAGAAGCCCCCTGGTCCACAGCCCCTGTAGGAAACAATCTGCGAACTGAACTGACTTCTCCTGATTGAAATAATGGGATGGAGCATGGATTTGGTTGTTAGACAAATCCGCTCAGCTCCAAGCAGGTATTTGGCTGCGATTAAGTCCCCAATCGGGCTTCATAAAAGCCCACTTAGTGCTAGAACAAACAGGGCCATTTGAAGGCAAAATGCTGTTTGATTTCCCCTCTGCCCGCACAAGGAGCTGGCTAATGCTATTTGATTTCCCATTTTTTATAGCAATGAGCCCACATTGATCTAATAGGGAGTGAGTGCAATGCTATTAAAGGTGTTTGCAGCCCCATACCAGAGTGCATTTCCGAACCCAGGCCTCATAACCAAAGAGACGATCAACACTGGGCAGCCCCGACGGCCAACAGAAAACAGATGTCCCTGGGTTAGGAGCTGAGTGAATCACTTTACAGTCAAAATCAGGTGCTGATAAAGCACAATAAATTCCATATGGCTCATTTAATACACAACAGCTTCTTGCATTAGAGGGCTAATGATGAGGCCTGTCCCCTCCTTTCTGTTGACACATTTCTCCATTGTCAAACAGAGATGTGACAGCAACTCTGCATTTTCAGCTCAGGGGAACGAGTCGTGGGAAAGTTAAATAACTTTTAAAAAGAAAGAGAGCGCCCCCCTCCCCTTCTCCTCTCTCCCTATTCACTGGAGAAGATGTAATTAAGTGAATATGAATTATTAGAGTCCTTTCGTTTACCTTTGGGGGGCCTCAGAGGTATTAATTCAATAATGAGGAATTGCAGGGGGACATCTTGATAATTGCAGTTGAGCCGGGAGAGCTGATCCATCTGTAGAAGGTTTCCACTTTCTTTGAGGGCATTCTGCCTCCACTGTTCCCCCCACCCCCCCACCCTTACTCCTTTCACTGCCATCGAGAAGGGGTGGATATTGTCTAGACAGATTTGGATACACAAAAGCTGCCCACCCAGCCTGGTCCCATCTAGTCTTCCTTTTTCAAGTCTCTGAATTTCCACACTGGAGTGTTTCTGTGATTCTCAAATAGATTATTTGAGGGCTGTGAAATGTTATGGATGGGCCCCCCTTTGGCAGAATTTTAAGTAATCAACCGACTTGGATTCTTGATTTTTCTTGCCCTAGGTGGCTGTCTAGAAGTCAAACCAAGCCTAGATACTAGTGCTAGTAACGACAACCCCCACTGTGTATATTTGAAAGGCATAGATGTCTTAAAAATTTTTTAAACATTTTCCTCTGGGATCATTTACATTATATTTTAATATAACTCTGTATAGCCCTGGAGTTCATTCTTAATTTTTAGACTTGTGTGCAGGCATAAACCCAGTCCTAAAAATATTAATGCCTTCAGGGGAGAAGGAGCATATCTTCTCAGCTGTGGGTGTGATGAGCAGGTCACATAAAAATAATCTCATGCTCCTAGGAGTTATTTTTAGACTATGGTAGCTGCCATATTTCAGGTAAAGGTCTCTACTAAAACTGCTTTCTATTAACAATTAGCAAGATACCTTGTGCTGAAAACCTCCCCCAAGCCTAGAACTATCTTATTTAAATAACCTATTTAAACCACATCCCCAGAAGAAATAAAGGACCCGTTAGCTAGCTCTGAATATGTGCACAGTCTACAGGTATCCTACACTCTGGTTTCTGTGTCCAGGTATTGCTGAATACCTGGTCCCCGCAGTCAGTGCCTTACTCGGCAGAACACGGCCCTGCATAGAGCCCCTGCAGATAGCAGGCTGTGTGCCCCACACTTCATTTCAGGGAGAACTGGGCCCCTAAACTGTATGCCTGTTTGCTAATTACCGTGGGCATTTCTTCCCTCCCTCCCAGTTCTCCCCAAGCCCAAGAACCCAGTGTAGTGCTCATAGGCGTTCAATAAATATTTCTGGAAAGATCAAATGAACCGCCTCCCCGATTCCCTTTTCAGTGCAGAGCAAGAATTTTGCCACCTCTTGGGTACACGTGAAATAGGCAAAAATAGCTGATTTGAGGCAGAAAGCTGATAAGCATTCTTCTCTTGGTGGCTGCCTGGTCCCAAGAGTCACCACTGAATGCCAACTTCTGCATGCCTTATTTTGCTCATTCCTCATCACAGCCTTATGAGGAAACTTTTATTACCCCCATTTTACAGATTAGAAAAGTGAGGTTCAGAGAGGTTTAAGTGACCTGTTTAAAGACACACAGCAAGCAAAAGGCAGCGCAGACATTTAAACCTTGGTTTCCTCACTTCTGAACACACGAAACTACTTTCCTTAAAAATTGGAAAGGAACTAGGCTGGTTGAAATATCCACTGGAGAGGGTTCACTTGCCCAGTGTTTCCTGCTCGCTTTAAGTTGGGCCCTCTTTCACTGACCCTTTGGCCCCAGACGTGTCCTTGAACAACCTGAAGCCAGAGAGGGGTGAGGTGGGCGCAGGCCGCAGGGGAAAAGAGGCAGGGCCCGCGGCGCACGGGGAAGAGGCGGGGGCGGGGTGGGGGGTGGGCCGGAGCCTCGCCGACCCCGGCCTCTTTCCGCTTTGCAGGTCTGGTTCCAGAACCGTCGGGCGAAGTGGCGCAAGCGGGAGAAGGCGGGCGCACAGACCCATCCTCCGGGTCTGCCCTTCCCCGGGCCGCTCTCCGCTACCCACCCGCTCAGCCCCTACCTGGACGCCAGCCCCTTCCCCCCGCACCACCCTGCGCTCGACTCGGCCTGGACGGCCGCTGCCGCCGCCGCTGCCGCTGCCTTCCCGAGCCTACCTCCGCCTCCGGGCTCGGCCAGCCTGCCGCCCAGCGGGGCGCCGCTGGGCCTGAGCACTTTCCTAGGAGCCGCCGTGTTCCGGCACCCGGCCTTTATCAGCCCTGCGTTCGGCAGGTAATACGCGGCTTCGGGGAGTCTGTCTCTCTCATACACGCACAGAGGCCTGGGTCCAGGGAGGAGGCTGGAGACGGGTAGGGACTACACACATCTTTTCTCTTTGGCTTAACCTCAGCGACTTAGCCAAAGAAAATAATCCCTAATTTTGCCTTAAACAATGTGGATCTTGAAGGGAATGACTTGGGACTGAGCGGCAAAGGGAAAGGCAGTGACGATAATAGCAACCGTGGAAACTGGGAGTGTTCAATGAAAGCTGCACCAGTACAATTTGAAGGCAGCAACAGCCCAGGCCATAGGTGATATGTGTGTAAACGGGTACAGGTGTAGGCCACAGAGCCAGAATGACTTTTCAAGTTTTGCAAAAATCCTTCCTCATGCCCCAGAGCCTGGCAACCAGAGGAACACAGCCCTGGCCCCCACAGGAGCCCTGGAGCCACGGGCCCTCTGGGTGCAAAGGATTCTTTCTTCTTCCCCAGACTCTATCTTCCTTGCCATTCAAGTGACCCACTGCCAACCATACCCCCGACCCCCATATATACAACTCCCGGCCCCCCCAAAGCGGCACAAGACAACGAAAGAAAAGAAACAGTTCATCATATATTATAACTCCCTTTCTTTAAATGAACATCGAATGATGAAATTAAAAGTCTGTATAATCACACAGACAAAGAAACAAAGGAGAGATGTATTAAGTTGGAAAGTGCAGTGAAAATAAAACTGAATGCAGCTTCAATGATCTCTCTTTGGGAGAACAAAGAAATAATAGATTGATCCAACTGCATAGCCACTTAACAAAAAAAATCATCTGGAGAAAATGTTCAAAAAAGACTCAGTAAAATTAGTTTCTTGTAACAAACCAATAAAGTAAACAGAAAGTGCACTGAAGTGTAGTGACTCAGTTTACCTAGTGGAACCAGGGCATGTTAGGCCCCCTCCAGGCCACACTTTATTTCTTTCTGGAAAAAATTGTTAAAGTCCTCTGCCCCTCGCTCCCCACCCTCTCCTTTACCCTTCTCACAACAAATGACTTGTAAAAGCTGGCAAACCACGGCTGGAGTACGGGCTGCCAGATTTGGAGAGGCTGGAAGAGGAGTGCGGTGCGGGTGGTAAAAATAACAGAGGTGATAACAGAGGTGGAGGGTGGGCTTGGGAGATGCAGGAGGCGCTCCTCGAGCCCAGGTGGGCTCATTTCTAATCGTGGAAACCCTGAGTTGGCCTTGCGGGGGCCCGGAGCCAAAGCCCTGGGGGGAAGCGGCGGGGGTAGGGGTGGTGGCATTGAGCGTCAGGGGCGTCTCGGGCCTCAGCTGCAGGTCAGCGGTGCAGTGCGAAGAGAGCGGAGGCGCCGTGCGGGGCAATCCCGGCGCCTCCCGGAGGCGGTGGCGCGGACTGGAGTCCCAGGCTTGGGCTTCGCCGTGCGCCACGCGCGGAGGTCGCGGGTCGGGGCTCTCTGGGACTAAAGGCTGCAGGGGCGCAGGGAAGGCGGTGGGGGAGAGGTGTCGCCGCTCCGGGACTCGGGGCCGCTGGCTGGTTAGAGCCGCCTGGCGAGCGGAAATCTACAGGCGGGCGCCCCCACCCACGCGGTCGTCGGCCGGGCACTGGCAGCTCAGCCCGGCGCGGGAGGGCGGCCTCAGCGGAGGGAAGGCCGGCATACAAGACCGGTGTTTTCAAGGTAAAAGGAGCCCCGGGCCGAGAAGGCGCCCTATACAGAGAGTACAAAGTGGAGCACAGGTCTTGATCAGTTTTGATCCCACGTTCTCCTTCCTTTCTCCCTTTTTTCCCTTCTTTTCTCTCTTCTTTCTCTTTGTCTCTCTTCTTCTCTACTGGCAAATAGTATTACAGGCAATTGGAGCTCCTGGTCTAAGAATACACCCCGCTTCTTAAGCGAAAGCACAGAATCCGCGCAGTTGGGCCATGGGGTTTTGACACTCGGGGCTTGCCTCCGCCGCGGCTCTGTCCCCTCTGTCTTTTTTTTCCCCCTCTGTTGGTTCCCTGCTCCAGTAAACCCTCTCAGAGCACCCCAGCCTCCCGACCGCGGGTCCAGCTACTCCCAGAGCACCCCAGCCTCCCGACCGCGGGTCCAGCTACTCCCCAGCCCGTGGCCCACCCGGGCCTGCGACTCCCCGCCCCAGCGGCGGCGCCCCTCTGCGCCCTTCTTCTGTGCCCTCTGCTCCCCCGGGGAGAGGCGGCGGGGAAGGATGCCCGAGGCGCTGCGCGCAGCTCCCGGGGCCGTGACCGCGCTGTTTGCTCTCCCTGCAGGCTCTTTTCCACCATGGCCCCCCTGACCAGCGCGTCAACTGCGGCCGCGCTGCTGAGACAGCCCACGCCGGCCGTGGAGGGCGCGGTGGCGTCGGGCGCTCTGGCTGACCCGGCCACGGCGGCCGCAGACAGACGCGCCTCTAGCATAGCCGCGCTGAGGCTCAAGGCCAAGGAGCACGCCGCGCAGCTCACGCAGCTCAACATCCTGCCGGGCACCAGCACGGGCAAGGAGGTGTGCTAAAGGCTGCCCTCCACCCTCGCGCCCCAGGCGCGATCCGGAAAGGTCACCTCACTCAGCACCACTTAAGACCAAATGGAAACAGAGGACCAGCACACTCCCGAGACGGCACTGAGAGAGCGCAGCCGCCTTCGCAGCAGCCTGGACGCGGGCAAGGCAGCCCTCGGCGCTACCGGACGTGGCACCTCCTCGGCTGGCTGTCCACCCGCCCCTGCCCCTGCCCCTGCCCCTGCCTCTGCCCCTGCGCCTGCTTCTGCCAACCTCGCTCCAACTTGAACGTCCACTCTCCCCCGTTCTTTTACTGAAAATATCCGGGAGGTTTTTCTCCCTAAGACACCTGGTATTGAAGTTAAAAAATTTAAAAGCCCAACCTCTCTTCCTCCTGACACCCTACTTAGCTTTTTATAAATTTTCCTAATAGCATTTTGGCGCTCTAAGTTTATCTCCCCAGCGTGGGCCCCGGCTCCGGGCCGGGGAAGCGAATGCGAATCTGTAAGATAGCTAACAGTGCACTTAACGGAAAGGGGCATCTTGTTCTTGTTCTCTTCTTTATCATACACCAACCAAGGTTTTTATATCAAACCAAAGGGAAATACTCTGCTAGAATATGGACTGTTGAAGTCACCAAACTGTGATTATTGATTCTGTACATACCATTGTTATTAAAAAAAAAAGAACAGAGCTTTGTATATTTGAAATGTTATAACGCAATTGCACTCAGCGTGGTATGGTAAAAGTTTGTCCTCTTGTAGATTCTTACTGTGTTGTAGATACGGTAGGGTTCCTAGACAAATATTTATGTACTCAAGCCCTTTATTTAACTTATTAACTGTAGAGGCTTCCGAAACCTTCAAGGTAAAGGCAATCGTACAGTACTTTTGTGTAATGTGTAACTGTTATCACTTTTCCTTGCTATCTAGTGGAGAAGTGTCACGCTCAAAATAATAAAAAATATATATATATGTTTAACAAAAGGAAGTGTGAATACTCTCTACAGGCTCTGAGGGGACAGTAGTAGGGAGCCCCCCAGAGGCCGGGCGTGGGCTCCTGCGCCCCGGCACCTCCAGGGTTTATCTGAACTCGCGTTTTCCTGGCAGAGGCCCCTGGTTTGAATCTGATCCTGAAAGGATCCGTAGGGTTTCCTACGAAGGTTAAGATCGCTGCCGCCGCGGCGCTTTCCACGAGCATCTCGGCTTTCCCGGCTCGTGTAGCAGCGGGAGCTGCGGGGCCCGGGGCCCAGAGGTGGGGTGGGCTTGAGGGAGGGAGGGTGTACCATAGGCATTGTTGACGGTGAAGACAGAAATTTGAAGCGAGCGGGAGTCTTGGCTCGGAAAACGAAGGAAACTGCTTGTGGAAAGTGCCACGTACAAGGAAGTGCGCAGTCCGAGATGACAGGTAATGGCGAGAGCGAGGAGCCCAGGCGCTGGCTTCCGAGGGGGCGGGCTCCACGGTACACGCGCGGGTAGCAGGGTGTGTGTGTGTGTGTGTGTGTGTGTGTGAGAGAGAGAGAGAGACAGAGAGAGAGAGAGAGGGAGAGAGGGGGGGGAGGGAGGGAGGGAGGGAGAGGGAGAGAACGCAGGAACAGTGATGGAAAGGCAGCGAGGGGTATCCAAGTGGCAGATCTTAACTCGACAAATGTCATTACATCACTTATCCAGGCATTGGGAAATGTATATACTTAAAAAAAAATCTAAACAACTCAGGTTTCGCGAGGAGACCCAAACAGATTTGCAGTCTGCACCCTCCTGGGCGCACCCCTCGCCGGCGACGACGGTACCTTCTCCCTCCCCCGGGCCCTGCCTGCGCCCCGCCGGGTGACCGCTCGGTGTAAGCCCGCCCGCGGGGGCCGGGTCTCGCCAACGCTCCCAGGGTGATGGGAAAGGGAAGAGAAGCTTAATTAGTTTCAATTTGCAGTAATTAGCGCGCTGGACCTTTGGGGAGAGGGGCAGGCGTGGGGGGGTGGTGCGGTATGCTGCGGCATGACGAGCGCGGCTCTCGGAGCCGGTGCCGCCGCCCCGCCAGGCCGCGGGACAGTCGATCGCGGCGGGGGTCGCGGGCGTGTCTCCGGGCCGGACCCGCCGGGCTCCGCGCGCGCTCCCCGGCCGCGCCCCAGAGAAGGGGGGGCGGGTCCTCTCGCGGCCCAGGGCGCAGGCGTGCGCGGCCGAGGGGCAGGTGCGGGGGCGGGCAGAGGTCAGCGGTGACTCGGGGGTGGGCGACGCGCTCTGCAGCTGCCGCGCTCCGGCTCGGGCGTCCTCGGTTCACCCGCCGGGCCGGAAAGCCGCAGCTCCCCGTCCCCCGGACACCTTGGGGAGCATGCTCGCGGGGTTCAGGGTTGAGGGGGCTCCCCGGACCTTGGCCGTCGACCTTGGCGGTGAGCCACCCAGCCCCGGCCCTGGGCTTGCGAGGGCGGCGCTCGCAAGCGGGGCCCCGGCGCGGGGCACCGGGAGTAGGCGCCAACTACCTCCGCTCAGCCCTTCCGCCGCACGCTCCTTTCTCGGGGTTTGCAGGCCCGGCGGGAACTTTCTAGGACATCCCCCGAGGTCTGAGTGTCTCAAGCCTTCAGACTCCACAGGGTCTCCTGGGGTGAAGGCCGCTTTCCTGGGGTGGGCAGGGCTACTCGGGAGTTTTGGGTGGGTGGGGGGGACGGGGAAGTGCAGGAGGGGCGTGAGGGAAAGGGCTTTTTTTTTTTTTTTTTGGTGATCACTATCAATTTTCCGTCGATTTGGGCTTTTTGTTTAGGTAGCGGATTTTTTTCCCCCCTCCAGGCTGCCAGTTGGATGGTATACGAGAAACAGTACCATTCTTCCTGTTAATGAAGTCTTTTTTAAGTCATTTTTTCTCATTTGACCCTTCCATGGAGCAGAAGCAAATTGCGTGAAATTACCTCCAAGGATTACATTTATTACTGGCCAATGAGAACCCCTTGCCTTGTTTTACAAACTCTTAATCCTATGTCATTCTGATGCCGCAAACAAGCCCGGTCCTGGGCCTCCTATTCTTTCAACTTTCCCCAGCTGGAGGGACCTCATTCTGCACTTAATATTCCCCATAAATATCACACGCTAAAGACCCCCTGACTTCCAGCAAGTCCACATTAAACATGTGACATGTCACGCATGACAAACTCTGAGTATCTTTTCAAAGCAGCATTAGAAGCAAAGAAACCAATTTTCTTCTCCTTCCAAACCTCCCCAAGTGCTGAATGATGGGGATTGGAAAGAGCCACTGGAGCGTACTTAGGGGGATTTTATGAGATTTTCCAGAATGATTTAATCTTATTGTGAGCATTATTAATGAATGGCAACCCAATTTGGCCCCAATATCTGGGAACGTGGTCACAATGCTGGGAGCGGCTGACCCCCCCCCAACCCTAAGCAAACCTCTTCCACCCTAGAGGAGGCCGTGCAGAGCCCAGGGGAGTCCGGGAGAGCCCCTGTGATGGGGGTACTGCTGTTCCCTATCACACCCAGGCCGAAATGCCCCACCACCCGCCTTCCCAGGGCCACCCCTACAGCATTTTGGGTGAGGGGTGAGGGAGCCCGGTCCGGCCTCTGTGGGAAGGATGAGGGGAAAGGCTAAGTTAATTTGCTACATTTTCAGACAGGCTAGCCAGATCCGGAAGGAGCCCCAAAAGGCAAGGCAAGAAGGGAGCAGTTGGCAAAGTATTTTCAGAAGATGCCCCTAAGTGTTCTTCCATCACCAGCTACCCATGGGCTGGACTGTGGACAGTTAGGGAGGACAGCTTAGGTTTGTGTGAGAAAGACAGAAAGTGGTTGAATTAAGGAGAGTGACCGCCAAAAGGAAGGTTTTGGGACTTGAAACTCAGTCTTCAGCTAAAGTCACCACTATTGGTCCCGGCCAGTTTCCCACTTTTTTTTTCTCCTACTACCCCCGCCCCCCATTGGGGCAAACACTTATTATTATTGGTTTTGATCTGTAATGCCAAGAGACAAGGCACTTGTACTTCTCTTTTTCATATCACCTTGAGTGCAAAGATCTTACTAGAATGGAAAAGGGGCTGATGTTAGAGGAAAGGAAATTATATGTAAGTTACTTCAACTTGCTTTTAGAGGAAAAAAATGTGTACGTGAGCATGCACGTATGTGTATACACAGAAGTGCGTCTGAATGAAGGGAGTCTTAAATGGGCCCTAAAATGGTATTTTGGAACACCGAGTTCCACGGAGCAATTGCTTATGTATTTAAGTGACAGTGGCAGCCTGGCTGGGGGGCGGGGAGAAGAAAAGCTGTCACCTGACCGGGGCGGGGGGGGGGGGGGGGGGGAGGAGTATTTTTCAAAGGAAAAAGTTGTGTTGTCCCTAGACGTGATTAACAGTCCAGTTTGAAGTATACATTTTTTCCTTTAAAGAAAAGGGAGTGATTACCAGTTGTACATTAAGAAATGTCATTCAGTAATTTTTATTCATTCTCTGGAAATCTTCGTAAAAGTCTGAATCATACTTCTACAAGCAGCAATTTTGTTAATCCAGGGGGTTATTACTCTGGGCCCTTATTAGGTTCTACACCACTGCCAAGCAATCCTATAACCCTCTCAAAAGAAGTTTACCTCCCTGTTATAAAACCAGTAGTGGTATTTATACTGTGCAATAATTAGTGTATTACTTGAATCCACTAACACGTTCATTTTATCTCTGCACAAAACCTCTAGTCTGCTTATAGAAAGCTTGTGCCTCCTTTGGTGCTGGTAAAGTGGTGAAAGAGTGTATTGAAGGCTGGCTGCACTTTCTCCTTTTGCCTCGCCTTAATTCCCATCTCTTTTTGCTCTCATCCAATTAGCACAGTGTATTAAGCGGTTTATCATCTCATAGTCAGCTATTGAGAGAAACAAGGCGAGCACTTTGCAATAGAACCTGCGCTCCTTTGACACCCTCAGGTACTTACATATTCCACTGTGCTATGAATAATAGAGGAAGAATGGAGCGCTAATTCCCTCATCAAAGAATGCCTTGTCTGCTGCTTTGCTCAACAACACCATTCTGATCAAAAGAAAAGCAATAAAGCTTAGCATAACAAAACGAAACCTACTTATTAGCTTAGTGGTTAAATTAATGCAGAGCCGCTGCTATTCAAAACCAAGGTTTGAAAACAGCCTCCAACAACCTGATAATGCTGCCTTCGGGATGAAGGAATTTTAATCTGAAATTTGAGGCTGGCTCAGATGAGTTAATCTATTAAACTGCTATAAGGAAGCTCCACAGCAAACCGTTCAATTAAGAAATATTTAGGTGAGCAGTGAGAGAGAGAGAGAAGGAGAAAGGAAAGGCGAGGCGGGTTAAACTTTGGGATGAGAGATGGGGGAACTGAATTGAGGGTCTGGGGTTTAGTGTGTTTTTCACAAAACCCTGACACAAGATAGGGAAATCTGCTTTTGGAGTTTCTTTATCTTTGCATTACTTGCCAAACTAATTTAAATGCTATGTTCGAAAAGGCGTGTTGAGGTGTGTCTGTATGTGTGTTGTTGGTAAGAGGAGGTATGGGCTGGAGAAGGGAGTGGCTGTGAGGGGCACCGAATTCATCCCCTTTCACCAGCCTGTCCCAAACTCCAGTCTGTCAACTTTGATTAGCCCCACGTCTTGGGCAACAGTCTCGAGACGAACCCCGTCTGTTTCCTAGACAAATTAAAACCTTAACTGAGCAAGCTCTTGGACGATTTTCAACTTCTGGCCTCCCCTGTTCCCCTTTACATGAAGGAGAGTTGAGAGCACGTTGTGACCCTTGCTAGATAGATGTGCTCCCTGTTGTAGGCAGACCCTAAATTCAACAGGAAACATGCCCCTTTCAGATGGGTTCCTTTAGGGCACTAAAGGAAATTTAGTGCCCTAAATTTAGCCTAGAGTAATTTAGTCTGGCTCACAGCATTTAGAATTTTATTTTTAAAAATCAGTCGCCAAGGTTTAGAAATCAAGACACTTCGTGGCATATCTGGATTCCTGGCTTCGCTTGAAAACCAGATCGTATGGCCACCCTGGGCTCTGTCCCTCCCAGAATTGCTGAGTAGCTGCTGCCCCCTTTGGACGGGACATGGCCACTTGGGTTTACCAGGCCCTGCCACTCTCTAGTGTGAACCCAGCCTGTTTCACTTTTATCACCTGAGCTTAACACTCGTGCCAGGGAGCCTGTGGAGACATATGGGGAGGCTCCCCCTTGACAAAGAAGTGGGCAGCATCTCTGTACCCATGCGCTGACAACCGACGCAAATCAGGGAGTAGAAACCTTTCTCAGGGAAAAGTGACCATGCCAGGTTCCAATCTTCCCACAGAGAGATCCACTGGAATTCACAGAGTTGCAGTTTCAACTTTCTATAAAATCCTGGAATCCTCAGATGCCTCCTGGAATCCTTAGGTGCCTCTCAGAAAAGCCTCTTAACTAACCTGGAGTTACTGATCTGAATTAAAAAACATCAACCACTGTGTTAACTCTTTTCGGGAGCTGTACTAAGAAATGTCTGACTTTCTATGGACTTTCTACAGAAATGGTTGCTGCCCTCACCGTGATTACAGTCTAGATGCAGGGACAAGAAGCAGACCAGTGAGAACCTGTTTCTGTCTCCTGGAGTTTCTTTTTTTTTTTTAGTGATTTGTTTTTGTTTTTTTTGTTTTTGCGGTACGCGGGCCTCTCACTGTTGTGGCCTCTCCCGTTGCGGAGTACAGGCTCCGCGGCCATTGCTCACGGGCCCAGCCGCTCCGCGGCATGTGGAATCTTCCCGGACCGGGGCACGAACCCGTGTCCCCTGCATCGGCAGGCGGACGGACTCTCAACCACTGCGCCACCAGGGAAGCCCTCCTGGAGTTTCTTGATGAGCAAGTTGAAGATAACCCTCTATTTGTATTTACCATAATCACCCCAGGTCCCAGAAATCAAGGAAAACGCGCCTTCTCTTCGGAAAGCAAAGTGGGAGTGTGGGCTCAGGAAGCATACATTAGAGAACCGTCTCTATAACCCTCTACGGTAACAGCAAGGAAAAACCACCTAATCCTTAGCTTCCCAGAGCAGCCTGGGTGCTGCAACTTCTGATAGGTTGCAGAGCCTGAGGTGCCAAGGCATTAATTAATTAACCGACACGGCCATTAACCCAGTGTTTCTACTTAGAACCTGAGTATAGGAGACAGAGGAGAAATGAGGAGAGGGTGAGGGAAAGAAAAGAGAAGGCAAAGCAAGATACAGGGCAGCGTCACCTCCACTGCTTAACAAGTAAGCCTTTACTAGGGTCCAAGCCAGGTGACCTTTCTCCCAGGAGCCATCAGCCTTGCTTTCCAAAAGGAGACAGCACTGGGCTCTTGGCTTAGCTCTCTTTGGCTGTCCAAGTCAGCAAAGCACATGAGAAGCCATACTTCATCTCTTAAAGGACACAAAGTGCATGGAAATGCCACTCAGAACGCTGGAACATACATCACACCGAGGATCTCTGAGTGGAGACCTGAGCGGGCTGAGGTTTGGGAATGGGATGGTCTCCCGTCATCCCTTACTCCTGGCTGCCCTCTCCAGTCCAGTCTTTGCACCTGATAAGGAGTCACTGCAACTGATTTCCCTTTAGAAAGCTTTATTCTGAAGTGAAAGAAAAAGCACAGCATATGTTTCTTTTATGAAAATCCATAGGTAGATATTTTTTAAGAATATAGCATAGTTGTACAAGGGGAAATATGTTTTGTTAGTATAATCTTACCAAGAACGTAAGAAAGGAAAGACTGATATGTTGAAATACGTTTGGCTTCTGGCAAAAAGGCACCGTTCTGAAGAAATAAGAAAAATAGCGCCAGGGCCGATTAACCATCTCTCCCCCCAGTTTCTCTGAATATAACACAATGATCCTCACCCCAACCTATACACATTTTTAATGAAATGCTATAGGATATGAAATTATTTAACATGTGCTTTCCTTTTGTATAAACCTTTACCTAGATTTTCTACTTGAGGAAATAAAAGAGGAAGGTGAGTGTGAAACGGCTGCCCCGTGTGCATGTACGCGTGCATGCTGGGCTTTGGAGAAATTCAATACACAAGTAAGCTCTGTTTAATCTATTTAGTCAGTGCAAGGCTTCTAAATCTCCCCCCTCGGCGACCTATATGATAGAAAGACTGAAAAGGATAGCCACTCCTGGAGCCAGCAGCCCGGGAAGCACTTGGGTTCAGACTGGATTTAACTGGCCCGTGAAAAGGCAAAGTGTCAGCCCTCCGACCAAGCTCCACGAAACCCCCTCTTTCTGGGGGCGCCTCTGCTGAAGGTCCTGGGGCAAAGCTTGGGGCGACTTGCATCCCAGCCACTCTCAATTTCTCTTCCCTCACCGACCCCTCCCCTAGAAATCCAGTCCCCAATGCGAATGTGAAGCAGCCATCTCCAGGTGGTGTTTCAACAGCACGAGGTATGCTGTCAGAGGAAGGCGGTTTTGCTGTTCTCTGGTGCTTGGTAGATTAAATTTTTTTGCAGTTCCTTCCCCCTTAATAATCCCCCTCCCAAGCAACATCCACACAAACATGATATGTAGTCCCAAAGGAAAAGCGATGCAGGAGAAGCAGCCAGGGCCATGGTGCAGGTGCCGAGGATGCGGGTCTTCCTTCCACCGCCCCCGAGCGTCCACTTCCGGGAACCCCTCAGGACCGCACAGCACAATCGGCAAAGAGTTTGCTGAGATTCACTTCGGAGTAGCCACTTTGGGACAAGAACTGCTCTGCTGTGTTCTTGAGTTTTCTATAGTCCTGAAGAACTTTGGGAGTAAAAAACTGCTTCTTCAACTTATCTAAAAAGAAATAAAAGTAAAAGGATTACAAGTCTCAGAGGCAGCTTCGTTTAAAGAGCATTCAGTATTGCTCAAGTACCAGAAGCAGGGGCTGTGCATTCTGTTCTCACCTCCAGGTCAGATGTCCTCACGGTCCTGTGGCTGGTCTACCCCTGGGGCCAGTCCCATGCCGGGGGGGTGGGGTGGGGAAAGGACCCCAAGATTCCTCTGTAGAAGCCTTTCTTCTTTCCCCCTGCCCGCCACTTCTCAGTACCTAGCTGACTCAGCGCACCGGGGACAGAGCCACCCTCGACTGACGACTGACGGGAACTGCAGGTGCACGGCCGTGTGCGGCAAGCAAGGTGAACTCCACTCCCAGACACCGGATTCGCGGCACTGTCAAGCACATGCACACAACTGCATGCAAAGTTCGGATGTGGCAGGAACTAGTTTGTCTCAAAAGGCAGGCAGAGCCTCCCAACTCAAACTCCCCAGATCAGCTGGGCCTAGTTAGTTTCTTCTAGTCCCTTCCATCTGCGTCCCTCTGCTACACAAAATCTCCTCTGCTCAGAGGCGAGGGGTGGGCTGTCTGGAGAGTACCTGCCCATTGGCAAGATTGCTTTTTTCTTCTTTGTCCACACTGTGTGCCCGTGAACTTGAGGGGTGCAGCCGTCCTTCCTCTGCTCCTTCCACCCCATTCATCCCTGGCCTTAGAGAAGGGTACTCTCAGCCGGAGAGAAGGGTCCTTCCTTTCCCTCCCCAGGGTGTGAGACCTCTACATTTGGTTCTTTGGAAGGAGCACTGGGCAGAGATACCCAGGTCTGGTCTTTTGGGGACGGGGGTGAGCCCTGGGGTTGCCAACCCTGCCCAGAATGGTTAAGATGATACAGCTTTTGTTCAAAGCTGCTCAGGAACCCTGTGAGGTGTTTGGAGAGGCCCTTCTAAAAAGAATTCCCCATCTGATGGCTGAGGAAACTGGGCGGTTAAGTCACTTGCCCCAGGGCACATAGCTGGAGATCTAGGATGCAGAAACAGCAAACCCAGGTAGCCAAAACCCTGAGCCCACGCTCGGCAAGGTTCACTGTGCCCCGTGCCCCTCACTGTCCCTGCACCCCGTGTCACTGCTCTCAGATAGAGACGGGCAGGCCCCCAGATGCTGGCCTGGGCCAAGGAGGCTGGGGGGAGTGAGGCTGTCCGGCGCCCCGGGATAGGAAAGCATCGGGAAGGAAACACGGAAGGGAGTGCATATCAGTCACCAAAAAAAGAAAAAACCCCACGGAAACAACAGAGCAACAGAGAAGTCTACAAAGCACCTGGAAAATGAAAACTTGGTCTCCAGGTTTTTGTTCCTTAGCTACACATTCGTGTTTGTTCTCCACAACCTTTTCTAAATTACATCAATTGCCTTTCAAAAAACAACAACAAAAAGTTTTGTAGAGAGGATTTAAATGCCCAAAGGGGGTGGAAAGAGGCGAGAAGAGAGAGAGGGGGCGCATCGTTAATCGAGGAGAGAGACACTTTGAGTTCTAATTATCGGGAGTCTGGGAATACACAACAATGGCCCGAGCAGTGGCTGGGAATACACAACAATGGCCCGAGCAGTGGCGGCCCGAGGCCAGCGCCCCATGCATGTGAATGACACAAATGCATGTGTGACGGGGAGAGACATTTACAGAGCTGTGGTGAGACGGAGCAGGGGAGGAAGAGAGAGGGCACAGCTCCTGATGTGTTTACCTCCTCTGCTGATGGGATATTGACTTTTCCCACCAGGTTGGTTAGAAAGGGGACTATTTACGCTGCTACACAGCGGAGTTAGAATGACAACCAGCGTCACTTGGTGCTCTTCTTCGTGAAAGACAACTGTGACCGCCAGCATATCCCATAGCCGGTCAATACAGCCCAGGCACCATTCCACGCCGGTTAGAGATGCAGGAAAAAGCTCCTACTTGCTTCCCCAATGAGAATTGACTCAATAATGTTTGGAAGGTCTTCTAGGAAACAGAACTGCACGAGCTGTCACAGGCCACATCGAGGGTGGGAGCTGAGGTGGGGAAAGGGCTCACCCCTTCTTCGTGGTTTTTCTCTCCCTGCTTTGGGCACCTGGGCCACCCACGTTAGGCTTCTGTCACTCTGTTTCCCTTAATGCTACACCCACTCGCCACTTTAGAACTCAAGGGAAAATCCCAGGGTTAAATGGTGGAAACCAGTTAATGTAGCCGGTAGAACCTGATTCCTTCACCCTGTTCCAGTTTTGGGAGTCAGGGAAGAGGCCATCTCACGAGCACCTGACCCGAAGCAACAACTGTTAAAAGATTTCAAGAGGACATCAGGCAAGAGGCGGAGAAGACGTGCAGCCATCCCGTCCCACCCACAGAGATGCCACTGGCCATGGCTGTTGCTGTCTCAACAACCAACAAAAAAATCCAAACTTCAAGACAGGGAAGGAACACACGAGCACAGCAGCAAGATATACTCTAGTGGACTGAAGTGACACCGGAAGGCACTCATCTTAATACACCAGCAAAGCGAATCTACTTTTCCTGGGAACAACATTCGAGGAACACGTATCTACAGCTTTTTTACCCTGGTCCTTTCTACATGATGATTCCTTAGGGTTATACACTCATTACCAAAAATATCCTGTCCCCAAGCCCTATGAAAACAATGAAAACCGAGTCAGACCAGACGATTAACTATTCACACATTTTATCAGACAAGAAAATGAACTGCTAATTTAAAAGTTGGTTTCTACTAACTAGAGTCTAAAACCTCAAAATCATGCAACCTACAGTATTTTCTACATGGGATGAACTAGACCGTCATCTGCGTGTTGAACTTGTCTTAAATATTTTATTTAAAAGTCAACTGATCAAATAAGATGTCAGAACTATTTTTTTAAAAAGTGGAGTATTCTCTCATCTAAGGAAACCATCTCTATTTCAGATATTTTATTTCCGTGTCAGTAAACTGAAAATCTCTTTTCAGCTTTACTCTTTGTAAAGCCCTTTTTGGACTTAACGAAACACACTGAACTAGAAAGCACGAGGCAAAGACATTTTAACATTGCCTACTGGTTATTTTATTTTAATTAAGGCAGGCTTAGGCACACAGGCAGCAGCCGTCTCTGT
>NW_021703779.1:21879317-21931817 GCF_005190385.1 Monodon monoceros | reverse complement strand
CATTCCTTATGGAGGAAAAGTGAACATTTTTGATTAATCCAAATCAAACAGGTACTCTGGCAACATAATAATATAATAAATGACTATATATTCCTCTCAGGTTGTTGGACTGAGGCTTCAATATCTCATCATGCGAGCTTATCCACAGGGAAGCTCACAACATGGCAGCTGGTTTCCCTCGGAGTGCGTGCTCAAGAGAGAAGTCAGATTCTTTTGTAACTTAATCTCAGAAGTGATATCCCATCCCTTTTGTCACTTGGTCCAGCCCACACGCAAAGGAAGAGGGCTACTGCACAAGAGTGATATGGGGATCATTGGGGTGCCATCTTAGAAACGGCCTATCAGAGAGGGCCACTGCCCTGGACAAATGGTGGGAATACAGGAAAACATGAATAAATATATTATTTGCCAACTTGCTGGGGTAACTGACTCAGTGTGGCGTGCCTAGGGAATGGGTGGAAATCTAAGACCTTAAGAAATCTGAGGAAAAGCAGAAAGAGAAAGTCAAAGGCAGACTATTAAATGACATCAAACTCGTTATCCAAGGAAAATATAAGAAGGTAAATCCTGTATTAGGTAGATTTTTTTGGCTGCTCTGGATTTTATGTTTATGTAAAATGGATGTGGTTTTGAATTTCTGACTCAACAGATGCAATCTAAACATTAAAGCAATCCAGCCACTCAAAGAACCAACCACGAAGTCTGAAATACCAATGTTTTCAGGGTATCAGGATTAGCAACCTCTACCTTCTTAAATTCTATGAACTGATATACTGTACTTTCTCTGGGATAAGTTCTTCCATTAAGCTAATATGATTCTGCCTCTTGGAAACCTGAAGACCGTGGTGTACTCCATTCCAGGATATGACAGTGACACTCTTTAAGTAGGATTCTCTACCAGTTTCAACAGAATTGACCACATAGGGGATTTCCCTGGTGGTCCAGTGGCTAAGACTCCACGCTCCCAATGCAGGGGGCCTGGGTTCGATCCCTGGGGTCAGGGAACTAGATCCCACATGCTGCAACTAAGACCCGACACAGCCAAATAAATAAATAAATAAATACTAAAAAAAAAAGAAAAGAAAGAACTGACCACATATCTTGAAACCTTAACTGGTTGGTCATCAAGATGGCCGTTGTCCCTCTCTATCAACTCTTGTCCCCCATCAAAGACTCTAGGGTTGCCCTGGGGAGGTAACTAGTGGCAGTGCTCCAGCCTACTTAGCAATTTTAATACGGGCATCCTTTCTCTACCGTAACTTACATCAAGGCTCTAAGGAAATTGAGTGTCTTAAGGAAGGAACATTTTCTTAGAGAAAAGCTAAAGGCTCTTGTGAGACTAGGTGGCCTAAGTGAAGCTACTGACAAACACAAGCTGAATGGAATGTAAATTCTCCCTATAGAATTTGGGAAGTGTGACCTAAAAATTACAGAAGCCTTTCTCTTGAAAGACAGAGTCCCTTTAGGCTTCTTCCTCACAAGGGTGGCCAAGCACTGACCACACTGGCTGACTCCCAAATGGGGTTCTTTACTAGAAGCAGTCAAAAAAATTTTGGTATTTTATGTTTTATACCTTTCATTATTATAGGGCAAGGGTTAGCCAACTATGGCCTGAAGGCCAAACCCAGGCTGCCACTTGTTTCTATCAATAAAGTTTTAGTGGAACACAGCCATGCCCGTTTGTTTCTGAATTGTCCATGGCCACAATGGTGATGCTAAGCAGCTACAATGAAAACAACGCCATAAGTTAAACAGAGGAGACACGATACCCATGAGGAAACTGGACCAGGAAGCTTTTTGCAAGGCTCGTGCTCTTTCCTCTAAACTCAGTGTGGAGGGACACAAAGAGTAACTCGCACTCTCCTACCCCCCAGCCTGCATGATTGAGATTTAGAAATGCACAAGTTCTCCTCAGCACTCTTACGGAAGATTTCCCATCTTTGGCCCAGGCAACTGAAAGTCTTTGGAATTTTAGCCCATGTTGATGCAGGATGCTAGAACGAACATGCTCATCTTCCCCCCGGGGTACAATGCTGATGCCAGGGCATGCAAGGCCAAATGGTTCACTTTATAGATCTAAAATCTGCTCTAATAAAAATATGAATTCTTATTTCAGTGTGTTCTTTGGTTCTTCTTGGATGAAGGTCAAATGATTAGAGAAAAAAAGATGGAATGAGCACATCAGGGAAGTTCTATTGCACATTCCAGATGCTTCTCAAATAAAGCCACAAACAAGTTCTATTGCACATTCTCAGGTTCTTTTTTGTGGTAAAACTTAAGAAAGTCCTTCTATATGCTCCTTAAAAAAAAGGCTTCTATCAAGGCATTCTTTTGAGAGAATCTGTTAGTAGTTAGAGACACTCACCACCTCCATGTCAACAAACAATACACACACTGCTCTGCATTTTTACTATCACAATCCTCAATGTATACTTTTTAATGCTTAGTCCAAAGCTAATTACAAAATGGGTCTGACTGATTTGCAAATTGTTGCTATCCATTTAAAGCTATGTCACATTTAAGACTCAATGATTAAAAGGGAGAGCGGTGTGTCTCTTACACGGTACAGTTTGTGATAAAGTCACTGAATTCTCTGAACCCTCTGACCTTGTTAAGCAGCCTCTAGGCCCTCATTTCCCTCACTTCGCAGATGGAAGCGGGGAGTTCCAGGGAGGCAGGTAGTGGAGGATGTGACGGAATGACAGAATACCTAAACCACAATTCCACAGAAAAGGTAAATGGTGCTGAGGGAGATGTAACTGCTAGCATGGATGCATCCCACTATGCAGGGCAGCCTCCTTCCCACGTTAAGACAGGACCACTCACACCGGAGAGCATGCAATGTCTTCATTTAGATGGCACTAGCGGATGGGCTGCTTACGAATGCTGACCGCATCATTATCAGGGCCTTTTCTTGAATGCTTTAGCTAACATTAAATGTTAAACTAGAAACTGGGGAAAATATGAATCTGAAACATGCTTGACTACAAGCGCAGAAAACCATGATACCAGGTAAAGAACTCTGAACTAACATAAAGCTGAGAACTCGGAGACTCTTGACAGGTGGAGCATTCGTCTATCTTCATCTCTACAACCAAATGACGACATCCCCCACTGGCAAATTACCCGTGTTTGGGCCTCTCCACTTGTTCATTCAACAAATATTTATTGAGTACCCACAGGGTGTCAAGCACAATTTGGGATGGGGTAGGGATGAAGGAAGGAATCAAAGACTAAATCAGTATGACTGCTATACTTCAAGAGCACAGTTTGACATTCTAGCTGGATTTTTAAAAATATGAATAAATAAATACACTACAATTCTATGAACCCACAGGAGAAGCGTGGATTATTAACTCATTCAAGAAATATTTATTGAGTGCCTACTATGTGCCAGATAACTGTTCTAAGCCCTGGGGATACAGGAATGAACAAGACGGACAAAAATGCCTGCCTTTGGGCTTCCCTGGTGGCGCAGTGGTTGAGAGTCCGCCTGCCGATGCAGAGGGCACGGGTTCATGCCCCGGTCCGGGAAGACCCCACATGCCGCGGAGCGGCTGGGCCCGTGAGCCATGGCCGCCGAGCCTGCGCGTCCGGAGCCTGTGCTCCGCAACGGGAGAGGCCACAACAGTGAGAGGCCCGCGTACCACACACACACACAAAAAAACCTGCCTTAGCCACCATGGAAGACAGTATGGAGATTCCTCAAAAAATTAACAACAGAAGTACCATATGATCCAGCTATCTCACTTCTATTTACCCAAAGAATACGAAAAGAATACAAAAAGATATATGCACCCCTATGTTCATCACAGCATTATTTACAATAGCCAAGAAAGACAAGGAAACAACCATCAATGGATGAATGGAGAAAGAAGATGCGGTGTATATATATACAATGGAATACTACTCAGCCAAAACAAAGGGCAAAATCTTGCCATTTGCAACAACATGGATGGATCTTGAGGGTCTTATGCTAAGTGAAATAAGTCAGATGGAGAAAGACCATATGATTTTACTCTTATGTGGAATATAACAAACAAAATAATAAATTTTAAAAATGCCTGCCTTCATAAGGCTTAGAGTCTGATGATATAATAGATATGGAGAGAAAAGTCCATTAGAGATAGTATAAAGATAAATAAACATACATTCTTTAGAAGAAAGGCAGTCCAGAAACCTGAGTTGCTTTTATTATTTTTGCAATACATCTAATAGATCACAACTCAATTATTTTGAGCACAGATTATAGGTTATTTATTTGTGCAATTTTAAAAGTCTAAATAAATTCTGTGGAAGTGGAGCAGGCTTGAAGTACAGTGTTACTGCCACCCTCAAAATAGCCCATCCGTTGGCCTTGAATTTAAAAATATGGTTCACTTCAAAATACATCAAATACAACATATACAGCTGCCATCTGTCCTGTAGTCATAGTGGGAGTCCCTTTCATTCACAAGCAAAGCCAGTGGAGGGGGGGGGGAGGGACTCGAGATGGAGAGAGGATAAATTCCATTTGTGCTATTAAGAAAAAAAGTAGAACAGTGAACCCAGTGGTTGAAAAGTGAAGATAAAAAGAAGAAAACAGTAATCTTGCTATAGAAACCAGAGAATTATGTTCTTGCTCTCCCCCCACTTTTTTTTTTTTTTTTGCTTTCACACTGTACAAACTCTAGCACCCCGAACAACTCACTCTCCTGCTATTTCCAGCACTTTAAAGAAACTTTTCAGCATTTCTGTTTGACACATTTTTTTTCAACAGGGAGGTGAAGACAATAAGTAAACAGGTAGTGAAGGGCTATTTAGAGAGCTGGTCAGTCACAGTAATAATAAAGGGAAAAACCCCACCAGAACAGAACATCTATCCTATGTACGGCAGCCACAGACGGCACATGACCTCTGACAAACAGTTTTCAGAGTAATTTTAATGCTACTCTGGATTTAACTTGACTAACTGGTAGCAATTGAGCACATCTTTTTTTCCCTTTCTTGTTCTTTTTTTGTGGCAGCAGTTATCTAAAACGCTACAATAACAGCATCAGAAGTAGAATGGTGGAAGATTGGTTTTCCATTGTGCTGCTGAACTGGCATAATGCCCACTTTAAAAGCAATTCGCTGCTCATCACTGAAATCTGGCAGACACGACACTAAATGCCTTGAGGAAAAAAAAAAGGGACTTGAGAAGGGGGAACCCACTCCAACCACCACGCAAAGGGGGGAAAAAAGAGCACCACAGATGATGAATATGGGGAAGAGAAAATTGCCAAATAAAAAGTTGAGCATGGCATGCAGACTCCCAACAGGCTGTACTTAATTTGCTGGAAGAAGATTTTGTCTGCAGGTCTGCATTAGGAATAGCAGAACAAAACAAAAGCAAAATATATATTTATGTCTGTCTATTGTTCCGATGAAGCAAAAACCTAGTGAGTTCCATCAATCATTTGTCAAACATGTCTTCCCCGTTTTATTTACCACCAAATATAATGAGTAAATATGTGATAATAAAACTCTTCTTTTTACATGGACATATACAATTTTGCCTCCTGCTAAATACAGGTAATGATTTAGGAAGCTTTCAAAATGTCTTTTTACTGTCAATAAAACTAATTCTATTCCCATTTTCATGTGGGGAAAAAAAGGCTTTACAAATGAAAATTCAAATTAAAATTCTGATTATAGTGTAGTGTGACAACACCTGTATTTATAATTTTACTGTCAGCTAGCTTGCAGTGTTTAACAATAGCTCGAAGTAGAAAAGTAATTGGAATTTGTCTGTAACATGCCAGGTGACGGCATCGGGAGCTTTGCTACGCTACAGCAAAATTTGGTTTGATGGCAAAATAACCTCACGAGATTTCTACACATAAAAGGTTATCAGGGCTGGAGGGGGGAAGGTATCCCAGGTATGGGACCCCTTCCTGAATCTGAAGAATCTGAGAGTTTGCATCTGATGAGTAAAGACCATCATGACCCTGACATGTGCTCCTGGTCTGCTGTCTCCCCTGCAGCCTTGCAAATGGTGCTGATGCAGTTTAATTTCTAGAGTTCCTCCAGAAAAACAAAGATCAGATAAACAAACAACAACTGAAACCCTGTTGTTTCTAAAACAAACTGATGACTTCATTTAGCTATGAACTTGGCAGAAGCAGGTGGGATGGGGGATCCACCAGCTGATGGGAAGCATACGCGGGGACTGAAAGTACCAAGGTGGAGCAGGGCAAGGCCCTCTCAGACGACAAGGAACAGAATGCTTTCCATTTCTCAAAGGCTGCACAGCCAGGAGCACTACAGATATTTATTGTATTCATTCATTTTCAATAACCACAGATAAATATAGGTACCCACACAGATGCTTAAGATTTGCTATTTAACAAAAGATTAAGAGAAAACTTACACATCCCACTTACACTTTTACTGAAGCAATATGGAGAAAAAAAATTATTTAAAGCAGTGTTCTGCTGTCAACTCGAATCTTTCAGAACTCATAAACACACGCTAATCTCCACACACAACTTGCCTTACTCTAGTCTACAAGTGAAAAGCCCATCTTTTTCATTATCCTAAAGATGAAAAAAAAAAAAAAAGAAGCCACATACAAAAGAAAAACAGAATGACAGTGATGTTTTAGTTTACACTAGATATGGCAACACACACAAACTGTCAAAACTATGGAATGAAAAAAGCTGTTATCAAGCAACTGTCAAGAGAGTCCTCTGAGATTTGGAAATCTTGTGTTTATTGTAACTACTGCACATTACACAAAGAAAGAAACAGCCCTCTCCTTGCTCTTGCTGCTAAATATCATGCAAGAGAACATAGGCTTCTCCCTTAGTATTTAGATTAATTTTTTTCCACGTGTGTAATTCTGTGCTTGACAGAGCTGCTCCCCTCCTCCTAGCTTTTCTAACAATGTGGCCAAAGTTCAGAGAGAAACCCGAGGTTACATCAAACATTATTTCATTTCGAAAACCATCACTGTCTCATTTCATGTTGTTAACTGGTTGTCTGTCTATAAGAGTGGAATCTGTTAACATCAAAATGCATAGTCTTCACCTGAATGATTTTCCTGACTTAGAGTTCCACAAAGAGAAGCGTATAGTTGAAAAGGCACAGACACTTACCATAAAATGATTTTAATTCATTACTCTCTCTTTCCATCTCCCTATCAATGCATACCTCGAGAAACCCAAATCCCTAAAGGAAAATTACCATCTAATAAGGGGGAAATATGGGAAAATACAGGGTCCAAATCTCTTCCACAATGCGTGGATATTAGTGATTTGTAGGTCATTTCCCGAACTCAAACTCAACGGGCAAAATTCCCCTTGTAATTGAAGTCAGTACATTTTATTATCCTTGCCAATGAGGCCTTTCTACCTGAACACCAAGGCAGCATCACTCAGTCTGACTCTTAATTCCTGCTCTGAGGCCACGTGCAGAGCAGAGCCTCATCACTAAGAGCAGAGCCTCATCACTAAGAGCAGAGCCTCATCACTAAGAGCAGAAGATTAACGTGAGTGAAAGCACTCTCCAGGTGTTTCCATTTTTCTTTTTCATGTTCCCTTTAGATGCAGAATACTCGCCTCCTGACATTCCTCAGGATGGAGAAAAACTGGACAGCAGAACCTTTACTATAAGTGTAATTGCCTGGATTCAGATGAACCATGGGTCAAGTCAAATCGCAAAATAGGTTATTGCAGAAAAAAAAAATGTTAGCAACAAACAGGCTGACATATAGAACAACAGCCATAACTCTGGACCAAAGAGAGTCCATTGAATTTACTTCTGCACATCTTCCTGGCATCCTTCCCTTCTTGGAGAGCTCATGAGAACATGGGGACATTACTGATGCACGTGTTGGCCATCTCGGTGGTGACATACAAGAAGTCAACGTGTCTTGAGTGGATCTTGGCTCTAAATAGGTTATGATGGTTGCCCAATGCTTAGAACATACTTATTTTAGGTTTCAGTGACCTGGTATGACTCAGTAACAGAAAAGGTCAGTCAAATTTTAACCTGAGGTAAAAATGGTTTAACAGTGATGTCAGTTTTATAAAAATGAACATGACTGGCTAGTAAAGAAAATCTGAATTCTTCTAAAGCTCTTATGTAATCTTTTATGATTTTTAAAGTATCCCTCAATTATTAATAAAGGGAAAAAGAGGAATATTGACATGTTTTATCACTTGCATTCTCTAGTACTATTTTAGGGTAAGTGGCCAATTTACATCCTTTTCATGCAATGAAAATCAAGTTTTATGCAATTATCTTAATACCAACCAGTTCTCTGCTAATAATATTTTATTTGAGGTAAATAGTGAAGAATTTTTTCCCTTAGTCTAGTGACATTTTGGCAAGTTTTATGTGGAAAAAAGAGCTATAAGTTGGTGAAGTTATGGCAACTGGTCCATTAAGGAAGTTTGGGAACGTGTGCAACAAAGTTGGGGACAGTACTTTTAGTTATTCACATGATTTACAAACCATTAGTATTGTGCACATAAGTAGTTAAGTTTAAAATGTGCTCTACAGCTAGACTGTTTGGGTTTGAATCCTGACTCTGCCATCAACTTGCTATGTTACCTTGAGCAGGTTTCTTAATATCTTTGTACTTCCATCTTCTCATCTGTAACATAGGGATAACAGTAGTGCCTACTTCATAAGTTTGTGCCTGGAATTAAGTTAAAACACAGAACACGCTTACCACAGTATCTGGGGCTCAGTGTATTCAATAAATGTTAACTATTATTGTTACTATTTGCATACTTAGTACTATACTATACTTTGAATTATGGGTCTCATCTAAAATCTAATCAAAAAGGGAAGAAGAGGGGGCTTCCCTGGTGGCGCAGTGGTTGACAGTCCGCCTGCCGATGCAGGGGACACGGGTTCGTGCCCCGGTCCAGGAAGATCCCACATGCCGCAGAGCGGCTGGGCCCGTGAGTCATGGCCGCTGGGCCTGTGCGTCCGGAGGCTGTGCTCCGCAACGGGAGAGGCCACAACAGTGAGAGGTCCGCGTACCGCAAAAAAAAAAAAAAAGGGAAGAAGACGCAGAAAGAACTACTTCCCATCGTATCTGGCCCACGTGGAATATGAGCTAAGAGGGTGCACAAAGACCTCTGCCAACCTCCTCTATTCCATATTTTGAGGCCTTTGGATTTCGTGAATGTTCAAATGGTAGTACAGATTTAAGTGGAAATATCTTTCTTAACTGCAATAAAGAACAAAGAAGGAAGCTTTGTTTACAAATATGTATCTATCTATATCTATACATCTATCTATATCTATCTATCTATGGCCGTGCCACGCGGCTTGTGGGTTCTTAGTTCCCCGACCAGGGATTGAATGCGGGCCACAGCAGTGACAACACAGAATCCTATCCACTGGACCACCAGGGAATTTCCCAAATATTTATATTTTGAATTCTTAGAACATAAATATGGACAAAATTCAAACTGCGCAAAAAAGCATGCAATGAAAACTCCCAAATTTCTGGTTAAAGATGGCACACCAAATACATATATTTAGCTCCATGAACTCCTAAATCTCCACTAAAATTACAGTAAGGGATTTTTTTATAGGCATAATAAACTCCAAGGAAGAGGAAAACAGGAATGGAGGTGCCAAAAGCAAAAGTTAGAAAACAGAAGGACAAGAGGTAATTTACTTAACAGATCTTAGAAGGCAGAATTCTAAGCAGGCAGTAGGGAGAGTTGAAAAGGAACCTGGTTCATTCCACAGAACTCCCAAGGGCTTGTGAACTGGTGTCCCAAGATTATCTCTAGAAGAACAGTTGAAAGGTGTCCTTAGAAAATTGGCTGAAGTAGGTTTCAGAAACAGGCCCCAGATATCCACCTTCATTCTGGCAGAAGGCTTATTCTCTAGTGAGGGTCTCTGAAATGAAGGGGACAATGGGCCTATACTGGATGTTGAGACCCTGAGTTCCCTTTCCTCCCAGATGCTGGCAGCCAGCCTCATCCCTCCCCTCCCACCCCTGCCCAACGTAGGAGACTGGAAAAGTCTACTCTGGGGAATCGACCAGCCCACGAGAAAAAACACTCCAGTTACTGACATATTTCATCCGTGAAACAAGAACACTTGGGGAAGAAGGAAAAGTTCTTAGAAATTGAAAGCATAATAGCAGAAAGAAAAAACTTAACTGGAAACGATGAGGAGGTAATCAAAGAAGAAATTCAAGAAAATTTCCCAGAACTGGAGGGCTTGCCTTTTCAGATGGAAAGTGCCCAGCAGCAGGAGTGAAAACTGCTGGAGACCAAGACACACCATCGTGAATGTGGTCATGACTAGGTGCACGGGAGATGCTACAAGTTTCTAAACAGGAACCAGCGATTTAAGAAGGTCACATATAGAAAGGATTAGGAATCTAAAAGGCTTTCAAAAAAGACAGAAGAATAATGTTTCCAAAATTGTGAAGGAAACTGAGTTCCAGCCTAGAATTCTCTATTGATTCGGTATGGGGCGGATTAAGAACATTTTAAGACAAGCAAGGTCTCAACACTTTATCTGCCATGGACGCTTTCTCAGAAGCTACTGGAAGAGATACTTACTCTACCTCTCCCCAAAAGAGGAGCAGTTACCAGAATCTAGGACACGAGCACTCTGAAATAAGTGCTAAGTGAAGGCGGTGCCCAGATGAGGGTAAGGGGAGCGCCCCAGGATAACAGCTGTGCATCAGGCCATGACAGCCATCGGCCCAGAATACCGGGTATGTTTGAACTGGATTAAGAGCAGGTTTAGATAACCAGGAGAAGGTCTGGTATGTATAAATACTGACTGCTGAGCTGTCAGAATCCTGATAACTGCCTTGTGAGCGTGGGGTGGGGAGGGAGCAGGAGGCGGCGTGTGTGGTGGGGGTGGGAGCTGTCCACTGTAGGAAGCGACCAGATACTGCACTCTGTGCCAGCTGTTCAGAGATAAGGAGGAAACACTAGCAGCGGCAGCAGGATGAGTTACGAGTGGCTGCTTTTGACGTCTGGGGAAGGGGAACGCTATGGGAAAAGGGACTGCTTTTGGTAAGCAGCCAAACTGAATTTTTGATATGAGAAATTATGTGCATTTTTAACGGACGAGATTCAAGAACCAACCAACCAACAAAAAGTCTCCCATCCACCCCATGCCCCTTCTCAGAAGCAATCATTTTTGCCCCTGTCTGTGCCTGTCCAGGAATTTTGGGAAGCTTTATTAATGTGTCACAGTGGCAGGAAAACCTTGGCTGTCTGGAACTCTTAGGGTAGCTGAGTTTGCTGAGAAGGCTGAAGTTGATCATGTGAATTATGGGAACTTTTAAAGGAAACTTTTGTGAAGCTTCTCAAATTCAGGATGCTGACCTCTTTCTTGAAAACTGTTGAACCCTGTTTCCCGTGAGGACCTGGAATGGCAGCGGTCCATATAGAGGCTGACAACAGCGGTGCTGGAACTTGCTTTCTTGGAACACATACCAATTTCAGCTTGCTTTTGGGCCAGATCACTTCCCCAAAATGGCCTAGTGATGCTTTTTTGGCTGTGTAACTCTCTAGGGCAAGGCTTCTTAAGTACTTTCATGCCAACGACCTCTTTGGCAGTCTACTAAATAAAGCCCATGAACCCCTCCTCAGAATGTTTTCAAATAGGTTTAATAAAACACATAGGATTACAAAGGAACGCAATTACACTGAGATACCTTTATCAAAATATTTAAAGAACATATTTAGGGTAAGTAGTGTATGTACTTTCTTATTAACATTAACAACAAGATCTAATGCTGTAATGACTGCAATTTCAAAGCAATGATGAGTATAAAATTATATTTTAGGTGTCTGCAGCAACTGTAACGTCATCTGAAAATATCCCTGACTTCTGTTGGTGACAACATCATAGATTCTGCTACTGATACCACTGTAGTTTGAGGTCTCCACGCATAATTGAAAGGAAGGCTAAATTTTTCTTTCCCATTCAGGTTCACAGACCCCCTCATTCTAGAGCAACTGTTCTTAAAGTGTGGGCCAGGTACTCCTGGGGGCTGGGGTGACTTGAGCCCCTTTCAGGGGTCCTTGAGGTCAAAGTTTTTTCAAAATTATCCTCAGACCTTATTTGTGTTTCTCACTCTCACTCTGAGTCTACGGTGGGGTTTCCAGCGGCTACATGATGTATGACGCTGCCATGGACTGAACGCAGAAGTATATATTTGAAATCAGCTGTCTTCTGTTAAGCCAGATATTAAATAGATTTGCCAACATTCAAAATGCTGCTCTTTTCTCACAATTTTGTTTTGGGTGGGGGAATATAGTTATTTTCATAAAATAGGTTTCTGTGTTGACATACTTGAGTTTATTATTGTTATTTTAAAGTGATTTTAGGGCCCTCAATGCTTTTTAAGCATGTAAAGGAGTCCCCAGACCCCAAGTCTGAAAACCGCTGTTCTACAGCAAGGGAACACAGCTGCCTTTCTATAAAATCAGTGACCCAAAGAGCGAGGCTGCTTTCATCATGCCCAGAAGATCATCATTGTGTTTACTTCTCCTGGTGGCCTTTGACTTGACAAAATACTATCTAGGGTCTCCTCGGCATTTAGCACAATGGCCCCAGACCTTCCTCAGCAGCTCACCCACCCACGTCCATCTCACTAGCCCTAACTTAGGATTTCTTAACTTACTGACATTGTGGTTAATTCTCTGCTGTGAGGGCCATCCTGTGTCTATTGTAGGATGCTCACCAGCATCCCTGGCCTCTACCCAGTAGATGCCAGTAGCACCCTTCCCCGGAGTTGTGACAATCAAACATGTCTCCAGATTTTGCCAAACATCCCCTGGAAGGCAAAAATCATCCCTGGTTTGGAACCACTGTCCTAAGTGCACTCACGAAGGATAACCACCCCTCTGTTAGACAGGCTCACTCTTCACATGTGTCCAATAAATACCAAGACTCCTCCTCAGGGTGAGAATTTTTCCTGTAATTCAACTGTTAAGTGGCTATTTTTCTTAAAAAAAAAAAAAAATACCCACTTTCCTAGGTGGGTGGGGATTTAACGGGAAAACAAGAAAAGATGAACGATGATGAACAGTGAGCTACTCAAGAGAACATGGGGCTAGGAAAAATAATTCAAACCCTGAATTCATGATATCTTTGCTCTGAAATGGGCTGAGAACTAGAGGCGTCCCCAAGAACAGGAAACAGCAGCCTAGTTGGGGTGCGCCTGGGTCTGGTGAGGAAAACGGGACATGTGGCTTTGCTTTGGGTCAGTGGCTCCCAGGGAGGACTCCTGACTGTGAGGAGATCAAGGAGAAGCCAGTTCAGAATAATCAGAGGGGAGAGCCTGCCTTTCTATTTGGTGGATGAACATACTTCAGGTAAATGGAAGAGGCTGGAGAGGGAGCAGGTTACTGCAGGCTCTACATTCTTTGGAGATCTCCAGAAAAAGGGAAGACCCTCCACATGTGTCAGGACAAAGGCCAAGATAGGCCAAGAAAGGCCAAGATAGGCCTCAACTCGGAAGGCTCGGATCCAGGTATAAAACTTGTAAGAAGTTTCTCGTTATGATTACAGACTCCACCAGATCCATGAGCAGACCTCACCCATATCTTCCTCAGGCCAAGTCCAAGTTTCTTCGTCTAGGGTCCCTTCTCTAATATTCAAGCCAGAACTGGGTGATGGAAGCAAAAATGATGAGGAACTGAGAACCCTGTCAACTATGCCAGCTAAGTGTCAACAGACAGGCTAACTGTTGTTGAAAGAAAAGTGGGACTAATCCTGGAAGCCTACTTGTTTTTATAGACGCCTTGGTTTCTCAGGAAAGACTGAGAGACTGACAGAAAGTCCCTCTAAGCCAGGAGAGAAAGGGACCGAGCTGTTGTGCAAGACAGGAGCCAAGATGCACGTGGGGAGTAGGCCAGGTGGCCACCTAGGCTCTGGGCCAGCTGCCTTTCTGGCCTTGGGGTCTGAGAGTCTCTGGATCCTCATAACAAATTCCCCTTTCAGTCCAGTATGGTTCCTGATAGAGATCTCTACTAAAACTCGAGGGACAGCGGTGGTCCAACAAGAGCAGGTGCTCAGAAGGAGATGAGAGAGCCAAGGGGAAAGAGGGAAGCAGAAAGGAAAGCATCTGGGCTGGGCTATGGACACGCACCCGTCATGTGGCAAGTTCATGGACTTGCCACAGAGCTTTGCAAGCGGAAGGGAGGGTCCTTTCCAAAGTCAGAAAATTCACCACCATCAGAAGTCTTGCTGGAGACCTGATACCAGCTCATAATTTTCTCTAAGTTCTTCTGAATATTTTATCTTCAGCACACTTTCGGGTTCTAGTAACTTTAAAAATTATATCCTGAGTATTGCCTACATGATAGATTTCCTTTTTTCATGAAATCCCTCCAACTATCTTTCAAATCCTGAATAATACCTTGGTCCACGTATTAGAGTAGCGAGGTAACGCTAAGGGCGCGGTGAACATACTACAGTGAACCTGTCACCACTGTTGTATCTCACTGGAGATAATAAAACCACCAATCTGAATATACTCTGGTAGAAGTTGAGAGCATTTTGCACATCAAGCCACACCTTTTCACAGTTTTGATGAGCAGCAGATAAAAGACAGGCACTCTGGTTTCACTCCCCCGAGGCCCACAAGCACGACAGTCTGGGCTTAAGTGTCCTGTGCATTATGGGGTGTACTGAATTGTAGTGGGGAGGGTTCAGAGCAGGTGGAGACTCTCTTCCCAGCTGTGGGGCATCACACAGTGGAGAGGGTGCCACACTGAGCTCTGATGACCAGAAAAGGCACGTGTTGAAGTCACAGGATGGCTACGATGGTCATGAACCTCTTGGGCTAATCTATGCATACGGGGGTTTGCATGCCTGTGGCACCCCAAATGCTCGTGTTCTATTACCTATGGGGAGAAATGAAGGACATTTCTCTTTTATTTTCAAAAATCTAAAACAAAGACCTTAATATTTACTGTTTGGGTGGACAATGGCTGCACCTTGCTTGGTCTGAGTTTCAGATGCTGCACGTGTGGCTGGAATGTCAAGGGGTCTCTTCTCTTGTCTTCGTCTGTCTCATCCTGTTCCACAGGCAAGGGCTTGACAGAGGGGCCCTTACAGGCTGGTCCGCTTTCCCCACAGTGGGACACAGTCAAGTTTCTGTTTGCCCAGTTAAGTGGCTTTAACCCAAACTAGTTTTAACTAAATGAAACCTCTCAAAATGGTCTTTTAAAAGATTCTTGGGAAAAAAGGCCTGGATTGAAGATACCATACACATATTTAAAAAACACTGTTTCTCATCCTTCTCCACTTAAGAATTTATCTTTTGTGTTTGTTCCATAGGATACATTACACAGGGGGAGCATACTCATGCTCTTTCAAATGACCTACATATCTATAATTAAATATATAAGGTCAGAGATTTTGGTTAAAAAAAGAAATGCTCGAGTATGAAGTCAAAAAAGTTCAGGGAGCCCTGTTCCCAGCATAGAAGCGCATGGCATTCTGGCTCAACTCCTCCCTGCAGGGATGAACTCTGTTGTGAGAGCCTTCCCGGGGGGGCGGGCTGCCTGTTTTCTCATCTGTGACTTCACACCATTCTAGTCTTCCCCTCTTCATCACCAGCACACTAGGCTTGATGCTTGGAGGAAAAATGCAGTCCCACACCAAAAGAACTTAGCAAGACAATGGATTATTCTTCTTACGGCAAATACTTAATTTTTTAAACGTGGTACTTAACTTTTTTTAGTAATTTCATTTTTTTTTTACATAGTAAAGTCCAGTTTATTTAGAATGGATGTGGGGAACCAGGTATTTTGGTTACCTCAACATGATGGTTAATGGAAAGGTAATAAAGGATGGTAGACCGATTGTTAAAATGTTAATACAATAGCACATATTAATAACAAATTATATTCTATAAGTCTCCTTTACATCACATCCCATCATTATGAACACACACCAATATGGCACAGTGAACACTTCTAGTGAGAACTTTGTGAATAGTTAGATTTTTATATAAAATGAGATTACTAGTGCTAAGTCTAAAGGTAGGATTTTAAATTAATGGGGAAAGGAACTAAAAAAAAAAAATAGGGGAAAAGGTAAATATAACAGAAGACAGGTAAAGGTACTGTTAAGGGTAAATAGTTGAGGTTTAAGTTCAAGTTGTTGAAGGTTTTATTCCTCAGAGAGAAAAGCTGGATACCGGCTACCTGAGTGAGGGAGCCCCAAGAGGGATGCTTGTGACCTGGGGTGGAGCTTGGTGAAGAGGGTCTCTGCTAACCACCCCAACACACAGCTGTTGGTGTCCATATCGACAACATGTTTCTAGTGCAGAGCTGCGAATATCAGCCCTCCAGGCTGTGATTCTATACATAGATTTATATCTGTGCAGAAAATAGCTTGAGAATGACATGAACAGCAAAATCCAATTTCTTAATGAGACTGCCCCTCAAATGATCTGCATATGAATCTATCCAGATAGCTATGTATGAAGATGCTGGAAGGATGCCCACAGAACCAGTGTGGTAACCTCAGGGAGGGGAATGGGGGTGAAGCAGAGGATGGGGGACCATTATTCGCTCTATACACTTCTCTACTGTTGGGATCTTTTACCACAAAAATACATTCATGTAGCACTTGTAACTTAAAAAAAATTATATCTAGTCTTCTTAGATGAGAAAACAAAAGAAAGATGTCCTGTGAAAGTTCTTAAAGAACTGGAGCCCATCACCCACTGTTACCTCGGATTCAACCCAAAAGAGCTGCTCTCTATGAAAACAAAAATAAAAAAGGTCACTCCATTAATCATGACATTTAGAGTAACAAGAAAGGACTCACCTTTCTTATTTTCTAGCATATAAAAATCCAACACCAAAATGTTATTAAATCGCGTTAGTACTATCAGTAAAAAATATGCTCTATTTCCCATTATTTATGAAGCCCTATCCTTTTCTTTCTTACCAATTACATTCCCTAATATTTCATTTCCAAAATATATAAACTGTTTTCAATCAGCAGATTTCTTTATTACAGCGTGCAGCATGCTTGTTACTGCCTCTTTTCTATATTGAATCCTTGATTGGACAAGCATTTTGAATTTAACACGGACTATGATTGCACATATCAAGCAAATTAAAGCTGCCAATCTCTTTTTGGAGACAATCCTTCACCTACACTACCGCTGAGGAGCACCCTAAGTGTATTTGCTTAGGAAAAACGGGGCAGGAGTGAAGAAATGATTGCTGCCAGACTTGCCGCGTGATCTAGCCCCTCTTCCAAACACTCACTCAGATTACTGCTATGCCTTTAAAACGTATTTTGTAACCCTGACTTCAAAGCCATCCAAGTAACTTTTATAACATTAAGCATTCTTCATAATCTTAAAAAGAAAAAAATTACTTGATAAACCTGAAGGGTAAAAAAGCACAGCAGACAAGAGAGGCGGGTGCATTTGCTTTTGGATAACAGGGGTGGGGCGGCAGCAGTGGTGTTTTTCCTGTTTCCCTCTCTAGAAAACGAGACTATTCCTCCAGTACATTTAGAGCAGTTGTCTGCTGAGGAACGTGAAGAGACTTTCCATTAAGTTGCACTAGGAAGAAACGATGTTTCATTACCAGGCAAGGTTAGCACCCAAGGTTTACAGTCCAGTAAGTCAAACTGAAATGCTTTCCCAAACTTGAAGAACAATGCAATCCTGTGGTTAAAGCAGTTACTAGTTTTTCAAATGAGAACTACGTGGAGTAAATATTTTACAATAATAAATTTTAGAACGTTACTTAAATTATTAAGACTTCAATCAGACATTACTAAATATGGGGCTTTTGCGGTCTTATAAGCTACGTTAGATAGTTTCAGAAACTTTATTTGAACTGTCAACTGAGGGGAGGGTATTGCAGAAAGAGCAAAGAGGACTCTTCTGTGGTATCTTTGTTTCTCCTAAGGACCAGGAACCCTTTTTTTTTAATCTAATTTTTTATTTTTATTAAAAAATTTTTTTGGCTGCATTGGGTCTTCGTTGCTGTGCGCAGGGGCTACTCTTCGTTGCGGTGCACGGGCTTCTCACTGCAGTGGCTTCTCCTGTTGCGGAGCACGGGCTCTAGGAGCACGGGCTTCAGTAGTTGTGGCACGCGGGCCCCAGAGCATGGGCTTCAGTAGTTGCAGCGTGTGGGCTCAATAATTGCGGTGCACGGGCTCTAGAGCGCAGGCTCAGTAGTTGTGGCACACGGGCTTAGTTGCCCCACGGCATGTGGGATCTTCCCGGACCAGATATCGAACCCGTGTCCCCTGCATTGGCAGGCGGGTTCTTAACCACTGCGCCACCAGGGAAGTCCAGAACCAGGAATTCTTAAGGAGAGGGTTCCAGATTCAACTTTGGAAATGATGAAAAAAATGGCAGAAACATACAGGAGAAAAAGAAAACTGTCCTGGAACCAGTCTTCATGCAATTTTTAATGAAGGGATTTGGTCAGCAGCTCACCTATCCTTTTCCCCATAAATTGTCAAAGTACAGACTAATGTCCATGACACAGCTGAACTCTTTTTGAGCTCAGCAACAGAACCTGGCTTCCTGACCTGCCGAGAAGCAGATGATGGGAGGGAGTGGGAGCGCGGAGGTCAGGCACTGGTATCATTTCATTCATTCATTCACTGTCAGGCTCACAAAGAACATCCACTTTCAGACATGGCTGGGCTCTGCCCTCAGCTATACAAGGATGAAAACAACAGTACCCAGCCCTGGCTCCAAGGAACTCAGTTTAGTGGAAGAGAGGTGCAAGGGAAGAAGCAGATGTGACAAAACCTCCAAAGTGCTATGTGAGGAGGCGAGCACCTAACTCCACCCAGAGGGCCAGAGGAAGTTTCCACAAAAGGAGCCATGTTTGAGCTGGGGAAGCATGATTACAGCTGGAGTGGAGAGACTGAGGGAAAATCAGAAGTTTAACTTTGGAAAGAAAACATATTGATCTTCCATTTACCAAGCTTGCCTTGACATCAGCATATGTTAATGTTTTCCAGTAATGGGCAGGCTTTTAGTTTATGTACTTTTGTGTATACAATTCTAGTACAAACAGCTTCTGTACACAGTGTACACTGATACCAAAGTGTCTGATATCCAGACAGATTGGTCGATGGGGGCACATACCCTCTACTGAGAATTTGAAGGAATTGAACTCTTCTTTCCCTAGAGCAACCTAATACGGAGGACACATTACCAGGTTACCTAGGTTCATTCAATTACTCCAATCGATACACTGATGGCCTTAGCAGTAATTTTGGAGATGGTGGTGGTAACAGATGTTTCCAGCACAACAGCATAGAACTTAATTTAGAAGCAGAAAGGTCTGTTGCCATCCACATGGGAATCACCCCAAGACTGAGTATCTGCAACAGGTGAAATAACAAGAATGATGCATAGAAGCAGTGTCAGGAGAGCCTGCACTGTGTGTGGCACAGAGCAGGCACCTGGCCTAGGAAAGTTTCAATGTTATGCTCTTTTACTGATGTATTAACCGCCGAGGGTATTATGATACTTTAACCATAGCCTCTTCCCCCTTGTCATCTCTGAGGAATTACAGAATTACTCAGGGTGAACATGACTGGAAAGAAGTACCTTTCAAAATGCACAGTATTAATAGTCCATAAATTAAAGTTACAGATTTCATAAGACTGTGTTGTGAAAAGCCCGAAGGATTTATTTGGTGACCACTACCTAGCTTCAACACTTCTTGTGTGCCTATTACGTGGAAGGCAATAAGCTAATATGACATACAAATGCCAGGATGACATTTTATCAATATATAATTCAAGAACTTTAGAATATATATAAGAACATCAGAACTCAGGCAGAAGATGGTTCTTTAGTTGTTTGTTATTAAAATGTGAGCCCTAATAACTATAATTGATTTTGTGAACTTCCTGGTGTATCCAAATCTTTACATACAGTCAACTTATTAACAAGTATGAAGTGGCAAATAACTATTTCAATTTTGGGGGTAGGACTGATTATCACAAGACATTTTAGTAGCTAAAGCTCTGTAAACTGGTAGATCTGCAGTAAAATGTACTCAGAAGGTTTGTTCTTCTGTCTAGCTGCTGATGTTCAATATTTTTAAAACTTTAAATGCCTTTGGGTGGGGCATGCACTCCCTAGTTCCCACCAATCAACACCTCCCTGGATCAGGCACCCTGACATTTGATCCTTGAAGGGGTTTGACTTTACAACCTCTGCATTAGATCATAATGCAGAAGGAACTTGATTCAATTAGCAACCAGGGCACACCCCAAGAGGAACAGCAGCACAAACTCCTTCAAACATCAAATCTTTTAGGTTATGAGAGTTTCAGTGATTTGAAAATAGTTCTGTACTGCCAAAAAATGACTGGCACGGAGTTATTAGGTTGGAGGAAAAATTAGGTATAACTTATTTCTAAATGGTTCCAGGTGGGATTTTGCTGACATAATACACTAGCTTTCTTTTCTTTTTAAGGGTTTTTGAAAAGGTTCTATAGATTCCTTATATGATTACAAATAAGAGTTATGTATTATTATAGACTTATCACTGTAAATCAAGCAAGTTGCACTTACTGGATTTCAGCTATGTAAGACAGAATCTTATTTAGTCTACATACTAACTATATGAAGGACAGGCATTATTGAAGCATTACTAAGTTATTCTGCAACATCTCTTTGAGTAACTTTGGAAAACTCACAGCACGGCAACCTGTTGGAGAGTTAACAGAGACACAACAACGGGAACCCACGTTTTCTGAGCCCCAAGCCCATGGGTTCTCCACCAGCTGTAACCCCTAGAAGAGGGGTTTGACAAAGATGAGACAAAAGAGTCTTTTCAGAGCATCACTTCCAACCCTGTATGCCTGGTCTGTACCAGGGTTGGGACAAGGCAGTTCTTTTTCCATCACCATGAATTAGAATTAGGACATGTCTTTTAGTTTCTTGGCATATGAATATGCAGATATCTTGTTGGGGTCCTCTGGGTTGAGAATTTGTTATTTCAAAAATAATCTTTTCAACTGAATGCCTCCCACCTGAAACATTTCATTCAAATATTTGTTATTTTTCAAGCCTTTCTATATGCATGCTTGGGGTCAATTTTTAATACAAAATGATTATTTTAAATATGCACAGATTCTACAATTCCTTAATGAAACACACAATTCAAGAGCTAAGATGACTCTGGAAGTCATTACTTTTTCATCGAAGAGGACAGGTTGGTTTTATATGATTGAACAGTGAAGAGAATAAATAAGTAGGAATTGTTCTTATCTAGCAGTGAGATTTCATGAAGTCACCATTACAGATATTCAAAATTAAAACTATTAACAGCAGAGACGAAAACTCTTGTAGACTTGTAAAATAATTATGCCCATCTAACAAGCCATGTTATAAGTTTCAAATAGAAAACCACTCCACATTGGTAATAAGTGCAAAGGCGGCGTACGCGTGAACTGCTGTATTCATTTACAGCATATTAAACAAGGAGATGAGAGTGAAGGGCTGGAGAGTATGGCCGTTGAGTCCTACAGCTTTGGCTTGAAGAGCTGGACGTGCCATTTACCAGGTAAGCTACTCAGTCTCTGCTAGCCTCAGCTTCCTCTCCTCTAATAACAATATTGTATGGCGTATTTGAAAATTGCTAGGAGCATGGATCTTAAGAGTTCTCATCACAAGAAAAAAAAATTATAACCATGTGAGGTGATGGATGTTAACTAAACTTACTGTGGTAATCACTTCACAATATATACATATATTAAATCATTATGTGGTATACCTTAAACTTATACAATGCTATTTGTCAATTTTATCTCAACAAAACTGGGAAAATCATAGTACAGATCTGAGAGTTTTGTTTTTCGTCAGGTTGAATGACATGCACAGAAAGCACTTACTGTGATACCTAGTGTACACTCAATAAAATATTAGCTATCATTATTAGCTATTCATTCCATACCTATTTATAATAAAAATTTGAGCTGTTCTATAATCAAAAGAAATTTGCCCAAGTTAATATGGTACCTGTTTACAGGTATTTACAATCATAATCATTATTGTACTATATTGTAATTAGGCACAAATGGTAAACTGTTGGTATAATTGATGGTAATTAGTACACAAACTTTTTTTCTGGTTTGTCTCTTCTTTGTTCTTGATCTAACATGTGATCAATATTATTATCAGCTGTTTCCCCTCATTTACTAGTTGTGTGATTTTGACCATATCATCTATCCTCTATAACACTTCCTTTTCCTCTCTGTGAAATGGTAATAATAAGACCCATTTCGTAGTTAAAATTAAACACAGTAAAATATAGTAAAGTACAAAAAGTAAATATAATATATAGAAAGATGTAGTAAAAACGTAAAGATAACATACATAGAGAGACACAACAGAGTGCCTGACACATAAGTAATAAATGACAGCTGTCAGTGGGTGGTGGCATTACAGTTTGTCCTGACAAACAATATAATGTTCTTCCTCTATGGAACCTCATGGCCATATTCGCAAGGACTAAGTCGCGGAACAAGCTTTGAGAGGCGTGAAGGTAGGAAAGGCTTTTAGGACAGTGGTTTTCAACCATGGCTGCACGCTGGCATTAAAGTATACTGATGCCTGGGTGCCACCCACAGAGTCTGATTTAAATGGTCTGGGGGGTGGCCTGGGCACTGGGATCTTTTTTAAGCTCCCAGGATAGGGTTTATTGGGCATTTGAGGCAGCTTTTCATCTTTCTGGCATGGTCAAAACGCTGGGGTTTCTTTTCCCAGCTGGTTTCCCCACCATCATCTGCAAGTGGAGGCTGGGTCCCCTCAGAGCGCCCACTCACACATCTGGTCCACCAGCACGAGGTGCACTGTCCAGCAGAGAATTATCAACAGCAGTAATAGGAATGCAGCTGTCCTTTAAGGGCCTGTATTAAGCTTTTAAATTTAGTACTTGTGCAGAATCGATACAAGGAACTTTCTAGTAGGCTCAACTCGACTTGAATCTATTTACAGTGTATCAACTGTCTAATAGCTATTGAATATTTGAAGGTAGAGGTGCTACAGAGATGGCAGTCATTAGATCAGGAGTTGAAAGCTGCCAAGCTACCAGATAAATCTAGCCGGACACTTTGTTTGGACAGCACAGTGCTTCAAAAGTTTTTGAAACTGAAGGCCTTTAGGGAAGGCCTGGTGTGCTAAGCTAATGTTACATTTTATCCCAAAAGACTTCAAAGGATTTTTAGCTCAGGGAGTTTGTTTTTCAGCAAGGTATTCTGGCAGCAATGCAGAGGACGAATCAAACGGTTAGATGCAGTGCAGTCCACTAGAAATACAATGTAAGCTACCTATGTCATTTAAAATTTTCTAGTAGCCATATTAAAAAAAAAACTAAAATAAAACTGGTGAGATAAATTTTATGAATATGTTTCATTTAAGCTAATACATCAAAATATTATTTCATTGTATAATCAATACAAGATTATTAATGAGGTGGGTTTTTTTTTGCGGTATGCGGGCCTCTCACTGCTGTGGCCTCTTCCATTGCGGAGCACAGGCTCCGGACGTGCAGGCTCAGCGGCCACGGCTCACGGGCCCAGCCGCTCCGCGGCCTGTGGGATCTTCCCGGACCGGGGCACGAACCCGTGTCCCCTGCATCAGCAGGCGGACTCTCAACCACTGCGCCACCAGGGAAGCCCCAATGAGGTGTATTTTCTGACACTTATAACACATCTCAATTTAAACTAGCCACATTTCAAGTGCTCAATGGCCACATGCGGCTAGTCGCTACTGTGTTGGACAAAACAGGTCTAGAAGCAGAAAGACCAATAAGATTTGTCTAGGGCTGGGTGCAGCGGGGGTGAAATAGGTGAAAGGGATTAAGAAACCTCCAATACGACCTCCAGTTATAAAATAAATAAGCCACGGGGATGTAATGTACAGCATAAGGAATATGGTCAATAATATTGTAATAACTTTGTATGGGGACAAAGGATTACCATGATCATTTCATAATGTATGAAAACGTCAAATCACTATGTAGTACACATGAAACTAACATACTATTGTACATCAACTATATTTCAATTGAAAAAAATTTTTGATAAAATTAAAAAAATATATTTGTCTAGGAATCCTGTTTAGAGGCCTGCCTGAACGAAGGCACAGAAAGTGCAAATGGACTGGGGGGAGCTGCAGGATGCATTTAGAGGCAGAATCAGTTTACAAATCTTGGAGGTGGACTGGCTGCGGAGGGAGGAGGAGAGAAGCGTCTGCAGGATGATTTCTTTTTTTAAGTCATCTTTTTTTAAAAAAATTATTTATTTTTGGCTGTGTTGGGTCTTCATTGCTGCACGTGGGCTTCCTCTAGTTGCGGTGAGCGGGGGCTACTCGTCGTTGCAGTGTGTGGGCTTCTCACTGCGGTGGCTTCTCCTGTTGCGGAGCACGGGCTCTAGGCGCTTGGGCTTCAGTAGTGGTGGCGCACGGGCTTAGTTGCTCCGCAGCATGTGGGATTCTCCCGGTCCAGGGATCGAACCCGTGTTCCCTGCATTGATAGGTGGATTCTTAACCACTGTGCCATGAGGGAAGTCCCTGCAGGACAATTGCTGGCTTGCGTGACAGGGTGGATGGTGAGTGCCACTGACTGGGGAAGGGAGGGCAAAGATACGGCTCATGGGGAAAGAGGAACACAATGGCTTCAGTTTTGGACATGTTGATTTTTTTAAATTGAAATACAGTTGACGTACAACATTATGTTAGTTTCAGGTGTACTACATACTGATTTGACATTTGCATACATTATGATCCGCGAGCTAAGTCTAGAAACCATCTGACATGTTGATTTTTGAGAGATGTTCCTGGGACACTTAAATGAATGTATCCAGAGATCATTAGGTATGCGAGTCTAAAGTCACTCTGAAACAGGAACAGACTGGTAGAGAGCCAGAGATCTCCTTGGTGTGGCGGGTCGAGATGAGATCATCCATGCAGAATGTGCAGAGTCAGAAGAGAAGTGAGGGAAAGCTGGAGAAACCTATGTCTTCAAGGACACCTTCCCTTTTCGCCAGTTATAAAAGTAAGACATTGCCTGCCAGGAAAATGACTGCTAATATTTCAGTGCATTTCCTATCAGCCCTTTTCTAAACTCAAGTGCATGAACGTATGTGTGTGTCACCGTGGGTAAGAGTGTACTGACTGCACAGATCTGAAGCCCGTTTTCTTACTTCATACATACTGGAACATTTCCTTGTACATTATACATTTTCTGGCAAAGTGAGTTTCAATGGTTATACAATATTCTATGATACAAAGGAGACACAAAATTTCAAATTACAGTAATACAGAGATTAACATCTCTATATGTGAAGTGTGGTCTACATTTTTGATTACATAAGGAGAAATAACTTTAAGAGTGGGAAACAATCGGGGTGGAGAGGTCAACTGTAAAATAAAGGCTGGAAAGATTCCACTGGGTTTGGTAACCAGGAAGTCACTGAGGACCATGGGGTGAGGAATGGAGCTGGTAGTTGACTGAAAGCTAGGGAAGTGAAGAGCATGTATACAGCTATCTTACAAGAATCTTCAAAGTCAAGGAGAAGCGGGGGAGGGAGTAACTAGAGGGGGATATGAGATTTAGGAAAAGCTTTCTGTTTTAAGTCCCAAAACAGCCAAGGCTTAGTGTCTCCGGGATGTCTGTCTGTGTTCCATCTACTTGCAAAGATCACCTCACACCTCACCTCCTCCATGAAATCTTTCCCAACTAACTCAAGCGCTTGCTGGTCTCCTCCTCTTATAAAGCTTTGAAATTTATACTCAGAACCTCACAATATACTGCTTAGATTAGTGGTTCTCAACTGGGGCCTTTGGAAACATTTTTGGATGCCACAACTAGGAGGTGACTGGTGCTACTGGCATCTAGTGGGTGGAGGCCAGGGATGCTGCTAAGCCTCCTACAATGCACAGGACAGCCTCCGAACAACAAACAATCCAGCCCCAAATGCCAAGAGTGCCAAGGTCAAGAACCACTGGCCTAGAGGTTCACCTCCACTGTTTGGAATCCCAACTACCTCTCTCCCCCCTTAATACCTTTACCTGCTCCCCCCGCTTGCCCTCTTGTCCCCCTACAGCACGTTGTCCAGAGAGTGGCCACAGTGACCTTTCAAAAAAAAAGATCAGGACTTCCCTGGTGGTACAGTGGTTAAGAATCCACCTGCCGGGCTTCCCTGGTGGCGCAGTGGTTGAGAGTCTGCCTGCTAGTGCAGGGGACACGGGTTCGAGCCCTGGTCTGGGAAGATCCCACATGCCGCGGAGCGACTGGGCCCGTGAGCCACAACTACTGAGCCTGCGTGTCTGCAGCCTGTGCTCCGCAACAAGAGAGGCCGCGACAGTGAGAGGCCCGCGCACCGCGACGAAGAGTGGCCCCCGCTCGCCGCAACTAGAGAAAGCCCTCGCACAGAAACGAAGACCCAACACAGCCCAAAATAAATATAAATAAATAAATTTAAAAAAAGGGACACAGGTTCGAGCCCTGGTCCGGGAAGATCCCACATGCCATGGAGCAACTAAGCCCGTGCGCCACAACTACTGAGCCTGCGCTCTAGAGCCTGCTCGCCACAATTACTGACGCCCACGTGCCTAGAGCCCGTACTCCCCAACAAGAGAAGCCACCGCAATGAGAAGCCCACGCACCGCGACGAAGAGTAGCCCCCGCTCGCCACAAGTAGAGAAAGCTCGCGTGCAGCAACAAAGAGCCAACGCAGCCAAAATTAAAAAAAAAAAAAAAAAAAGATCAGATCATGTCATGCCCCTTCTTTGCTTAAAATTTTCAATGGTTTCCCAGAGCACTTAGCTTCCGCACCCCATTTCCTGTAGGTAACAACTCTCCTGAAAGGGCTGCGCCGCCATGCTACGTGTGTTATACCTTTATTATGTATCTGTGTAAGCATAAGCAATACATAGATCTAGTTCTAACTGTTGTTTATAAAATTCACAGAAATCATTTCCCATGCACTTTGCTATCTGCACCTTGCTTACCTGGGGCACTCATCCCATAAGTCTCCTTGAGCATGGTGTGTGAGGGTCTCCAGGGCATATACAGAAAAGTGGAATTGCTGGGTCACATTTGTACCTCTTCAGTTTTACTAGATACTGCCAAATTTTCTATACCAACTTACTTCCATAAGCAAACGTAAGAGAGTTCCCACATTTCCTCACCCAGTATTCCCCAGTGTTGATGAAACAGAAGATGAAATGAAAACTTAAGTCGATGTTGAAAAATCAGACAAGTTCCCAGAAATACCCACATTTCCGGCTCCTCTTAAGAAATCAGAGCGTCTGGCAAAACAGAGCCCATGTATTCTGTATGAAAACATGTGTTCTTCACTACAGTCCCTTCCACTCCTATTTCCTCACAGCTCGTCTGCTCTGCCAGCTCTCTTGCCCAGTCCCTAAAGTCTCAGGAGGCTGTGATCCCTGCATCAGTGGCCAGGGCATGGTACTCAAATGTTGAACCATCGCAGATGACAGCATCCTGTGTGTCACGTTGGTGTCCGCAAGCCCTGCGGTCTGCAAGCTGGCAACACTCGCACACCTACAGGCGAGGCAATGATGTACATGTAGGTCCTGTCCTTCCCTCCCAACCAGAAGCTGGTCTCTTCTTCACCAGCTCTCTTCCTTAGCTCCAGTCCCATCACTACTATTTATCCTAATTTATGGCTGCTACTTGCTTCTCTCCTCCTTTCCTTCTTTTTCTGCCTATATTCTTAGTCCTCTCTTACTTTTTGGCTCTTTATAAACATTTCCAGGCCACCCAAACTCTGGACTTCAGAGCGGCTTGGCTGCTGTGCAAGGCGCTTCTCCACACAGGTCTCTGCTGTTTCGCGGTGGTGAGCTTACTGCACCAATTAGAGCGTTCGGTCACGATCACATGGACACTTACTTTCCATCTCTCATGATGGCTAAGCACATAACATGTGTTCAAAAAAATGTTTGTAAATTAGGTCAGGAGACAGTAGGGGCTGAATTTCTACTACCTATTTCCTGAAAGTAAAAGAGAATGAATAATTGCTGAAATTTTCTTCTGCTATTTCCCAAACTATGTTCTGCAACCAGATAAATATGGGGAGAGCTGGCTTAAAACAAAATTAAACAGATTTCCCCACTGAAGGACATCTTTGCGCCGTAAATATGCCAGTATACACTGAAAACCACAAAGGGGTAAGGGATAGAGAGTATAGCAGTTTCAAAAATTCTGTGGTCAGGGAACCCAGGAATACTACTGGACTGGAATTACATAGAATGCAGATTGGGAACACTGCTCTTTTAAAATCACCCTTCGATTTTTCTTTCTTTCCCTACACTAGTCTAAAAAGTCTACTTTGTTTTTAATAATGGAATTACTTTCCTAGGAAATCTTGAGTTATAGTTTAAAAAAATTTTATTGTTCACAATAGCTGAGATACAGAAATAACCTGAGTGTCCATCAACAGACGAATGGATAAAGAAAATGTGGTGTGTATATTATTCAGCCTTGAGAAAGGAGGAAATCCTGCCATTTGCAACAACATGGATAAACCTTGTGGGCATTATGCTAAATGAAATAAGCCAGACAGAGAAAGACAAATACTGCTAAGTATCACTTATAAGTGGAATCTTAAAAAAAAAAAAAAAGTGTCAGACTCATAGAAACAGAGATTAGAAAAGTGGTTGTCAGGGCCTGGGGGAAATAGGGAGAGATTAGTCAAAGGGTACAAACTTTCAGCTATAAGGTAAGTAAATTCTGAGGATCTGATGTAAAACATAGTGACTACAGTTGATAACACTGTATTGCATAATTAAAATTAACTAAGTGAACAGAACTTAAATATTCTCCCCCTCCCAAATATGTGAGGTGAAAAAGAAAGTTTTAAAAGTAACCCCTCCAGTAGGGGTTAGGTAGGATATTTCTGTTTTAGTCCCACCGCCACCCCCATTCAGAACTTTCAATAATTCAGCTTTAAAAATGGTTTAGGTGCCTTTTGTTATTGAAAGCTGAAAAATAACAAACGTTGATCAAAGTCAACAAAAACAAATCTACGCATCCTGAGCAAACCCTAAACTGTGAGGAATATCAGATCAAAACGAACAAGTCTCCACCATCGTAAACAAAATAAAAGGCAACTCCACAGCCTGGTTCTCACACAAAGCAGCTGAGTTCCTGTAAAGCACACGCGAGCTTTTTCTCCCCGTGCAGTGCTAACCCCAAATCCGACCACGTTAGGGACAACGGGAGCTGCCAGTGCCAGCCGTGCTCCTGAGTCGCTGACAGGATTAATGCCATCTCTGCAGTGGGACAATCGGCTGTATCTGCTCATGCTCTTCCTGAAGGCAAAGACTAGGTACTAATCACGCTCTGGATCTTTGGGGCGGGGGGGGGGTCTCCCCACAGTGCCTGTCACACAGGAAGGCACAGAGTAAATGAAGTTAGTAAAACTGATAGAAAAAAAAGAAAACAAAAGCAAACTCACAAATGTTCTTCCTCTTATGAAACTGAAAAAGTCCTTTTATAGCCTTTTTTGGGGACTAAGGCTCAAGTAGCTAAGTGAGCAAGTGCTGTTAGCTGAGCTGGTAACTGATCACCTTCACCTGGGCCAGCCTGCTCTCTTAAGGAGAATAGCTCATCTAACCCCTGTGCGACAGGGGTGCATTTCTGGCACTTTCCCTAGTTGAGGATGACAGCTATTCCGTGATTTACTGTGGTCTACTGACCAATGAAGAATAAGACAATACCACCAAACGTGACAGGCTGAACTTCTTACAGATTTGACTTGTGATGCTCGCCATATTTGCGACTCGGACAAATCAGGCTGAGGACCACCTACCATAAATCAGATATCTAACACTAACAAATTATGTGCCCATTACAGATGACCTTTGGAGCTGCTCAAGGTACAGTCACAATCATGCATTAAAAAAATCCGCCTTTCACTGTAATGTGTGAATGTATGAAATTAAATGAGGCTTGCAATGTAATCAGTGTGGTTGGCTGCTTTAATATATTCCATTTCAATTTCAAATCACCACAAGCCAAGAGTGACGAATCTAATTTGATCAGTTCACAAAAACACAGAAAAGCAAACGTGGATCTAGCAACATGGCCAGGTTTTCAAAGGAATTAATATTTTCTACTATCACCAGAAGTCCTTAATATATTTTTTAAAAACAGTAATTAAAAACAATCCCACACACAATTCTTTGCTCATCAGAAATTTCAACTCTCATATTCAAAAGTTCGAAAGATATAATATTTAAGTGAAAGGTATATTTAATTTTTTCAGTCAATAACATATTTCAACTGTATCCAAAAAAAAAGAAAAAACCCCAAAATCAAAAGGTCTTATTACTGACACTTAGAAACAACAGGGCGCTTGGAATCAATGTAAAAAGTTCTCTAGCACTGATTATTACCATCTAGCAAGAATATGTATACGAACACAACCCTTGACCTCCATCTCTCTCAGAAGTGCGAGGCAACACAGCTTACAAGTTTAACTACTCTAGGTCTTTAGGTCCCTAGCAGCTGCTTAGTAGAGCCTGCAACAAGCACCATGGAGAGATACGAATGAGGCTGGTGAGCCCAGTCACCTTTTAAAGTTGTGATGCTCTTCACACTCTCCCTAATTAGTACACAATTTTCAAGGCTTTAGCATTTTCCTCTGGGCCTGCACACATCATTTCTAGAAGAAAAACATGGGGTGTTGCCAGGAACTGGACACTTGGTAGAGGGGGGCTTCCTAAAGGCTCCCACAGTGGAAATACAGTCTAGTGTCACTCACCAAACAGTAGCCAGCACTGTACAAGTCATAAATCAGATCACGCCACTCCCCTATTTAAAGTGTTGAAGAGCTTCCTGCTGTATTGAGGATAATATTCACACCCCTGACCCGGGATCTAGCCCCTGCCTATCTCTCCAGCTTCATCTCCCATTACTTCCCCCTCGCTGGCTGTCCTCTAGCCGCACCTGCCCCCTTGCAGTTGCAAGATGTTCCAGCCCCAGGCTCTTTCCCCTTGCCCTTGGCCTAGAATATCCTGCCTGCAGACTTAGTCCTATGGCTGGTTTCTTGTCACTCAGGCCACCTCCTTGCAAAGAACATCCTACCCACTTCCATCAAACCACTCCCCCCCAGGAGGGATTGTTATTGTCTGAAATTATTGTGTTTGTCTCTCTCCTGTAGAATGTGCCATGAGAACAGACACCTTGACTATGCCTGGTGCACAGCAGGCCATCAGTAAATATTTCTTAAATTAAAAACTAACTCATAGGACACGGGGAGGGGGAAGGGTAAGCTGGGACGAAGTGAGAGAGTGGCATGGACATATGTACACTACCAAATGTAAAATAGATAGCTTGTGGGAAGCAGCCGCAAAGCACAGGGAGATCAGTTCGGTGCTTTGTGTCCACCTAGAGGGGTGGGATAGGGAGGGTGGGAGGGAGACGCAAGAGGGAGGAGATATGGGGATGTATGTATATGTATAGCTGATTCACTTTGTTATACAGCAGAAACTAACGCACCATTGTAAAGCAATTATACTCCAATAAAGATGATAAAAAAAAACCCCAAAAATAAATAATAGCAAAAAAAAAACCTAACTCATAAAAAAAATAGGACAGTAATATACATGATGAGAGGCGCTGTAGTGATATAGATGTTTAAGGATTTCTTTTAAAATCGTTAGGAAGGATGCCAAAGAGGAAGGGTGGGCTGGGGGCTGGGGTTAAAGTGTTTGGAGTCTGCTCGCCTCCGCTTCAATTATGGAACTGTACTAGATTTAGATTACTGTCCAAGAAAATAACTCAGGCTGACCTCTGCTTCACATCTGTAAAATGGGGAAAAGAACAACTAGCTAGCAGATTATTGCAAAGAGCAGCATAACCACATGTAAAGAGTCGAACTGTTCAATAAGGGATTTAAATATTTTCATTATTTATTTATTTGACATTACAAACTACCACTGACAAATCCTCTTTAAATAAAAACAGCAAATTAATAATAACAAATATACGGTTGAGTTTGAAAATATGAAGTCATTATATACCCCTGGAAACTAGGAAACTGCAAATACAAATGGATAGAAATACGAATGTACTATTTCTAGAGTTTCAGACCAAGTGATGGTTGATGTCTCTAATAAACTTCTAATAAAATATAACATACATCCCATTTCTTTTCTGAGACAAAGACCCAAAGACAAAATACTATTCAAAAACTACAGTGATTTATTAATTTACATTGAGTTGAATAAAAGGTGAATGTAACAAAGGATACTTGTTAATTTTATTCTCCAGAGATGCTTTAGCCAAATCATGTCATAACAAAGATATCCCACAGCATGGCCTCTATCAGCACTGAACAAAAATGTAGCATTTTTCCTTCTGCTTTTTTCATTTGAGAAGGAAGGAACTATGATGGCTTATTGGGCAGTAAACGTATTCAATGACACCAACCTTTTAGGATAATGAAATTCTCAAAACAGGTCAAACACTTGAAGCAGTTAAGTATTGATTGCATCCTGGAGGTACTATGTAACCAGACCTCTTTGTGCCAGTAATTCTGAGACTTGGTTTGGGGAATTATTTGAGAAGGGAAGAGTACTAGAAAAAATATTATTAATTGAGAAATACAAAAGGGTAGTAGCAAGGAGAAGGTCGTTGTGTTAAAAGTACTAATTGAGGGCTTCCCTGGTGGCTCAGTGGTTGAGAGTCTGCCTGCCGATGAAGGGGACGCGGGTTCGCACCCCGGTCCGGGAAGATCCCACACGGCGCGGAGCGGTTGGGCCCGTGAGCCATGGTCGCTGAGCCTGCGCGTCCGGAGGCTGTGCTCCGCAACGGGAGAGGCCGCAACAGTGAGAGGCCCGTGTACGGCAAAAAAAAAAAAAAAAAAAAAGTACTAATTGAAAAAAATAAAAAGAGAAATAGCAAAAGTAGAGAAAGCAGTTTATATAAACTAGTCTGGTCCGAACCTGTATTAGAATGGATCATGTGAGGTTGCTTTTTTTGGTAGGTCAAAAATCAGCAATTTTATATGGTTCAAACGACTACATTTATCAAAGCACTTAGGATTCCTTGTTAGTACATAATGAATGATATTCACTAACTCATGCATGAATTTTGTACGTGTGAACTCTGAATGGCTTGTATCTGGGAACTCTTCACAGCAGTGTATGAAATGGTAACCATTAGATGTCAGACTCCTTTGTGGGCAAGAAATGCTTCTGTTTTTGTTGATTCAAACTCCCAAATTTCTTATAAGAGCCGTTAAGATTTCAGTAGGACATGCTCAGTTTCCAGAGTAAGACTGGTACAGAAATTTTAAGGCAGGAGTTTAGAAGTGCTGAAATACTTCAAAGTCTGAATAAAGGCAAGAGTCGAGAGAGCATCATGAAGAATGAATAATATGAACCTACTCCATAATAACTAATATCTTAAGATGTTCAAGAACACTTTCATGGAGACATATGAATATACTTTAAAAATAACATAAAGTGAAGATATTAAGGCACATAAATAAACTTGTCACTGCAGTGACAATGTATCGGTGAAGTGGGGCAGGAAGATGAAAAGAGGAAATTTTCAGGTAAACACTCCAGTATTTAAAAACAAATGGTGCGTTTGGATAGCTAATGTGATAATCTGAATTACAGCATGTGGTATTCTGAAAAGGAGTGCTACAGAGTTGCCCCTGTGCTGGAAGGTGATTGGTTAAGCTTGTTCTGGTACTATTTATGATAATAAAACATCTTCGGCTGCATTTATGGGGCAGGGGGATTTTTAAAGAAAGTGAATATAGTGATCAAATTGTTACTGAGCAAGAGCTTAAACCCAATCCTAACCACCTGAAAGTCTTTGTTAATTAGTCAGGACCAACATAAGGTAGTGTACAAGGGGACAGCCCAAGTGAAGGGTTTAATTAACCACAGGGCAAAGTTGACATATGCATCTCAATGCTGTCCCTGGTTATAGGCTGACCAAACCGAGATGAAGCCCATTGACAAACTATATTTCACCAATTCTAACATGAATCCCCTCCCCCATGTTTTAACATCTTCGAAATCAGGATGTGTCCTAAATCGATGCCATTTTATTTATTATTTTTAATTTTTATTTATTTATATTTGGCTGCATTGCGTCTTCGTTGCCACGCGCGGGCTTTCTCTAGTTGTGGCGAGTGGGGGCTACTCTTTGTTGCGGTGCACGGGCTTCTCATTGTGTGGCTCCTCTTGTTCCAGAGCACGGGCTCTAGGCACATGGGCTTCAACAGCTGTGGCGCAGGCTCAGTAGTTGTGGCTCGTGGGCTCTAGAGTGCAGGCTCGGTAGTTGTGGCACACGGGCTTAGTTGCTCCGTGGCATGTGGGATCTTCCCAGACCAGGGCTCGAACCTGTGTCCCCTGAATTAGCAGGTGGATTCTTAACCACTGCACCACCAGGGAAGCCCCTCGATGCCATTTTAGATTTAATGATATATGTTTATTGACAGAGAGGTTAGCTAATGGCCACCTTTCTAAAAGTCACTGTGACCCAATTCAACCCAGCTAACCATCAAAGATTTTTCATTTTCTTTCACGATTCTGTAACAGACCTAGTATCCTTGATCATAAAAAAGCCTAGGGAAGTAGACTGTCCTGGTCATCTACACATTTCCGATGTTAAAACATACCTCCAATTATGTTCTTTATCTGGGCTAGGAATCTTGGGAGATTCTATATGTAAGAACCTTACCACTAGGACCTCCAACTCTGTTACAAAGAACACTACTGTGTATGATGAAGCCTTCATGCAGAGAAATCTATGCAGATACAGAAAATATTCAACGTACCTTAAACTCCTGGCAGAATGGATACTTGCCACTGGGTAAGTAACTTGAGAAAACCTTACAGAAACCTTTTGATGAATTTTATTAAACAGTGTAAGACTGTTCAATACAGAGACCATGTGGTGAAGGAAAAAAGAAAGAGCTCTAGATTCCTGCACTGCCCAACAAGGCAGTCACTAACCACACGTGACTATTTCAATTTAAATAATTAAAAATTCAGTTCCTCGGTCACACTAGCCACATTCAAGTTTTCAACAGCCACATGTGGCTAGAGGTTACTGCAGCGGACAGCACAGATACAGAACATTTCTGTCACTGCAAAAAATTCTACTGGCCAGCGCTACTCCAGACTACCATCTGAAGCTGGGTCATACCTCAGCTGCTCCACTTAGCACCTGTAAACCCGGACAAATTAATGAGCTTCACTAATACTTGGTTTTCTCCTTGGTGGACTGAGTAGTATGTAATTGTTGTCTTAACTCCCTGGGACGCTGCGAGGATCAGAGTTGCCATAAAAAAGGTTAGCTACTAGGAAGTTGTATATTTTTATGTGATTTGTACTTTATGAAGGTGACTTTCATCTTTTTTGTGTGTTTTTAATGTGAGTTGGATATTTTTTACTGTTTAAATCCCAACTTTTATGGCTACGGCCCCTTCCCTTCCTCCTCCTCTTTTTTTTTTTTTTTTGGTTAAAAAAAAATAGAAGAAAGCACACTTCCAGATATTTTTAGCAAACAAATGCCTAAAGTGCCACATGAGTAAGAGAAACGAACGAAGGGGGCTGAAGTAGGGCAGTGGCTGGCAAACTGGAGAACTCAAGTTCTGCGTCAACTGCTTTAGCTGCTACGTGGCTCCAGCCAATTGTTGCCATTCAGGAAAGCTGCCCTAGTGTAGCCAGACACTGATTTTTGAAAGAAACCCAGAAATTTGGCTTTTTATATTAAATCTCCAGTTTAAAAAAAATATTAGCAACTAATTAAAAATGGTGAATATTCTTCAGGCAAATTTAAACATACTTAGAGGTCATATGCGGCCCACAGCTGCTACTCTGTGACCTCTGGTTTCACATGGCAGCTACACTTCCTTCTCCATTCATGGTGCCATGCCTCAGGACACTCTTACAAACAAATGCACAAAATTTATTCCTCACTGTACCTCATGGTGAAACAGAAATGAAATTCACAGTGTTATTTTACACAGATTACCACTCCCCAGTATTAAAGTTATTTCTAGGTTACTAAAATATAACACTTAAAAAACACACGTGGGATTTAAATGCTTTAAGATAATAAGTGACCCAAATTTAGAAAATAAAGAATTTATGTCCTCTTGAACCAAATTCCCAAAAAAGAAGAAAAAAAGAAACTGATACAGAAAATTACACATTTTACTGTAATTAAAGAAAATATTTTTCTTTTTATACTGCTACTCCACTGGAAAATTACTGGAAATCTGGGAAAGAACTATAATGCTTTATATAAAAGCCATAGGTCTCTACTGATGAATGAGTCGAGATATTAAAAAAAATTCCTAATTTGGAAAGCTTACTGCCAGAAAGAAAAGCAAATCTTTTAATTCTCCCAGTAATTTAAATACTGCACACTCAAAAGCCCATTAAATTTAAAAAGGTTTCTTTCTGTACTGTATATGGAAGCATACACAATTTTTTATTCTAAGTGTACTTAACTGTATTTTATTGTTATCATATACCCACCCCAAGGAACCAGCAGTTGCAGCCTTTTTATTCAGTTGATAATTCAAATATTGTTTCTAATACAAATATATGGTTTATCATGCTTATTTATCCCTAACTTGGTACACTTCATAATCGCATTACAACCCCACTGTGTACTGAATACCACTTACAGTTCGAAGTACTCAAGATAAGCATCGTTACTTTCAAGAGAAGATTGGCAGTAATTAAAGGTCTTACTTAGTAGTTGTTGGTAACCGTGTTTTTTGTTTTTTGTTTTTGCGGTACGCGGGCCCCTCACTGTTGTGGCCTCTCCCGTTGTGGAGCACAGGCTCCAGACGCGCAGGCTCAGCGGTCATGGCTCACGGGCCCAGCCGCTCCGCGGCACGTGGGACCTTCCCGGACCGGGGCACGAACCCGTGTCCCCTGCATCGGCAGGTGGACTCTCAACCACTGTGCCACCAGGGAAGCCCCAGTAACCATGTTTTTAAGGAGGTTAAAAAAAAAACAGAAAGTAGTATAGATATATTTAATTTGGTAATTGTATTTTATTAATGAGATCTATTTTGGATATATACTTTGGGGTTAAAACAAAGATGTGCTAAACTGTTATCAGTGTGATGCAAAAGAATGATATAGAGGTATTTTGTAACTCATCAATGAGAACCACTGAAACATCTGTGGACTACACGGCATAAAACTAAATCATACCAGAACACTAATAATAATAATAAAAAAAACAAGTACTTTGCACTTACAGACCTCCTTCCAGGGGAATTACTCTTCTTAAACACACGTTATTTTTCCTTCTTTGAACAAATAAGACAACTAAATCAAAGAGTAATAATGGTTTGCCCATGCCACAAAGTGAGTCAGTTGCAAACCAGGAATAGATTTTCTAACTTGTTCATTCTCTTGTAATTATACTGTGCAAAGATTACTCTGTTATAGTGTGTCCTGCAGGTTACACCCAAGACATAGGTTATCTCCACATTTCATGTGGGCTTACTACATCCCCCCTCCTGCCCCAGCCTATTAATAACAGTAGTGTTTACAGACCAACAGTGCCATTAAGATGTGTGCCTGCCTGCCGCTCCAGCGAGGGTCCCGCAGGGAGACAAGAACAGAGCAGACTACAAGCCTCTCAGCCACCCCCATCTCCCCACCTTCAGGCAGCTGTCCAGAGATGGCCTCCAGGCATACCGAGATATCATAAAAACTGGTAAAACCAAATAACAAATTTTGAGTGCTCAGAGAAATTCAAAGATGGCAAGGTCATTAAAGAGTTAGAGCCGTGAATCACTAGAAAAACCCACATGCAAAATGGCCAGCTGCTATGATCTGTATACAGGTTCTGGAGGGCAAGGAGTGGGTCCGGGCAGAGATGGTCCTCATGTGAAGTCCATCTGTGGACTTTTTGATTCATTCTACTAATAGAGTAGGGCGTCCATTTGATTTATATAACCTAAAGGTTCAAACAAGAAATTTCTAGCCTGGAATTTATGCCATCTCCTGCGGTGCATGGAATCACAGCCCAACTCTATTAGGAATTATCAGAAAGTAGGTAGATCTGGGTGGGAAATCAAGTTCATGTGGAGTGAGGAGAGGGCATGGGCTAAACGTCTGATGAATGTATAGATATACATGGATGGAAAAAGTTTTATCATACAGTTGGAGGGTACGATGGCAAAGAGAGAAGAGAGGAGGGAGTCAGAAAAGTATGCTATAAACATTAATGTATTCTATAAGAAACAAAGTATTATGCTTCCACGCTAAAGTATTGTAGAAAACAATTTCACATACTATTTCTTAGGTGCCTATCAGGTGTAAGTTGCCACCAGACACACAATAACATCTCAAGAATGGTCCCCATCCTCACAAAGTTATAATGCATGAGGGGCAGTGCTTAAGAACTGCACAGAGTTTGGAGGACAAAGAGATCATTTTTAGCTGGGAGGCCTTAAAGGATAAACAGAATACCACAAGGGAGAGATGGGATTGGGATGGGCGAGGCAGGCAGGGGAAACTCATGAGCAGGGCTGAGGTAGCCATGGTGGAGTCAAGGCCCGCCCAGGGAGGGGTCTAATCTGCAGGTGCCCCGGAAGTGCTGTCTCAATCCTTTTAGGCAAAAGGGGGGTAATCTGAAACCAAAAGCCTGAGATAAGGCTGATCGGAGACTCTTTTCTAGCTCCAAGACCCCAATGCTGGGAAATGGGGCTAACCAAGCTATTTGTCCTGCCTGGAGACCCAAGGTAAGCCCAACTATGACTGTGGTGCCCAGACATGTCCTTCCAATGCCTCCAGGACTACCACCTGGTCCCACCTCCTTTGGGTGACAGGCAGCAATGTGAAACTGCAAAGGGCTGATCTACTAGGACAGAGGAGCTTTTTAAAATACACAGCCACTGGGGCCCCACCCCAGACCCTGCCAGCTGGGCCCAGAGGTAAGGAGAAGACCACAGGAGGTGGGAAAGGTCCCAGAAATCCCAACTATGTAGACACTTAAATGTCAGGGTTGGGATAGCTGCTACCTCGATACCTCCCAGTCACCCAGCTAGTCTCTTTGGGGATTCCCCACCCTCCACGGTGGCCCTTCCCTACTTTCATGATGTTAATGTTGAAAATAACAAGTGTTCTTATTGCCAATCTTGCTGAAATGCATTTATTTCATCTTCTCTCGTTACCAAAACCCAGTTTCTTCCAGCTTACTTTTCCCTAGCCCATTTTTTCTCTTTCGCTTTATTCTTGAATGCTATATTAGCTCATATAGCACCATAAATGATTCCCTTATCGAAGAAATAATTCATGTGTTTGACTTCATTTTCCGTTCTACTGTCTACTTAAATTGTTATGTAGATACCAACCAATCTCCCTTTCTATATCAAAGTCATACTTAATACATATTTGACATGAAGCAATATTAAAGTTTGAAGAGTTTTACTAACTCTGAGATTCTCAATACTATGTGCATCAGAGTCACTGTGGAGCTTCTTAAAATACACAGTCACTGGGACCCCACCCCAGACCTACTGAACCAGATACCTGGCGGTGGCATCTGGGCACCTGTCATCTTAAAAAGTGTAAAAGATACACCCCGGTTGTTAAGAAGTAATGTGCTAAAGTATGTGATTAGGGAACTTGGGTTTGGCCAAATTTCTGCACACAAGTACAACTATTTTTTACCCTCCCTAGGAAACAGGCAACACTTATTACCGATAAGGGACATATGTAAACAACATGAAAATGATTTGTGGATTATTTGTTTCAACCTCTCCTATTAGTACTGACAGAATTAAATGACAGTCATCACGATTGATTTTAAGCTCCTTGAGAGTAGGAACCATGCTTTTTCATACTGCAATCATCCAGTTGCAGTGTTGTACCAGATGCTGGGAATACAAATATAAACAGAAAACATGGTCAATGAGAGGCTACAGAAACCAACTCAGATAGAGTAACAGTAATACTAAGGACCATCACAGTGGTTTGGATAAAGTGTTATTCTCCGAAATAATAAAACCAACTGACATTTACTGCATGTTTACTACGTGCCTGGCACTATTCTAGGCATTTTACATATCGCCCTGCTTCCGTATTATCCCATTTAATTTGAACCCTACGAGGCAGGCCCTATATTCCTCCCAGCTGTACAGGGAAGGTGCACGGGGTAAGTCACATGCCCCAAAGTTACTTATCTAGCAAGAGGTGGAAAGCCAAAACTTGAACTGGCCATTCCGGCTCGAGAGAGCAGGCTTTTAATCATTACCTTACACTGCCTTTCAGGAGCCTAGGTCAGCGCCCTTGGTGCTCAAAAAATGCTAGTGGAAGGAAGGAAGGAAGGAAGGGAGGGAGGGAGGGAGGAAGAAACAACAAATATTTACAGAGTGCTCCCACAGTATGCCTGAAACCCTTCTCCCTAAGACTCCTGAACATTATAGACTAAAACCTATGATTGTTTGTATGATTCTTAAAAGCTTAGGAAAAAAAAAATGTTATCTTTCCCTCCACTTCAGTAATGGGATCAGAAGTTAGGTTTCCATAGTTAACCCTTAAAACAGATCCCTTCACTTCTCTGCTCCTCTAGTTCCAGTGAGCTTACATCATCTGGGAGCCAAACTAAAAATGACATTTTCACGACATTGCTTCCAAGAATTTCCCACATGCCCTAGCATGTTACAGTGACACACTGCTGCAATGAGCAAGAAATTCTCTTAGAATTAGGCGAGGGCTTCCCTGGTGGCACAGTGGTTAGGAATACACCTGCCAATGCAGGGGACACGGGTTTGAGCCCTGGTCAGGGAAGATCCCACATGCCACGGAGCAACTAAGCCTGTGCACCACATCTAGTGAGCCTGTGCTCTAAAGCCCGTGAGCCACAACTACTGAAGCCCGCGTGCCTAGAGCCCGTGCTCCGCAACAAGAGAAGCCACCGCAGTGAGAAGCTCACACACCGCAACGAAGAGTAGCCCCCGCTCGCCGCAACTAGAGAAAGCCCGCGCACAGCAACGAAGACCCAATGCAGCCAAAAATAAATAAATAAAATAAATAAATTTATTAAAAAAAAAGAATTAGGTGAAAAAGAGAGGCAAATCTAAAAATGATATTTCAGGTTGAAAGAAGGAAAAAAGTTTCCTGATTCAGCGCTAAGGGCCGCTGCCAACAGCTTGTTTTGTTCCCAAAGATCAGCACACAAAAGTTTCACAGAGCTGGAAGGAAAAGATTTGGATGCTAAGTTAGATGGGGGGTTGGGGGGGGGGCATGATTCCCATCATTCCTTTGGGAGCAGTAGAAAAATAACAAAACCTCTATAAAAGAGATGAGCACGTCTGCTGTGAAAGGAATGACCCCTCACATATAGCGAAAGCAATTTGCATCTACAGATCTCATTGGTATAAACGACCTCCTTCAAAGAGTGAAAACCTCAATGGAAAGCCACTATATACCCATGAAAGGCTTTGCCGGCTATTTGTTGAGCTGTATACAGACTAACAAACAGGAGTGGTTAACCTGGCACACCATGCACTATAGAGATTTTTTTTTAAGTAGGCTTAGTCAGCTAATCTTGTTGAGATTTCTCTCATACTACTGATTCCTTATTCTCAAAATAAATTAAGAGGCTTCATTCAAAATTCCCTGTGGTCTACCAGCTTGAGTTTGTTGGGTGTCTTTGATTGTCTCTTGTCTTCAGATTCCCTGCCTTGTCTCTTTAGATTTTGCTGTGCCCTTTGGTATTTCCCGTTAGTCCATGTCTGGAATAGCTAATCACACGGTAGCATAATTCCCGCTCGTACAACAAGGAATAGCAGAACCTTGCTAATTCACACCAATAACTGAAAGACTCCTGTGTAAGTTACTGAATTATGCAAATGAGCAATAAGTGAAGAAAGATGATTCAAAATTGTATTTCATTCATTTATTTTGACAAGTGTAGTTTAGCCTTAATTATTTTGAAAATTTCTTTGTAGCATACTAATAAATTTCCCGTGGCACATTTGTTAAAAGTGATAAAGCCTTTACTAAGAGAGACCAATGTGTGCTCTGTTGGATAATTTCCTCAAGACAGGCTCGATTTAGACCCTCCCTTTTATCTTGAATTTCACTGACTTTTAGCATCTACGTTTTTGGGGGCAAGACAATACATAATATACCAATAAAACATAGGGATAATTTTAGCAGTAAACGTTTACTCCATAAACAGGTCCTACGTATGTCTAAACTTCCATCATGATGATAGTTTAAAAAATTAATCATGCTTCAAGTAAAACATTTTTACATTCTCTGGTCATAATGCTAATAGGATTTTATTTTTATCTTCTAAATAAAACTAATTCCATCTGTCATTCATCTCTTTTAATTCCTATTTCTGTTTTGTTTTGTCTTACCATACTTCTTTCTTTTAAAGTTAAAGATGTCTGTTTTAAGATAAGTGGATATATCACAGTATGTAACGTTTTCATGTCAAAATACTTACATTATTATATCTGAGTTAAATTATTTAAGATAGGAAAACACTTTGATACACTTCTGACAGATGTATCTTGCAGGATGGAATCAACTTCTTTCAAAGCAGCACCACTGGTTACAGTGTGGAGTGAAGAGCGAACAGCTTTCCAGCTTCCAGTCTTGGGTTTAAAGCTTCGCATAGACTACCCTCTTAATAAGTGCTTTTTACTAAACCTCCAATTCAAACGTGTTTTAAAAATCACCATGCATTTGTCAAATGAGGTTCTTTGATTTATAAAAGCTAGATCAGCAATAGAGCATTTAAAGAATAGTGGGAAAGACAAAACTTAGTCTCAAACTTCACGTGAGCATCTGTGCCGATTAAAATCTCATCTTTTCTTCAAGGCCCAATTCAGGTTCCATCTCCACTGGGAATCCTTCCCGGAGCTAAATGCAGAGATCCCACAGCACTTCATGCCATCCCCTTGTGTTAGAGTTATTTGCCTTCAGGTCGAAGTCTCCCTACTAGATTAAGAGCAGGGCAGCTGTGACACCGTGGAAACAAGGCTGGGCTCTCACACCACACAGCTCTGCTACCTCAGGAGGGTCGTTTCGTCTCTTTCAGGTTGTTTTTTCATCTGAAAAAATGTCAACTATTTTATCTAATGGGAAATGTAGAAGATAATAGATGTGACTGTTCTCCATAAAATATAAAGTCCTATAAAAAGTAGGTGCTGGGGCTTCCCTGGTGGTGCAGTGGTTGGGAGTCCGCCTGCCGATGCAGGGGACGCGGGTTCGTGCCCCGGTCCGGGAGGATCCAACATGCCGCAGAGCGGCTGGGCCCGTGAGCCATGGCTGCTGAGCCTGCGCGTCCGGAGCCTGTGCTCCGCAGCGGGAGAGGCCACAACAGTGAGAGGCCCGCGTACCGCAAAAAAAAAAAGAAAAAAAGTAGGTGCTTATAGGGTGAATTCGTGAATAAGAAAATGATCAGAAATATTATCACCTCTAAAACAGGACCCAGGTCTTGGTTATACTTGGGCCCTTTACATATCACACAAGGCAGAGACTCAGCAAACACTCACTGAATGAATTTTGGGGGCGCGGGGTGTGAAACAAGGAGAAACAGATAAAACCAGACTTACACACAGACCTGGTTTGGTGATCTTATTTGTGAGTCGGGTTTTATAATAATTTCTTAAAACAAGAAAAGTAAATCAGCGTCTAAAATTATTCTGCAAACCTATCTTTTTGTGAGCACAGCTGATTTAAGCCTTAAGCTCTAAGGGACAGTGCTAAGGCTAACAGGTTTCCCAGGGCCTTTACATGGGGAGAATGCAATCAATGTTAATTCAACTGAACTCCATGACAGACTACTAATTCCGTCTAGTTACTGTCCCGTTGGCCACAAAGTAAGAGAATACTGATGGGTCTGGATAAATTCATGACAACTATAAAAAGAACTACTCTAAGCATGAGAGGTAGTATTTATTATACGGACATGACAGTGCAGCAGCATAAAATAATAAATGGACACTGACTAATCACGTGCAAATCAACACCACATCTGGGCCTGGGGCTACTGAGTAACTGGAGATATCACAGGGACACAAACTTCAAAAGTTACGGCTGAAGCCCTTAGAGAATTATGAAAAATTTAAAGAATTACAGAGGATAATGAAAACATATGCCAATTTCTATGAAAAGCAAGAAAGCAAAGCAAATTAAAACCAAACAAAAAAACCCAGTCAGGTTAAAAATTAAATCTGCACTGTAGTCGGAAGGGTGAGGACTACGCAAAAACACTTCACTTTTAACCATTAGAGGCTATTTAGATGTGGCACATGCAATTGGTAAAAACAACAACAACAAACAAAAACAAGATGAAGAAGATGCATGAGAAGCAAGTGCTGTCTCTTATAAACATAAAAGGAGCATAAACATTTCTGAAAAGAAACATTATCACGACAAAGTTAAGGCAAATAAGAAATGATGGAGACATTAAATTCCGGCCTAAGTAAATGAGCAAAGATTCCCAAGAGGAAAAGAATATGCAATTTAAAAATAATCCCAAACTACTAGAGAAAAAAAACCAGAGGCAGACCGAACCTGTTTAAATGTCAAATATCTCTGAGAGCAGGAAATAATTCTGGATGACTATAAACCCTCTAATTTGCTTGAAGCAAACGGGGCTGGTGTTTTCATTTCTTTCACTGACTTTTTTGTTTAAGGTCACATTTACTACAAATTTTAGCTGGTATTAAAAAGTCACAAAGTCAATAACTGATAAAACCACAAAGCGTGCTTCTTTAGAAAGATTTAAGAACAACAACAACAAAAAAAGGGAATGTCACATGCTTTTAAGGCTACAGACCTTTTAATGTTTACGGCTGCATTTTTTAAAGAAGTAACTGTTATATTTTACGTGGTTGATTCAATACACTTCTAGCGAAAAGCATTAATTTTGAGGGGAAGAAATTTTCGTGTAACTATATCTAACCCAAGTGCTTTATTTAGGTCATGTTATAACAGATTATTATAGATGTTATACAAATATCGATAATTTAATATTCCTGAAACTTAGAGTACATTCTATCTTGATAGTTACAGGATCTACTCTCTTCTCGGCCATGAGTATTATAAGCCTTTTCCTCCTAATTAATCTGCAATTAATTCAACCAACCTCTAATTAGTTTTCTACAACTTTACCCTACTTAGGCAACAAAGCAGTCTCTAGACTGGGTTTTAAACCTGGGCTAAAATAGACTCCTACAGACCAAAAATGGTTCTGGGATTTCTCTTTGTAGTGTAATTTAGATGTCATATCTAATTTGCTGTCATGACTATTGTTTCACTGTGCAATTTGTATGTCGTTTTGAATGGTAGACATCATAGCTTTATTGAATTAAACCTTCTGTCTTTAGGGCCTGATGTTACACGTTTGTGCGTGTATGTTTATGTCTCAAAAGCTCCTTTTGACATCAAGTAATAGTAGAAAAGGATTATGCTCTTTTGATATGTTTGTTCCCATCTTGGTAAATATAAACACAAACTGGTGGGGAAAAGCCCTCTTCAAACTAAAGAAACAGAATTTTAAATAATAATAATAATAATATTACTCCTCCTCCTCCTATTACTATTATTTTAAAGACAGAGATAGCTAAATAAGCCATTCACATTACAGAAGTATAGAGGGCCTGGCTGTTTTGTAACCTTAATGGCTTGATTGTCAATTCTATTAACATTCTTTCCCAAGAACTGTCCTTTTCATTGACAGTTTTTGTGATGCTACCTCAAACATAAGATATTACTCTTACCACAATTCCATAAACACAAAGAAATTCAAACGCACCCTGGCTTTAACTCGTAAGGAACAGAGGCCATCTTACCTCTATTGCAATACGCAGTTTAGTGTTAGTCTGTGACTGTCCTTCTTCCCCTGGCCTTTGGGTTCAAGTTCTAAACTAAAGTCAGGGCTAAGACTAACCACGGAAAGCCTTCCAGTAGACCACTGGAATAGATAGCCTTTTAAGTAATTTTTAGTGCATGAAATTTCATAAAGTTTTTACTAGATAATTACACTTCCTGATTTTGTAATTAGTGGAAGTACATGCAATTACATAATAATTATGATAGTAATTACGTAATTAAGATGTATAATTATGTAGTAAAAAACATCATGGAAATAAAACCATGTACTGTGTAAGCACAATACATTTTAAAAGTAAATTCACTAGCTCAACTGTTCAAAAATACTTTTCTTCAAAATAAAGTGATTAGCTCACATTATGGTGTAACTGCTTGAAAATTATTTAATATTTTTCCCCTCGTTGGTGATAGAAGTATGTATCTTTTAAAGTACATGAAAAAAATCTTATCAGGTTTTCCCGGCTCTCAAACACTCAAAAAATGACAACATGTTTTGCAAATGAAGACCATCAACCACAGCATTATCACCTAGATAATGCCCTTGCTTGTGCTGCTGTACTTGTCACTACAAAAGGGACAAGGAACCTGCTCATTGAAAAGACATACTAGGAAAGGATTTTACAAAACTTGTAACACATCTGTTATCACAGCATGCTTGTGAGTCCATTTCTACATAAAAGTGCAAAACTTGAGTGCATATTTACAGAAATGGGCTTAAAGAAAAGGCACGTTATTAGAATCTGGAAGTTTGTTGCCCAAACACATGGCAGCTTTGTCATATACAACTTTCGCTATCCTAAAGAGGATAACAGAAAATATACAGAGACAAGACACCTCCACTACGGGCAAAGCAACTATGATGACAATTCCCTGGAAAATGTAGTTTCTCTTCTGTCACACTGTAAAGTTGTCTTTAGTTAAACAACAAAACAGAAACAAAATCAGCAGTAATCAGAGAGAAAAGCAAAGCAGTATGAAGGGGCTCCAGGCTGCCATAGGAAAATACCAACTTTGTCATTCTTGTACTGAGCATAAAAATACAACAGAAAAGTCAGCAACAGTAGGAAAAGTAAATGCCAAAGTAAATTCTGTAGTTCCAAAATTAAGAAATAGAATCTTGTTTTCATTTCAAAAAAATTCTAGTTCGATGCCTTGAAATCTTTACAAGCATACTAAATCAATGTTGTAATGAGACCCAGAATGTGGTGACTGGTGGACACATACAGAGTAACCCTTGTATGAAGTGGCTATAGAGCTACATTCCAGTTTTCTCTTTTATAAGCCACTCATCTTGAGAAGCTGAAAGCCATTCTGAAAATCTTAATTTACTTCTCCATTGTTCCTTCTAGTTACGAAGAAACAAAGTGGAGGAACTCATGCTTTCTTGCTTTTCCCCCCTCTCCTAGCTCTTCTCAGGCTACTACATTTTTAAGCTTAATTACAGAATATATTTCAGAAGACTAGGCTGTCATGCCAATTCCACCTGAAACCTGGCTAGGCCTTCTGTGTTCTGCCCATTTGTCATTTTAAAGTTTTGCCAAAAGGATGGCCCCAATCAATGGATGAATAGAATGGAAGTAGGCTTTAGTTACTAAGGAGAGTGTCTTGAATCAGTGCTTCTCAAACTTTAATATGCCCAGGAATCACCTGGGAATCTTGTTAAAATGCAGATACTGATGCGGTAGGTCTGGGGAGGACCTGATATTTTGCGTTCCTAACAAGTTCCCAGGTGATGCCTACACTGCTGGTATACTGATCACTCTGAGTAATAAGGCATTATGTTTGATTTGGAAAAAAATGCAGGGAGAAAAAAGCTGACCTGGGTTCATCTGTATGTTATTTTTTTCCTCAACTGCTAAACTACTGGAATCATTATTTCAAGTTGAACAAAACATTTCTTTGTAAAATTTCAGTTCTTATAATTTGTTTCTTGTTATAAAAGCAGTACATGCCCAGATTATATAAAGAAGAAAATAAAAATTATCTATAATCCACCCACAGATAACAGCTGTAAACAATTCTAGTGTTTCTTACTAATTTTTCCACCTTGCATATAAACTACAAATTAGAATCATAATGGTTACTTAGTTTTGGACTTTGACCTTATATTGTTAGTATTTCTCTAAGTCATTAAAGATTGAAACTACATAATGTCTAACAATAACAACACTCCTCCAAAGCTCAGGATTATATGAATCACTTTTTCTATCATCAAAATTCTTTATGTGTTTCTACAATCACTTCCTAATCATGAATTGTTCTGAACTGCCACGTTAGAGTCTCCCACGATAAAAATTCACTTAAACTAAAGAAAGTTAAAAAGAAAAACCCAAAACCTCAGATCATTTTTTATTCGTAAGAAAATGAAACAAAAGGAAAATGGACTGCCCATTTCAAAATCAGTTTCTTTAACGAAAATGTTTTTCACAGTTATAAAAGATATAACTTTAAGAAGACCAAATTGGTACTTAAGTGAAATTCTACCTTTACTTTTATATGTATTTGGTAGGTATGAATTGTTTTGTGTATGCTCTGTTATTATTTATTAAAAACAGAGAAAAGGTTCATTTCTAAAATTCAGTGGAATAACCCAGAAGAAGAATTGGATCAGACAGGGTGTCTGACACAGCCTTCTTCTTAATGCCTCCTGAGGCTTTAACAAAGTAAATTCTAAGAATGTCAACTGGCTTAGAGAGGACTCCAGCGGCTCTTTGCTACTTGTATTTCAGTACTTCTAGCAATGATATAACTCTTTCGCTTTCGCTTTAGCAGTTTACGAATAGTAGAAATCCTTAACATTGAAAAGGGAGCTGTCTTAAACCCTCAGAAATCTCCAAATTCCCACATGCACTAAAGCATATAATTTTTTCCCATACAACTCTTATTTTCTGGCAACCCCCCCCAAAAACAAAAAGAAAAACCCCAAAACCAAACAACAACAAAAACCCAAGAAACAAAACACTAAACCACCAAAAGAGTTTTTTAGATTCCTTAGCTTTTCAGTACTAGCTGTTGTCTCTCTTTGGGGTCCCTATTTTCCACAAGGTAATACAATCATTACCACTTCATGAGTGTAACTATTTGGCTGATAGCAAGCAGAGAACAGGACTCTGGCAGTGTGGGTGAGGGGCAGGCACCCAGGCTCACTCACTAGTTAAGTGACTTGACATCCTTTTGATTCAATTCAAATTTGGCATCAGCAAAATGAGAGCTACGACGTCACTCATCTTCAGTTATCACTTGCAAAGAGTTGAAATGACAGATATTAAATCTGAAAATGTCAAGGAAATTTCCTGACATTAATTTATGGCACACCTGAGTCATGCGAGCAATACAGGAGATTGGAGAACTTTCCAGCACACTGCCATTCATGGACAGAAGTAATTCCTAGGACTCACTCCTCCACAGTTTTTCAAAGTGCTTGTGTGACCTTATTTTGCACTAAGAATTCATTCAACAAATATTTACTGAGCTGGCTCCCACAGGCAAAGCACAGATCAACAAGGTACAACCCTTTGCCTCCATGAACTCAGTGGAAGAGAAAGTCAAAACAATTCAGGGGCTTCCCTGGTGGCGCAGTGGTTGAGAATCTGCCTGCTAATGCAGGGGACACGGGTTCAAGCCCTGGCCTGGGAGGATCCCACATGCCACGGAGCAACTAGGCCCGTGAGCCACAACTACTGAGCCTGCGCGCCTGGAGCTTGTGCTCCTCAACAAGAGAGGCCGTGACACTGAGAGGCCTGCGCACCGCGATGAAGAGTGGCCCCCGGTTGCCACAACTAGAGAAAGCCCTCGCACAGAAACGAAGACCCAACACAGCAAAAATAAATAAATTAAGAACATTTCGTAAAATCTTTAAAAAAACCCAAAAAAACAATTCAGGACCAGTCCTACAAGAAGGGCATTTCACAGGGTGCTATGGGAATGCAAAGGAAGGAAGCTTATACTACATTAAATTTCTTCACCAATATAATGGGGCACAATCCACTGCTACCTCATGGGGCTGTTGTGAGGACCTGTGTGAGACATCTGAAAGGATGACAGGAAACTATAAAGTACCTTACATAGGGTCAGCCTAGTTTTGGTGACACTAACGGAAACAACAAATACCCACAGACGTTAACCATCAGGTATAAAGAAAAGACAAAAGAAGAGCGATGGTAACAAGAAAAGTTTAAGAAAAGACTGGTAAAACAAGCCAGTGAGAACAAAGCTTGAGAGGGGAAGTGGCTGGGAGATCTCACCATGCTGAGAGGAGCGAGCAGCTCGGCCCCTGACAGGGGCTGCCCAGTAGGCTGTGGCCCTCAGGCCGCCCATGGGCCTTTGAAAGAAGTAGGGGTGACCTGAAGTATAGTCCTTCTGGGCCTAAAGGGACTCCACTGAGAAACTGGGCTTCCTAACAGATGCTTTTCAAAAGTCCACAGTTAAAGCACCATCCTTTTGCAAACATTTATACCATAGCTCCAATTCCTTTCTTCAACACAGAGTCCTCAATCCTGGTGTTCCTATTCTGGCAGGACTAATAGAACATTCACCAAGACGACCATGTGTTATGGGCTGAACTGTATACCCCCCACCCCCAAAGTCATATCAAAGAGGGGTTGAAGTCCTAACCCCCAGTACCTCAGACTGTGACTATATTTGGAGATAGAGCCTTTAAAGGGGTAATTAAGTTGAAATGGGACACAGAAAGGTACAGAGGGAGGACCATCTGAAGACAGGGAGAAAACGGCCATCTACAAGCCAAAGAGGCCTCAGAAGAAGAAACCCTTCTGATACCTTGATCTCAGACTTCTAGCCTCCAGAACAATCAGGAAATACATTCTGTTGTTGAAGCGACCCAGTCTGTGGTAATGTGCTATGGCAGGCGTAGCAGACTAATACACCATCCTACTACAAATAGCTGGCGCAGAATAAGGGGAGCTAAGCATCTGGTAAGAGAGAACAGGAACAGAAAAAAAGTGGTTTTTCTGCTTTTGTTTTTAGGAATACGGAAAGATCAAACACTAAAGTGAAAAGGCAATTAGTGTTCAAAAGAATAAAAAGACAAGCCACAGACTGGGGTAAAATATCTGCCAAAGACACATCTGATAAAAGACCGTTATCCAAAATATACAAAGAACTCTTAAATAAGAAAACAAACAACCCGACTAAAAAAATGGGCCAAAGACACTTCACCAAAGAAGATATACAAATGGCAAATAAGCATATGAAAAGATGCTCCACATCGTATGCCATCAGGGAAATGCCAGTTAAAACAACATTGAGATGCCGCTACACAACTATCAGAATGGCTAAAATCCGGAACACTGACACCAACACCACCAAGCGCTGGGGAGGATGTGGAGCTACAGGAACAGCCATTCACTGCTGGCTGGAAAATAACGTGGCACAGCCACTTTGGAAGTCAGTTTTTCAGTTTTTTACAAAAATAAACATCAAATGATCTAGCAACTGCGTTCCTTGGTGTTTACCCAAAGGAGATGAAAACACGTCTGCACAAAAGCCTGTTCATGGATGTTAATAGCAGCTTATTCATAACTGCTGAAATCTAGAAGCTACTAAGACGTCCCTCAGTAGGTGAACTGATAAATAAACTGTGGTACATCCAGACAATGGAATATTATTTAGCGCTAAAAAGAAATGAGCTACCAAGTCAGGAAAAGACAGAGGAAACTTAAAATGCATCTTACTAAGTGAAAGAAGCCAATCTGAAAAAGCTACATACTATGTGATTCCAATCACATGACATTTTGGAAAAGGCAAAACTATGGAGACAGTAAAAAAACAGACAAACAGGGCTTCCCTGGTGGCGCAGTGGTTGAGAGTCCGCCTGCCGATGCGGGGGACACGGGTTCGTGCTCCGGTCCGGGAAGATCCCACATGCCGCGCAGCGGCTGGGCCCGTGAGCCATGGCCGCTGAGCCTGTGCGTCCGGAGCCTGTGCTCCACAACGGGAGAGGCCACAACAGTGAGAGGCCCGTGGACCGCAACAAACAAACAAACAAACAAATTCAGCTGTTGCCAGGAGTTATGGGGAGGGAGGGGTGATTAGGAGTAGCACAGAGGATTTTTAGGGCAGTGAAACTACTGTGTATGATACTGTAATGGTGTTTACATGTCATCATACATTTGTCCAAACTCACACAGTGTCTCATAGTGAACCCTATGGCAAACCATGGACTGTGGGTGATAACGATGTGTCAGTGTAGGTTCATCAAATGCCCCACTCTGGTGGGGGATGCTGATAATGAGGGAGGCTGTGCATGTGTGGGGGCAGGGGGTACATGGGAAATCTCTGTACCTTCTGTTCAACTTTGCTGTGAACCTACAGCTGCTCTAAAAAATAAAGTCTATTAAGAAAGGCAGTTAGTGGATCCCTTCCTTTGTTTCCAAAACAATTTGACCAGATCAGTGGTTTATCACACTTAACTGTATCTGAATCTTTCGGTCTGCAAAGGACTCTAAGCTCCTCCAGGGCAGGGAGCATTGGCCATCTTTGTTTTTCTGACATCTGGGATGGCACTCAAGAAATAAGAGAAAATATATACACACTGCTTTTATCGTTGCCAAATAAATAAAAAAAGGCTCAGGTGAGAAAAGTCGGAGACTCTTCTTCCTCCTCTTT
>NW_021703779.1:21876983-21878917 GCF_005190385.1 Monodon monoceros | reverse complement strand
GACTTAATTTAGACAATTGGGCAAAGATTTGAATTGATTCATGTCTCCCCCAAACAGTTCACTTATCACTACTCAGGCCAAGCCCCCCTGGGATGAGGCAGCCAAATGGGACCCTTACGTGCTGCCATCATGGAAATGGATTTTTACTTCATATATTCCCACTACGTTCCTCTAAAACTTCTTTTGGATCTATTATGCCATCTATGTACGTTCTGGAGCAGTTACAATCCCACAGAAGTCTTTGGACTTTCTGCCCAAGTCCCACAGAAATAAGATTTTAAAAATGTTATGTACCTATGGTGAATATGAAGTGGATACTTCACCAAAGTGAGCCCCTTACCATCTTAAAGGAAAGGGAAAACTATCAAATGGGGTTAATTCACATCATGGACTAATGGCCTGTAAACCTTTGTTTGAAAAGCAAAGCACAGGAAAAAGCTTTGACAAGAGCTACTTTTCACCATAAAAATAAACCTCTTTCCAATAATTTGTGGGTTTTTTCCAAGTCAAATTGCCAAATTTCAAACACAGATTAAAACCACAATCCAGTTACAACCTCTAAAATATGGGCTTTATAATGGAAATGGTAAAACTATCCTAGCGAAGGAAATGTTGCTAGGTATCAACAGTAAAGGAGAGTCTATGGTAAATACTTTATGCGCCAGTTTCAGGGCACTTGTTGGCAGACGATACTTAGATTCCATTCTCAATAATATAACTGTGTGTAACGACTGTCATTTTTCACAGGACTTTTGATGTTAGCATCTATTGGTGTTCTGGCCTTGGTCCAAATTGAATAAATATATTTGCCCTCTGGATCCCACAGATTTTCAATTCATTTTAACAGCAAATCTCCCTTGAATGGCAAATCAGAAAGAAGAGAGCACTTCACTCCAACTTATAAAGTGAGAAGTGAATTTTACATATGTTACATTAATTTACACTTATGGGAGTTTCCCCTGTAACTGTTCACTTATGGACTGTAAGAATATTCTTGTTCTCCAATTGTCCCCTATGGATTACAACCTGTGTTCAATTCTCTCGTACTTAGAAACTATCCAAATCATGTGTTCAGAACTGTCTGTGGGGACTTTCTAAAAAGTTGAACTTCCCAAACTCTACCCCACACCTTCCGAACTAGAATTTCTGGGTGTACGATCCATAGACTTGCACTATTATATGCCAACAGGTGACTTGCAGGCTAGACTGTATCAAATATTCCTTGTTAGAAAACGTCTGCTCTTGGACTACGGGTAAGCATGACCCAGTGTTTTGGTTTATATCCCACCACTAACACCCTAACACCACTTAGCATTACCAAATGATGTGAGAACGTCCAGACCATGTAAATTTCTGCTAATTCACTCATTCCAAAAATGCAATTTAGGAATAATAAATAAGCAGAAGGTCAAGGGAAGAATAGTTTCACTAATTAACACTCAATAAATAAAACAAAAGGCTCTTGAAACATTTCATGAAGTTCTTTCTGTCAGACAGCCATCTTGTACCCTTCTTTTGCTTTATTTTCTTTGGGCTTCTGACATGTAAAAGAACGAGCCAGTAATTCACTCCATGCCGTTTTGGCCCTGAACTCCCAGATAGTGTATTTATTAGAATCAAATGACAAAAAAGTGTCATGATTCTTAAACTTGTGAAACAGAACTAGAGTAAACAGCGTGAGTGTACAGATTCTATCAACACTTCTCCACTTTTGTCAAGCAAGAATCTTCCGAGTGACTACTCTGTTATCTCCTATCTTCCGGGATGACAGCATACACTCCTCGATGTTCTCTAAAAAGCTGGGGTAAGTCTCCAGTGACTTTCCAGATCACTTCTACAAGTCTCCGAGTCACTGGACTTTTTGAAAACTGCTGATCATTCAGCCCTTCAGATAAGAATTTTGGAAATGTCTGGAAGAGGAATCTGTCCCCTAG
>NW_021703779.1:21849483-21871983 GCF_005190385.1 Monodon monoceros | reverse complement strand
TTGAGAACCACTGTGAGGAAGATGCTTGCTTGTTCAAGCAAGTTACTGCAAGGTTAGGATAGGATATATTTTCATTAACATAAATACAGGGCAGAGTTAAACCTAACTTGCATTTTTGTTCTTTCTGTTGAATTGTAATCTACACACCAAAAGTCCACAAATAATGAGCGTATAGCTTGATGCACAAAGTGAACATATCTGTAATCAGCACCCAGAACAAGGAACAGAACTTTACCAGCCTCCCAGAAGCCTGCCCTTGTTCTCCTCCCATTATTCCCCAACTTCCACCTAAGGAACACAACAGAATTGCCTTAAACACACACACACACAACTTTATGTGCATAGAATCATACAGTTTGCATTCTCTTCTCTTTGGTTTCTTTTGCTCAACATTATGTTTGTGAGATTCATGCACGTTGTTGCAGGTAGCGGGAGTTTGTTTATTCTCACTGCCATAAAGTATTTCACTGAATGAATATATCATAATCTAGCCATTCTATGGATGAAGGGCATTTAAATTCTTTCCAGCTTTTTGGCTATTAAGAATGGTGCTGCTACCTGTATTCTTGTACATACCTCTGAAGTACATATGTGTACATCTCTGTTGATTACCATTACCTAGAAGTGGAAATGGTGGGTCACGGGGCATGCAAATGTTCAGCTTTAGTAGGACCTGCCAAACTGTTTCCAAAGTGGCTGATTTTCAACTGACTTTCTTTTGAACTACTTTGACAACACAGTCTTTTACTTTAGCTTTCTAAGACTGCTGTATGGTGATAACCAGTCTTCTCTCACCTGGCCTCATCTGAAGGGACAGAGAAGAAGTTGGCTAAAACTATCTTGGTATCAACTTGAAAATAAATATAACTTGCCCCTGAATTAAATTCCTTGGGGTGTGAAGAGTTGGGCTCGCGACCCTAGAGATTAGCCACAGCAAAATCTTAAACTCAAGTGATCTTCCTTGTACAACCTCGAACATTCAAGGCCTGACTTCTCACATCAACTGGTATAAACTCATAAAAGTCAAATTCATTTGGTTTAAGCCTGAATAGTATCAAACCAGGAAGGAAAATAGGCTGCCCCCAAACCCAAAATGTACTCCAAAAGTATTTTTTGATCATTAAACAAACATTCTTCCTCTTTTATGAGCACAAATAAACCAGTACTGACTATAACTTTAAAATACAATGATGGTGTATTCAACCCCACTACTTTGCAAAAGGTGAAGACAGAATTTACTCTAGGCATCGCAGCATGAAGCAGATTCAGAACTCTAAACCCTGCTGGCACTGAGAGAGACCATGGAGTACCATGGATAGAATTTCAATCCCTCAGGCCCACTCTCAAGAGTTCTCCACATGCCCCTCAACCGCCAGCCTGGCCACAGACCCACCCCGCTCCTTCCCACCTCCTGTTCCAGGCAGGCAGGCCACGTGCTCCCTCCCTCCTCTGTGCCCTGGCCCAGGCAATTCTGCCCTCCCTTTCAGACCCATCCTTTCAGCCTTGCCTAAAGACCCAACTCAGTTTCTACCTACCTCACCAGACCTCAAAGTCATTGCAGTTTCTGGGAAGCCTTCGTGCCTCCATGCTTCGGTTTGCCCACTTTCTGCCTGACAGACCTAGTCACCTCTCCTCTAGAACCCCATGGTTCACCACACCCCTCCAGCCCGGAGAACACACTCCAATAGTCCTTACCGGTGTGATCACCCTCCCGCCTCCTAGGATGTGAACTCCTGAGGGCAGGGACTGTGTGTAGTCCCCTGTGCACTGTGGGTGCTGAGGCCAGAGCCAGGCATGCGGTTGGTCCTCAAGGAAGCTTTGTGGAAGGAAGGGATTCACGGAACCCATCTCCCACCTCTCACTGAGCCTCAACATATGACCTAATGACACAACACTAGTCCCTTGAAATGATTTCTAACATTTCCTGTGTATATCTCCCCATGGCAGACTGGCTCTGGGGTCAGACTGAATCTGGTCTGAAAGTCAGTTCTGCCACTTAAAGGACTGGGTGACCTTGGACACAATGCTTAACCTATTCACACATCAATTTCTTCGTCTATAAAATGAGGCTAATAAACCTCTCAGGAATGTTGTAAAGATAAAGAACTAATATGTATATGTCAATCCCAATCTCCCAATTTATCCCTCCCCCCCGCTTATCCCCTGGTAACTGTAAGTTTGTTTTCTACATCCATGACTCTACTTCTGTTTTGTAAATAAGTTCATTTGTACCTGTTTTTTTAGATGCCACATATAAGCGATATCATATATTTGACTTTCTGTGTCTGACTTACTTCACTCACTGTAATAATCTCTAGGTCCATCCATGTTGCTGCAAATGGCATTATTGCATTCTTTTTTTAGGGCTGAGTAATATTCCATCTCTCTCTCTCTCACACACACATACCACTTATACACACTACTATATATAAAATAGATAACTAATAAGAACCTGCTGTATAGCACAGGGAACTCTACTCAATACTATGTAATGGCCTATATGCAAAAAGAATCTTTAAAGAAAAAAGAGTGGATATATGTATATGTATAACTGATTCACTTTGCTATACACCTGAAACTAACACAACACTGTAAATCAACTATACTCCAGTAGGGACTTCCCTGGTGGTACAGTGGTTAAGAATCTGCCTGCCAATGCAGGGGACACGGGTTCGATGCCTGGACCGGGAAGATCCCACATGCTGCGGAGTAACTAAGCCCGTGCGCCACAACTACTAAGCCCGTGCACCGCAACTACTGAGCCCACGTGCCACAACTACTGAAGCCCGAGCGCCTAGAGCCTGTGCTCCGCAACAAGAGAAGCCACCGCAGTGAGAAGCCCACACACAGCAACAAAGAGTAGCCCCTGCTCACCGCACCTAGAGAAAGCCCGCACGCAGCAATGAAGACCCAATGCAGCCTAAATAAATAAATAAATAAATGTTGCTTTAAAAAAGAAATAGTAGCTTAAAAAAAAAAAAACCTGCCATCTCTACTGTTTTAGTTAACATATGCCTTTAGAATTCCAGTACCCCTCAATTTCCATACAACTTTAAGCCTTATATAAATTATTAGTCTTGATCACAAAAAGACTGAGATATGCTTTCTTGTTTTTCCTGCCACTCAATTAAATTGGTTTTCTACCCATTTTATTTGCAATATCTATATTAACTTAGCTTTTTTTTTTGCAAATAGAGAACAGCAGAGGGTGAAAAAAATACTGGATTGCCAGCTCCACTGTACTTCTTTGCAAAGGAAATTATTTCCATAGGCTACAGAAATAACTTATTTGGATTACTTCAATTAGTTCTAATACAAAACACTGCCACCACTTCATTAATCAGCCGCTTGTGAGGGTTACTTTTCCAAGAAGTCTTTTTGGTAATTTGATTAGGAAGAATGGTAGTGCACATTACCATCTGATTCAGTATGTCCATCAAGCAGACAATTTACAGTGAGTTCTTGATATCGATGGGCTTATTTAAAAAACACACACACACAGCAATTTCTTCATTTTAGAATCCTAGCCCTATTTTTTTTTGGTAAAGATGAAGTTATTTTTCAATGTCTTTAGCAGCACACGGTGCTAAATAAGCATCAGGAACTATTTCAGTGTTTTAAGAGGCATTTCACTCTTTGCCTCTCCCCACAGACAACCCCCCCCCAACGAATGATGCAGTAATTAAAACCTAATTATTATCTTCATTTTAAACAAAACCTAAAGTGAATACCAATTAATAACAACATACTAATGAGCATCTGCTGTGATGAAATTGAATATGAATGTGCTGCAAATTTCGGGTAATTTATTTTTTTTTAGGGAAGTGCCACTGGTCGCATTCTGCTGTTAGAAGATTATATAGAATGTACACCATTTTCTATCAAGTCATTCTGCACATGGCAATTTCCATCTTAGGAGACAGGCCTGCCTTTAACGCTGCAGATGTTGAAATACCCAAGTACTGGCCATGAGGTCCTCACTGGGACTGGGGACAATTCTAGGATTCTACCTTGAATTTACTGCCCTTCCTTCAGAAGTTTTCCTTTTTTAAATGTCATATTTCCAGGTTAACCCTATGCCAAAAAACAAACAAAAACCCCAAAAGATTTCAGTTTGCCCCCATCCTACATATAATCATGTATTAACATCAGGATGAGAAATGTAAATACAAATTTCTAACCAGAAGAAATAATAATATAAAAATAAAGGTTTGTAAGTCACCTTGGATTCCACTGGAACCATAAGATGGCCTAGAAACATTTATGCAAGTAGGAGAAACCCCTGATATCTGGAAGTACTAAAGTAGTCAACTATGTTCAGATTCACTGAACTCATTAACATCACCATACCAAGAAGCAGAACGTGGAGACAGAATGAGGTTCTCTAGATTACACTTTCGATCTCCATATCTATAGTATGGACGAGTAGCACTAGATCAGTGTTTTTCAAGTATGTTCCATCCACATGCCTCAGAGGCTTCTCCAAATGTTTGATTCTGATTTCACTGACCATATATTCATTGTAAAAAATTCAAAACAGGCATATTCACATGTACTACCTCCCAAATTTTAAGACATGTAAGATCCCAACATATTAACTGGTGTTCTCACTGACAAACGAAAAAAACAAGCTATAAAGTTAAAAGACACCTATATTGATACAAATCTTATTCATCTTTTTCATAGTCGGGGATTCTGCATGAAATCTTATTTGGAAAAAAATGGTTTCCTAGATTAGACCAGTTTCTAGGGTTTCTTTCTAGATCTAAACTAGACTGAAAACGACTTTGACTTTGTTTCCCTGGCACATTCGCCTAATATATCTAATCTGGCTAAAATAAAACTCCTCTACCACTTCCCAACCCACGCCCCCCCCCCCACAAAAACAGGCAAAATCGACATCTAGAATGTTTGGTCAGCTTTCTAATACCTTAATAACTGGTCCCTAAGGGTCTATGATGAGCAATATCAACAGTTACTAAAATAAATGCACATGGCTACTGTAAATAAATTGATGCAACATTTAGGATGAAAGCTTAACCTTGTAATTTGACCTGGATGTTAAGGTGAACTCTGGCTTAGGTGACATCTCAGAACAAGTTCTACCTCAGATGGAGAACTAGGACAAGGCTGTTATGGCTGACCCAAGGCAAGCCAAAGTCAGCCTCCCTTCACACCACTAGTCACTGTGCTCAGCAGAAAGACTGCTGTCCATTCATTGAACAAATTGAGCATCTACCACATGCCAGGCACTGTTCTAGCCGCTAAAGCTATACCAGAGAATGAGAGAAACAGGATAAGATTGCAGGAGCATATAGTCCGGTGTGGGTGTGTCTCTTCCAACACTGCATTGCAGTCAAATGTGGATATTTCCATTTATCTACTCCCTTCTCATGGCAGCCACTCTCCCTAACTTTTTATAAATTTAAAAAAAAAATTTTTTAATTTTTGGCTGCGTTGGGTCTTCATTGCTGTGCTCATGCTTTCTCTAGTTGCGGCGAGCGGGGGCTACCCTTCGTTGCGGTGCGCGGGCTTCTCACTGCGGTGGCTTCTCTTGTTGCAGAGCACGGGCTCTAGGCACGCGGGCTCAGTAGCTGTGGCTCGTGGGCTCTAGAGCTCAGGCTCAGTCGTGGCCCACGGGCTTACTTGCTCCGCAGCATGTGGGATGTTCCTGGACCAGGGCTCAAACCCGTGTACCCTGCATTGGCAGGCGGATTCTTAACCACTGCACCACCAGGGAAGCCCTCTCCCTAACTTTTTAATGGCATGTTTACCTTCCATTTCCTAACAGAATTATTTGCATGTTTTAATTTCTATGCTACACTGAGAGGTCTCAGATGATCATATTCAATTTTAAATTCATGTCCCTTGCACTTGTATGTTAGGCTTTTCAAAGCATTTGATCTTCACAACAGGTCTGTCACGTAGGAGGGAAACTAGAATTATCTTCCCTGTTTGAGAGAGCTCATCAAGGTGAAGTCACCTGTTCATGATCCCAGATCTGGTCAATGAAGGGGGCAGTAATGGCCACTTTGAAAACCTCCTAGAAAAACTGATGGAGTCAAAATTAGAATGATGGTTCGTGGTTAGAATCAAGGTTTTTTATTGCCAAATGGCATCTTGTATCTTGGCCTGAATGCTGGTGTAGGATTAATTGAGGTACAATTTTAAAGTACATACATGCATGCTATTTAAAGTGGACAGAGATTTCCTGAATGCTATCGATGTGTTAAATCACACTACGCTAAAGGAGAGGCTTGATGAAGTTTAGCATGATGTATTAATATCCATTTGACACTTTCTAGTTTTCAGCTCCATCTCCCCTGCATTATGCTTTTTCCCATTTGATCTTCAATAAATGAACTAGCTATTCTGATTATCCTCATTTTACAGATAAGGAAGCTGAGACTCAAAGAGGTTATGGGACTTGCCCTAGGTCATGCAGCTAGTAAGGGGCAGAGCCAAGACTTGATCCCAGGTTTTCAGTGTCCAAGCCCCTTGATCTTTGTAATATGCCACTTTTCATTCATGCACTTTCAACAATGTCATTCTGCCTGTTAATCGGTTCTTTTGTGGATAGTTTTCAACCTGAAATACTTGCTTAGTGCACCAGAGAAGCAGTCTATTATAGGCACCTGGTACCCTGCTCACGCAGTTAGGCTATGGCAATGCCACGACTAGGGCACAGCCCACCATGAGTCGAAGTGGCTGGAGCACAGGGCCAAAGTGAAGGGCATTGGCCTGGGGGCTAGAGGTGGAGGCTGCAAGGAGAAACTGGCCAAGCCTAATAAAAAGCTTTCCAATGTGCATCGTGGTTGCACTGGGGACACACAATGTCTGTTTCTAACAATTTAATTTTCTAATTTTTGCTCACCTTCATTCTGAGAAGCACCTTTCAGAAACTGCGTCTCTGATCGGAAAGATGTCAAAACCTGAGTTCTTAAAAGTAAAGTTTATGTTCCACACAGATCTCTGTGCATACACTTGAGAAAAATGTCACCTGGACATAGAAATTCCTATTAGAACATAAAGAGCCTTTCCTTTCCTCTGTCTTACAAATGGAAAAACTAAGGCTCAGAGAGATCAAGTAACTTCTCCTCCCATTTATAAATAGGTGGGGGGAGAAACTCCACCTCAACGCACTGCTATGAGGGTTAAATGAGATAATATGTGTGAAACACTTAGTATAGTACCTGACATACGAGTGGTAAGTAGTGAGTCTTGTAGCTTTTTATTAGCTATGAATACTTGCGTTTGGGAAGTTTCCTGAAATAAACCAAAGAGGCACCTGCAAGAACGTGACCTTTTTTTTTTCTTTTTTAATTTTGGTGAACTTCATTCAAGAGCCAAGGCCAAACAATACACTCTTATAATTCTGAGTAAAAGTCTTTGATTATGTAAGCAAATTTAAAAAAAAAAGGATGGAGTGGTAAGATTTCAGTACCAATCACTATAAACAAAGACTTGACTTGATTTCTACCTCTCCAATAGGCTGAAAGAGGACAAAATATTTCCTCACTTTTAATCTCTCCATAGCTAATATAGCAGTTCTGTTTAAGGTACTGTAACCTCCTTGAGGATAGCGATCCTATGATAAATATCTCAGGACTCCCAAGATTCTGGCATAGGGAGGATAAAGACACCAACAACATAAGCTCTTTAGAAGAAAGGTGCTAAGTAAAGTCAAGGTATTTTAAACTGTTAAATGTGAAAATATGGAATGAGGCAAGTACAGTGTGGTTGTTAAGAGCACAGACTCTAGAACCAGTCTGAATTCAAATCCTGGCTCTACCACTTACTAGATACATGACCTTGGGCAAGGCATCTAACCACAATCTCCATTTCCTCATCTGTAAAACAAGGATGACAACAGTGCCTCATAGGATTATGGTGCAGATTAAGAGTTTAAACAGAGAAAATGCGAACGACAGTGCCCGAAACAATAGGTAGCATATGTCTGCTTTACAACGTTTTTGGGTCAAATGTGGCTACAAAAACCCCTTAATGTATCCCGATACTCTTTGTTTTGTTCTACTGTCTCTGTATGTCAGCCTATAATGAGATTATACACCTTATAAGCTATTAGAAGACAGAAATTGTAGCTATGAATGTAGTTTTAAAATGATCGACAGCGTCACGGAATACCACACGCTCACATATACAACGATGCTGAGGAATATTCAAGAAATGCTGGGGTGTTTTTTGTTTTGTTTGTTGTTAGGGGAGGTCAGTTACTACTTTAACAGAAAGTGAAGAGGCAGATTTTGGAGAGGTCTTGGCTGACTCCTTTCAATCTTTCTTTTTGGCATAAGGTCTTATATTAATGATAAAGGGTAAATACACCAAACAGTGGATAACTGTGGCTTCTGCAGTCAGACAGGCTCTCCTTCAAATCCTGGCTCTGACATTTATCGTAGGCAGAGTCCTAGGATGAGTCAACCTCTCCAAGCCTCAGTTTCCTCATCTGTAAAACACCCATGCAAGTTTTGTGAGGATTAAATTGGATAATGCATATAAAGTGTCTGGCACAAGTGTACTGTCTGGCACATGGTAAGCACTCAGTTCACCTTAGCTATCATTTGAGCGTTATACTCGGTAATACTCTTGCCTTGATTCTAAGACACCTATCATCACATTTGAATGCTTCTGAAACAAAGATTTGTCTTATAACTGCTGTCTTTGCTAACAATTTTCTTCTCCCCTGAAAGGCTGTTACTAAATCAGTGGTGTGTCTTATAATTGATGTTATAAACAGATTTAACATTTACGCCTCCCTTGTTCTCCTAGTTCATTAGTTAAGACTCAGTTCTTGAAACTATTCAGTTCTACTGGTCAGACTACATTAGGCGGTCATACTGTTCTAGTCAGCTCAGTCAATGAAATAAATCCATATAACTTATACCTAACATGGCCACTAGGCTTTAAGGCCACAGGCTCCCCATCCTAAGCAGCCACCATCAAAATACAAGATAAGAGTTAAATTCTCTTACTGATAATTTATTGGAGTCCAATGGTTTAGATGTCCTACAGGAAATTTCAGGTAGCTATTAACATAATTTAGTTACTGAAACTCATTACACATCCAAAAGACTCATGGTAGATGGATGTCTTATGATTTTCCTCCATGATGTTTTGTACGAGAAGTTATTCAGTAATAAATCACGGTAGTTATACTTTTCCAATGTCAGTAAATTAATTTTCAGAACGAAAAAAAGTAACAAAAGGAAGGGCATTAACATATATGCACGTGTAATTTACTAATTCCTCATCTGAATTCTTCTAACTTGCCAGAATTATATTAGCACTGCAAAAACAGAGCCAAGAAAAACTAGTTTGGCAGCTCTTTGCCCTTTCTTTCTATAGTGCATTAGAAATTACAGTATTAGACACTTGTTTAATTAGAAACTAGCCTTGCTTGTATTCAAGACCCGGTCTTTCCTACTGAAAGCTTACCTAGGCCACCTTCTACTTACAATAGGAAACCAAACCATTCTATACAGAGGTGTTAAAACAAGCAAAACACAAACTGGCTAATGGACTTTCCTTGGAATAAAATGCACAGGCATGAACGTGTTCTCTCCCGACTACTTTCACCTAAAAAGGAAGGAAACAGTAATTTCCTGTAACTTTTTTTTAACAAAGATTTGAGACCTAGGAAATTATATGTGGAAAAATCAGAAAAACAGAAACAAAAATCCTGCCCAGGCTCTACACATCTAGGTCTCAAAGCATGGGATGCCCTTTGATAATATATCCCACTAATGCTCTCTCTCCCCTTTTAAAAACTGTCCTCAGGTACCTGGGATAGGCTTCATCCCAGCCGCAACAGATTTAGGTCCTATTCCACTGTTTTTCGGTCTTACCTCCCATGCTCTATCATATCCTATCTGGCATTTGCACAGAAAGTTCAAGGATCAACAATGAACCATTCCTTAGTTCCTAAGCCTACGTTATGCCTGCATCTTATTGGATTCCTTGGCAGGTTGCATTGACATGAAAAAGTGTCTCGTTTCTTCTGCATTCCTCCTGGCTCCACTTGTTCTGTAATCCTCAATGACTGTAACCGAAGTGTCTCAATTTGAGCTCCAGCAGGTTTGTTTCTCTCAAATCGTTTGTCACCGCTCACCTATCTCACTTGAGTCACCGCCACCTTGGATATACACACTGTGGTGCTCAATTATTTGGATGCAGTTTGTCCGCTTCCTTGTTCTTCCTCTTTCCTGCCTTGGGCCACTTCACTTCTCAACCGTTTTTCAACCAGCAAAGCGAGAAAAAGGAACACACCTTCCTGAAATATGGTACTGGCATACAGCAAGTATTCAATAAACACTGTTCCAATATTGAGTAAGTAAAGCATGAAAAAGCGCAAATGTTTTTTTTTAGCAATAATCTAAATAAAGGCTCAGAGGGACAAGTGGAGATGACTGGTTAAAAATTCAAGTTCTCAAAAAAAAAAAAAAAATTCAAGTTCTCGTTATTTGTGAATTTCATTTTTTCCAGGTGAGTGGCTTTCAAACATTTTCTCAGTAATAGAACCTATTGTTATAGATGAACTTTAATAGAGGAACCTCATAAATAAAACAGGAAATAGTGAAAATATTCCAGGGGTATCTTTGGATAAGGTCAGGGGCCTCACCCATAGAACACAACTTCAAACTCTTAATTCTAATAAAATCCCACGAGGTATATGCAGAATGTAGGAGCTAGAGCCCTATGTTCTCCAAATTAGGCCCATTAGTTTTGTGAAGAAATGAAAAGGGCAAATTGGTACATCAATCAGCTGAAGGTGAGGATGTTAATTTGCTAAGCCTAATATGGAACGGTGTAAATCACAACCATTATAAAATAAAAGGAAAGAAAACATCTTTATTGGAATATTGTTCCCCTTTAGAGCTGGCGTAAGTGAGCAGAAGCCTGGAGGCAGCTTGAGCATTCAGTCATACACAGGCCTGTGGGAGGTCCCACCCACCAATATTACTCCACCCTAATCTATTTCACCTCACTCAGACACATTGTTTAACAGTTGTGAATGTAAAATAACCTTAACCAGTAATTTCAAACCAGGAGAACAAAAGGAACATGATTGGAACTAATTTACATTTTCAATTATCATTACAAAATTTAGATTTGTGCTCTTCTTTTTGTGGTCTGTTTGTTTTTAAATGATCACCTTTAACTGACAGGAAGGGGAATGTGTGAAAGGGGTTCCAGAATGCTGGCTATGGCAAGATAAAAACAAAAAAATCTCAGGACTGAGATTCTCTTGTTCTCCATGATGCTGTGTTCCCCCCTCAATAAATAAGACAGAAGAATGGTAACTATAAGCAAATACATGTCTATACTGCATAAAAGAATGCAGAGCCTCCTGAACTCTACCATTGTTTTTAAAAACAAAAAAACACCCTGCTCTAAAATCCTGAATTTCCCATTCAAAACTCTGTCATGTTTTCAAGGCTTTACTTTCTTATTTAAATGGTTAGAACCTGCATGAGTGGCCTGACACTCTGATGCCCAAATCTATCCCATCTATTTCTTAAAACCTGGGCTTAGTAAAGACCTCCCTTTGTTTTTACTTTAGCAATGAGAATATTAATGTTTTGTTCCTTAAAAGAGATTTTTGTCATAGTTGAATATTTTCTCCTTGAGTAGATTTCTTGACAAAAAGCTTAGCAGGGGCTCCCAATCACACATCTATTTAGGCGGGCTGTGTTTTCAAGGTGGCAGCTTTGGGACTCACCTCATGTAACCTCAATGCCGGACATTTAATTCATCTAATTTTTGTGTAAAAGGCGGTCTTTTTGCTCTATGTCTCCACATATACCCTTGTATTTGAAAAGATTTATCCTTGAAGCAGAGTTATATCTTTTTATCACCAGGCCACAGAAATTTGATTTTCTTTAATTAAAAAAAAATTAATTAATTAATTGAAAAAAATTTTTTTTTTTGGCTGCTTTGGGCCTCCACTGCGGCACACGGGCTTTCTCTAGTTGTGGTGAGCAGGGACTACTCTTCCTTGTGGTGTGCAGGCTTCTCATTGCGGTGGCTTCTCTTGTTGCAGAGCACGGGCTCTAGGCGTATGGGCTTCAGTAGTTGTGGCACATGGGCACAGTAGTTATGGCTCGCAGGCTCTAGAGTGCAGGCTCAGTAGTTGTGGCACACGGGCTTAGCTGGTCCGCAGCATGTGGGATCTTCCCAGACTAGGCTCGAACCTGTATCCCCTGCACTGGCAGGCGGATTCTTAACCACTGCGCCACCAGGGAAGTCCCCTGATTTTCTTTAATCATTACTTTAAAAAATTTCACTGTAAGATTGATTTGGGAGAGGGGTACAGTTCTATGACTTTTAGCACATGTAACACACATGACAATCAGGATACACAACAGTTCCATCACCCCCCAAACTCCCCTTTGCTGCCCCTTTGCATTCAGACCATTCTCTAATCCATGACAACCACTGATCATTATAGTTCTGAAATTTCAAGAATGCCATATAAATGGAATTAAACAGTGCGTAGTCTTTTGAGTCTGGCTCTTTTCACTCAGCATAATGCCTCTGAGAGCCATCCAAGTTGTTGGGTGTATCAGTAGTCTGTTCCTTTTTATTGCTGAGTAATACTCCATGGTATGAAAGCACCACAGTTTATTCATTCACCCATTGAAGTATGTTTGAGTTGTTTCCAGTTTTGGGCTATTATGAATTCAGTTACTTGGAAACATTTCTGTACATTTTTATATGGGTATAAATTCTCATTTCTCTAGGGTAAATAACCAAGACGATTGCTAGGTCATATGGAAAGTGTATACTGATCTTTATGAGAAATTGTCAAACTGTATTCCAGACTGGAGGCACCATTTTACATTCCCACCAGCAAAATAAGTACGAAGGTTCCTGTTGCTCCACATCCTCACAAGCACTTGGTATTGTCAGTATTCTGTATTTTAACCATTGCAATAAGTGTGGAATGGTATCTTCTCAGGGTTTCAATTTGCATTTCCCTGATGCTAATAATGAAACAACTTTTCACATTCTTATTTGTCATCTTTATGCCCTCTTTGGTAAAGAATCTGTTCAAGTCTTTTGTTTATTTTTAAATTGGATTGGTTGCCTTTTTGTTTTTTTACTGAGTATTTTTGAGAGTTCTTTATATATACTGGATACAGGTCCTTTGTTGGATAGATGATTTGTAAACATTTCCTCCTAGTTTGTGGTTTGTTATTTCTTTCCCTTAACAGTGTCTTTTCCAAAGCAAAGGTTTTTAATCGTGCCAAGATTTTTCCTTTTTTTAATGAATCATGATTTTGATCTCATGTCTAAGAACTCTTCACCTAACCCTAGGTCATGAAGAGTTTCTCTTATGTATTACTTCTTAAAGTTTTATAGTTTTATTGATACATTTAGACCTATGATATATATTTTTAATTTCTGTATAAGGTAAGAGCTTTAGCTCAAAGTTCATTTTTTCTGCATATGGATGCCCAATTTTTCCAACATTACATGTTGAAAGGGCTATTCATTCTTCATTAAATTGCTTTTGCATCATTGTCAAAAATCAAATAGCCACACCTGTTTGAGTCTATTATTTCTATTCTCCTCCATAGGTCTAGGTTTCTATCCTTTTGCCAATTACACACTGCTCATTACTATAGCTTTATTTTAAGTCTTACAATTGATTATTAATTCCTCCAACTTTATTTTTTTTTCAATTATGAATTTACTTCAACAGATATAGGACTATTGAAGTTATCTATTTCATCTTGGATGAATTTTTATAGTTTTTGATTTTTGAGGAATTGGTCTGCTATCCTTAAATTGTCAAATATGTTTAGTACTCCCTTATTATGCTTTTAAAGTTTGTGGAGGTCTAGCATTCTGGATATTACTAATTTGTACCTTTTCTCTTTTTATCTCTGTCAGCCTTGCTAGAGGTTTATCAATTTTATTGATCTTTTCAAATATTCAGATTTTGGTTTCACTGATTTTTTTCTATAATTTCAATTTAATTGATTTATCTTCACTATTTCCTTCCTTCTGTTTGCTTTGGGTTTATTGTGCTCTGCTTTTCAAAAAAATTTCTTAAAGTGGAAACTCAGATTATTGATTTGAGACCCTTCTTTTTTTTGTAATACAAACATTTAATGCTATCAATTTCCCTCCAAGCACTGCTTTAGGTGCATCATCCCACTGTGTTCATTTTTTTACTTTCTCCCTTTGATCCACACCTGATTCTGACAGCATGATTATTTAACAGTTAACTGTCAAATTAACTGACTTATATTACCAACTGGGTCAATATACAATCCCTTGGCACTTGCTACTTGAGTATTTTACAGATTTTGTATGTGTCCATGATGCATAAATAATGGTATAAGCATTCAAACATCGGTAATTGGCCTACTTTGTATTATAGTAGGCATCACAGTATATATTGTCTCAATCACTGTTTGATATGTTGTATTTTCATTTTCACTCAGTTCAAAATATTTTCTAATTTTCCTTAAGACCTCCTTTTTGACCCATGGGTTATTTAGAAGTGTGTTTGTTTTTTGGTTTTTTTTTGCGGTATGCGGGCCTCTCACTGCTGTGGCCTCTCCCGTTGCGGAGCACAGGCTCCGGATGCGCAGGCTCAGCAACCATGGCTCATGGGCCGAGCCGCTCTGCGGCATGTGGGATCTTCCCAGACCGGGGCACGAGCCTGCATCCCCTGCATCGGCAGGCGGACTCTCAACCACTGCGCCACCAGGGAAGCCCTAGAAGTGTGTTGTTTAATTTCCAAGAACTTGCAGATTTTCCTGTTATATTTCTCTTACTGACTTCTAGCTTAATTCCATTATGGTTAGAGCATATACTTGGTATGATTTCAATTCTTTTAAGTTCATTAAAGTTCTTTTTATGACCCAGAATATAGTCTATCTTGTTGAATGTTCCATGTGCACTTGAAAAGAATGTGGATCATGCTATTGTTGGGTGGAGCATACTATACATATCAATTAGATCCCATTGGTTGACAGTTCTTCTATATCCTTACTGATTTTTTTTGATGATATTAAGGATTTATTATTTTTAGTGTTTATTATTTTTACTTTATATTATCTTTAATTTTTATGTTACTTTTTAGGTGTGATCAAGATTTGTAACAGTAGAATATTAGAAACAATGAAAAGCCTATAGAAGATGGTTAAATAATTAATATGGTATAATTAAAAATGATATTTAAAGAGTCTATAGGGCATACCTGAACTGAAACAAAGACTCTCAAAGTCTCTGTTTGAATTAGGAATCCAACAGAGTCAAAAGATACATAAAGGGAGAAAGAAATTCCAAACTTCTTCTGGATTGCGAAACCTCTCAAGTATTTCAGAAAGCAGAGATATCAGTTAAAATAATTATCAAAAGAGGGATAAATTTTTACTTGCTGAATTTTTATCCAATATTTCTATCAGTTACTGAGAGAGGAGTGATAAAAATTGCCAAGTATAATTATGAACTGTATTTCTCCTTTCAGTTCTGCCAGTTTTTGCTTCAGGTATTTTGAAGCACTGTTGTTAGGTGCACACAGATTTTGGGTTGTTATCTCTTCTTAGTGAATCAGCTCTTTTTTCATTATGTAAAATCCTTCTTTATCCCTAGCAATTTTCTTTGCTCTGAAGTCTAATTTTCTGCTATTAATATAGCAACTCTAACTTTGTTTTGATTAGTGTTTACATGGTATACCTTTTGCCATCTTCTACTTTTAACAGACCTATATCATTATATTTGAAGTGAGTTTCTTGAAGACATTTTATAGTTGCATCATTTAAAAAATACAGTCTAATAATTTCTGTTAATTGGTGTATACACATTTAGACTATTTGCATTTAATGTAGTTATTGATATGTTTGGATTTGGGTCTACCATCTTATTATTTGTTTTCTGTTTGTTCTCTGTTTTTCCTCCCTCTTTCCCATTTCCTGCCCTCTTTTGGGTTATTCAAACATTTTTTTATTATTTAATTAAATTAACTGTGGTTTTGACAACATCTCTTTGTTAAAGTTCATCATTAAAGATGACAACGTATATACTTAATTTAGAATCAAAATTTTACCACTTTATGTGGAACATAAAAACCCACATAGGTCCCTTTTCCCTCCTCCATGTTGTAGTTTTCTCACATATTAGACCTACATACGCTGAAATCCTTAGCAGACAATGCTGCAATTTTTGCTTTCACCTATCAAATATATTTCAAATAACTCAAGAAGAGAAAAACAGTCTATCATATATACCATTACTTTTTCTCTTCCTTCATTCTTGATGTTCCAAGTTTCCTTCCAGTATCATTTCCCTTTTGTCTGAATAACTTCCTTTAGCAATTCTTTCAGAGCACGTCTGCTGGCAATGAATTCTGTTAGTTTTCCCTCATCTGAAAATGTCTTTCTTTACCTTTGCTCCTAAAGATTTTTTTTTGGCTAGATTAAAAAATCCGAGTTGATAATTCTTTTCTTTTAGCACTTTAAAAACACTGTTCCACTTCCTCTGGCCTCCATGGTTTCTGATAAGAAACAGTCATCATTTGAATAATCTTCCCTTATAACACATCATTTTTCTCTGGCTGTTCTTAAGATTTTTGACCTTTTTTTTTCTCTCCCCCCAACAGTTTGATTATGATGTGTTCAGGAGTGAATTTCTTTGCGTTTATCCTGTTTGGGATTCACTGAGCTTTCTGAATCTGTAAGTTTGTCTTTTGCCAAACCTGGGAAATTTTCACATTATTTCTTCAAATATTTTTTTTCAGCCTGGTGCTCCTCCTCTTTTTTTTGGACTCCAATGATATGAATGTTAGACTTTCTATTATTGTCCCACAGGTCCCTGAGGCTCTGTTCTGCTCAACCCCTCTGTGCCTTTCTCTCTCTCCTTCATATTGGATAATTTCTACTGATCTATCTTCAAGTTCACTGGCTCTGTCCTGTGACATCTCCATTCCGCTACTGAGCCCACTCAGTGAGTTTTTAAACTTTGGTTATCATATTTTTTGGTTCTAATATATTTCTTTGGCTCTTCTTTACATTTCCTATTTCTTTTGTCATATAACTGTAACATCAGTGTCATTTCAATGTTGACTTTCGGGTTTTTTTTCTTCCCGTTCAAGTTGGGCTTTTCCTGGTTCTTCTTATACCAGGTAATTTTGCATTGTATCCTGGACATTTTGAATAGTATGAGTCTATGGGTCTTACTTAAATCCTATGGACAATGTTGATGTTTTTGCTTTAGCAAGCAACTGACTTCATTAGGTTTGGGTTGTGAGTTCCAACCCACTTTCTGTGGACTGTGGCCCTGATCTCAGTTCAGCTTTCAAAACTGTTGCAGCATTTTTTATATCTGTCCCATGTGTACACCACCCAGAAGTCAATCCGGGTTTTGGGTCGTGGTCTTTTATTTCAGTTCTCAAAGTTTTTGGTATGCTGATTAGGCTCAGATCCTTTCCTTTCAGATTGGGGGATGAGCTCCAAAGCCCACAAACAACTAAATGGGGTCACTTTCCCTGAGGTTGTCTGTCTACGATCTCTATGGTACGTTCTAGTTCCCAGCAGCTAGCCAGAAAGCTTTAACCGCCTGCCTTCCTTCCTTCCTTAAGGGGGGGAGGGAGAGTAACTGAGTGTTTTGGCTCTTGGTGACTCCCACTGCAGCTTCTGTTGCCACCATAAGATCACTTGGGGGCTGGAGCATGAGAATGAAAAAAAAAGAAAAAGAAAAAACCTGGGGGATTTCCACATTCTCTCTGGGTGTTAGGAGTTCCTTACTTCTCTAATCCATGTTCGTAACTTTGCTTAAGAGCTGGATCAAAATTCTTATCTTGTAAGAAGCCTTACTTTACTAACTCTACCCTCTTTAGCACTGATGTATTAATTCTAAAATATACTGTTACTTTTTCTTTTCTTTTTCTTTTTTTGGCTGCACCTCACAGCATGTGGGATCTTAGTTTCCCTGGCCAGGGATTGAACCTGCACCCCCTGCAGTGGAAGCAGGGAGTCTTAACCACTGGATTACCAGTGAAGTCCCTATTGTTACTTTTTAAGAACTTTTGCTTTGCTTCAAATGTCTGTGCTTGGTTCCTAATATTGAAGCTATGTAAGGGCAGAACCCATAGCTTCAAAACCTTTTTACTTGCCACACCCCAGACAAGCAGCCTGGAGAGAGACAATATTCAATAATTATCTGGTTCACAGATGTCCCAATCAGTCTTTGTAAAAATAAGAAAAATTTTGCACATTATGAGGACGAGGAGAGAACAATAAAGTAGGGGGAAAGTAAGGTACTAGTTAATCATAAAGATAAAACAAGGTACAGTTAGTTCCACGACAATGCTTATTTTGAAAATGAGAATTTATTCCAATGCCATTGACGTACCAGGGAACAATGTGAACATAATGTGAATTATGTTCACATAATTCACATTATGCAGGACTTTGTCTATAAGAAACACTAGGTGAATGCAGAAAACTGCACCCAGATGAACCAAGCCACAGAGGAATATATGTAACACACATGTACATACACACCTCAACCCCTGCCCAGCTACCTCAGTTCACTGAGTGTGTTATGAGCTACACATCCACATCTGGTGTTTGTTATAATTTTCCTTCCAATTTCATACAACCTTCCTTCCAGCACTTCACCATGGCTCACAAGCTGCAACCCTTCTGATGTTCACTTTCACAAGCAAACTTCAGGTCTTTTTCATGGTAAAATGCTGTATTTGTTGTAGTATTTATGTATTTCTTAGCTATTTAAGATATATAATATTACACCACTGTTTTCATTAGGTTCCTATATTCTTGTTTGTGTCACTGATGAAGTTTTTCTGTGCTGTGCTCCTAACCCGTGTTTTTCCCATAAACCATTTAGTTGTTATTGTGTGATTTTACATAACTTGATGATTTTTTGAAACACATGTATGGCGTTATAGGAGAGCTGAGTGCAAATGGAGAGGAGGGGAAGGAAGACTGGTGGAAGGGCAAGGTGTAAGAATAAAAACAAAGAACAGGATATGGAGCACAATCCCAATATTTTCTTAATTTCAAGATTTGCCCATGAAGATTTTCTTTGATCTATAATGATCCAAAAAGAAGAGCAGAGGGCTTCCCTGGTGGCGCAGTGGTTGAGAGTCCACCTGCTGATGCAGGGGACACGGGTTCGTGCCCCGGTCTGGGAGGATTCCACATGCCGCGGAGCAGCTGGGCCCGTGAGCCACGGCCGCTGAGCCTGTGCTCCGCAACGGGAGAGGCCACAACAGTGAGAGGCCCGCGTACCGCAAAAAAAAAAAAAGAAGAAAAAAAGAAGAGCATAGCCTTACACCACTAAACTGGGGTCTGGCCGCTAACCAAACCAAAGATTAGTCTGCTCTAAAGATTTAACTTCAATCTACTGCTTCAGAGTAGAAGCGACACAGCTTCCTAAACCTGGTTTCCCTAACAGAGCATCACCTAAATAAGACTCTCTAGGGAAAGAGTAGGAGAAGGTGCAGAAGAGACCCCACAAGAATGTCTTCTGCCTCCTCATCCCAGCTATTCATATCCTACCGATCCTTCCACCAGTCCTAGCTTACATCTCACCTTTTCTATACAATCATCTCAGCTTTGCCTTCTCTAACCACTTATGTACATGTCTAGACTAAAATTAGTATAGCAGTTGTTAATTACTTCCTGCCACCCCTTCAGCACACCTGCATACGGATGAACACACACCCATCTGAGACAATGGCCTGTTCCAGCTGTGATTCTCATGACTTTCAGGGATCTCTCCATAGGGGTAGGAGTGTGTGTCTGTGTGTGTGTGGTGTGTCTCTGGTCCAATAATTTTGTTTCATCAGCTAGACTGTGAGCTTAACGTGGAACACAAGTCATTTTCCCCTCAAAAGCCTGTTAAGAGCAAGGACAGTGCTATGCTGTGTGTGTGTGTGTGTGTGTGTGTGTGTGTGTGTGTGTGTGTGTCCAGAAGATCTTTTGTGTGGTTTTTTGTTGTTTTTTTTTTTTCCGGTACGCGGGCCTCTCACTGTTGCGGCCTCTCCCGTTGCGGAGCACAGGCTCCGAACGCGCAGGCTCAGTGGCCATGGCTCACGGGCCCAGCCGCTCCGCGGCATGTGGGATCTTCCCGGACCAGGGCACGAACCCGCGTCCCCTGCATCGGCAGGCGGACTCCCAACCACTGCGCCACCAGGGAAGCCCCCTTTTGTGTTTTTTGTATGGCAAAAGAGTCAGCCATTAAGTCTGTGTTTAGGAAGAACCAGTGATTTGGGTAAAGAATCTATGCTTTTATTTACCTTGAAAATTATTTATTTTTAGGTGAGTAATTAAATGCATTAGAATTCAATTCAGAACCAATGGACTGTAGGAAGGAAACCCTCTGCCTTTCACTCTATATAATAACATGGGGAAACAAAGATCTGACTAACAAATCCTACCAGTTCTGGCTTAAAAACGCATCTAGAATCTAACCACTTCTCACAAGCTGCCCTGCTATCCTGTTGGTCAAGCTGCCAGCATCTTTTGCCTGGATCACAGCAGTCAAAGTAGTTCACTTCAAGTCAGATCACAGCACTCCTCTGCTCAGAACTCCTCAATAGCTCCCCATCTCCCCCAGAATCGAAGTCAAAGTCCTCACAATGGTCTGTATGGCTCCTCAGAGTCGGTCTCCCCCCACCACCTTCCCTGTTACCACTCTCCCCACTGTTTGCTCATCTCTTGCCACACTGGCTCCTTGCAATTCCTTAGCCATGCCCAGCACCCTCCAATCTCAGACCCTTTATACTTGCTGTCCCTTGTGCCTGGTATGCTTTTCCTCCACATAATTGCACGGTTCACTGCCTCACATCCTATAGCCTTTTCTCAACATTGAGAACTTCCCTAACCACCCTATAGAGATTAGGAACCCCCAACTGCCTCAGCCCTTTCCTGCTAACACAGCTGAATTCTTCTCCACAGTACCTGTCACCACTTACCCTGCCACAGAACTACTGGGTGTTCTGTCTTCCCATACTGGAAGGTCAGTTCCATGAGGACAGGGACTTAGTTTAGCTCCCTGCTATATCCTTAGTGGCTGCAACAATGTTGGCCCAGAGTACGTGCTCCATAAATTTTTGTTGAATGAGTTTGGAGTATATAATAAGCAACATTATTTATAACTATGACTCAAAAGCATAAAATGATCTCTGTTTGGCATTCCAAGGGAAACATATCCCGTATCAAGGTTATCATCAAGGTTATGTCTAAAGGAGGAAAACACAAAAATTATCAAGCCCACAAGAAAGATTTTAGACTCAGAAATCCTGCTCTGTAATTAGAGTGCTGTCCTAAAATGTAGGAGGCTTTGGAAGTCTCAGTTTCCACCATTCGGTTCCTCTCCAAAGCCCTCATGATTGCCAACAAATATGTCCTGCACTGCACTGCATCTAAGCCGTGAGGTAAAGAAGGGAACAATGCAGGACAGTATGGAGAACGTGCACACATAAGGCATCCTTCCCTGAAGCGTCTGCCCCCAGCTCCGGTGGTCTTCCTGTTGAAGGCTGAACTACACGTCCCAAAATGCCTTGCAGGATTCTATGACAGCATTTCACGGTGCCACTTCCACAAAATAAACTTCGGGGTGTGTGATTAAACTGAGTCAGTACAGTGGTGGTAAAGAATGCTCTGCCTCTATTCTGCATGGCAACTCCTGCATGTTTACCCAGACTACGTTTGTATTAACCAGGTCTGGCTTTCCAGTGAGTTCCATGTGTTTCTAAAATGAGAAACAGAGAGCCACACAACGTACAGCCTTAAAAATAAAATTCTGCAGGGTGAGTGAAAGACAATATATCGTCTAAATATAAATTCTAATTTCAGCATGTGGTTTTGCTATTTTTAATCCCCATGGAATTTCAGACCCCCTTCAGTCAGTATTCAAGGCTGTACTACAGCTTATTGGTCACTGATGTGTACTTTAGACATAAAGGCTAATAAGTATAAAATTTGAGTTGAAAACATCTACCTTGAACCTCAAGAGCCCACATATTCCTATCCAAGGATGTCTGCCTTCTGCTACAATAGTAACTTGGAAAATACACCAAACACTTCGAATAAGTTCTGAAGAATTTATCGTACACAAAACCAAATCAGCGGGTGACCCAACCGGGGCGTGGGGTGGGGGGGGGGGGGGGGGGGGGGATTCTCTCTTAGGACATTAAAAAAAGGTAAATCAAAAAACATTTTTAGGGCTTCCCTGGTGGCGCAGTGGTTGAGAGTCCGCCTGCCAATGCAGGGGACATGGGTTCGAGCCCTGGTCTGGGAGGATCCCACGTGCCGCGGAGCAACTGGGCCCGTGAGCCACAACTGCTGAGCCTGCGCGTCTGGAGCTTGTGCTCCGCAACGGGAGAGGCCACGACAGTGAGAGGCCCGCACACCGCGATGAAGAGTGGCCCCCGCTCACCGCAACTAGAGAAAGCCCTCGCACAGAAACGAAGACCCAACATAGCCAAAAATAAATTAA
>NW_021703779.1:21726983-21844483 GCF_005190385.1 Monodon monoceros | reverse complement strand
CGGTGCCTGTATATCAGACTTCTAGCTAGCTTCCAGAACCATGAAACAGGAAATTTCTGTTGTTTTAAGCCACTCAGTTTGAGGTACTTCATTACAGCAGCCCTAGGAAACTAATATAGTACTAATGGAGTCTTACATTACGTAAAAATAAACCACTTGGGTCTCAGAAAACCTGATAAGGCATGGCTTAGCAATTGTATGTGTCGAGAAATTATTATCTGTCTGAGCATATGAAACACTCAAAATGAATCAATGCTGTGAATATGGATACCAAGAACGTTAATGCAACCCTAAAAAGACTTCAAAGAAATGTACTACCTAGAAAAGTTGGCAGTGGCAGGTTTATTCTGCTCCATACTAGTGCTAGTGAGAGCTCACCAAGTGCTGCATGCAACTTTTCTGAAAGCAATGCACTAAAGAAATGATTGAAGATCTAGGAATACTTGGCCTAGCAGGGGAAAGCTTAGGAAGACAGCTACCTTCAAATATCTAAAAGGTTCTCAGAAAACAGGCAGAGAGTAGGTGCTTACTGAAGGCAAGAACAGAGGAAGGATCAGTCTAGCTTTGTGTAATACCATTCAACTGAACTAGGACCAACAAGGGAGGCACAGGACACAAATTTAGGCCAAATGTAAGACCTATCTAGCTAATGAAAATAAAATAAACTTTAAAAGTATGTTGAATGAAGCAACCCAAGTGTCCATCAACAGATAAATGGATGAATATATTGTGGTATATCTATCCAATGGACTATTATTTGGCCATAAAAAGGAATGAAGCACTGCCACAGGTTACAACATGGATGCACCTCAGAAACAAAGCCAGACACACAATGTCACACGCTGTATGGTTCCATTTATATAAAATATCCAACCTAGGTAAATCCATAGAGACAGAAAGCAGATTAGTGGTTTCCAGGGGCTGAAAGAAGGGGAGGAATGGGGCGTGACTGCTTAACAGGTACAGGGTTTTCTTTCAGGAAAATGAAAATGTTTTGGAACTAGATAGAGGTAGTGATCACACAACACTGTGAATGCAGCAATACTAAGTGCCACTGCATTATTCACTTTAAGATGGTTAATTTTGTCATTTGAATTTCACCTCGATACTTTTTAAAAAAATGAAAAAAAGTATATTGAAAAGGAAGGCTAGCATCTGCTCAGGCTAAGCAAATCTGCATGTAGAATCTAGCAAACTCTGCATCAGAAAACAAGCACAGGAAAATCAGAGCAGAGAACTCCAAAAGGCCCTTCGTGGTAAAAACCCGTCATCTACTGGAGGGTAACCCATGACTAGATACAGATGTTTAAGACTTCCCATCACAGTCCCAAGGTTCTCTTCCTGTACAGCTTACGATTACTGCCTTAAGAGACCACAACTATCTTCATGTTTTCAACTTATGCAGAAACAAGACACTGTCCCACGTAGCCTGGCAACATTTGCACTGTCTCTAACCTACTTTTTAAATCAATAATCCGTCAGCCACAGCCATTTTGAAATTGCAACACACAATGATCACAAGTTTAGTATTTCCCTTCTCCCTTGAAGGCCAGAGTCCTATATGGTACCAATGTTCCGTTACAAAAGATTTTAACAATTTTACAACTGAGGATAATGTGAGAAACACTAGGGGTGTCCCACAGTAGGACTAGAAGTCATTTCAGTGCCTTCCTCATGAGGGGTCTTCAAGAAATTTTGTCGAACAAACTAAACTCCGCCACAGGGCTCCTGCCCCCGACAGCGTCACAAGTAAATGTTTTCTTATCAAGTATGGACTCAAGTATGGCAATGTTAGTGAGGAAAAGTTTAACTTGGTTTGAAATCTTAGTTCTATTAAGGAAAAACCAAAACAAACAAACTAACGCTTTCTTTTTGGTGAATTACATAATACAGGATCCCCTGGGGGTTCAGCTCACTAGCCATACAGACTTGGCCACCTTAAGAAGTAAAAAACCACATCCTTAAAATAAATATACATTAAGATAATTATTCTCTACTTGGGTAAGTCTTGTCTCTATCATCAGTGTGAAAAAGGGTTCTATTCACTTAGGAACTTACACATATACTGGAGCTTTCACTCCTGTATTTATCTGCACTTCCTATGTGCCGAGGATGCCAGAGAGTATATTCCTAATAACCAGCAATTTGTATACTGTTAAATTGCCGTGAACCTGAAAAAACTTAACTGATTTTTTTAAGGTATCTGAGAAGACAGACATATCTAAAACCCTGAGAACAAAACCATCCCAGCTTTCTTTCTTGTAACACTGGCAAGAGGAGCCAGAAAAAGAGCCAGCTCTCATACCCCAAGTCAATTCTGTAAAGTACTCAAGCCAATTGCAACTCAGGGCTAAAGGAGAGATTTATCATGTGAGGATGAGACCGGCACAGTAAGAGGCAAGTACTTTACCATCAAACTTGACAACATATTTAAAGTCCCCACTAGTCAAACATTAGGAAAGTCTGGTGATTTTGTCCATATGGATATTCACAAATGCCTATTTTTGCCCACAGACATCAATTTTACATAATCCATGTAATGCTAAACTATTTTTACAAATAAGGAAATGTCCTGTTCGTTGCTATGTCCCTAGTCCCTAGCAAAGTGCCTAGGATATAGTAGGGGTTTAATAAACTATTATTAAATGAAAGTAACGTATCACTGAGACACAGCAACCCAGAACTTAAGACCCAGTTAAGCATAATCCTGCAAAATAGACCCTTTGGAAAACCCTGTGGTAATTACAATGATCCTGTCCATCGCACTACTGATTTTGGAGCTACCTTGGAACTATCTCTAAAAAGATGCAGCTTTTTCCTCCTACTAGGAAAGCCCAGGAACATCATAAATAGAATTAAGAGATTCCCCACTCATTACCAGCAACTGAAAATGGACTGCAAAAGAGTGGGCTGAGTCCCACCGTCAAGGTCCCTGTGAGGAATGGCGAAGAGCAGTATCACCAACCAGAATGCTCTGAACCTCCAGTTATTCCAGATGGTCATGTTCTGAGCAGCAACATGGCCTGAGCAGCTAAGCTAGGAAAGCTTTTCCCTGGGAAGAGTAGTTGATAACCTTGGTAAATGCCTGCCTAACATGCTCCCATCTTGAGGACAAGAAAATGAAGGGAAAAAATACTTCAAAATGCATGTGTTCGTTCACTCATTTAAAAAAGGGTCATAAATAATAAAAGATAACCTGATGTATTAAAGCACTACCAGTAACATCATCAGCATTTACTGGAAAGTTACTGATCTACTAGCTGCACACTTTCCTTTCACTCTCTCACCAGGAATGGAATCCTAAGACCGGCTGACTTTCTAAGAAGTAATTCAGTTTTCGCTGAACTTGACCTGATGAGCTAGATGCTTAAAAAGTCTCAAAGGCAGCATCGGTTCATGAAGCAAGGTGATCCCCCTGGGGTGTACAACTGGATTGATGAGTCACACTAAATATATATACTTTTGCTTTCTTTTTGCGCCTGCTGATGCAAATCTTAGGATGAGACTGACGTAAAAAGAATTCGCTATAACAGCTAATTCTCACTTATGTGTTCCATATTTTAAAAAAAATCTACATCCTACTTTGCTAATTATCAAAGATATACTAAATAAGGCAAGGAACATTTTATACCTATCAAATTAGTTAAAAATAAATTAATGATAATGCCCAAATGCTGCAAAGGCAGTGGTAAAACTGGTACTTAAGTTGAGATAATCCATTAAGAAAGTAATGTGGCAACATGAATCATGTCCACATTGTATTTATGCACTTAGATATGTACTGTTGATAAGAAATATTTGGAATAATAAATAATTTAAGCAGGAAAACATAACAATTTTCTAGTAAAGGGATAGTGAAATTGCCTAAAATGTCCAATGAGAGGAATGGTTAAATTTGTGTTTAAAAGTTTTGGTACTGAAAATTAACTAGCAACAGAGACAGATGCTCAGAAAAAGACAAACATGATACAAAAAGTGTATCTTCATTATGACTGAAACCACATAAAAAATACATATGGATATGCAAAAGAACAAGGGTATACACAACAATGGTGGTAGCCCTTTGTAGTTCTTGACTTCTTGTTAAATTTTGTGAAATGATATATTATCTTACAATTAAAATAAAAACCCATGAGAACTTTAAAATATTTTTCTAAAACTAGCCTGTGTATCAACCCTTTTCAGTGAAAAGATCTGAAGATAAAATCTGGTTGTAAAACTGGCCTATGAGTTAAAAAATAAGTAAATAACAAGTTCCCTATTCTTACTCTCTTCTCACCCAGATCCTTACAAATCCTTGGACCAGATAAATTTGGAAAGTGAGGCATATTACAGTCCTGTATTGGTGAGGCAGACTTCACATTATCATTTTACAGGTTCCAGGACAATCTACAATAAGTCCTGTTTAACCTTGGCCAGCCCAGAGTTGGCTAGAAGTACTTGATCATAAAACCCTCTTTGCCTGGAAGACCTTCAAACACTCCTCTCCGCACAGTTTGGGAAATGCTGCTTGGGTCCATGATGCTCAGAGGGGGCGACAGAGGGAAGGCATCTTAATTACCAGTAAGGTGCTTCCAGACTATGTGCTCCCCAGATGGGAGTCACCAACGAGAGACTGCCTTATCCCTCAGGTGTATGTACTAAGGACGAGAAAACGCTTGAGAACTACTCCTCTGTGCTGCTACTTAGAAACAATGGACTCCCATACAAATCAAATAAGCCCTTTATGGTATAGGTTTGGGAGGTTTTCTGGCCCCTGCAAAAGGGGTTCTGATCCAGTCCAAAGGTAACAGCAGTTTCTACAAAGGAAAGTTATCTATTCTCTGTAATTAAGAAGTGGCAACCAAAGATATGAGTAACCCATATGGGAACCAGTCAGCTTCTCTTTTAGATATAAATATATACTGTTCATGATGTGAAAAATAAAGCATGTATCTTTTTGAAGTCTGGATATTTTCTTAAATACATGTGTGCAGGGTGTCACCACAGGGCATATACCAAATATCGACTTCCCAGGGCTAAGGGAGGAGCAAGCTCCCCCCAACACACACAGACACACGCACACACACAGACACACACACACTTCTTGAGCATGATACGACCGTCACCTCTGGTCGAAGTGTAGCTTTCATGCAGACTTGGCAAAGAGGTCCATTTCGGGAGAACTGAAGGGGAAGGTGCCGAGTTCGATTTCGACATGTTGGCTCCTCACAAATCAACCAGCCCTGGAGAGACAAAGGATGCTTCAGTCCTATCACCGCCATCAACTAATACAAATAAAAACCATATCGTGATCAAGATAGACTCATTGTGATCAAGGTAGACTCATTTCATTCAAACCCTCCTTAGAGATTCTGAAATAGCTCTCTACCCTTCTTTCCTGACGTGTTAATTTGATCTATGCCCCAAACATAAAAGTTAGGAAACTCATAAAGTTAAAAAAAAAAACATCACATGAGACGTTATTTTCTTTACTTAAAAGAAATCCCCAACCCCACCGAATACATCAAAACCTCCAAATAAAAACTCGTATGATTACATGCAGAATGTAAACTGATGGGTTTACAGGAAATTATAATCTAAATAGGAAAGCAAGGTCTAAAAGCTTTACACAAAGCCTAAAAGCAATTCACTATGGGCTGGCTTTAAGAAGCAAGTTGTATGGTACCAACTAAAACAACACAGAGAAGGGAGGGATTCATGTAGCTTCTACCTATCTGAGACATATAACTACTACCATACCAAAATACCCTGAACTAGAAAAGAGAATCAGTGGCTCTGAGTCATAGGCAACTGTTTGTTCCAATTCCTAGGGCTATTACCACATTTTCTTGATTTGAGGACATGGTTTTATTCACATTTTAATGTTTCTGAAACTCAGACACCTTTACAAGTGACATGTATTTATGTTTCCTCCAAAAAAGCTGTTAAGAGTGCAGCTCACAATCGATGGCCCCTCAGAATTAAAGACACAAGATACTTTGCTTTAGCCTGTTCTAGGTATGGGGGAGACAGAGGGATTGTGGGGCTGACAGCAGCAGCTGGTAATACATTTTAAATGTAGCCTATAAAACTGAACGAGACTAGTTTTTTCTTGAAGTATCAACTTAGGCATATTAATAAAGGAAACAGTAGCATTCAAGGAAACCATGTATGAAAAATGCAGGACTGAACCACCCCTTCATCATTCATTTGGGTTTGTGACACTATTTGCTACCTGAGGCTTTACACACTTGCGAATATCTATCAGTTAATATTCACAACCATAGCTGTAATTCATTCAATTCTTAACAAAACATTTTAAAAAGCAAGCAGATAGGTCAATTACCATGTTTTGAGACAATAAATTATTAAGTACCAGAATACAACCCAGAAGTTAAAATTATTTTTTAATTTTTAAAATATAATGTTCAAAAGCTACAGTTCTTTTCAGATGTTTTTGAAACTTGATTCCATCAATTTACGACAACTTCATGACTCACCAGGTGAGCTGCCAACCAGGGAGATGCTAAATTGTCACCTCACCTGTTTCTAAAGCAAACACCCAACTCTATCTCTGACAGAGTTACTAACTAAATGTCCTTTCAAATCATATAGAAAACAGATAATATAATTTGTCTAGACTTCCTACCAGTTATAATTAACATTAAAGAGGTCTTTTCTTCTTTGTCACCTCTCTATTCAGTACTTATTTGGGTTTGTTTGTACTTACTATCTGTTAATCTCCCTTTACAAATGACAACAATAACTAGTGCTATTATGCATGGAAATTAAACATGCTGATAACTGTGTGAAGGGAACTGGGGCTGAAAAAAAAATATTAGAAGCCTGTAACTCTTTATGCCTCTTGTTTTATTTTGATAATTAAGCTTTTGGTCTTGGCGTATTTTAAATAAAACTCTTCTATGGGGGAAAGAGGCCCTAATCATATTCAATATATGCTTTGCTTCCATTCAGTTTTGTCAAGTACATTTGGTTAACCCTTTGTTCCCCCAGCAAATATTGACTGACTGTGCTAAATATACCTTTCAAGGAACATTTGAGCTGTTAAAAATCTCACAGTGCATTTTGCCTCTCACAGGTGATAAAAACAAAGCAAAAGAAAACACTAATGTTGTATAAATTCCCTTTGCATTACCACTCACAAGGACAAAATTAAACTTATTTTCATTTCCAATTTGGGAAATAACATGCCGCCCAAAGGTACATTGCCAAGTCAGTGGAAGGAAAAAAAAATTTAATAATGTGTAGTTCTTTGGAAGTCCAACCTATAAAAATGTTTGGCTTTTAATAAAAAACCCCAGAACCACTCTAAGGATGTCTGCCATCCAAATATGTCATTTTATTATGCAATGCCACATTGTCATAACCAAGAGTAATACGGTCATTAAGTTTTCCGATGGCTACTTTAACCATGTTTATAAGTAGAGGGTTCAAAAGAGGTGACTGCTGGCCTGTCCAATAGCAAAACAAACCTTTACCAAAACATGCAAAACTCTATCACCTGTTGCTTTAGTCTCAGCATCACTAATTCCTTGAAATCACTGTGTATGAAATTGTGTCAAATGCTGATTGGTTCCGATTGCTAAATTATATTTCTGAGGCCTCAACGAAAATGGTTTCTGTCTGCACATGCTAAAAAGGGATCGATTTCCACTTGTAACTGAGGTGTTCTTGGTAGCTGCACCTTAAACACAAACTGCTATTCATTTGTGTACATCTGTATTTTTAGAAGGGTGCACACACAGAAATCACCCACACCCGGAAATGTGGTGCATAGGAGGCATTCAAAAATATCTTTTGAAGAAAATAAATGAATAAAATAGAAGCAATAAAATAAAAATGCACAGGAGCAGATTTATGGAAAACAAGGAAAGGGTCTAAAATTCACAGGAGAAAAAAACTTCACAGTAGTTTTCATACTCTGGAATCAAATATATGATGGGTCTTTCTCCCATTCCCAATCAGTTACCAAATCTGTCCGCTGGCCTTATAGTCGCATTATCACCAACCTCACTCAAGCCCAGACCTCAAAACTGAACTACTGTGGTAGCTCATGCCTGGTTTCCCTGACTCCATGCTCTCCCACATCCAATGCACAGACTTGCCGAGTGTAGCTTCCCAAGGCCTCTCCACTCCCATCCCCCAATGGTATACCTTCCATAGAGGAAAAGAACACATGCTATGGTCCCATTCCTCCTTTCTCATCATTCTCTTACGCCAGCTCTTCGCCCCACAGTGGTGATTTTCTCACTGTCCTCACCACTTTTTGCCTGTTGCCAACTCCTTGTCTCTGCTCATGCTGTATAACCTCTGCCTAAAACGCCCATTCCTTGAGCATCAACTTCTATTCCTCTCCCGTAAAATTTTCCCAGCCCTCAGGAACTTCTCCCTCTAGCCCAGCTGCCACTGAGCACACTCTGCTTTGCACTCTCCAGGAACCATCTTATTTTACCTCCCTAACTGGATGGTCAGGCCCTCAGGGAATGACCCACTTTGGATCTGGTAGTGTCCCACCCAATATCAAGCACAAGCATTCACACTCAATCAAGAAAACCGAGCTGAGGTTATGAAAAGGTTATGCACTTCAGTGTGGTCTCTCCCCTCCCATTTATTAATAGGCAATTTTGTATAAAGTTGCCAAACCTCTCTCTAAGCCTCAGTTTCCTCGTCTATAAAACAGGAGGTAATAATATTTACCCTATTAGAGTTGTTTACCCTATTAGAGTTGTTATAAGAAAGCCCACACAAATGTTCAGTAAATGTCAAATACTGTTATTATCCTCCATATGCCTCCGGTACTGGGGAATGTCAGTGCTGTACTTACAGCTGACAATGCATTATTCAAAATGCACTATTCTAACCAGGAAAGAGCCTGGTCAGTTTCTGCCTGGTGTTATCCCAAAATGGAGAACTTAGGGATAACCTGTAAGATTAGGTGGAGCTGCTTCTCAATTTGATTGCAAAATAGTACAACTATGCAGAAGTGCTTTATTTTGGGATTTACAGAGATTTTCAAGAGACAACACAACACAGTACTGCAGTGACGTATGATTTAAACTGTAATGGCTCTCCAGGAGTGCGGTGACAGGTTTACAGGGCGAGGTCTGCCAGCATGCGTGCTGTTACAGAGTTCATCGTATCATTACTATTTTTCTATAATGGCCATTAACTGCTCCTCTCCCCAAACTATATGCACTTTGAGAATACCAGACACTCTTTTCACCCAAAACCATTTATAAATGTTCTGGGGTTCCCGTGCAGTCACATTTTTCTGTCACAGAATTATCCCCAGTGTAAAACGGGTCTTCTTATAGACAGTGCACAGTATGGGCCCACAGCTGCTTTTGAAGAATGACATGTTGTGATTTGGGATTTCCAGAAATATCAAAAAACAAATTGCTTTCTGACCCACATTTGCACCCAAAACTGGGAGAAAATTTTCCTAAGATCTCCAGGGGAAGTTTTAACAGGAACATAATTTTGCTTTTAAAGTTAAATCTTCTACACTGCAGCATGCTGGCATGTCAAAGAGTGATTATTAAGTCTCAGAGAGGTGCCAGGGTAGGAGACGAAAGAGCAAATCAGGAAAGATACACACATAAACTAGCTATTCACCAAAGTTAATACAAAAATATTTTTAACAAAATTATCAAACAAAACAAGTGGAAAGTGCCTCGTCGGTCAATGTAAGAATTTTAAATATTATTAAAATTGATTTTTAAAGTAAGACATCTCTTTAAGTGAACAGTCACATGTCATTTCATCCAAGTTATTTGAAACTTATTGATCTTACCATCTGTGCAAGGACCAGACTCTGCCATCAGTTTGCTGAAAAGATAATGGAGCACTCCCAAACTGTTATGATAGGTTAGATGCAAACAGTGGTCCTCATTTAGACACAGAGAATAGCACTACAAGTGGAAAAATTCCAACCTCAGCAATTGTATATTACAGGATAAATTAGCAAGTTGTTCTGCTTTGCCTCGCATCAAATTCAATACCCTAGCCTTGTTATTTTAATTTGCAATCAGAAGCTGAGCATCAGAAGATGTACCTAAGGTACATTAAAGAGCCCCATGCAAGCCATCTTCTGCTATACTGTGAGCAGAGAAAGCCAACAATTACCAGCAATTTTATTTTACCACTGTAGGACAATACTAGAACAGTTAAAACTGTCTCCGTACAAGCAACCAGGGAAAATATACTTGAAATGACTTTATACGGAAAATTACATTTTGGGGGAAAAAGTTCAATGGAGGACATGTATCTTTCTGTATGGGCAGCTAAAATCTCTCCTAGTATATTCAAGCCTATTCTATAAAATACTCTCCCTATTCATCCAACTCAAAAGCAAGCTACATTCTTAGGCTGTAATAGGTCACAACTAAGTACACAATACCTTGCTTCAGGAATAATTTTGCTTTGTCTATCAATTGTCAACAAAGCACAAAGAGCTCATGCAACCCAGCCATGTACTGTGGATGACAGAGATCTAACAAAATACAAATAGTAAGAATACAAGATTTCTGAGCCGCCCTGTTTTCACTTTACACGAGGAACTGAAAGCATTTTCCTCTCCACATTCCATTAATCTCTATTGTATTACAAATCTTTTCATAAAAGACTCTTTTTTTCCCCTATGTGAAGCTACAAGTGACTTGGGGGTGTAATATTCCAACCATGATGAATGTCCGACTTTCCAACATGAATGGTTATAAATGGATGTGTCAGTTAAGGCATACAGTCATTTCAACAAGGAAAAAAGAAAGAATCAAATGGAATGAGATGGAAAAATGGCTACTCTGATGCTCACATTAATATTTTAGTGATGAGGCCTCTAAGAAAAATTGTTCATTACTTCCAACACGGCTCCGGCCTCTCAACTCCTCACTCTTGAAAAAACATCACCTTAGGTATGTACACATACTAACAAATAAACTTCAAAAGTTAACTCAAGGCTTAGTTTCATCAATATGTACACAGAAAAAAAGACTGGAAGGAAATACTCTAAAAAGCCATCCGTGGTTATCTCTAGGTAGTTTCTTCTGTTTCTGTATTTTGTAAAATTTCTACAAGTGTATATTGTTTTTTAATCAGAAAACTGTTATTAAATGGGGGGTGGGGGAAGAGACAGTTTTGCCAAGAGTGTTCAATATAAGTGAATTACTAACACATCTGAAAAATATTTTGAGCTTTAACATGTGTTTGGTTGTTTCCAAAATGATTTTTCAGAGAATGGGCTTATGGGAAAAAAAGGCACATAAAAAACATTTTCTAAAAAATTTTTTTTTACTCTCAGAAATTTCAAGAGTAGGTCGATTTAAGCACATAAGCAGTTTCCAAATAGAAAGTGGCAGGGCATGCATTATTAGTATTACAATCATATATGAAATTAAGCTACTCACTAAAATGCACACAGCCTTCTATGGAATATGATTTGATCTCCAAGGGTAGGTAATAAATCAGTTTTAAAGAGAGGTGCTTTGTTCCTCAGTCCTCTTCTCCTGTCTTTATTCAGTGTACGAATGGATCAGCTTAGATGTCCAGGGTAGGGATCAAATAAAAAATTCAATCAGGAGGGCATGCCTAGAAACTTATTACTAGCAGAGCTTCTTTTCTTTGCTCAAGTCTAGCTAAAAGTAATTCTTATTGTTTGTTTGTTTCCAGGCTATTTATCGGCATGGTTTAATATGATATACCTTTGGGTACTGAACAACAAATGTTCAAACTGAACTATCTATGCAGTTGCCTCAAAGGGCATCTTAAAATCAGAATGGACTTCAAACCATCACCAGGCAGTGTTTGTTCATTTAACTTTAATTATTTTCTCCTTGAGAATGGTGCTAATGAAACTGAATATCTTTCATGGTTTCGAAGGACCGTCTGAATAGTCTGTAAACAGAACTAAGGGTAGACGAGAGATCTGGCTGAGCCAGGGGGTTGCTAGGTGATGTAGAATGTAAACCCACAAACTTGTTAAGGTTTGCTTTGCTTTCATGCCACTTTCACACACTCTCAAAAGTTTTGAGAATTGATTTTTCAGGTGGCCATTAAAAAAAAAAGAAGAGAACCCCCCCTCCGAAATACTCCCCCAAATGCTCTGCCAGATTCGGAAGAGTTGAAATCCAACTGACCTTTGGCTGTAACCTGGGAAACTTTTGCTTTTACGTAAATGTAGGATCGTGTATTTTATGAATGCCATCACCAAAGAAGCAAATCCACAAAAGTGGATTTCCAAATTTCAAAACGACATGTCTAATCTTTTCTTATTCAACTTGGAATAAAATAAAGATTTCTTTCCAGAAAAAAAAACCTGTGACCACAGCTTAGAGGGATTTGGGGCACAAAACCCACAACTCCATGGCAAATACCTCAGCACAGATTACCGTCGTGACAGACCTCTCGGTTTAGCCCCTGGAGGCTCTCTTCTGGCCTATACACCAGGTCTCACTGCCTGTAAGGCTTCTCCCTGCCGCCCCTCCCCCAAGCTCCTTTTTAAGTAGCTGATCAGAGATTGTCCAGTAAGAGCACTTTATTAGATCATCAGGCAGAGGGGTTCACAAGTACTGAGAGCAATGGGCTCAAATGCGGCACATCAGTTTTAATAGACCAGGGGCTACTAGTAAACTGCAGATACTGCTGAGAACTTTCCATGCACTGAACTCTTGAAAAAGCACCGTCTCTCCAGCTTAAATGCAGCTGCCTCTTTCAATGCCGCAAATGGGTAAATTTGACAAAAAAGCCACCATTAAGACTACATGAAAGGCTCAAGACAACATCCTTTCAATGCTTTGTACTTCAGTAATCAGATGTACTTACTCACCCCCTCCCCCAAACCCGATCAAGAACTATTTCTGAATGGTAGGAAATAATTCCACTTTGTACATCTTTTAGTTAATCAAGACTTTCTATTCAGCAATTTGACCTTTTGTTCAAAACAGGATTATCAGTTTTTTCGCCAGTTACCAAGGGCGACTCGCATGGTGAACATAATTGCAATAATTTGCAAAACACCATGGCAACCCACATTACAACTAGGTAAATACTGGGCTTTTGTGCTACATTGTTATTTTCAGAGATGCTGAAGTCAAAGAACGAATGACAAATGAACACAAAATTTATATTTGCTTTGTCTCAAAAGAGAAGAAAATTGATAACAAGAATTGGGGGGAAACGGACTACAGCTGTAATTTCTAACTTGATTAATTAGGATGGTAACAGTCCTTAACAGTATATTCAACAAACAGCCCTGACTTCTTCTCTCCACCCACCTCTCTCTATACCACTACCAGTATCCACCCCCATCCCAGACAAATTTTTTCAGCTTGGAGAACAAACATCCCCCATTTGCTCTTTTCTTCAACTTAATGGAATCCTTAATTGCAGAATATTGTTCTCCTGCTCTTCACGGCAATGAAAACGGAGAGAAAGGAGGAGAGTGCCAGGGTAGACAGGGAGCTACAGTCATTTTTTTCCTGCCTCTTTTGGACACCCCAGGCCCAATGATGAGACGGCATTTTTCTGGTATCAGCAGCTGTTTCGTAGCAGACAATAAAGTAAAAACTAGCTTTGCAGAAAAGCCACTTCTTTCCTCTTGGCAATACAAGGTAAGTCTACATGGCGAGATGAAGTTTCATAATTTAAATGCCAGAACGTAAGATGAGAAAATAATGATAATAAAAAAATACATTTTTCCTGTAAAGAAATTATTAACTGTGGTTCTGTCCAAAAAGCTGTTGAAATGCATGTTTGCTATCTGGGGAAGATGTTTGACAATACCACCCATGTGCTGAAAGCCACTTTATACTCAGAGAGCCCAATTCACAAAACAATTTAAAAACAGAAACTCAGTACTCAGAAATTAACACAGAAATCAAAATCATATTCTTTGTAAACATGGTCTGGAAAATAGTATTATCATCCCTTCTGTAATAAATGTGACGATTAGGAAAGTTGTATCAGAATTGTTTTACTTAGGTATGAAAGGCAGGTTCTACTTTATAGTAAAGGAGCAGTTTTTTCTAAGAGGTACAAATTCTGCTGTAACACCTAGCTTTTTGGAAATTATCAAAATTGACTTTCCCATGTAAAATGTAATGTTTGGGAACGAGAAAAGAAAAATACACAGAAAGGGTTTACAGAAGTTATACAGCCGAGATCGCGAAAAACAAGAAGCACCAGATGCACTCTCAACACAGCCCAGCCTGCTTTCCTCCATCTGCTGATTACAAGGCAGAGCAAAAGCAGTCTCTCAAATGATCTGCATATACAGTCCTCCTAACTTTTGAAAAATCAAATGAACGTGATACTGTAATGGGTCCATTCTTATTTTGTCAGGTCTGAAAACTCCCAGATAGATTTCTAAGATTCAGCTTAAAGAGATCACAATATAACATTCTTCAGAATATGCCTCTGAAATTACAGATACTGTGATTTCTCCTGATAAGTAAAAATCGAAAGAATGTGACACGTTAACTCCTTCTCAGTCAGTGACAACCTCTTTACACTTGGAAAATATATTTTATTTTCTGGCTTAGTTCATTCTGAATTTACCATACCTATATTCAATGCATTCCTACCTAAAGCCCAAATGTTAAGAGGAAATGGATTCTTCAATGCCAAATGATAAAGGGTTCAACAAGCTGTATTTTTTGATCAAATAGACTTGACGACAGATCATAAAGTGGGCCTAAAATCGTCATGACACTTGAACTTCTTTAAGAAACCCTATTTATAAATGAAATATTTTAGAATCTATCTGGAATTTCTTCACTTATAATATTTTACTTAGTATACTTGTTCCCTCCTGTCCCAACCTTTTGTAGCTTCTATGGCTTTTGTGGTTCCCGTGGGGTTTTTTTTCCCTTTTCTCCTCTTTTTTTTTCTTCTTTTTTCTCAACTGGATAGGATGCTCCTTGACTTCTATTTGTGAACTGCAACATCCAACCCTCTATAACGCCAATAAATTACCCAAATCAAGAATGGCAAATACCAAGCAGGTGGACTGCATTCCATCTCCAACTCCATCCCCACAGGCGATATAGGATGAAAACTGGTACTCAAAATGAAACCCACCTGCTATCCCTGCCCTGAATCCTGCTTGCTCTAGAATTCTCAACTCTGGCTGCACAGTGGAGTCACTAGGGGAACATTACAAAACAGACTGCTGGGCGCCACCCCAGAGTTTCTGACTCAGTCGGTCTTGGGGGGGTGCCTGAGAATGTGCATCTCTAACAAGCTCCCAGGAGATACTACTGCTGCTGCTGGTCCCAGGACCACGCTTTGGGAACCACCAGTCTGGGGTATAGAATGGGCATCAGGATTTTAAAAATCTCCCCAAGTGATTCCAATGTGTGGCTCTGGTTGAGATTCACTGTCTGTGTGATTCTCATTCTCTACTGTTCTAAGGGAACTACTGGTTATTATCTTCGGAAGAATGAAGTTTATAAACAGAACTGTACTAAAAAACTCCGCCCTCTCAACTCTTTCTCCTTCAACATTTACTCTTTCTTTAGATACTATTGATGTGATTCTCTCTTTTACTCTTTCGAAGTTCTCCATGTGCCATTAGAATTCTTAGCAAAGCCTCATACTGGACATAATTCTATTAGAACTGACCAATTCCTACCTGGTTTATAACATGTATGTAGCTTAGTAACATTCTTCCCTTAAACAAACCAATAAACAAACCCTTACTCTAGCACTGACAATACAGTCCCTACGATGTGAAGTGTGCTTCACTTAGGAACACAGAATTTTAGGAGTGCTGGTGAAAATTGTGTCTCTGAAAGCAAGTGCAATTCCATTTTTGACTTTGACAAGTAATATGAAATATATTTGAACCCTAAATTTTAAAGTTGGAAGGAACTTTAGAGCTCTAGTCTAATCCTTCACATTCTATCTGAAGAAAATGAGGCCCAGGAAAAAGTAGACTCCTTGTACGCTGTCACAGCAATAAGCTGCAGGGCCACCTGGGTCTCTGAACTTCTAGGCCAGTGCTCTTTGCTCTCTGTACCTACTCTGCTTAGTGCATGAGCCAAGAGCCATACGTGGTTCCTGAGTACTTGAAACATGGCTAGTCCAAACCGCGCTGTGCTGTAAGTGTAAAATATACAGCGAATTTCAAAGACTTAGTCCAAAATAGGCAATATAAAGTATCCAACTGATATTTTAAATATTCATTAGATTGAAATAATTTGAATATAATGGGTTAAGTAAAATCTATTACACTACAACTATCTCTCCCCTTGTTTTTAAAAATACAAGAAATGTATCATATACACTGTGCTAAATCTTGCTTTTCTCCACTTAAAAGTAGAGGAAATTATACCCTCTAAGCATAGACAGACCATCAACGTTCTTATTAATGGCAGCACAGAATTCTCTTGTATGATTATAATAATTCAATAAATCAGTCCTCTTTTGACCAACAATTAGGTTGTTTTTGGTCTCTTACTATTACCAGTAATGTTGCAAGGAATATTCTTGTACAGTACCTTTGACAACATCCGCAAGTCCTGCATATCTGTAAGGAGAGATACCCAAATTGGAATTGCTGAGTCAAAAGGTATATTCATTTAAAATTTTGAAAGATGTCACGAAGCTGTGGTCCAAATAAGGCGTACCAGCTTCCACATTGCCCAACAGTGCATTCGAGTACTCCTTTCCCCGCACCCTTGCCTACTAATGGGGCTACCTATTATCTAACTTTTGGATCTCTGTCATTCAGATAGGTGAAACATGGTATTCGTTTGGACTTCTGAACTTAAGAGTGAGCTTGAACATCTCTACCTATGTTTATAAGCCATTTGCATTTCTTCCTCTATGAACTGCTTGCTCCTGTCCTTTACCAATTGATTTTTCTACTAGGTTGTTGGTCTTTTTCTCCTTGATTTGCAAGACTGCTTTATATGTGAAGGAAATTCGCCCTTTATTTGCTATGCAGGCAGCTATATTTTCCCTTGTTCATCATTTCTCTTTTGACTTTATGGGGTGTGTCTGTATATGAAACTTCTGCCCTGCAGAAATTTTTATTTTTTAATTTGTAGTCAAATTTATTGATAGTTTTCCTCTTTGGAGTCTGATTTTTGTGTTGTTTCAAAAAGTCTTCCCAACTCCAAGATAATTAAAAATATCCATTACTTTTATAGTTTCATTTTCTAAGTCTAAGTTTTTGAGGCATCTGGAATTTGTTTTAGTGTAGGGAGCAAGGAAGAAATACAACTGTATTTTTTTTTTTCAAGATTGACTATTCCCTACTGATACGAACCACCTCTTTATGTAATACCAAGTGCAACTTTTAGATATATCTCTGGACTTTCTCTATTGGCTCCATCAAAATCAGGAGAGCACCAAAAGACTTTAATTACCCTAAACTCCTAAAATTTTTAATAACTGGCAGGTCATCTTCTTTGTAGGAATTTTCCTGCAATTGTTTTTTGTTTTTTTTTTTTTTTTGTGGTACGCGGGCCTCTCGCTGTTGTGGCCTCTCCCGTTGCGGAGCACAGGCTCCGGACGCGCAGGCTCAGCGGCCATGGCTCACGAGCCCAGCCGCTCCGCGGCATGTGGGATCTTCCCGGACCGGGGCACGAACCCGCGTCCCCTGCATCGGCAGGCGGACTCTCAACCACTGCGCCACCAGGGAAGCCCCTTGCAATTGTTTTTTAATGGAGGAAGCTTTAAATTTATGGATAAACTTAAAAGAGAATGATCCTAAACTGCTGAAAAGTCTTAGCCAAGAATAGGATACACTTTTCCATTTACTCAAGTCTTCTTTTAAGACCTTCAGTAGCATTTTAGAGTCTACTTTATATCTATATATATCTCACATTTCTTGTTAACTTTATTACTAGGTATTTAATCTTCTTAGTCATTACTGTAAATGGTATTTAGTTCTTCCATTATATTCTCTGATTGTTGTTGGTGTAGATCAAAGCTATGATTTTTTAATATTAATTTTTAACTAGAGACTTTATTGATTTTTTTTTTTTGGCCGTGCCACGCAGCTTGGGGGATTCTCAGTTCCCTGACCAGGAATTGAACCTGGGCCTCAGCAGTGCAAGCCCGGAATCCCCACCAGGGAACTCCTCCTAAATTCTTTTTGTCTATGTTAGATTTTTGGCTGATTTCATTAGGTTTTCAGGGTTTGCATGGATCTGTAAATAATGATAATTTACCTCTTCCCCTTCCAATTTTTATATACTATTTCTTTTCCTTGTCTAATTACAGTAGCTAATTCTTTGAAAACTTGGTATTTGGCAAAATTTTCTTTGGGCTGCCTCTGGTATCAGATTTCCCAAGAACCTAGGGCTGTGGACCCAAAAACTAAGCCATCAAAGGATCTCTGCAACTGGAAAAAATTATATTAAAATCACTATAGACCTTTGGCTCAGAAGGCCTAAAATAAACTTTGGCGCCGAATTTAATTTAAACATTTTAAATGTTGACTAAATACTAAAATGGTTCCTTTTATATTTGGGGAATTAGTTCTCTTAAAAGCTCCCTTCCCTAACACAGTCTTCTTAACCAATCACTTCTCCTGTCTCTGCCTCTAGCTAGATGGTGTTCAGGTCTGTTCTAGCAAGAGACTCCTCTAATTCTGTGACATAATTTTAAAAAACAAACATGAGGTTCCCCATAAGTCTTCATGATTTATCCATAAGTGAGGTTAGGACAATGCACACAAATTCCTATCACAGAAAGTATTTTCTCTTAACTAAATCTCATTACTCCGCCATTATTACATTGGGATTTCATGTTGTTATTGTTTTCTTGCAACTGCTCCTGGCTGAGTAGTAAACCTCAGTGAATATCTAGAGTAGTGGTTCTCAAAGTGGTCCCTGAACCAGCAGCATCAGCATCACTTGGGAACATATCAGAGAAGCAAATTTTCAGGCCCCACCCTAGACCCAGAATCAGACGCTCTTGGGGTGGCATCTAGCAATCTGTGTTTTACTAAGTCCTCAATGGTGTGGCTGTGATAAGTGGGCATGTATTTATAAAAATCAGGCTTAATATGTATAAATCATGAGGCTAAATGGCATACTCTATCAAGCTGTAAAACACAGAAGCCAGGCTGAGATAGAGTGCTAGCACGATGGAAGAAAGGGGAAAAAAAACTATCCTTAAAAAAATCAGCTGCTAATCCTGACATTTGCCCTCTCAAAGCCCAAAATACTCTACGCCCTTCTGAATACTTAGATTACTAAGGATTTGAATATATATATTCCCAGGGCCTACAATTTCTAAACTGCAAGAAGCATAAAGACAAAACCTCTGAAGAAAATACTGTCCACCTTAGCAGCTGTTTTCATGTGTTACAGAAACAGGTTCAAAGAAAACTTTAGATTCAGCTCCCCAGCTCTCCTGACCTTGGTCTCTGAATCTTCTAACTAGCCCCTGAATCTATTTTCATGTCTCACCCATCTGCAGCAAGCCTGACGTGCCTCACACGGAGGCTGAGATGATCTTAGGCAGGCCTGTCCATGCACTACTCCACTGCCCTACTTGTGATTCCATTCTGGAGCTTAGGAGATGCTACTGGGAAAAGATTCTCTTCAGCTCTTCATCTGACGTTTCATATAATAAAACGAACGAATTTGACTTTGCTGCATAAGTACAGTCACTGAGTGTTCCTCCAGGAAAGCAGGAAATGGAGCTGGAGTAGGCCATTAATTAACTAAAACCAGAGAAGTCTACCTAATCAACTCTCCTTCCCTGGGAACATGCTCAGAAGGCCTTGTATATTAGAAGCCAGCAGAGATATTGACATTTCCACAAGTGGGACTCCAAAGCATCATTGAGGAAGGAAAGCCCTTTGCAACAGAATGGGTTTTTATAAATTTTGTGGAGGAAAGAAGGTCTGAGATACTTCACTAACTGGCCACAAACCAGACACACTGTTACCGATCACACAAAAGCCTCCAGCATCAAGGTAGTCAAATACCTGAGGCATTTTCCATGCCAACATGAAAGGAGGAAGACTCTCCACTCTACTGCTACATTTACTGCATCACAGGAGCATCAATGATCTCAGAAGGATGTGGGTACAGGTACCTGGAGTGGAGATACAGCTGTTCACGTGTCTGGCAAACTGATTCCCTAAGCAGAAAGGATCTGTCCTTCATCCAGCCCAGCTTCCATCCTGGCTGCCCTCACCAGGAACATCATGACCAAAATAGTATTTGAAATGACTTTTAAAGAGAAAACATCCCCATCTCCCCCAGCCTCAAGAGAGCTGAATTTTTTACACATTTGTATGAATTAAATTTAATATCAAATAATTAAAATGAACACTTCTTAAGGGCAAACAACATGCTGGACCTGTATGTAAAACATCATTTCAATTGTATCTCTGGGGGAATGGATATTTTGATCTGGGAGACCTGGAAAGCAAGACAGCGAGCATGGCTCTAAGTGCTGGAGGCCCAGACATGCCAACATGAAAGATTAAGGGTATTCTGAGGATGGAGGAAAGAAGGGAAGAGGAAGAAGAAAGGGAGACACAAGGGCATCCGCAGGCCAGTCCCTCAGCCCCCAAGGGAGAGGATCCTATCATTCAGCTTTGAACCCCCGGGGCCTGAAGTAATGTGTCACACACTGTAGGAGCTGAAGAAATGTTCTTTCAATTTTAAACTAATGCAATTAAACTTTATGATATCAAGGGCAATTTGGACTGGCTGAACACTCTAGCTTCCCTCAGGCTAGGTTGCTGGTGAGAATCCAAAAGCCCTTCCTTTGCAGGAGGCCGATAAAGAAGCCCTGTGGCAAAAGAGCAGGAGCCAACTCAAAGCTCTCCCCTCATCTCACTGCAGGCCCCTTTCACCTGGGGAGCCTTTGGGTGTGCCCCGCTTGGATACCGCAGTAACACCTACCCACCCTCTTCCATGGGATGATACATCATGTGGGACCAAAGTCTTAAAACTGCCTGAGAACTGCAGACTTGTGAACAAGTGTAATTCCCATGTACATGCATTTCGGTCTTCTTTCCTGACAATATACAGCACAGTGTTGTGGGCTTTTCTTCTTGAAGGCATATTTAAAATATTTCATCAGAATGCTGCGGAACCATTGCCTTGTGATGAAATCTTAGGGATCCATTTTACTTGGAAAATGGAAAACAGTGCATCTTCTCTATGTCCTTTTCACAACAGACAACTCACTGATGATTACATTAATTAAATCCGAATAGATAACCAAAAGGTAAGTTTTCTCGGTTGACGAAAGATAAATATCAAGTGAAATTACATTTTTTGAAAAATTATGCTTGAAGTTAAAAAAAAAATCCCAGGGCTTCCCTGGTGGCGCAGTGGTTGAGAGTCCGCCTGCCGAGGCAGGGGACGTGGGTTCGTGCCCCGGTCCGGGAAGATCTCACATGCCGCGGAGCGGCTGGGCCCGTGAGCCATGGCCGCTGAGCTTGCGCGTTCGGAGCCTGTGCTCCGCAACGGGAGAGGCCACAACAGTGAGAGGCCTGCGTACCGAAAAATAAATAAATAAATAAATACAGCCAAAAAAAAAAAAAAATCCCAATAACCTAAATGGGAAAAGAATAGATACAGGTATATGTATCATTGAATCACTCTGCTGTACATCTGAAACTAACACAATATTGCTAATCAACTATACTGCAGTAAAAAAAAATTCCCATCATCCACTGGGTGTCACCAGGCTTTTCTGCTGGAAATCAGAGTTCTCAGAGAATTCCAAGTCATTGCGACTCTCCCTTCCTCTCAAGGTTTCTCAAAGTGTACAACTGTGGGAAGCAATGCCATGTCTCAAGTTGTTAATCCCTGGAAGATTTTCAGTTCCATTGTACCATGAGCAGTTTATGAAATATTTGAGAAGTATGTAAGCCCTATCTGAAAGCTCCAAAACAATCCGGAACATCATCTATGCTGACCGAGGAATGAAAATATGAGAACACAACCTTCCACTAAACAACCAAAATGACTCTCCCTGTTTGCCCACGAAGAGAAGCCCAGCATTATTTAACCTTTTCCCTAACATGGACGACATTAAAAAAACACTTCACTTATGAATTTAACAGACTGAAAGTAAGCTTGAACTGGAAATGCCACAGAGAACTGCCATTATGTTCATAATTCAACTTTGTGTTATTCAATACAACCTAAGGGGCAGCTTTTGTAGAGCACAAAATATGAACTGCACATTTCTGAAAGGTCATGGGAACACTAGGAGACAAGAATAAAGTGAATTAGTGAAAATGAATTGAGTGCAGATTTTTGCATTAGAAGTCAAAGTTAATACAGTTATTACAAAAAAGTTACCATCAGTCTCTCAGAAACAGTGAGCTGTACATTATAACTTACTAAATATTTCATCTAAGAGTTTGGAAATTTCCCTCCACAAGGCATATAAAAGGTTCTCCTTTCCCTCTGTGTGTACAATTTGTTGTTTACCTTAAAAAAGAAATTTCCTGAAAATGCATTTTCCTTCTTTTTAAGAACCCCAGTGACTCAACAGCTAAAAATGTGGAATCTATGAGACCTAAAACAGATTTAGGTCGATATTAAATTTTATTTTCATTACCATTAAAATATATTTTTTCAAGGTCACTATACATGTTAATGTAAATTAGTTCTTTAAGAAAAGCATGCATGAATAATTTTTGGATAAAATAAAACCTCATACTTTGTAAACGTTTCACGTATTAAAAAAAAATACAGAAAGTCATTTCAAGTTGAAAACTAGCTTACATTCTTTCTGAAGAACAAACACATTAAATTAAAACCTCAAGGCCAAGGAGACATAAAGGAAAGACCAAGTTCTTATAACGGTGTTTGGGAGCCAGGAAGCCATGGTACAAATGAGACTAGAATTTTCTAAGTAACTCTAGGTCAAAAGTATACTCATTCGAAGATTATTTCCAAGCTAAAAACTTCATGAAATAAATAAAAACAAAGAGCGTAACACTGTAATTCACAGAAAACTGGAGGATGTCCTGTGCATATTTTTAAAAACCCATTAATTGGAAAGGGGGAAAATAATGAGTCATTTTGTTGGCAAACCTACTAAAATTTCCAAAAAAAAAAAAAAAATACTGGATACATGACAGACTTGAGTAAAAATCAGAAATGTCAAAATGATTAAATACACAAATTTCAAGAAACAAAATCAAAACAGTTTATTGAGATATTAACGATATATGAAACAAATATAAAAAATTTTACTTAAGAGCTCAAAATATTTTGTTTATTTTAGCTTCATATTCAAATTAGCTCATAATCTATATTAATATTTTAAATCAAATGGAAAAACTACTTTGTCATTAAAGCAGTACTTTTGGGCAAACCTAGTCTATTTTACTAGTCTATTTTAAAATAACTTAAGAAATAAAAAGTATAAAGATAAAAATCTTAATATGCAGTTTGGTAAAGTTCAAGTCAGTCTTTGAACAACACGTTTATCTATCCAGTAAAGCTTGTGTTAATGCGATGTAAGAGTTTGGCAAATTCAACTTTAATGGAGCATAAAAGTGCTTCTGCTTGAAAGTGAGATCATTTTTAAAAATTCAAAGCATGATCACTTTTTCTTCGTAGGAACAATCTGATACAAGCAGCAAAGCTTAAATAAACTAGAAACATTTCAAATGATCCATAAAGGATTAATAAGCACTGCAGGAAGTCCTATAGGCTCAGCGTATACATTTTCCATCTCTTCCCCCCATGATGGGCATGATATGAAATTCTAAACAGAAGTGAAGTTTCAAAGTCCCTGAATGTTAAAGGGCTCTCGTGTTGAGGTGAGAGGTCGCAACTTAGGGCTCTCTAATTTGAAATGGATCAAAATTATGATGGTATTAGGACAAGAATCATGCAAATTCGGACATTCAATTAAAAAGGTCTTCTTGCTGAGGGTAATAGCCAGTGGTCAGAAGCAAAACTAAGGCAAAAGGGATAGTGGTAAGCTACAGACCACTAATATAACAAGAAGAAAATGACAGCTATTATTTTGGCAGAGATAATCTATGCTGAAACACAAAACACACACGCACACAATTTCTTTCAATACAATTTTCTTGTCTTCCCACTGACTTCTATGATTACCACAGAATGCAGGGTTCTAAACACATTTCTCAATTGAATCCTCAATCAATAATAGTAAAAACTTCAGATGGAAGATATGGGAAAATGCATTATGGCATTAGTAACTGTTTCCAAAATAGGCTGAACTTATCAATATGCACAGAAGTTGATAAGAAGAAACCTCAGATACCTGAAACATCATATTTTGTGTCACAAAGCTCAGTCATGTTGCCTGTGTCCATCAAATCAAATTTTTTATTCTTAGGTTGGGCAATCTTCTTTCCTAATCCTTATAACTACAAATTCTTCAAGAATAAATATACCTCAGAAAAAAAAATTCCCTGCTTTAAATACAAATATAAACAGCTCCCCCAAAGTTACAAAGGCCTATTTTCTATGAAAGATAAAATGCCAAATTTTCCTTACCTATAACCATAATTACAACTTGGCACGGAGTCCTAAATTAAAGTCAGTAAGACCATCATGGCTTTTTTAGTAAGCACCCAGGTTTACTGCTGGAGTAAACACTCAGGGTGAGGCAAAAACAGTTCTTAGTTTTTATACAAACTTTAGAATGTGCATATTTTTCAACCTCTAGTGTTTTAATAGTTCCTTGACAGAAGCATAAATTATTCATGCCACTACAATGAGATTTACTTTCTTAAAATGAAATGCAAATAGTAAATGAGAAGCGTGACATTTAACAATACCAATGAATGTAGGGATCAACAAGAGGAAAGCTTAAAAGCAGACAAACAAACAACAAAAAAAGAATGTCTCAAGTAAACAGTCTTATGTGGGAGTACAACTGCCAAACCTTTCACGTGTCAGCCATCTCTCAGGGTACAGAGGGCCCTTACTAAGGCTTTGGCTATTTTATTGGCAATTCACATGACCATTAGCAGTTGAAGCAATAGGACTTCCATAGTGATAAATTCAATCATTTACTGAACACCTATTTTGTTCTTTGAATTTTCTAGTAACTTGATAGAGCAGGATGCAAACTGTCACACTCTTATGTGAAGAAGGCTTTCTGAAAAGAATATATGAACTTTGAATCAGCGGCCCAAGTTAAAATCCCAGCTCTACAATGTATTATCCTTCTGACACTGGCTGAGTGTCTGATTACAATATTCAGCTTCCTTATCTGTAAAAGTAGAAAAAAATATCACCTACCTTCACAGGGTTGCTACCAGAATTAAATGATACCACGTATGTAAAAGATGCTTAGCAAAGTGTTAGAGAGCTCAAAAACTACTAGTCTTGGGGGTTCCCTAGTGGTCCAGTGGTTAGGACTCAGCGCTTTCACTGCCGAGGGCCTGGGTTCGATCCCTGGTCAGGAAACTAAGATCCTGCAAGCCGTGGTGTGGCCAAAAACAACAACAACAACAACAAAAAAACACTAGTCTTATTTCTCCCACTATCTAGAAATCTAAAAACGTATAGGAAACAAAATTATTTGCCAAATGAAACAATGTAACTACAATAGACTGAAAGAAACTGCAGGAGAGAAGTTATACATTTAAAGTTCTCTAGGAACACAGAGGAGAAAAAACCTTCCACAGTTGTAATGTGAAGGTATGCTTCCTGGAACTGAGATGGGTTTGGGTCATGAAGGTTGAGAAGAATTTAAACAGATAGAGATGGCATGTGGGCAAGAACAATCCAGGCAGTTGTGAGAAAACAAGAAGGCCCGTCCGGAGGAATGGGGATTTGATGGTGTCATCGGATGAGAGGGTATGTGGAGAGGGAAGGTTGGATTATATAATGTCTTAAATGCCAGAATACAGAGTTTGGGTATGATTCTACAGAGATTTAATTAAGCCACTCCAGTACCCATGAGTGTGTGTAAATTGTGCCTGTTATATTCTAGAGTAGATTATAAAAGAGGATAGGATGCTACCTACAGAGCTAAGGTCAAAAAACAGTCCAAATCCCTTTGGCTTACAGACAGAATAATCTAACCCACAAAGGGCACCCATGATTAAACAATAGAGGTCCCGAAAAACAAAAAATGACAGCTGAAAATGTTGAAGAAATGAGACTGAGTCATCAATTACAGAGTTTAAAGAAATTTAACAGAGATATGAGTGATATTTACAAGTACTAAATTAAAAAAAAAAAGCACAAAGGAAGGTGGCTGTATTCATCTGATGTTCAACACGGGTGTGAAGCAGGCAGTAAGGCCTAGAACAGAGGGAAGAACGTGTAGATTAGCCATGGGAAAAAACTTGTGAATGTAGAGCTTGTGAGGATAAGAAGACAGCCCAGCAAGAGACTGCAGCAGTACCATTAATGCAAAATCTTCAAAAGATTTTCAAAGCACAGTGGCAAAAAGATAAGACTTCTCAAGATGCAGTGTTTCCGTCTGGGTGACCTGCAGACGACATGTTACTTCTACAATTTATGACTTTTGGATTAAAGCTGGGAGGGGGGGGTGTCCTTCCAGACATGGAGAGCCCTTAATGATAGCACTGCTACAAAACTGCACAGTGATCAAGAGTTACTGAACTAAGAAAAACCTCGGCAAGTACTCCCTCAATTATTTCGGCCCTTGGGCATTCGATGGGAAACTACTCATTGCTATTATTCTTTTTCCAACATTCATTTTATAGAATATCAAGACAGAGTCAAATGTTGACTTACTATGGTAAATAGAGGGGAAAAAAAGCCTGCTTTGATTTCCTTCCCTTTATTACCACCTTGGTTTTGTGTTTTAGAATGTCGATTACGTTTGAAAAGAGGGTGGAGGATGGCGGGGCATGCTCATCCCTTCAATGAAGACAAAAGACAGCAGCTATTTCATTCTGCTGTGAGAGTGTTACCCCCCACCCCCCTTAATTCTCTCACCATCATATTAAACTGTGATTTTCAACAGGGTCCTGAAAAACATATTATATTTTACTCGTTTTTCTAAAAGAATTAGAAGGCAATTATAGGGAAAGGATACAAATAGGGCAAAAATGTTTTTGTGTTTTTAGACCAGCTAAAATTTTCAGAGTTTAAAGTCACTAGAAAGACAAACTGTTAGGTATTCAGAAGGAAAATGTGAATGTTTTCTCAAAGGCATTATTAACAATTAATAATCATTACACTGGTGCCTTGTTTACCTGACCTTGTGTAAATTCAGCAGCCTGGTAATTAGACCCATATTTTGCACATTTGTATATTTCCATGCATAGATTTGACTCATTCATTCATCCATTAAAATTTGCTTGACAGACGTAGATGAATAATCAAGCTACAATTTGTATTTACTGGATTATAGAAAATTGCCCAAACTGTTAAGTTCAAGGAAAGCACATTCTTGTCTCTCTCTTGTGACTGATGTAAAAGCAATTACACATCAGAGGATTGCCCCAAAGCTCTCAGAAGAAGTGGCACTGCTTTTGCAATCTAGGGTCTTTAACAGTTATCTTCTTTTGTGAACGTAGAGACTTTTTAAAGATTAACAGAACGAAGAAAATATCCCTGTGCAAGTAAGTTTATTATCATTTAGCTCATTACACTGTAATTTTACATTAAAAAGTGGTGTTCTGATCAACCTTCCACATTCAAAATAAATAATAATGCACCTTTATTCTGCAAAGATTGTATAGGCAGTGGAAGTTTTGAAGAGGAGAAACAAGACAACTTTTGCGGAGATGGGTTTATGACAAACGCTCCTCCCTCCCCGTAGGAAACAAACGTCAACAACAAAACCTGATCAAACCTCTTGCTAACTAGCAATCAATGAGAAACAAAGGAACTCTAAGATTTCATTATTAATGTATTTTCATGCAAAGAAAGAGAACATATCTTAGTGCTAACTGCTCCCTAAATTCTGATGTTCCGTACTAGCCAAACACGCCGTCATGTGGAACTGTATTTTACACTACGGTATTTATTTTGCTTTTGCAGTCACTAATCAAACCATCGCTAATACACGTTTTCTGGTCTAAGGTACCGTACTTCTTTTACACAGCTGAAGATACAATTTTGCTGTCTTAAATCCATCTCTTCAAACTGCTTATTTTGATTGTCTACTTTAGAAGAAAAGGAGTGATTCCTAATTTCTAAAAAAAATGTGTGTGTATATATAACCAGCATTATGAGATTTTAAAAAAACTCTTAGATCATAAACCTAATTTTATAAAAGTATACATGAAGACGCAACTATACATTTTGTATAATCTTTACAACGGACATTTAGCTCCACAGCTGACAAAGCTTATAACCTGCTTTCACAAACATTATATTAACGTTTATGCAGCTCAAAATTTGGCTTGAAGCACATTTTCTGGATTGGCAACAGAGAGACATCCTAAGGGCTTTACTTACAAATTTAACAAAGAAAACGGTTCCCCAAACTTCCGAAACATATATCTGATTCTGTTTTTTTTTTTTACCATTACCAAAACCTAGTTTGTTTCCCCCTAACATTCCATCTTTTCTTTGTATAAAACAGATGTCTTGTTGGATATCAGACATTAACTTCTGTGGTGATGGCCTGAAATCACCTAAAAGATCACCAAAGAACCAGGTAAAGCATTAGTTTAGAAAACTGAGTTGTTCTTACAACCCACATGTTTATAAACAGAGAAAGGGGAATTTAGATGCTTCTTGTGTGTGTGATTTCACATAAAACTGTCTGCCGAGTCCATGGCATTGTAATAGGCATTTCAGGGGTCTCGTGTCAAGAAGACATGGTCTTGGCAGTTTAATATGATAAAACAACATTGATTTTAAAGCCAAACACAAAAGCTATTTGCCTGACTCTTGGCTTCAATGGAAACAACAAGGGGGTGTCCAGAGGATTTTGAATGGGTGGTGGGGGGTACTGCTGCCCTAGGAGTCTGACGCTGCTCAGACAGAGCTGCTACCCAGTGTGTGCCTTGGGTGATTCTCTTCTTTTTGGTTTATTATCTGTTTGGTTGGTTGTCTTTTGGAAGGTTCCAATTGTTGCAAATTGCACTGCACTCTACTTGCTTAAGAAAAAAAAGGGAGGAAAAGTAGCAAAAAAAAGTACAGCTGTTCTATGAACTGCTGGCGATGGTCTGACAAAAAAAGTCGTCTGAACTCGTGTCCATTCCCTTGCTCTAGCTTATTCCCACAGAGTTGCTTTTACTACCAACTTTAGAATGGAACTGATATACTGCATCACTGTTGTCCAAAAACATTTAATTCTATATCACAAATTCAAGTTATCTGTTAAACTTGGATATGATGAGCTTTTCCGAGGCCCCCTACAGAAGTCTAGATTTCACATCCTATTATCAGCCACTTTCTCACCTCTCCTGATTTTCCCTAAGTGTCACCAGCACCACTGAGCATATGATGACCAATAAATAGAACAACTCTCCAACAGGAGGCAAAAGCCAACTGGGCCCCATTACTCTTCTACAAGAGTGCATTTGTGTATGCCAGGGCTAAGGAAGAGCACACAAAAAGAGACAAACGCCCAAGCACACACAGGGCGCTAAGGGCTTCTCAAAGCTGTATGTCTGGGTATTTAGCTATGCTGTTAACAGGAAAAAGCTATGACTGCCAGTGTTAAGAGAGCTTACGCCAACAGGAGTTTCAAAACCAGCCCTGCCACTAACAAGCCAGTTTCCTGGCCATGGTCTGGGGGACAGGTAGGAGTGCTATTAGATAAAAGAAAAGATCAAAACCACATCTTTGTAACACACACACACACACACACACACACACACACACACACACACACACAGAGAACTTCTTAAGATTCCTAAGGTGACTGAAATTTACATTGTGAGAGAGACTGAAGCTGACATTCCAGAAAATACTGTCCACTGAGTGTGGAGTCATTAATAATAAAAAATAGGAATTAATTGGCTATTCCATTAAATACCACCCACAGCCTTTCTGAAGGTTCTAAAAATCATTCCCTCACTCAAATAAACAAGTCCTGTGTCTGCCATGTCCCTGGAGCTCTGCTCTACTCCGGGGACATGAAGCGAAATAAGGCACTCAACAGTGCAGCTTGCATTCACCAGGAGCTTGCCGTCTGTGCAGGAGAGAGCTGCTTGCCGATAGATGCCGTCCCACGTTGTGTTCAGGGGTTATGGACACACAGGAGAGAGGACATTCTGCCTGTAGAATTGAGGAAGGAAAGCTTTCCAGAGACTGTGCCGCTGAAGGTGTAAGGAGAATTTCGCAAGTTGGGGCCATGTGAGTGCGGGCAGGGGATTCCAGGCAGAGAAGATGGCAGGAGTGAAGGCAGGGAGGGAGAAAAGCACGTGGGAACTTTGAGGAATACCAAGCCCCCCCGGGGCAGCATGCAGATAACCTACGGTGGGCAGTGAGGATGGAGAAGAAGGTGGCAAGACTAGCTTGGGGACTAGTGCCACGCTAAGGAATTTGAATTTCAATCTGTAAGAAATGAGAATCCTCTGAAGGTTTTTAAAATGCAAGGTAACATCATTAACCCTATTTTGGGAAGGTAATCCTGTGAACAGTGTGGACAGTGGACTGATAAGGGAATAGGCCAAGACAGGAAGATCAATTAGAAGACTAAGATGGTACTTCCCTGGTGGCACAGTGGTTCAGAATCTGCCTGCCAATGCAGGGGACACGAGTTCGATCCCTGATCCGGGAAGAACCCACACGCAGCCGAGCAACTAAGCCCGAGCGCCACAACTACTGAGCCCACGTGCCCAGAGCCCGTGCTCCGCAACAAGAGAAGCCACCACAATGAGAAGCCTGCACACCACAACAAAGAGTAGCCCCCACTCGCCACAACTAGAGAAAGCCCGTGCACAGCAACGAAGACCCAACGCAGCCACAAAAAAGGAAACAACGAAAAAAGAAAGCTAAGAGGACCAAGAAGCGAATTAAATCTGTGGGAATGGAGGAAAAGACAATGTGACATTAAGAGAAATACAAACACCATGACATCCAACATGGGCAACTTGAGGGCTTCTATCATCCTAGGTTAGGACGTGCTGGAGGGGTATCGCTCTATGTACCTCACAAGATTACTGTGAGGAACACATTAGGAAAGGTTGTGAAAATGCTTTGAAAATTGCAATGCACTGTGTAATATACAATGTATATTACCATAATGGAATCCTCTCCTTTTCAAATCACTTGTCTCTTTCTTTAAGGGACATTTAATACTTTTGGTAGGTGAGATCACGAAAAAACTGTCAGGAAGGTCCTGACAGCCCTAAAGACAGGGAGCTAAGTAAACCAGTTTGCAAGAAAAAGCCCAAAACATTGCAAAAGATGGACAGTCTATTTTCATTCGAATTGCTGCATACTGAGGGGGATGCAGAATCCCATTCCTATTATCTGATTCCTGTGAGGAACACTGGGAAATGCAGCCTGGGGACTGTCCCATTTATTTTATTGTAATTTTATTTTTTTATACAAGAATTGTATATATTTAAGGTGCTCAACACGATGACTTGATATACATAGTGAAATGATTACGAAAGTCAAGCTACTTAACATTATCTTCTCCTCACATAGTTACTACTACTTCTTTTTTTTTTTTTTTTTTTGTGATGAGAGCACCTGAAATCTACTCTCAGAAAATTTCCAGTGTTCAATACGGTATTATTAACTATAGCTGTCATACTGTACACATTAGATCTCTAGACTTATTCATCCTATGTAACTGCAACTTTGTACCCTTTGACCAACATCTCCCCTGGCCATGTTGATTTTTGGACCCTGCTCATACAGCGTTAGGCCTAGGCAAAACTACGCACTTCCTACAGAAGGGAGGGTGAAGCTACTCAGAAAGAGACTATGGTGAGTCACAGTCAAGACTGAGAGGGTGGTGACAAAACTGCAGATCTCAGAACCACTTTAAAATGTTGTAAAGAACATAATTCCTCGGCATATGCAGGATCAGATGATGTCATTAAATCATTATACAGGAGGTCTCCTAGAAGAGATACAGGGAAGATGACATTTCTATACACAAATATTCCTCAGCCTAGGTTTATACAATCATATCCACACCAGAGGAGAGACAAGGCTGAGCAATGCTAATTATCTGCCATTTGTCAAGTGTCGGCGATACACCTGAAGACTTAACAAGGATGGCAAATTCTCACCAAAAATGTGGAAATATTAAAGATGTTATGGGGGCTTCCCTGGTGGCAAGTGGTTAACAATCTGCCTGCCAATGCAGGGGACACAGGTTCAAGCCCTGGTCCAGGAAGATCCCACATGCCGCGGAGCAACTAAAGCCTGTGCGTCACAACTACTGAGCCTGCGCTCTAGAGCCCGCAAGCCACAACTACTGAAGCCCGTGCACCTAGAGCTCTGCAACAAGAGAAGCCACCGCAATGAGAAGCCCGTGCACTACAACGAAGAGTAGCTCCTGCTCGCCACAACTAGAGAAAGCCCGCGCACGGCAACAAAGACCCAACAGAGCCAAAAAAAAAACCCCACAGTATTAAAGGTGCTATGGGCTTTTTACTTTCATACAATTAATTTTTGTCACATTAGAACTCATTTTGTTTTAGAAATTTAATTCCCGTCTCATTTTTTTAAGGAAAATTTGATTTATCAAATGTATGATTTTATTGAAAAATGAGGAAAGAGTGAAAGCAATTTAAAATAAAATTACATTTAAAAGTAATTCTATATGCCAAGTTTAAAAGCTTAACAATTAGTTTATAAATGTATACCATAATATATTGAATACTGATTATAACACAAGCAATTGCAAGCATTCTGTTGTTGGCACTGCGCTCCACTGGAAGAGCCCATTAATAATCTTCTACCGTTCACCTGAAATGCAAATTAACCAGCTTTCCATAAAACAATTTGTGTGGCTCGTCCCCCTTCTCCTTTTTAAGTACATATTTAACTTGATACATGTGTGAAAGCATATATACCTTTTATTCTCATAACTTCATATAAAGAACTATATGAATATCTAGAAATCATATATATAATAATAACCATAGAGGTCATATACAGAAATCACATTTAAAATACTTAGTGGTCCTCATACATTACATTAGAATTCATCAACATGTGTTTTTTGAAAAGTTTAGTAATCACAGAGGGAATTTTTATAAACACTAGGGCCCTTGCCTACCCTCAGAAATTCTAACCTAATGTTCCAGGGTGGGCTGACCCATCAGACACTCTTTTTAAAACCCATCCAGGTGGGCTTCCCTGGTGGCGCAGTGGTTAAGAATCCGCCTGCCAATGTAGAGGACACGGGTTCAAGCCCTGGCCCAGGAAGATGCCGCAGAGCAACTAAGCCCGTGCACCACAACTACTGAGCCACAATTACTGAAGCCCATGCGCCTAGAGCCCATGCTCCGCCACAAGAGAAGCCACCGCAACGAGAAGCCTGCGCACCACAACGAAGAGTAGCCCCGCTCACTGCAACTAGAGAAAGCCCGCGCACAGCAACAAAGACCCAACGCAGCCAAAAATAAAATAAATAATAATAAAAAAAGAAAGACCTGGTTCAGATAAACCTTAAAAAAAAAAAACACACACACAAAATCCCCTCCAGGTGATTGTAATGTGCAGCCAAGGCTGAGATCCACTGTCTGCTTGATACAGAGACAGGCGTATGATAAAAAAGAAATGCTGTGGTGAAAAAAAAAATTTTAATGCAGCATTCTTAGAATGTTCCATCTGTCTCAAAATGTTCCTTTGGTTTTCAGTATGAAATTTTAGAATCTTAAAATGGCTGGGGCAACATCAATTTTTCTAGGATGCAAGGACTTAATTCTCAAATAGGACTTGAGTCTACACTATCCTTCTTTACTGGTAAGGACCATATTAAAATGCACTGTTTTATTTTTCCTTTCTCTTTTAAGCAGCTTCACTATTTTGATAAAAACAATCCCTATCATGAAATATTCAAAGAGAGAAAAGCAATATGGAAAAAATAAAATTCACCTAAACTTTTCACCACTCAGATATGGTTTCTGACCTATGGTAAAATCCTTCTAGAAATTTCTTTAAGCATACACACATACAAAAATTTTACGTAAGTGACACTACACTACATAAGCTGGTGTTTTTTAAAAACTCAACACTATTATGTGGCCAAATATTTGGTCCAATAAATACAGATTTGTAAAATAAATGTTAAAGGCTGCATATTAATTATGTATTTATGCAGGTTATTTTTAATGTTTCATGGGTCCTCAGTGTTCTTTTGAGAACCAACTGATTCACCTTTAATTCTCTTAACTATAGAAATGTCAAAAAAAATTTCTATAGCTGTAATGCTATATACTAGGGAGTAGAATTGGAAACCAAAATTTAAAAAGCAGGGCTTCCCTGGTGGCGCAGTGGTTGAGAGTCCGCCTGCCGATGCGGGGGACACGGGTTCGTGCCCCGGACCTGGAGGATCCCACATGCCATGGAGCAGCTGGGCCCATGAGCCGTGGCCAATAAGCCTGCACGTCTGGAGCCTGTGCTCCGCAGCGGGAGAGGCCACAACAGTGAGAGGCCCGCGTACCGCAAAACAAACAAAAAAGCAAAAAAAAGAACAAACAAAAACTTTCCCCAAATGAACTCCTTTAGGTATAAATCTAAAAAAACACATATAGGACTTTTATGCTGAAAATTACAAAATGCTAATGAAAAAATAAGAAGACCTAAATAAGTGAAGAGACATTCCGTGTTCACAGACTGGAAGACTCAACATAGTAAAGATGTCAGCTGTCCTCAAAGGGGACTTCCCTGGTGGCGTTTGGTTAAGAATCTGCCTGCCAATACAGGGGACATGGGTTCGAGCCCTGGTCTGGGAAGATCCCACATGCTGCGGAGCAATTAAGCCCGTGCGTCACAACTACCGAAGCCCGTGTGCCTAGAGCCCATGCTCTGCAACAAGAGAAGCCACTGCGAAGAGAAGCCCGTGCACCACAATGAAAGAGTAGCCCCCACTCGTCGCACCTAGAGTAAGCCTGTGCACAGCAACAAAGACCCAACGCAGCCAAATAATAATAATAATAAAAATAAAAAGATTTTAAAAAACTGTCCTCAAAGTAACACATACATTTAATATAATTCCAACAGAAATCCCAGCAAGACTTTTTTTGTTGATAGACAAGCTGACTCAAATTTATATGGAAAGGCAAAAGAACTAGAATAGCTAAAACATTCTTTTAAAAAATATAATGGAGGAATCACACTACATAAGACTTACTATAAAGCTACAGTTATCCAGACTGTGATGTTGGCAAAGGGCTAAACACAGAGACCAATGAAAGAGAACAGAGGGTCCAGAAATAGACCCACACAAGTATGCTCAAATGGCTTTTGACAAGGGTACAGAAGCAATTCAAAGGTGTAAGAACAGTCTTTTTTTTCAGTAAGTGGTGTTAGGACAATTGGACTTACATAGACCCTCCCCCCACAAAAAATGAACCTTGTCCTAACCCTCATTCCTTACACAAAAATTAACTCAAGATGGATCATAGATCTAGACATAAAATTTGAATTCTTAGACATTAGACCAAAAGCAAGATCTATAAAATAAAAAAAATTTTAAGTTTGTTCTGTGAAACACAGCATTAAGAGAATAAAAGTACAAGCTACAGAATGGGAGGAAATATTTGCAAATCACATATCCAACAAAGGACGTGTATCTAGAATATATAAGAACTCAAAACTCAACAGTAAGAAAATAATGCAAATTTTAAAATGGGGGATAATTTGGACACTTCACCAAAAATGATATAAGGATGGCAAATATAAATACACTAACCATCAGGGAAATGCAAGTTAAAACCATGATGAGAAACTGGAACTCTCATATGCTGCTAGTGGTAATAAAAAATGGTGCTGTTACTCTGAAAAATAGTTTGGCAATGTCTTCAAAAGGGTAAAAATACACTTAACATATGAGCCAGCAATTCTACTCCTGGCTATTTAACCAATAAGAATGAAAAGTTATGCTCACACAAAATCCTATACACGAATGTTTATATAAGCTGAATTCATAATTACTAAAAACTGGCCAAACACTTTCCACTGAGTAACTGGATCAAAGAAACTGATACATCCATACACTGGAATAATATTCTGTAATAAAAGGAACAACCTACATGAAGGAAGACAGTCCCAAAGGCTGTGTACTAGGTGATTCCATTTCTATGACATTCTTGGAAAGACAGTAATAGAGTGAGGAGAACAGATCCATTACTGATCCATCCATGACAGATAGAGTTAGTGGTGGGAAGGAACGTGTGATTATAAGGGGATAGCAAGAGGAAGTTTTTTTGGGCGATATAACTATTCTGTATCCTGAATGTGGTGGTAGTTATATAAATCTATACATGTGCTAGAATCGGTAAAACAGCAAAATGCTATAGACATGGGTAGGTTAAAATGGATGCACATTTGAATATAGGAAAATTAAGTCTTCCTTTTAAGTGGCTCAATATCTAGGTTTCATTTCTAGGAAGCTGGAGTAGGGGATATAATTACTTGAGTGCTGGACCCACTGCTCATGCTGCTGGGGTTCTGTCTTCATGACCCATTGAACGAAAGTAACTGAGTTGAAGACACGACCTAATTTTCTTTCTCAAATCCTCAGATCTAAAATTTCTCTGCTGATGAAGTTCCAACGGATATGTTAGAATTTTTCTTCAGTGTTTTGTGGGGGAGTTGTCCTTAGAATTTAATTTTATATTCACAGATCAAGTACCTACCCACTCCTAGCTAAGCAAAGAAACACATATATTACAATGTTTCATTCTGCACATCTTTGAGAACGGCGGCAGCATATTCCATAAGGAGGTGAGAGGTGGGTCCCAGATGGAAGATAATGCCATGGATGGAAAACGACACTTTATAAGCAAAAGTGGTAGGACTCAGCATATGATGTGAGGTTAGCCTTTTGAATGAACTTATTTTAAAAGTGCAACTGAGGACTTCCCTGGTGGCCCAGTGGTTAAGAATCCACCTGCCAACGCAGGGGACACGGGTTCAAGCCCTGGTCCGAGAAAATTCCACATGTCGTGGAGCAACTAAGCCTGCGCTCCACAACTACTGAGCCTGCGAGCCACAACTACTGAGCCCACGCACCTAGAGCCTTTGCTCCGCGGCGAGAGAAGCCACCGCAATGAGAATCCCGTGCACTGCAACAAAGAGTAGCCCCTGCTCGCCGTAACTAGAGAATGCCTGTGCACAGCAGTGAAGACCCAATGCAGCCAAAAATAAATAAATAAATAAATATTTTTAAAAGTGCAACTGAAAGAAGTAGCACAAGGGAATTGTGGACAGGGGGTGTGGGTAATAGATGTGTTTTGTATCTTGATTGGGGTAACAGTAACATGACTCTCATGCAATTGTAAACACTCATAGAACTGTACACCAGAGAGTGAACTGTACTGTATATAAATTTCAAAATGTAATCAGCACCATCCCCCATAAAAGTAATATACACTCATTGTCAAATATTTGGAAAACAGAAATACAATGTTATATACCATTCAAGATACTGGATGTCAATGTACCGGAGTACAAACGGCTTACTGATATGGTTTCAGATTCCACATTGGAAATAACCTTTAAGAAACTACCATGCTACAAGGTTTGGTGTAGTGACAAAAAAGAATACCCACTATTAATGGAAAAGGCTATTAAAATACTCCTATCTTTTCCAGCTTCATACCTGTGTGAAGCCAAATTTTCTTCATATACTTCCACCAAAACAACACAACAACATATCACAATAGATTGGATGCAGAAGCAGATATGAGAATCCAGCTGTTTTTGAAGCCAGACATCAAAGAGATTTGCAAAAATTTAAAACAATACCACTATTCTTACTAAATTATTTTGCTTTGTAAGACAGGTAGTTATTTTTCATTAAAAAATTTTGTCATATAATAGGCTTATTGTTGCTTATAAGTGGGTTAACAGTTTGTAGATGTCTCAGTTTTAATTTATAACCTAGGGGCAGGACGGGAATAAAGACTCAGACCTACCAGATAATGGACTTGAGGACACGGGGAGGGGGAAGGGTAAGCTGGGACAAAGTGAGAGAGTGGCATGGACATACATACACTACCAAATGTAAAACCGATAGCTAGTGGGAAGCAGCCGCATAGCACAGGGAGATCAGCTTGGTGTTTTGTGACCACCTAGAGGGGTGGGATAGGGAGGGAGGGAGACGCAAGAGGGAAGAGATATGGGGATATATGTATATATAGAGCCGATTCACTTTGTTATAAAGCAGAAGCTAACACAGCATTGTAAAGCAATTATACTCCAATAAACGTGTTAAAATAAATAAATAAATATAACCCACATAAGCAGAAACTCTGCCATTCTCAGTAAATTTAAGAGTGTGCAGGGTCCCACAGAACGAAAGGTTTGAGAACCACTGTGCTATATAACATTGCATACACTCATCAGCATGAGAAGCCATTATGCTGTGAAAATTTAATCAGGTCTTTCTTTCCTTTTTAATTAATTTAATTAACTTTGGGGCTGTGCTGAGTCTTTGTTGCTGTGCGCGGGCTTTCTCTAGTTGCGGCAAGCGGGGGCTACTCTTCGTTGTGGTACGCGGGTTTCTCAATGTTATGGCTTCTCGCTTCAGAGCACCACGGGCTCTAGAGCACAGGCTCAGTAGTTGTGGGGCACGGGCTTAGTTGCTCTGCGGCATGTGGGATCTTCCCGGACCAGGGATCGAACCCGTGTCCCCTGTATTGGCAGGCAGATTCTTAACCACTGTGCCACCAGGGAAGCCCTAATCAGGTCTTTCTTGGTACTAGACTACTCTCCTTTGGTCTTTCTTTGCTGATCAGTTCCTGAAAGAAGTGGCTCTTGAGCGTGACTAGATGAAAAGCTGCAATTGAAAGAAATTATCCTCAAAGGATTATGTGTGACTTCATCCACATGGTTTCTAAATCTTTAGTATACACATAGACATAAATCCTGGGCAGTTTGGGCTTTTTCCTGCCACGATTCTTAAGCATTCTTTGCTGGTGGATGGAGGCTGATGGCTGGCTACACAGGCTCCTGAGAGCCGAGCTAGCAAATCACCTAGGTTCCCAGCAACACGAAGAGCTTCTCCTACAGCCAAGGAGCCTGAGCACCTGTGCAACGTGAATGAGGCTGCGGATCTTTCTGGAAACAAGCTGCATAATGTACGTCACAAAACTCTAACAGAAGAGTTATCATATGCTGGAACATGGTAGAAACCAAAAATATTTCTGAGGGAGTACCAAGAGTCAAATGAGTTTTGAACCAGGAAAGTTATACACTGCCTTTCAAAACCCAGCTAAGACCAACACATCGTAGGTGTTGGTATGAGCATATGGTAAAGCCATTACCTGACGCACACCAAGCCCAAAACAAACCAACACCCACCGATTAGAAAATACTGGTGCTCTAATTTTCATGAGTAGTATTTGGAATCCAGGCTGTGAGAATTTTTCTATGGTACCATGGAAAGGCAGCTGAACTAAATCCCTCTTGAACAGAAATATAGCTGTTCCATTTAACATGAGAGTAAGCTAGACAGAACAACCTGGAAATTCGTGTCTGTAACCATCTGCAAAGGGCCAATTTCCACGTGTGAGCCATAACGTATACTTTCTAAGCAAGCCAAGTTTGAGAGACACGCATTGCCTGGGGCGCTCCCCTCCCCTCTCTCGTTTTACCTGTGCAGCAGAGAGCGGAGAGCTCAGTTTTGCTCCTTGAAGTCAAGAAGGTCAACGGTGTGAGAATCTCACTTTTGAAAGGTTAAATGAAATTTGTTCTGGTTCAGTGTCTTACTCTACTACAAGACAGTACACCTCTAGATGACTGCTGGAGTTAGACCTGAAGCTGAATTTTTCCTAAAGACCCAAGGTTAGAGAAATCAATCTGAAAAAGGAATTCTACTGTTTCGGCACAAGCAGTTTTCTGTTTTTACCCACTTGTTTTCAGATATTTGACAACTCCTATGGCATTTCCTAAGCATTTCAAAAAACCTCCAATTTTCCCTTCAGAGGAGGCGAACCGTATCAGAAGCCGCCGAAAGCCCAGGTGCCCCTTCAGTGGCCGCACTGGTCCTTGGCTGGGCAGCTGTAATCGGCTTTCTGGACTCATGTCCCTGCCAGCCCTGTGGCCTGGCTTAGCTTGTGAGGCTCACGCCAGGGCTCTGGAGGCATCCTACTGAAAGAGGGACTGCAGTGAGGGTGGCGTGCAACTTGTTACTCATCAACGGCTGTCTTACCGTATGTGATGAGCAGAATTCTGGACTAGGGTCCCCAAGGATGGTCACAGTCCTGATGCTGCTACTTGTAACCCGGGAAAGTCACTTGATAGCTCCAGTCTCCCAGAACAGCATGACTCGTTCAATAACTTTTTACTGAACAACGACCAGGTTAGGTACAATACTGAGTGCTGGGCCTTGGAGGACTTAAGAACCTAGTGTCCTTTCCTTGGTTTTAGCCACTTCCTCAAGCTGCCCTTATCAGTGTCCCTTCCTAAAGCCGACTTTGGGGCCACATTCACCAACACTGAAAAGGAAACTCCCATGCTGGCAAAGTGCGGGGAGGGCCAGGAGCTAGGACAGCGCGGAGTGGTATCGTTCTGACTTGGGGGGGGCGGGGGGGAGAGCGGCGAGACAACGGAAGCTTCCAGATGGACGCCTCGGAAAGACGGGGCAGCGAGGCCCCAGCCTAGGGCTGAATCTCAGGGCGGGAGCGGGCGGGGGCGGAGCACGTGGAGGAACCCGACCGAGCCACGTCATCCACTGTTACCTCAGAAGAGAATAATGAACGTTAACAGCGAGTGCTCTTGAGGCACTAAGCACTGGAGATGCGTCATCCCATGTAGTCTTTCTTATGACCTGATGTGCCAGGTACTGCCACTGTCGTTGTCTTATAAGCTACGAAACGTTGGCCTCGAGAAGTTACTAAACCGCTAGATGACTAAAAAGAACTCTGACCAGGTGTTCGAGTACGAAACCTCACAGTCCAATCCGAGGCTAGCAGGGGCTGCTCTGAAAACTGATAAAAGCAAGTGCTAAGCTTTCCGAACAGGAGGAAAGAACAGGCAAGGGCAGTGGCTACGACAGCCTCCACCTCTGACAAAAAGCTCTCAGAGGAGGAAAATATGCACATGCGGGGAATGACATGGGCAAGAGACAGGCTGTGGCCCGAGCTCAGACCCTGCAGAAAGATCTGAGGTCAGTGTTCCCTGTGGTCAGGGCACCTGAGAATTTGGTGTGGGTTCCCTCCTAGTTCCTCAAGATCACGCTCTAGTTCTGCGGCTCCCCAAATAGGGTCCATGCCATAAGGTTAAGATTAAACAAAATAAAAGATAAAGAGGTGTTGTGATAAATATAGAGAGTACAAGGAATGTTGGTTATTCTATGAAGGTTAAAAGTCAGGTGGCATAGAAGGGTGTACCTGATCCAATTTGCTTATTGGAACTCCTTTTTTTTTGAAACAGTTCAAGTTTAATTTGTTGATATATGGCTTGTGGTCTGTACTTAGACAAACACGAAGTTCTACAACATACTGGAACTCCTTTATAACAACTAATATTCATACCATGTTAACGCTGTTTGGGTAGAACACGTAGCTGGCACGTTTTAGGGGACTAGATTTGACCTGTTATTCCCTTAGATTTGTACAATAATACATTTACTTACAGTAAGATTCTACTTCTTAGTTTTTCTGTAGAACACACCATGGTGTTGCAGTAAAATGTTATACCTGACTGAAAATCAGCTTGGTGGATATTCGTACTTAAGAAAAAACAGCCATTCTCTAAGAAAAACACACCAATCCTCCTCCATCAACGGGCCCTGGTATTAGAATACCGCATTTAAAAAAAGCAACTAGTGTCCGTGGTGTTCATTTACGTTAAACTTCCCTATCAAATGGTGTGGAGCAAAAAGAAATACTAATTCTTTTGTTTTGTCTTAACAAGGTTTAAGATGAGTTCTATGGATTCCTAAAGAAATGATCCTTCTTCAAGCACCACGGGGTAGCATGGATTGCACTGCCTGGGATGCTGAATGGGTGGGATGGATATCTACTGCTTCTTTGCATGCCTTTTGTACCACTTATAGTTATGCTGTTAAGAGTCTTTACAAAAAAGAAACCCAATTTATTCTTTTTAAATGTTCTAAATATAAATGCAGAGGCAAGGAGATAAACAATAATTCCACTGGTGCTTAGAGTTTAAACTATTTGAACTAATGTACCTGTGAGACTACTGCCTATTGCAACCTACAACCTAAAAACTATCAGCCCATATCACCACAGGTAAGAAATGAGAAATTTTGAGGGTTATTGAACACCGAATATTTGCAGCTGAACAAGATAGTGTTACTGAACATCACTGCATGGCTCTAAAACCCTCAGATCCGCCAGCACACGATAGCTGTCATGAAGTACTGCTACATTTGAAAAGCAAAAGTCAATGGAAGTAAGAGTGGGTCTATAAGTAAATTACACGGGTAGGGGTGGGGATGGGGGTGACGATCTAGTGAGAGGCTGCTTCATCTTTAATTATTAGATTTATTTACTAATTGAGCTCTGTGTATTCCTAAAGAAATGGTCCTCCTTCAAGCATTGTTGGACACCATGGATACTGTTGCCTGTGATGCTGAGTGGGTGTGTATTTTGGTGGAGCAAATATATTAACCAATACTTCACCCTGCCCTCCCTGCACTTTTAAGGTCCTGTCCTCAGATTCAACTTCTGGCTTAACAACATTATGTTTGGTGGTTGTTATTAATTTTGTTTTTAAGGAATGCATATCCATTCCAAACTTAACAAGCATCATTTTCTGTTTTTTTTTTTGCAAAGGTGCAAAAACAAAATGAACGTGGATTTTTCATATACCACCAAACATCCCACTCCACTTCCTGGATGTGTGCTGTCTTCTAGAGGGACTCACAGTATCGTTGGTCAAATGTTCCCTTCTTTACTAGGTGCTCACACACGTGAGCATAAGAAAGTCTGCATCATGAGGCAAGTAACACTGGACATTATTTTTGGAATTCCTCATAAAAGTGGGTCCAAAAGAGATTTTTAAAATGTGACTTATACCACAATTAATATACTGAGAAAGAAATGGGAAAAATACAGGGAGAGAGCAGGAGTACGAGAGGAAGAACAGCTAGGCATCCACTCTCTGCCACCCTGTGTAGTAAGAGTGAGACTCTTGTGTCAGGACAATGAGAACACGTTTCTGCACGATGTGATTTTGCATCTTAATAAAAATATTTCTGGTCAATGCCTCTTTGCCTGACACTTGGTTTGGGGAGAAAACAAATTAAGGCTATGAACTTGGAGATGGGCATATATTGAAACCAACAGTAATCAGTGACATAAAATAAAGACAGGGTAACAAAGGGCTATATTAATGCTTTCATGACCTTAAATTAACGTGGAGTCTTGTGTTAGCCTGAGAATCTTGTGAACCACTAATAAACCTTCTGCCAATATGATAGCAGTGCGAAAAAGAATTTAAAGAAAAAACAAGAAAGTATATTACTAAACATTAAAATGCATACACTATTGAGAGCAAACGGCTGGAGCAGAGATCACAGATGAGACACCGAAGAAAGCACAGGTCCTGTCCTCAGAAAGCTTATGTCAGGAAAATTCTGAGACTGTAAAACCAACAGCAAATTTCTAAGGAATTCAATCACCTATTTCTGGTCCTAGCAACTAATCAATGTTATCATATGCATAGCACTGACTAGCTGTTAACTGTTAATTTTTCTAGATGCAGGGCCAGCAATACCTCTGTTTAAACATCATAGTGAAGTGCCCCAAGTAATGCTCCTTTACAAGTTGCTGGAAACACTACAAGGCTGGTGAGAAATACATTTCGCCCCACTGGAACACTCTAAAACCTGCATAAGCCATCAATGGGAATTGAGGAGGATATTTCAGTTGACTATCCACCTTTAGAAACGAATGGCTCTTTAAGTATTAAAATGAGGGTTTAATGTACGTTATAACTAATAGTACTTGAGATGAAAGTAAATGACCCACTACCCCCCTCCCAGGTACCAAGAGGGGTCAGATTTCCCATTTATCAGCAAGTCTTCAGGGTAGGCAGCATCTCAATCTCACATTCTCTTCTGCGGCTGCTTCATGGATGGCTGAGGGGAACACTTCAAAAATGAACCAGCTAAACAAACTTCCCAGCAGCACTTGACAGAGCTACACCTATTCTTCCCATTTCCAAAGCAGTGGAGAATTAATTACCAGTTCTATGGATCTATTGTAAGTATAATAGACTAAAGAGCTATCACAGACACATTTATTGTAAAAGCACAATCCCAAGAGTGTCTACTGGAGGGCCAAAACGATTAACACAAATGCTTTGTCAGATCAAAGACAAAACCTGCACCGCCCAATTGAGGAATGAATTAGAACAGTGGGTTATCTTTCAAATTAACCAGGGCAGTTAGTGAGGAAAATTTCATGAAAGTGTAATTCTTAGCCTTTGTGAATCCACACAGCAGGCATTCTGCCAGCTGACAAGATGATGAAATTTTCATGCTTAAAAAAAGCCCTCTTCATTTCCCAATTTAGATTAGCTAGTGTTTCTCTCCCCTTTTGTGCGTGCGTGCGTGCGTGTGTGTGTGTGTGTGTGTGTGTGTGTGTCTATTTGCTCTTCTGAAGCAGAATTTAAGGGGAGGGGAAACACATATCAATTTTTCACTGTAAGATTGAGTCTTTTAAAAACATCCTTAAAAGCTGAGAGATATAGTCTTTAAACTGCCTTTTTATGATTTTCAAAGAAATACCAGTTCGATTTTAACTTTGTATAGAGGAACCAATTAGGACCGGGGCATGAAATCAACTTTGAATTAGAGCTTTCTGTGCTGCCTCAAAGTCTTCCAATGCTTCATCAAATCTCGAGATAAAGCATTAGAGTTGTTTTCCTCCTAAGGAAATTAATATATTACTTGAAATATCCTTGCTTGGTGCTTCTTGTATTTCTATGTATACAGAAATTTAAATGTTCTATGAAACAAGAATCCGAAGGATACAATCATTGCTGTACGGTGAGAGAAAAAAGCATTTCCCCTGCTATTAAAGGAGCCAATATTAAAACACTACGATACAGACTGATTCTCAGATATATAAAAATTTTAATGTTTGCTGTATCACATTTATTCAGTCAGCACTATTTATTCACCACAGAATATAACAGAAGATGTGGTGTATTTTTTTAAGAGTGATTAAGAAGTATACTTTGCTACCCTAAACTTTGGCCCTTTTGTTCTTGACAGCCAGATTTCTTGGTGATCTAGAACTGTGTTCCTTGGCAGGTTACAGTGTCTGGTCAAGTACCTTATACTCCTCCACTGTCTTACAAAAGCTCCTTCCTTATGGAGATGCCTCCTTTCTCAATGTAGGTTGTTCTTGCCTGCAGTGATTCTAAAACTAAAATGAAAAAAATATGGAGACTCTTGTTCTCAGTCCACTAACAACTTTATGTCTAGTGGGCAGCATTTTTTAACTTGCAGAATAGGAGGGAACTCTTTTGCTCATTAGCTTCAGAGAACAGTCACTTTGATCTCAGTACTCAGTACCAACATCCTTATCTCCAGTACACCTGGTGTACTGATCTCCAGCTGGATTACCACTGCTATGGTACATCACACTGAACTAACTGTAATCAGGATCACTTGAGGCATGATAGCAAAAGAAACTCAACACCATATCCCTCTACTGGCAAAGTTCACTTAAGTCTGGGGTCAGGAAGAAAGAGAACACGCTACCAATAAACTGTAACTTGGAGGTGCATGAGCTTTCTGTATAAAAGCTCTGATCTTGAGAATATCTGAAACATTTGTTCATCATGGGGCCATGAAAGAACGAATAATGGATTTCTTTCTCTTCTAGACAATCACATATGCCTAAGGACAGAAAGTAGAGAAACAAGTTCTTAATTTTGAGGACAATCATATCTTTCTTCAAGTGTAGGAATGACATTTGGGTATTTTAATTAGAAATTCCTTAGGAAAGTCAATCAAGTGGGCAGTTAACACAGGAAAACTAACTTGCTGCTAGTGAGATGGTCGGTAGACAATTAAAACAAATGCTATAGAAACCCTGGGTTAAACGTCTGGATGCGTAAAACTAGGTTATTTAGCTTGAAAAATACTTATACAACCACGACCACCACACCACACCACACACACACAGTTAGAAATCAATCTTTCAGTTAGGGCATATTTCTAACTATTCAGAAGATCATTTTTCTGCCTATTCTCAACTTAGTCAAAACAGATTGCCCGCTCTTAGAGAAGGAAATAGATGAGCTTCTTCTGGTATTAACATTTCCATGGTGAAGATTTTGATAGACTAAACACAGAGAGAAAACTCAGAATTCTTCCCAAGAGTCAAGAATCATGCTCTGCTCAATGAGGTCTGTAAACGAGCTGAATAGTTTTGATTTGGACTCTTCATGCTAAATAAAGGCCTAACATTTCACGTGCTGAACATTTCATCTACTGCGGAATGTGAACCCACAGATAACCTTTATTCCCATCCAACTGTTCATTAAGTACAGCACCAGATTATTCACTAAAATGTTTCAGATTTCCCAAAATGTAGCCATAATTATTATTTTAAAAATATCTTCAGACAAACCTACTTGGTTCTTTTTTCTTGACGAATACAAATTATTCTACTCCAAAATCACAAGACTAGAACTCTATGCTTTTACTCTTCATCCTAATGATCTAATACTTGATTTTCATTTAATGAGTTCGATTTTAAAGAACATAATGCTACGTTATATGTTAACTAACATATAAGTAGAAATTATAGGATGATATTGATCAAAGTCAAGAGTCTTACCTAATAGAGTCAGAGCATTTTTTGGGAAATGCCTTGCCAGCATAACCTCTTTACCTAAGTTACAGTGAACTTTCAAGTAAAAGAAATTTTGTTTAGATGACAAATGACATAATGAAACACTAAGAAAAATCAAGTGGGAAATGTGGTGTTTTTTTCTTTTAATTTTAACTTTTGAAGAGAAGAAAACTAATTCATATGAAATGTGTTAAAAACCAAAACAAATACTTTGAAAGGAGCCTTTTTTCTAATGCAGACAGCTCACTCACTGTTCTGGAACTTTTCCTATATATTTATAAAAATTAGACATTCTTCTTTAAAATGCCAGACAAAAGCACTGAAATTTAAAAGATGTTTATTCTGATTTCTTTGGAAAACTAAGCTATGAAATGGTTTAGATGACCACATAAACACAAAGTGTTAGCTAGTTGGCAGTTTATTAAAATCACCACACGGGAAGGGACAGTTAGGGAGTTTGGGATTGACATGTACGCACTGCTGTATTTAAAATGGATAAACAATAAGGACCTACTGTATAGCACAGGGTACCCTGCTCAATTATGTAACAACCTAAATGGGAAAAAAATCTGAAAAAGAATAGATATATGTATAACTGAATCACTTTGCTGTACCCCTGAAACTATCACAACATTGTTAATCAACTATACTCCAATATAAAATAAAAAGTTTTAAAAAAGTAAAACAGAAATAAAATCACCACACATGAGTTTACGGCTCTAGTTGCCAAAGATAGGTGATATTGATTTTTCCTCCTCTGATCGAAAATCTGAGTGACCATTTAACTTCACTTTATTTAGGCAGCAATAAACTACAATACTTCCTGATTATATTCTCATTTTTCCTTAAAAGCAAAAACTTCATTACTAAAAATACTGCTCATTAATGAGATGAAATGCCCAACAGAAAAATCAAATCATTTTCCTCCGTCTTTTCAAAATTTTAGTTTCATACAAAAACCGTATCATTTTATTTTAAAACAAGTACCAAACCTTAGTAAGTTGCATATGTAAGACACTCATTATGGATACTTACTTCGTAGTATTTTTTAATGCATCGTCTAATGTCCATGATCAATTTGTTGCTCAGCTGTACCATAAAGGTCAGAGGCGAAGCCTTACAATCGATGTTACTGCAACGATACAAGCTGGGCTCCATATCGGTTCCCTACAGAAGTCAAGACAGACAAGTACACAAAAGGTTATAAAAGGTTTCTTGTGCTTAAAAACTTACATGCTGTCCTGGTGTACAATATTTTAAATTCATTTTATTGGTAAGCTTTTTTTTAAACATCTTTATTGGAGTATAATTGCTTTACAATGGTGTGTTAGTTTCTGCTGTATAACAAAGTGAATCAGCTGTACATATACATATATCCCCATATCTCCTCCCTCTTGCGTCTTATTGGTAAGTTTTTAACCTTATTTTCTCAACCACTTTCCTCCCAAAGATCCCCTCAGTCACCACATACCTTCTACTCTTGCCACCATCATAATGGAGTACAAAGCCCAAGGGAAAACCTTGAAATTACTTTTTTTACATTCAATACACGACAGACTATGGATAAAATAGTTTCCCCTCTGAAAATACCAGTGAAGTCGCATTATTGGAAATAAACATCCTTCCTAGAGATACTGATCAAGAATTTAAATTTGCACTTAATTCATTCCAAGGCAAAGCAAGAGCGTTAATGACAACAGTTTGCTCCATATATATCGCCAACTTAATTTCAAGAATAAAGCCTAAAACTTAAGCGTTACACCACAAAGTGATCACTTATTGTTAGCTTAGCAAATCTAAAATTTCTGTAACCACTGCCCCCCAACAAATGAAATGTATTTGGGAGAGGGGAGAGAGGAGGAGTAAAAATTTGAAAAAATGAACTATTAGTAGTTGGAGAAAACGTTTTGTTTTGTTTTAAACAAAGACAAAGCAAATGTAATATTCAGGGAAACTGTTGGGGTTCCTGGAGCATTTGTTTTCCTTCTTGATACTTAAACATCTTGGTTTCCTGCTCCAATCTGGTACATAACCCTACCCCGCCACACGAAGCAATTCCAGGTGGAAGAGATTTTAGAGCTTGACATCGGGCTCTTCCACAGTTAGCCCATCTGCAAGTCGTCAAGCCTCCATGCAATTAACTATCTTATTTACAGCTGTAATGAAGCAAAACTCAAGGATTTAGCAAGTATTGCTGATCTGTGTCTGCCTCTTCCTTGCACTTGCTTCCAAAGACTGCTTTGTTTTGATTCAAAAAAAATGCAAAACATCTGCTGTTTGTCCAAATTAACTTAAAATAATTACTTTTAATTTAGATAAAGGACGTATTTTCTTTCAGTTTCAAGGTTTTACGTGGTTCTGCTGCCTACTCATTTGCCAATGGCTAGTACATGTATAACACTGCAGTGGAATCAAGTAGATTGGCTAAGTTTCAAGTTCTGATCCAAGGTCAATGATACATTTTTTGGCAGTACTTCTTTAGAGAAATGTCTCCCTGTGACTTTTTTAATGCCTGATATGCAAAGACAGCAAAGATAATCACAGTACCTTTGTCAAAAAGGAGGCAAGTGGGATGTGTAAAGATAAACAAAAACTTTCCAAAAACACTTAGTTCCCCATTAACTTGATTTAAGATAAAGGAAAATATTGCTCTAAGCCTTAATAAATTGGGCTGGGAGTGGAGAAATACAGGTTGCTAATTAAGGAATTACAATAAAAATACTTTAAGATAATTCAGAGTTTTTAAGAGATTCCATTTAAAAAACCAAGGCCAAGCATTCTAGGAAACCAAAAACAATACTCAAGCATACTCTATTAAGAGGTTTCAAGCAGAAATAAGTAAGCTGTGAAGGCAGAATTCATATGATGCTAAAATTCTTTAAACACATAAAAACCTGTGTTTTCTTTTTCCTTTTTATATACATAGTAGAGAGAAAATGGACTTTATACTAGTTCACTCACAAAACAAACAAACAAGAGAAACAAAAGCAACTAACCGAACCATCGAAGACGCTATCATAAATATTCTCAGTTCCACATATAGGGCATGGACATTTGAACCTTTCACAGTCCCTGTATTTCTCTTCATCCGTGAGCTGTGCTGGGCCACCAAGGAGAGCATCATTCTCTTCATCTTTGTGATAATGATGAACTCTAAATTGGGTGGCGTCAAGTCCTATTAATGTTAAAGAAAAAATAAATTCAGACAGGTACAATTATTTAAATTCCCTTCTCCAAAAATACTCCAAAGAAGAGAAATCAGAAAAGAATTATTTCAAATTCATGCACATACTACACAACCATTTGAACTCAAGATAGAGGCTCATATCACCAAGACAAATGACTTCCTTTTTTAAGGAGATTATAAACAAAACAAGTAAACTGCACCGAAACAATGCAGAGACATTCCACTGGACATTTGCGTTTGGAAGCAACTACTGCTATAGGATGGTTTTACTATTTTCTTAAAGTTACAATGAAAATCTCAAAAAAATGTGCACTGTTAAAATCTCCTAAAATCAAAGTATCACCATTAAAACTGAAAATAGAGAATAAAAATCCCATTACGGAAAACAAGTTCACTGCTATTACAACTCCTTCAAGCGCAGACACCACTGCTAACCCTGATTTCAATGCAGTGGTCGATTCCATCTTGGCTCAGTAGTTAACAGCATGTAGGTTGCAATCTAATTCAGTGGTTAAAATTCAGTAGCAGCATCTGAGTCAAAACTCAACATGTTTTTTTTTGGTGTTCTGAATTCAGAAATTTAAAATATGTGCAAAAACAATGAATCTACAAACTCTATAGGCCAAAATGTCCCCGACAGTACTGAAGCCAAATATACCTTCTATATTTCAATCAAAACAACACAAGAAATCAATCGATGCATAGTTTACACTATCTTGTTTCCCCGAGCTATTTGAGAAAAGAAACGATTATAAGGCCAACCAGTTTAACTTGCCTTTGACCAAAGCACATATGTCAAAATGTACTATTTGGATTTACCCTTAAAGATATTCCACACTGTATCTTATAACATTTTCTTGAAAGCATTCCTTAGCAATCCCAAAGAATTCTAGGCTTCTGAGTAATCTAAAGAAAGCTATCATTTGTTTTAGTATAAAGGTAAATAAGTAATAAAAACAGTCACTGAGCAAAAAAGTTCAAATACCAAAAACATCTAAAAATTATTGTAACTCTATCAACAGCTTGCATAGTTAGATAATCTAACAGATGTATTCAGAACTCAGTGACAAGATCCTAAATCCCATCTGGTCAATTGTCAAGTGACATCTCTTTAATTATAAAAGACTTAGGGCTGACTGACACAGTGGGAAGGTGCTGAACAAAGAATGAAAAGACTGAGACTTTAAGTCTTGGTTTTCTCACCTGCAAGATGGAGCTACTACCACCACCATGCACTTCTGGAGTTTAAATCGGATGTTAGGGACAAATCATTTTCAGTGGTGCCTATCACTGGTAAGCACCCAATAAATGCCACGTGAATGAAAAAATAAACATCATTTAATCCACCATTTAATATTCATTCAAAATTACAAATCTGGAAAAATATATGAAACGCACGTTCGTGTTGCACAGCAAGTTAATAGCTGCTCTTTGTAGTAATTAATCAAAGTGAGTATTTCCCAACATGATAGTGTATAATAAAAACAAAGACTACACATTCAAAACAAATTGAAAAACTGTTCTTGGTTACTGTAACATAGGTCACTTGGCCCCAAGACTCACTATACATTTTTATTTTACAAGTTACCTATAGCTTAAGAGCAACAGCAAGTTAGTGAAGTGTGGGGGAACATACACCCTCTCATTTAAAGACAAGGAGGGGCAGAGGAGTAAGAGAGACCATGCCCACGCCTGTGAATGGTGCCATTTCTTCTCTGTAGTGAAGGGCAACTGCTGCAAATTCCTGAACCGCTAGCTGTGAATCCAACTGTATTCACATAATGTCTTGCTTTATTCACGATTATGAGAAAGTAGCTCCACCTTTTCTCTGACGGTATAATTATTCATCAATTTCCCAGGCCAATACTACTCAAAAAGTAAGGAAACAGAAAAATAATAAGTGTTTTCTGAAAGACAAGCTTCTTTCACAACCTAAATATCAAGGAACAAAACAAAGCTGGCTTTGCACATAGACAAAACTGGCTGGGCTCTAACAAGGAAGCGATCAAATCTCTTTCTAGGCCTCCCCACCAGCCATGCCCACTGAGCGCACCTGAGGCTTGGGGAGGCCTGCCTGCTGAGCACACAACTGGACATGGGCTGCCTTGCTGCTTACGGAGAAAAGCCCAGCAAGTGACCAAGAGTTATGAAAAATTACCAGGCCTTATGAAATGCCTACTTTAAATGTCCATTTCCACAATCCTTATCTGCCCACGGCAGCAACGAAAACAAATGGCCTACCTAATTACTTCAGATTTATTCGCAAGCTGATTTTCTTTCAAGAGAAGGGACTTCACCTCAGCACTCTTGGCCATAAGTCAGTGGTAAATTTTTTAAATATAAAGGGAGAAGACGGTGTAATTACCCTAAAATATTAGGTATATAACGATCCTTGTACAAGAAGTTACTTGGATACAAAAATATCACAAAAAAGTGATTTCCTTGGAAGGACAATTATAAGTTCAACAGAAAAATCACGGAGGGCTAAGTTAAATCTTTTTAAGAAAACATATAATTAGTCATGTAAAAAGTATGGATCATTGCTGCTGGAATCCTTTTTTAAGGTCAAAATCCATGCTTAAACCGCAAACTTATTCAACATATAAATTAATTTTTCCAAATCCGCACAAAATTGGCGATAAGCAGCTTATTTCGAAGTTTCAGGAAACTTAAAAAAGTTTTACTGCTTAAACCATAACTCGTTAAGGCTGGAACGAAACAACAGGGAAAAAGTATCTGGTGCTGCCACCTAGAGGTAGATTCTGAATTTTAAAATGTACAAAACAGCTGCTACATAGAACTCCATTCGTAGTTACTGTCCCTCCAAAATGAAGCACTCTTGTCAGAAGTGACATTAAAGCAAAATCTTTATAATCACAGTTTCCATACATGCATATACAGGGCATAATCAATATTAAACTGCACACCATACAGTAAGTAATCACAGTAGTCTTTGAGCGAGCAAGAGATACAAAACTGAATTCCAAGTTCCTCATCTCTTCTAATGAGAGCTTTCTCTGAACAACTGGCTTAAAGAAACAAACTTTATGCCCCAGCTGAAAAGAGATCTTCCACTTCTACTGGACTAGCTTTTGACAGATGACTTCAATCATTTGGTCCAGCACAGAGTAAAAGGAGGAGCAGCCTCCTTGGTCTTGGCACCAGTTACGTGGGGGAAGAGCAGGAGTGGAAATGATGTGTGCTTTAATTCAACCCTGTGGCTTGTCGTGACCCAGCCGCACCGTTTTGCTTGGGCTGCAGTGGGGGAGTGGGGGAGGGCAACAACGACGAGACGGGACAGAGGGGCAGCGGAACAAAATTAAAATACTGTCATTTATAATTAGAAAACTTATAGGATCTCACATTATTTTGGCGACAGGATCAAAGCTCTCATGTTTCAAGAAGTATTTATAGAAAGTAACAGCACAGGCACTGGAGGGGATGAGTTCAGCAGTGCCGTGTTATACTTAAGATCGCCACATTCTTACCACACATTTAGCACAGAATTATTTTTTTTACAATTCTCTAACAATTGTAAACTATCTGTTTTTAGAATGTTCACTTGCCTCCATTTCCAGGGAGTATTTAAAATACTCCAGACTCAAAGCATTAGGTTTAGACTAAGGCTGATGCGTCTGACTAAATAATCTTCTTCCTCCAAAAGACAAGGTCTCTATTAGTGCAACTGCAAATAACTACAGTAAAGTCAATTACATGTGTTCATACAACTGGGGAAGAGGGAAAAATCCATATGAATGAAACTCCAAATGAGTAGAGTAACTGGTATTCCCAAGCAGTTGTCTGTAATGTGAATCACTCAAACTACAAGGGAAGCTAATTAATGAAGTCTTACTGTGAATATTTTTTTCTAAAAATTTCTTCTAGCAAATGAATCCTTTCCACGAACCCAAGCTTTCATATAGCTGGACTTCTTAGAGAACAATATACAAACTGAAAACTTGGTAGGATTAAAGAAAAGATATTTAATGAATTTTTAAAAGGTGACTGCTACATCCATAAAAAGCCTCGTATAAGAAAGTTCATAGCAGCTTTATTCATAATAACCATAAATTGGAAACAATCTGATGTCCATCAACAGGAGGATGAATAAACAAACTGGTATAATCTACCATGGAATACTACTCTGCAATGAAAAAGACAGAATACTGACACGCAACAAGATGGATGAATCTCAAAAATACGCTAAGTGAAAGAAGCTGAACACAAAAAGTATATAACAGAGGAGATTATTTATATAAAATTCTAGCATAGGCAAAACTAAACTATGGTTCTAGAAATCAGATGAGTGGCTGCTTTTGTGAGGGGGAGGGTATGGACTGGGGAGAGTGCAATGGAACTCTCTAGGCAATGGAAATATTGTTTTGATAAACTGTTTGCATAATACTCTTAACGCTGTATGTTTCATGGTACATAAATTATACTTGAAAACAAAAACATTCCAAATAGAAGATGTTTGTGATATATACTAAAAACATTCCAAATAGAAGATGTTTGTGATATATATTTCCAAAGAACTCATTCAGAATATAAAAGGAATGCCTGCAAATCAATAAGAGAAAGACAACAGGAAAGCAGAAAAAGACTTGGACAGCTCACAAAAGAAGATATTCAAATGGCCAATAAGCATAAGAACAGGTGCTCAACTTTATTAGTCAACAAAGAAACACAAATTAAAACCACAACATTATGCCATCACATAAAATGGAGGAGAGAGGAAACACCAAGTATTGGTAAGAATGTCGAGCACTCAGACACTGCTAGTAGCGGGCCTAAATTAGTAGGACCACTTTGGAAGGTTGGTAATATCTACTAAAGCTGAACATACATGTTCCCTATGACCTAGCAGTTCTCCATCTAAGTATATACCCAACAGAAATATATACAATTGTTCAACAAAAGGCGTGCAAGAATGCCCAAAGCAGCACTATTCATAACCACCCGGAGTGGAAAGAACCCATAAGTAGGTAAGTCACACCGTGTAGTATATTCATACTAGACAGAAATGAAGTACGACCACATGGACCCATCTCACAAACATATTGAACGAAAGTAGCCAGACATAAAGAGTAAAGACATAATTTACACAGCATCGAAATATAAGAACACTTCATCTATGATGTAAGAAGTCATGATAGTAATTTTCTGGTGGGGCATGGAGGATAATTTCTAGAAGGAAATACGAGGGAGCTTCTGAGAATGTAGTAATATATTGTTTCTTGAGCTCAGGACTGACTACACTGGTATGTGTTTACTTTAGCAAAATTCCTCAAGCTGTTCAGTTAGGCTTTTGCATACTTTTCTGTATGTATGTTATACAAGAAATTCACACTGATTTCTCATACCACATACAAAAATAAATTCAAAATGGATGAAAGACTTAAATGTAATAAGACCTGAAACCATAGAACTCCCGGAAAAAACATAAGTACATTCTTTGACATTGGTCTTAGCAATATTTTTCTGGATACGTCTTCTCAGGCAAGGGAAACAAAAGCAAAAATAAACAAACAGGACCACATCAAACTAAAAAGCATTTGCACAGGGAAAGAAACTATCAACAAAATGAAAAGGCAGCCCACTTAAATGGGAGAAGATATCTGCAAATAACATATCCGACAAGGAGTTAATATCCAAAATATACAAAGAACTCATACAACTCAATACCAAAAAAACAAACAACCTGATTAGAAAAATGGGCAGAGAACGTGAATAGACATTTCTCCAAAGAAGACCAACAGATGGCCAACAGGCACATGAAAAGATGCTCAACTTCACTAATCATCAGGGAAATGCAAATCAAAACCACAGTGAGCTATTGCCTCACACCTGTCAGAATGGCTATCATCAAGAAGACAACAAGTAACAAGTGTTATCAAGGATGTAGAGTAAAGGGAACCCCTGTGCACTGTTGGTGGGATTCTACGTTTTTACAACCACTATAGAAAACAGTATTGAGGTTCCTCAAAAAATTAAAAATAGAACTGCCATACAATCCATACAGTTTCGCTTCTGGGTGTTTACCAGGAGAAAAACAAAACACTAACTCAAAAAGATTCATGTACTGCAATGTTCACTGCAGCATTATTTCCAATAGCCAAGATATAGAAGCGACCTAAGGGCCCATCAATAGATGAATGGATAAAGATGATGTGGTGTACACACACACACACACACACACGAATATTACTTAGCCATAAAAAATTGAAAGCTTGCCATTTTCGACATGGTTGGATCTAGAGTGTATTATGCCAAGTGAAATAAGTCAGAGAAAGAAGAATACCACATGATCTCACTATATGTGGAATCTAAAAGCCAAAACAAAAGGAAAACAGAGTCACAGATACAGAGAGCAAATGGGCGACTGCCAAAAGGGAGAGGGAGTCAGGTGGGAGGGGATAGGCAAAGGGGATTAAGAGGTAGAAAGCTCCAGTTATATAATAAATAAATCATGGGGATGTAATATACAGCATAACGAATATGGTCAATAATACTGTAATAACTTTGTATGGGGACAGAGGGTTATTAGACTTACTGTGGTGATCATCTCATAATGTTTGCAAATGTCAAATCACTACACAGTACACCTAGAACTAACATAATATTGTACATCAACTATATTTCAATTAAAGAAAAAGAAAATTCACACTGAAGAAGGTAGGAAAAGTAAGTAGTAAGTATCTCTCATGATATATCTCTGAGTTTGTTTCAAAATGTGTTAGATTGCAACCAGACATTATGTACCTCCTCACAGATGTACACACCATTACCTAGGAAGTCGGATTAGCAAAAACTAAAATAAACTGGACTGAAATATGGGCAGCTCTTTAGATCTAACTACCATTTTACAGGAAATAGATGGGACAGAGGGATGTGTTAAAGGATACCACCAGTAGGATGCAATTGGCAAACTCCAGAATAAGGGACATTCCACATGACAAAAATCACCAGTTTCCTTAAATAAATTGGAAGGATCAAAAAAAAAAGAAAAAATAGAGAAGATTAACTATCATATGGACTCTGACTGGATTCCAATTCAAAGGAGGCGCTTCTTTTTAAAAGAAAAATGCATTCACAGTACGATTGGGGAAATACGTTTATTGGTTATGTGATGAAATGAAGGAATTGTGGAGTTTTTTTCCTAGTGATAATATCGTAGTTATGCTGAAAAGGGGGAAACCTTGTCTTTTAGAAATGCAAAATGAAATATTTAAAGATAAAATGATATGTTGTCTCGAATTCACTTCAAAATCATCAGAGGAGGAGAAGAAGAGGAGTAACATTGGCCACAGTTGCAGATGGCTGAAGCTGGGTGATGAGCATCTAGGGGTTTCTTACACAGTTTTCTCTACTACTGTACATGTTTGGAATTTTCCATAACAAAAAAGTTTAAAATACTGCAGGATCTAATTTAATGATAAACAACTGACTATACAAGCGGCAAACAACTGAAGTTGCCTTCCACCACCACCAAACCTCTCCATAAGATAAATGGAAATTTTCTGAGTATTTTAAAAGAAATAATATCCAAACCTTTGGGTTAAATAAACTCTCAAGAGTCTTATTGTCCTGCAAAAGATAACTCCCAAAATCTTGATGAAAAGAAAAAATTATTTTCTTTTTTTTTTGGACAGCACTCTCATAACCGCATGTGATTATTTGTAATGCCCTTGATGACAGCCCTGAACGTGAATTTTAACTTAATGAAACCTGTACCTCTGAACAGGAAAAAAACCTTATTTTTAGACCTGAGAAAACACAGTAACTTTATGCTGAAAAAATACTTGGAAAATAAAATAACACAAATAAAACAGACCAAGACTGCTTCTCTTACACAAAGGCCTCTCCTCTCCAGCTATGTTGGTAGATTAAAAAAGAAAAAAACGTTTTTTTCCCTTCTGATTTTGTAAAAACTGTCTTATTTTTAGGATTAAGAGTATTTATATTTTTTCACCGAGGAGGAACCTAATATTCACCACCTTTACTCGTTTCTGTCTTATTCATATGTATACATTTAACATAGTTTAAGTATTTGTGCACAATGCTGTATTCAGCTTTTCATTTGTTACGTCTTAGCCATTCTTCTATAGGCTACACAATCTTGACGTCATTTTAGTATGCTTAATATGATGATCTTAAAAATTTTGATCTATACTTAATAATACAATATTGTATACTTGAAAGTTCCTGCGAGTAGATCTTAAACATTCTTACCACGCTTCCCCTGCCCCAAAAGAGTTAACTACGTGAGGTGATGGATGTGTTAATTATCTCGATCTTGGTAATCATTCTACAATATAAACGTGCATCAAATCACCACGTTGTACACTTTAAAAGCATACAATTAGGGAATTCCCTGGTGGTCCAGTGGTTAGGACTCAGCACTTCCACTGCTGGGGCCCCGGGTTCCATCCCTGGTCGGGGAACTAAGATCCCAAAAGCCGCACAGCGTGGCATGCATGCGTGCGTACATACATACATACATACGTACATAGAATTATATTTGCTAATTATTCCTCGTTAAATTAAAAAAAAATTGATCTAACTTAAATAATTTGAGAAATCCCCATTTTCCTTTGGAAACTCCAAGCTTTACAAAGTCAGAGTTCGAAATCACTACACAAAGCAATTATTCTAAACATGCTCTGGTGTGGCTCCAAGTTCTTAGAGGTGTGCCTGAGTCAAATGAGCAGCACTACCTCGGGCCCTCAGCACAGGGAGCCAGTGACATAGAAACAAGCACCGTGTGCTCGCCTTATAGGGACTGTGGTGCAAGGCAGTGTAATGGATACCCTTCATGAGGCTCTCCGTGAATTCCCTTGCGTGTCCTGAAGAGCAGCTGGGATGGCCTGGGCTACCCCTGGAAGTCAAAGCCCTGCTTATCACTGGGCTGGAAGGACAAGTGGGAGGTGGGGACAGGCAGCCACTCCCGACTCCACATTGGCCTCTGCAAGGCACATGCCCACAATGCCTCAAACGCCTCCATTTTTATAAACTCTTCCCAGGTGGCCCCAGCTAGAAGTGGTCTGCTTCCCCCAAACACTGAAACTCCTTTATTCTACCTCTTTGGGGACATGTACTTGTGCTGTCCACTAGACTTCCCCACAACAGGGAAATCGACTCAACAGGCCGGGCTGTGATGTGAGTAAAGGAGCCACGGCTGACTCAACTTCGTATCCCTCACAGCACCCATTACACTGCTGAGCACGGCAGGTCATCAACATTCATCTGTTCCATGGATGCATAAGTAGGTCGGGACTAAGGAGGCTGGGACCATGAGCCATTTGATAACGTGCTTGGAATGGCGCTCCAGCCTGGAAGGGGCAGTTCTTACCCACTGAGAAGACTTACTATCCTACACTGCATTTGGTGTGATCTTACTTCTGAAATTTTACTATGAATTATGTCACAGAAAATAGTTAAGGTTTGGAAATGCTGGTCATGTACGTACATTCTTCTGAGAGCTTCATCATGAAAAGAGCAAAGTCTTGATCAACAAAGTAATGCCTGAGGCACTTGCTGGTGGCATCATTCCACTCCCAACCACCTGTGCTTTTCCCCCACCGCCACCCCACCACCTTTTGTAGGTATATCTCCTCGGGTCTACCAAAGGCACCCCCAAACATGGCATGGTCCGCTGCTGCACTTATTTTCTTAGAAGATATCACGGTACCCTGTCTACTGACAAAAAGTACCTTCTGTAAGGTGGGTGGTATGGGCCATTTTTTAAAAGGGGGGATTATTACTTCCCAATCTAACTCAGGAACACACCGGGTTAAGTGTGCTGTCTTGTTCTAAGCACTACTTTCACAGATTAAATGTTAAATTCTCATGTTCTTCAAACATCAATAATTTCTCAGGACGAATGAAAAAACTGCCCTGATAGGCAAATGCCTGAAATTTTATCACTGACCATGAAGAAAGGTATTTGACAGTTATTGTACAAATCATTCCTCATCGGAGGAAAGATATTATATAATTTTAAGTACTGTTATGCATAAAATATAAATTTATTAAAAGATGAAATTCAGGAATGAACTTTAGAATATTCTAATCCCCAGCCTGTTTTGCTAGGTACAGAAGACTATTTGGATGCTGGAGCATACTGTGAATATTTCACCCACAGAATATAGAGAGCGTTCATTAGAACAAGAGAGAAAAAAGAACCCTATAGTCTGGAGAACAAAAGCTGAGAGTTCCAAGTTTTAGTGGCCATGTTTCCCATAGAGCTATTGTATAAGAAGAGTAATACTACATTTTTTTCTATTCACAGATGGAAAAGAGTAAAATTTAGCTTTATTTAAGCTCAACAGCAATAATCTTGCATGGGTTTCAGAAAAATGATACACATTTTACTGTGGGATAATGAGGACCATTAGTTATTAGGGAGAACAAATTATTCTCTTTCAATACAACAGACTTATTCATTCACTCATTTAATAGACTGTCCTCTCTCCTTTTCACTGAAACAACCTTCCCATACAGAACACCTGGCCATGCAACATGCCACCAGACAGACTTCAGGAGTTATCCTGATGGGGAGAAATAGAGAATTTCCAAAGTGAAGCCACAGGATAAAACCAACACTTGATGCTTGCCTTTCATTTCAAGGAAAGCAGTATAAAAGCAATAGAAAAAGAAGTAGTTGAAAAATATAGTTGCTCTCCACAAAAGAGTCTGAAAAATAAAAAATCATGAACTTAATAATTTTCCTAAATGAAATTATGCCATTATTCCTGATTTCTTTATACTAGCTAAAAGGACAAAGTAGCGAACTTCACTGAAGTTTCTACACTGTCATACATTTGATTAACCAAAGACAAAAACTACATTAAAGGCAAGAGAATTATTTTATGTCTGTGATTAAGCAGTTGCAGGGCTTGTATTTTATGTATATATCTGCAGACTTCAACTTATTTAACGGTGTCAGTTCACTAACGGCAGTTTTATTTAATATAAAGAAAAACAGATTTAGAACTTTAAAAACAAATTACAGTAATTGTATGCCTATAGCTTGCACCTCTTAGAAACCATGCACCCCTAACACTCCTCCCCTTACTTCCCCACCTCTTCCCTATCTCCTCCCTTCTCCTCTAAAACCACAGGCTAAGTGAGAACTGATAACAGGGGCCTCAAATCCCCCAGTGAAGAACAGCCACCCTAATTTCCACTTGGGGTAGAGGAATAAAGAACACAGATCAAAATGCAGCTCCCAAATAGGGCAGGGGGCAAACGCCTGCAAAGATCTGCCCAGCAAGCTTCAATGTTTTCTACAGATCTTCACGGTGACTGGCACTTGCTGTTCTGCCCTTCATTACTGTGGACGCTCCTACGAGGAAAGAGGGAGAGATAAAGGACTAGGAGATTTACTACGAATGTAGATAGGTATGTGGATACCGTTGGTGACGGCCGGGGCTGCGGTGGGAGGAGGCACACTGCGCAATGATGACAGCTTCACATGTCTTCAGCATGAAAACTGCTGCCAAACAGCAGAAGACAAAAACGAGAAAAAGAAGGTACAAAGGGGAGTGGCAGCAGCTCCTTCAGAGCTAGAAACACAGGCCCCTCAGCAGCTCCAAGCGGCTACCTGGCACCGAGAGCTTTCAGGTGATGGGGTAGGAGAGATGGGGATGTGTTGAGACCACGCACAAGCATGACGGGTCCCCTCTGTAGGCTGAGCCTGGTCAGTAATAGCAAGAACACTCTGAAGATGGGGCCCACTAGGCTACTGGCTTGGAAAATGATTTGTGAAAACTGGATTCATAAGACAGTCACAATGATGAGAAAGTTTCGTCTTTAAGCAGCCACAATCTGCCTGCGGTTTAATTGATATGAAAATGATCTTAAATATGACCCTGCAACCAACGAAATCAGTCTGGCCTCCTCCAGGTATGGCCAGTCTTGAGACATCTGAGCAGGCATCAGGCTGTTTACCAGCCAGGCTCCACCGCCTTCTACTCTACAGCTCTTCTGCCGAAAATACAAGGCTCCACCCTTATCTATTAAACGTCACTCACAAGATGAGGCTTGTTCCAGCTACCTCTCCTCGGCTCTGGGCCACTGGAAAATTCAGAACCAAAGAAGGAAAGGACAACGGTGAGCCTATGAAGCAGGCTGCTGATGATCCAAATGGAAAACCTGGAAGATCTACTCTAAAAAACAAATGCTTCTGCTGAGGGGCTGTCAGCGGCACTGGGGGTTTGCAGTGGGGCGAGGAGGAAGCACAAAGATGAAGTTCCCGGGCCTTCACACCCACGCCACCACGCTCCTGGCTGAGGGCATGTGTCACAGCCTCCCACAGCTAAGAAGAGGTGGTGGCTACAAGCACAAGCTTTGCAGTCATGCAGAGCTGGGTCCCAGACCAACCACGGTCAGCCACTCACTAGCTATGTGACAAGACCAAGTTAGTTACCTCTCTAAGCCTCAGCTTTCTTCTCTGTAAAATGAAGGAAACAACATAGCCTCATGGGGTTACTGAAAGGATTAAATGAGATAACATATGCAAAGTACTTATTACAGTTTCCAATAGAGTAAGCACTCGAGGCAGAGGAGAGAAAAAAGAAGGAAGCTAAAAAATATTGTGCACTTACACTCCCTCCTCCCAGCTGAGGATTTATAAACATCATCAAATACAACTCAACTTTGAGAATACATTATATGATGATCTGGGTAGCAGAATTTTATCTTCCTAATTATGTTTTGCTTAGGCAAATGTCAAAAATGAGTTTCCACTTCCAGAGCAGACACTGATGGTGCGGGGGTGGGGGTGGGGGGGCGGCGGGACCCGCTGGCGGGAAGGAGCTCAGAAACATATTCAACAGGGGCAGTGTGGAAAGTATGTGACTTGATGATTCATCTGTCCAGTCTCAGTCCACAAACGCACAGAGAGCTAACTGCATGCAAATCCCAGGGACTAGAGGAGTTTGAACATATTTCTGCAGAGGCCTGGCAGGGGGCTGGGGCGTGGCCATAACAGGCGTTCACTGCACACTCCCCCACCCAGGCCTGTGCAGAGCATCTCACATGTATCACTAATCGCTCCCTCAGAGCAACTCTAGAAACCAAGGCTGAGACCAAGCTTCAGAGGCTTCCCAAAGCCACAGAGCACATGAGCGACAGAACCAGTGTTTGAACCCAGATCCCTATGATGCCAAAGCCCGTGTCTTAAGCCAGACTTATTCAAAGAGAAGAGGAGGAGAATTTTCCATGAAGCATGGACAGATTAAACAGTGCCATATTTAGGGGACCCTGAGTACACTAAGTAAGAAGTCAGGCTAGAAATACAGGTTGGAGCTAAAAAGTTAGTCTATAACTGCCGAAGTCAGAGACTATAAGATGTCAGTGGCAACAGGATTTATAGTGAGGAGCCAGCCAAGGACTTTATTAGGCACTTATTCTAAGAATATTCATCTTTGTGTACAATGGGATAGAGAGCAGAGAACTTAAAGCAATGTAACTCTCAACATGCTGGTCATCTAGAAAGGAAATCAGGGCTGGTTATGAAATACATTTCTAAGCAAGAGATGACAATCTGGTGACCTGGCAAAAAGTCTGAGAAACAATGAGGCTTCAGGGTTGGCTGGCACCTCCAGAATGATGAGAAATTAGGAATCAACTAATTCCTAGAAGATAATGAGTCTAGTTTTAGAAGAATTTTTAAAAGCAAGAGCAGGATACTCAAAAGGAATCGAATACAAGTTAAACGTTTTAATGTTAAAAAAGCTGTGTATTCTCACTCCATACAAAAACACATTTAGAGACTGAGACAAGAAGAAACAATAATCAAGATACAATGAATCTTCTTATTAAGTGAAGTTCACTGATTAAAGTGACAACGATGTAGGGACTTCCCTGGTAGCGCAGTGGTTAAGAATCCACCTGCCAATGCAGGGGACACGGGTTCGAGACGTGCTCCAGGAAGATCCCACATGCCACGGAGCAACTAAGCCTGTGTGCCACAACTACTGAGCCTGCCCTCTACAGCCCACAAGCCACAACTACTGAGCCCACGTGCTGCAACTACTAAAGCCCATGCACCTAGAGCTCGTGCTCCACAAGAGACACCACCGCAACGAAGAGTAGCCCCGACTCGCCGCAACTTTGCGCACAGCAATGAAGACCCAACGCAGCCAAAAAAAAAATTAAAAAAAAAAGCAACAACAATGTATGCTCAGAGACTAGGAGGGCGCCGAAAAGCTTCTCTTATCCTTTCTTTTGCCGCCTCTCTCTCCCCACTCATCATCTGTTGACAGAGTGCCTACCCTGGAGCAGGCATGTGCTTAACAGAGGTAGCAAGCCTGTGGGGTTCATACAGGAGGGGAGATAGACATTAACCAAACCACCACAAAAATAAATGCTCAACTACAGACAAAGAAGTGCTTGACACAGTACCGTGCCTCTAAACAGGGCTCCTGATGGGTAAGGGATGACCGCACGGGCTGCTGTTGCCAGGCAAGGGGCTACGTGAGTTCGGGACACTTACCTAACCACGTTGCAATGAGGACAGCATCAATTCCATCTATTGGCTCACAGATTCGAGCCACAACTGGGTGGATCTGCTGGGCCAGGTAGTACTGGGTGTCAATGCTTAAATTGTCCTGCTTCTGCAGCTGCTCGGGTGCATAGGCCCTCTGACTCCCAGTGAGGTTTGACCCATCCTACAAGAGGACATGGTACAGGTAAAGTTGTGAGAAATTCAATCACAAGTACTTGCTTGGACAAAGAGAGGGACAACAATTCAAATTTTATATATTCAATTCCAAACACCAAGAAATCCTTCTGGATAACAGTTCAAATTTTATGTATTCAATTCCAAACACCAAGAAGCCCTTCTGACCTATTGGTGAACATTTCATATGCAACTAACAGGAGGAAGATCAAGGAGAACAACTCACCCACTGTCCAGGAATGTAAATCCAGCATGTGTTGTGTTCTATTTTTTGTTGAAACTCGAAACCAACAAGATGGCATGACTACATTAAACAATTCCACCTGCCATATCACAGAAACACACACCAGGAAGACTTGCTAACAAAGGCCTTTTAGGAGTCATGACAAAAAAATGTGTGACCCTTTTATTATGTTAACTCAATCCCTCCTTGCAAGAATTCTAGTCCTAGTATCATCTTAAAGACAGGGTGTGTGTGTGTGTGTGTGTGTGCAATATCTCTCAATGAGAGCTATATGTATCTCTGAGAAGCAAATGAGCAAGGGGAATAGACCAGTACACAAAACCCAAGAGCACTAACTTATGTACAAGATATAATAGGTAAGAGTAAAATTAAGAAAGTCGCCTTGGTGGAGTAGAGTGCTCTAGGAGCACAATATCTGGCCACTGGAACGAAGGGCATGCCATTTTGCGCTGTTTACGCGGCTCTTCCTCAAGGAAAGGAAGAAGGGCCAGAGAGCCTCTTTTCAAGGCCTTCCTCTTCTCTTTACTGTCTAAAAATAAAAGTTGTGAAACTCTATATAATTGGCCCATATACAGTCCTGTGGGTGATGTCATCATCATCTGTGAATCAAAAAGCCATCATCACTCTACTGGACCAACATCCAACAACTCGCTCCACTCTTCCTCTTGTCTGCAACAACAGAATTTTTCAGATTCGTAAATTTTAACTATTCACAGTGCTCAGCTGCTCCGCAAAACTGATTATAATGTGAATCCTATTCTTTCAATCCTGCTACAATCAGTCCCTTCTCAGCTCAGTGCCCAGCCCAAAGCAGAAGCAACCTTTCATACCGTTGTCTTACCACAAATTGGAAGCACTGGCCTCTTTCTCTGGCTAGGCTCCTGATGGAAACAAACTGGGATGTTTATCAACTAGGTTCTACTTATGCTAAGATATAATGAAATAACTAGAAAGGAAGCAAACCTCAGATTAAAAGGCTTGCTTATAATTATTTTTCAGGAGTTCACAATACAGTAAAAGAAATTAGGCAGAATTAATCAACTTTAATTGTTGCCTTTTTAGAAGTTTGATTTGTTAGATGAGAGTAAGGTGACAGCCAATGACAAAAAGTGTGAAAAATCCTTGGGCAGTGTCTTTATGCACCACAACTATATTCAGACTGCCTTTTAACAAACACATGAAATCTGACTGATTTATAGAATTGTAGTTTCTTTTTAAAACTGGTCTGTCCTTAAGATTATAGTAATGTTGAGTTTAAAATTTTTTAATAAAGAATAAAAACAAAATTTGTAGAGGCAAATTATTATTTTTTAAAAACGGCCCTTGAGTTACTTTCCAATATATCATTAGATGTTCTCATGTCAGGCATGTCTGTAAAAAAACAGTTGAACAAGTTCTAAGCATATTCTCAGTTGAAAAAGTTTTTCCCAAACATATTTCTTATTGTATGTAAAAGCATCTGAGCTCGGGCCTCCCTGGTGGCGCAGTGGTTGAGAGTCCGCCTGCCGATGCAGGGGACACGGGTTCGTGCCCCGGTCCGGGAAGATCCCACATGCCACGGAGCGGCTGGGCCCGTGAGCCATGGCCGCTGAGCCTGCGCGTCCGGAGCCTGTGCTCCGCAACGGGAGAGGCCACAACAGTGAGAGGCCCGCGTACCGCAAAAAAAACAAAAAAAAAATCTGGGCTCAAACATGATTAAATTCAAAACAATTGGTAAGATGACAGGTCTTCCTGTGTTACGTTGGAAAAACATTTAGGCTGTAACATAACATATATCCCTCAAAGACCTAATTCTCAAACCTAGCAAGACCTAATTCTCAAACCTAGCAAACATTTAGGCTGTGACATAAGATATACCCCTCAAAGACCTAATTCTCAAACCCATGGTATATGCAAAAACACATCCCATACACCTTTAAAAATAGACTGAGAAGCAATGTTGGTCTTCCTTGAAGTGCCCATGTAGTAATTTGTGAACTTCTCAAAGTACATACTTTACAGAGACAACCAGATGCAGACAATTCATTGAAAACTATGAGGTCATCTTTAGTAGGAAATCAATGGAAAAAAAGTTTTAACAGATGACAAGTGGCACCCTTAAAACAATTATGTTAAAGGCATGCCTTATGAAAATTATGTCCAATGAAAGTTAAATAGTTAAAGATTTAAAACTTAACCAACAAGTGGAAGTTGATTTAAGATCTCAGCAAATAATTCACATGGTTTAATAAGACTATGAACTACAATATAAATTACATACCACAAACATTACTCTCTGAATTCACCTGAATTTATAGTCTGAATAAGTTATCAGTAGAGTATTATGTTCAAAATGTAAATTTTAAACAAAAAAGAACCTGTTTAGGAGATAGGTTATTCTTGAAGGGCACCTTTGCTTACAGCAGTAAATAGTTCTCCTAAAAATGTGTCATCATACATTTTGAGAAACATATTCTAAAAATATAATTGTGTTAGGAAAGAGGAAGAATAACCTGAGTGCTTAAAAGCAAAAGAAGTAGGCAGCTTGGGTTAGCAAACATGCTGAAAGTGGGCATGTCCCACTGCTGGGGGACAAAGGCAAATTAAAGTCCTACAACTTTTCTTGGGATACAGTGAGAAGAATAAACCAATAAAAGAAACATGAACTGTTCTTTCAACAAGCAAATAAGTTAACACCCAGCACCAGTCGAATGGGAAAAGGGTTGAAAATACATCAAATTGGATTTAGCATCAGCATTTTGAGCTTTTCTTATATCAGTAAGACCCGAGAAGAAGAAATCAAAAGACCTCAATATTCAGACATCAAGGAATATAAGCTTGACTTTTGACATACATTGATCATAGGACCATACATCTCCATTCCAGGTTTACCCAAAACATAATTATGGCTTGATTTCATTTTTAGATGCTATTTCAGAAAACCTATATAATTTTTCAAAGTTGTATGTTGCCATCTGCTCCTGTCATTAATAATCTTAACAGCTTTTCCATGTATGTGAATACCTAAGTGAAAAAAAAAAACCTAGCCTATTTACCAAATCTTTATTTGCATAATATGAAAATTGTTTTTTTGAGATGAGACTTGTCAGAGGCAATATGCAAAGCACATTAAGGGCTTGAGCGAGTCAGACATTTATGGAAATATTTTCCTGCAGGAATTGGCTTTCTGCAACAGTTTTTAATCAAGGGTAACCCTAGGAGGGAGACAGAGTCAAGTGCTGATTCCTGTCCATGTACTTAAATCATTTGTTATGTACATCATCTACAGTACCAAGCAGATATTAGCAGACGACTTCTACATTTTGAAAAGGCTCTCTGATTGCAAACCACATTGACTGTACTTTGACAAAGATCAATCACATTGAAGTTTAAGGCTTATCTAATTTTTTTTTACTGTAATAACAAAAAGCAATATTTAATTAATTAAAAAGAACAGTCTTATTGAGATGAATTATGCCTTTTGGTAAACACACCACACCATAGTAACTGCAAAGAATTTGGGTAGAGGCTTTGACTCTGACTTTTTTTTTAAGCAGGGAGAAGGGATGAGACCCCTCCTTTGTTCCGACTGGAGTTAAGTGCTTTCAAAAAAACAAAAAAACCCCACAAAACCAAAACCCTCTTCTGTTCTACCCTTTCTCCCTATCTCTGACTGTTAGAGGCATGCTACTCTCAAAAGAAACTGGTCAGCGGTTTAAAACTGTTCCAGAAGATCTAGAGGTTCCTGAGAGGTGTCTCATGGAACCGGAAGAAGACAAGAGGTGGGTTCTAGGCCCCCTCCACTCAAAAAAAAAAAAAAGGACCTGGTTAGATAATCTGTGTTTTCTTCATAAGGTATCTTTTTAGGACATCTCACCTTTCTCCATAACCATGCATTTTGTATTTTTTTTCAAGTAATTATTTGAACAGGCTAGTGAAAAATGCATTTACTCTCTTTTGGTAGAATAATATTCAGAATCCAAACTGCTGCAAAAGGAATGATAAAGGACTACTGCTGGATATACAAGCAAACTGGTAGACATTTTCATTCAAGTTAATTTCAGATTGAAACAGCAGCTACTGTTATATACCTATCTCACCAAAGTAATTTCACTCAACCAAAACACTAGTCTCAAATGTTTTATAAAAATTTTAATAAAATGTCATACCTCTGACTAATGTTTTTAAATGCTGCAAAACCAACCAAGACTAAACCCTCTCTTTACAGCATCAATTATTTGGAAGAGTACTAAATAAGACACCATGGAGAGATGGATTTTACTATGGGCTCGGAATTGGTGTAAGTCTTATTTATTATGACAGTTTTACCTGACAGATGACATACGACACAGTATCTCCAGCTTTCACCTTTCTGCCTCCTTGAGAATTTATCCAGAGGGCAACATGTACATGAGGTAGGCTTTTTTTATCAGGATAATCCTGGGGATCCTTTGTCAACGCCTAAGAGAAAAAGAGGGAACAAAAAGCCCCAAACTTTAAAATAAAACCTTTCTCACACTAAACATATCTCTGCTAGAATCACACCAGCCCCATAAACATAAAAATGACAGCAGCTGTATGTAGAAAACACTGCCACAGGATCTTCAGACATTCTATCCTCAAGGCTCCTCTCTCCTTCATTTAGTAACTAATATGACCAGATATAACCCTGAAAAAAAAGAAATATGAGTTTCTGGGCCATGGCACAGAATACTTGGATATAAAGATTAAGACTGTGAATTCAGTCTCCTATGCAGCCTTAGAGTTCCTCTTAATGTCTGCAATTCTCTCACTGAATTAACTGATTAGTTAAGACGGATGGATAACGGTTACTCTGACTTAATGATCTGTTTCTCAAAGGCTTCTCGAGCCTAAATAAATCCCTAAGGCACCAGAAATCACTGGATTTACTCACACTGTCAATTTAAGCTCTCCAAAGGCAGAGTGAATGAGTTTTTAACAGAAAGTAAGCCCCACGAGAGCAGGAACACGTCAGCCTTGCCCACAGCTGCATTCAGAGGGCTCAGAACGATTCTTGGTGTGTAGCAGCAACCAAATGTTTGCGGAAGAAATTATTTCGCTCACTCTGCAATAATTCACTAAGTTCAAGCACTGTAAAGTACTGCAAGATGAATAAGACAGTCACTGGTCCTAAGTCACCTGCCATTAGCAGACGATTCCGCATTCCACAAAAAAACTCTCTAAAATAAGCTACATGTGCCAGAAGGGAGTGGTAAACTAAGTGTTACCGAGAGTTTAGAGAGGCAAAGATTGCTACCATCTGAGAGCAGAAATCACGGAAGAAAAAAGCGAACTGGCACATGAAGGAAAAAATAGATTTTAAGAAAAGATGACGGGGCAAGAACATTCAAGCAGAGGGAAAAAGCAAAAGTTAAAAGCAAGAGGTGAGAAAAAAAAAAAAACACGTCTATTGGACTGGAACTTAATATGCACAAAGGGAAGGGGTGGGTTTCAAAAGACAAGAGGAAGGACAGGGAATAGGGTGCTCCATGTCTAGATCACTTAAGTGTGGTCTGCAGACCCCTGGGGGTTAGCGACACCCTTTCAGGGGGTGGAGAAATCAAAGCTATTTTCCTAATAATACTATCTGCACTGGTGATATAGAAACAAAGGTCAGTAAAGGTGCTGACGCCTTATAAACATGAACCTGGGCAGCAGCACCAAACTGTACTAATACTCATTGTATTCGTCACCATGACACGCTCACAGTTTTTTTAAAGTTCTTGACCCTTGAGTAGAAAGCTAAAATTTTGTGTGACAAAATGGGAAGTATGCCCAAGGCACATCTACAGCATACTCAAGAACGAAGGATGCTCGAGGAAATGCATTTGTGCAACCATCTGAGTTGCAAGCTAAACTAGCTGCCTTTCTCAACCCAATTTTTATTTGAAAGAATGGCAGGCCAACTACTGTTATTCTAACTTGAGTACCTGGCAGACAATCACTCAAAAAGAACCAAGCGAGCCTGCCACTTCAAGGAAAACACCTGACAGTATATATTGCCTATGATAATATTGAAGCTATCAAGCACAAATCAGAATTTTGGAAATTCTGTTTCCACTCCGGTGAGCTTGACAGCTTTCCAATACCTAAAGACTCTTCTGATGAGTAAGAATATTTTAAAATGTGGTTTTTGTTAATATACAATGAGATGTATCAATATTTTGGAAGATCTGTAAAACTCAGGGAACCAACATTTAATAAATTACAAGTGCATAACATCACACATGGGTAAAAGATCCATCAAAGCACCGCACAGATGAAAAGATTTTAATGTAAGAATATGAAAAGTTCATTGATATGGTTTCCTATTTCCACAATACAAATAACCTTGAAGACAATACCACTTCTAGAGTACTGGTGTAGAATCAAAGAAGAATACACACAACTATCTTTAAAAATTACTGAAATACTTCTTTTTCCAACTACATGTTTGTGTGAAACTTGACTTTCTTCCTATGCTTCAACTAACACCACACATCACAACAGATTGGATGCACAAGCAGATATAAGAACGCGGATGTCTTCTACTAAACTAGACATTAACAAGATTTGCAAAATAACACCATTCCTCTGGCTAATTTTTCTTTGTTTTGAAATATACAGTTATTTTTCATGAAAAAATTTTATTTTTGTGGGACTTCTCTGGCGGCACAGTGGTTAAGAATCCGCCTGCCAATGCAGGGGACACGGGTTTGAGCCCTGGTCCGGGAAGATCCCATATGCCGCGGAGCAACTAAGCCCATGCGCCACAACTACTGAGCCTGCGTGCCACAACTACTGAAGCCTGTGCACCTAGAGCCCACGAGCCACAACTACTGAGCCCATGAACCACAACTACTGAAGCCCGTGCGCCTAGAGCCCGTGCTCTGCAACGAGAAGCCACCACAATGAGAGGCCCAAGCACCGCAACGAAGAGTAGCCCCCACTCGCCGCAACTAGAGGAAGCTCACGCGCAACAACGAAGACCCAACACAGCCAAAAATAAATTAATTAATTAAAAAAATTTTTATTTTTGTAAACATATAATGGGTTTACTGATATTTTTAAATAAACTAATAAATGCTTTTAAAACTTCTCAGTTTTAATTTCTAACAGTAAATATCAACATAAGCTACATAAACAAAAGCTCTTGCAGTCCCCAACTATTTTAAGAGTGTGAAAATGTCCTGAGATCAGGAAATTTGAGAACTACTGTAGTAGAATAAAGCAGGTCCTCAAACATGGCTGCACATCCCCCTGTTCTATACACTTTCTAAATCATACACTCAGTGTAGGAGAGTACCTAGAAGCCTCTCTAAGTATTTAAATCTTCTCAAACCTGCATTATGTGAAGTCTTGATTGACTTGGACGGGTAATACTGCATAGAAATTTTAATCAATATAACTCTACTTAAAAAAACCGTTATCTTCTTCAATTGACTATACTTCAGTGCAATGTTAAGAAATTCTGAATTTCATCTGACATACTTTCCAATTATCAGATTGGGACTATTTGGGGATTTCACAGCCTAGTTTCAGAAGGCTTGATTTTTCAAAAAATGCTTCCTGGTGGTTTAGGCTCAAGTTAGCCAGGGCTATACAAATCAGCTGTGAAGTATTTTGTGTTACTTTATGAAACATATTTAAGCTAAAATTGTGGCAGTTCAGAAAAATCACACACAGTGTTTTTCAGTTGCATTTGGCAACAAGGGCTTAAATCTCCACAAAGGTAAATCTCACCACTTCACCACTTCACCCCTCCACCCTACGCTAACCTCCCATTTTCAAGCCCACCAATGCCCACAAAATCAATCTAATCTAATCTAACCTAATCTATATCTTATCATAAGACCATCCACAACCAGTCACATACATGGACTCTTCAATTCCACTCTCCTTTGCAAGCGACAAAATGTAAATACTGATTTACTCACAAGTTTTAAACAGTACAGGTATTCAGACAAATGTTAATTAAGACAGTCACTCTTGATATATAAAAAGCTTAATGTAAACTGACACAGGAATAACTATGATATAGAGAGCCCTTTCATCAGAACTGACTCTACTTTCATCGACACTGAAGAAATTCTTCTTCTTTACTTAAAGAAGTATAAGAGCATGTGACAGTAAATATGTTTGCTAGACCATTAACATCTTGAAAATACCAACCAGGTTTTGCTTATTCTACTTTATATCCCAGAACCTAGCACTGTGCACATAAGACGTACTCCATGTTTGATGAATGGATGATTAAACAGGCAAAGGAATTCTTTTAATGCTCACTGAACAACTATTATTTGCCAGCTACTATGCCAAGTGAAATGGAGAATAAAAGACAGTCGGTTTCAGTTCTGCCACATGAAAATATATGCACATCCCGAGACACACTAATTATTAACTAGTATTGTTAGTAATAATAAATGTCACTTTAAGTTGATAACTATCGAAGCTGAGTGATGGCTACGTGGGGGTTCATGATGTTCTTCTCTTTACTTTTAAGGTTTTTTAAAAAATTTATTTATTTTTTTATTTTTGGCTGTGCTGGGTCTTCACTGCTGTGCGCGGGCTTTCTCTAGTTGCAGCAAGCGGGGGCTACTCTTCGTCATGGTGCGCAGGCTTCTCGTTGTGGTGGCTTCTCTTGTTGTGGAGCACGGGCTCTAGGTGCATGAGCCTCAGTAGTTGTGGCACATGGGCTCAGTAGTTGTGGCTCATGGGCTTAGTTGCTCCTCAGCATGTGGGATCTTCCCAGACCAGGGATCAAACCTGTGTCTCATGCATCGGCAGGCGGATCCTTCACCACTGTGCCACCAGGGAAATCCCTTGTATAAGTTTTAAATTTTCGATAATAAAAACTTCAAAATGGCAAGACTGCACAATGTTCCTGAGAACGCAGGGATGGCCAGTGTGTCCACGCAGCTAGGTTTCTCTGCACACTAGTAACACTGTGCCATCACCCACAGGAGGAGATGACGGACTGGGCCCACTACCCTAGGGGACACGTGCTCAGTGTTCTTTTGCCAATAATGTGGTCATGTTTGGACTCAGCCTTCCAAATTCATGCCTGGAACCCCGTGCAAAAGAGGACTCACATTTCTAAGAAGGTAGACAGTGTCAGGTATTCAATCTGCAGAACTGATACAAAAATTGATCAAAGTAAGACTGAAATAGTAATTCTTACTTATGCAAATTTTTGAGAAAGAGACAAAACAAAATCTGAAAGGAAACCACTTTCAAACGTCCTAAGTGATTCCATGCCAACAGGCATGCACTGCATCACGTAAAGGGAAGAGCTAGCGTCAAGGCACATGTCCTCTTATATTACTTATTTCTAATTTTTTGTACTTTTCATGTATAAATGAATGCCTTCTTTTGTGACATTAAAAACATCACTGTTAAGGAGTAGGAAACAAATGACTTAACTAAGAATAAATACAAATCGTAAGGATACGCATAGAAAATGTTCATTCTCTCTAGGAATCAAAGAAATGCAAATTAAATCCAGCGGTAAAATACTGTTTTGTATCCATTTATGGTAGCAATGTTTTATTTAAATATCACCAATGATATTATCACCAATGAAATGTCACTTCTATAGTACAAGGAAATCTGTGGTGAAACTAGCACACACATTTTGTTTTTATCAATTAGTATCGCTTGTATAAAGCAATTTGACAAGAGACACACAGATACTCAAATCTTTTGACTCAAATATTTTACTTCAAGGAATCTAAACAAAGAAAGTAATTCATCCAAAAGCAAAAAGACAAACGGGGACTTCCCTGGTGGCACAATGGTTAAGAATCTGCCTACCAATGCAGGGGACACGGGTTCGAGCCCTGCTCTGGGAGGATCCCAAGTGCCGCGGAGCAACTAAGCCCGTGCACCACAACTACTGAGCCTGTGCTCTAGAGCCCACGAGCCACAATTACTCAGCCTGCGAGCCACAACTACTGAAGCCCGCACACCTAGAGCCCACGCTCAGCAACAAGAGAAGCTACCGCAATGAGAAGTCCGTGCACCGCAATGAAGAGTAGCCCCTGCTCGCCACAACTAGAGAAAGCCTGTGCACAGCAATGAAGACCCAACACAGCCAAAAGTAAATAAATAAATAAATGTACTTTTAAAAGATCATATAGTAATTTTTAAAAAAGACAGGAACAAGATGTTCAATACAGTTATTAACAATAGCAAAAATAAATAATGTAATAATCAAAAATTTTAATTAAAGATGTAGCAGTGAAATATAAGATTAACATAATGATTTTTAAAGTTAATACAGAAATGTGGGAAAATCTGTATACGTTAAGTGAAAACAAATCTCAAAATAATATACACTGTAATTGCTACCATGTAAAACTGTTTTAAAGAGTAAGGTAATGTGCAAAAATGACTGGCATTACTTTAGCATAGGGGTATTTAGAACGAGTTTTAATTCTAAAACTTCCATTTAATGCCATCATTAGATTCTGTTTCATTAAAATTCTTTTTAGTATGAGTTTTGACAACAAAATTTATGTATCACAAAACGGGTAAAATGGTATTTGCAAAATTACCTTCGGAATATGTAAGGATACTCTGTTTAAATGGAAAAAAAGAAATCTATTACCTAACATCTTGTACTACACAGCACTTTGGGAAACCAAGATTTTCTTTTTCAAATTAGGTAAGAAAAAATATTCCCTGTTTTCAACAACTAAGACTATCCATAAAGAGAAACTATTTATATAGTTTAAGAAAAAAAAAGCACAAGTGCTTTGAATATACAGAAAGCGCTGGCACCACCTTAATTCTAAATAACAACGTCTAAAAACGCCTTCTGATTATAAGTACCCCTAAGGATCACCTTCTGTAAAGTTACACAAACACACGCTCTCTGTCTAAGCTTACAGGCCTGTCCCCCAAACAACTGTAACTTAGGACGACTATGAGTAAGGCAATACTCCCAAGTCCCTGAAACATCAACTACATCACTCCATAGAACCTCTGGACACGAGGCTTCCGTGAGGAACGGAGAGACTAGGCCCCAACTGCAGACAGGGTAGTGCCTGTGGCTGGGCGAGGAAGAGTGGTAAGCTAATGCGCAGTCTGTGAGATGGTCGTTAAGCAGCTTTCATCACTAGCTAGAATTTATTTCAACTGCAAGAATGAGGTGGTTTTTCAACTATCTGAAGGAGGAGAAAAACACATGGCAGCAGCTGGATTCAGCAATAAATGCTACATTTACCTTGTTAATTTCAAACTGGCTCACCGGGACACTGCCATTTAGCACATTTTCTCCAATTTCTATTAACCTCTTCTGAATGTTTTCCACTATAGTGTCCCGGCTTTGATCCGAAAGTATCTGGCCAATGACAAAGCTGCAAAAAAAGAGACGGATTGATTTTTTTAGTATCATACTTTATTAATAAAGGAGAGAAAGGAAGATAAGTGCCATTAGACTAACATGTGGACAAGAGCCATACTAAAAGCTAACATGACAGTTAATGTCCAAAAGCCCATCACTATTTGTTTTCTAACATTAACTCTGTCAAAGGTTTATCAACCTTGGAACATCAGGTTTGCCCTTGAACACACAGACCAGCCCCCTCCCCCTTTTTTTAACGTAGCAGCTAAGGCTTCCCATTGCGTGTGTACAGAGAGCGGTATGAGTTCCATCATATTTTTATGCAATTACAAAAATTCACAAGCAGTTGTGTTCTACTCTTAGGAGAAATTTGAGAACACAAATATTTCACTCTCCTCATAAAGCACCAAGATATTATCTCTGCCCGAGATGACTACAAGCTAGGAAAGTAGGAATATGAAGTTCTTTATGCAAATTTTTTAAAAATCAAAGATTCCAAAGTTTTCTTTCTTCAGCTTTATTATATTTTTCAGTGTTCTCTAACCGTATTGCTATGCCTCAAAAACTTCATGTTATTCTATCAGACCCAAAAAAAAGAGAAAAAAAGAAAAAGAAAAGGAGTAAGGAAGCCAATATTTTATCCATTTCTGAGAAAATGCAGAGCGAGGGTTTGACAGCTGCATTATAATTTGTCAGAAAAAGAACCCTGACAAAAACATTTGTATAGCTTTAATTACTAATACATTTCTAACTCAGAGAAATTTACTTCTATTATGATGCATCTTTTCTTAGAAAACACAAAGCTCAAGAGAACACTCTAATCGAGTCTATACAAAGTAGTTTCATCTTTGAGTACATTTGGGGGCAATGAAGCATTTCAAACTATATTTCATAAAAGGCTAACAGTGACCCATACTCAGATGATCAACTTTGCCTAATCAAGAGTAGTTTTGCAGAAGCAACAAATGCTCAATCTCCCAACTTGAAAGCAAGAAGAAGACTGGAAAACAAGTAAAAAATGCTGACATTCAGCAATACTAAAATTAATTTTAAATTTCACTTTAAAGAAAAACGTCCTTCTATTTTCACAACTGTTCAGGTTCACAAAACAGGAATTATCTGGAAAGATGGTACATAAACTACCTAAGGATTCGTCTTTTTTAAAATGGGTGCTTTATAACTTAATGTGACCCTAAAAACAAACAAATAGGTCTTATCACAACCTTCAGTCCCAGATGTAAAACTAAGGGGTCGGTCATGACATTTATTATTTCTGAGGTACATACAGTATTTGAGAACTAGCACTTAAATTCACCTGAGATTAGTAAGAATCTTTACACACAAATGATATGGGCGGGAACAAAGTCTCACTACATGGCCCACTTTGAATCCCAGAACATTTTAAGCCACAACACGGGGACACCTTAACAGTTATGGCCCTAAGGAGGCACTAGGAACATTCAGGAGCACAACACACTGCACATTCTAAAAGAAACAGTAAAGCAAAACAAACCAAAAACAAGCCAACATCGATGAACCCAACTCTGTAAGCATCTAAAATGTGAAGGCTTACCCTCACCATGAGTTAAAACTCGTAAGATGCATCTTATAGCAAGCATTTCTTACTGAGCGAGTTTGGCTTTTTCTAAGTTTTAACCCATCTGTAAAATTCCACTCCAAATCAGTAAGAACTGTTAATATGCAATGATAACAATAACAAAAAAGAAGTCGTGTCCTTGTGCTTGGCAGAATCAAAGTGTTCTCCACACTGTTAACGCTTCAATTTTTTTTAAAAACAAACAACAAAAGCAAAAATGAAAACTGAACTCACTTTCCAGTGTCTTTAGCAAGATCACACCAATCTCTTCTAACTATATCTAATCCTTTCACCTCCTGTTTGGTGACGTAATTCCCATCCACTGTTGGCTCAACAACCAGAGCAGCGTACTTCTTTTTCTTCAGCAGTAGCAGGGACTTGAAAATGCCATCAATGTCTATTTCAAGTAGTTTATACAACTTATTCACTTCACTTTTCACCTGTGAAAATTTCAACCATTAATGCTAGCTTCTCAAACATCTAATAGGGAGAAGATGAACATGCTGCAAATTCCCAAGAGTTCATCTAAACAAAACTAGAAGTCACATAAGACTAGAAGGCACTCATTCAGGTTATATAGAACACGGTATTATGCTTGGTATGATGCAAGAACTTTGAAAAAGCACAGGAACAAAAACAGATAAAAAGATAAACAAAGAGACAATAATATAACTATGTCACCCCACTCAACCAAAGGACAAAATTGGCAGTGTCAGCCCCAGGAAATTTATGAAGATTATGAAATACTCTGTTTCGAATCTAAAAACTAAATGCGTAAGTACTTACCTTCAAACTACTGACTTAGAGATTAGATAGCCCAACAACTAGATACATGGCCAGTAAAACTTTGACTATTAAAATAATGTCTAAGATCTCCCTGTACCTCCCATAGCACCTTGACTTTAAGCAAATAACTACCTGCTGAACAAATATATGAAACAGCCACCTGCTCTTTATTGATAGGGTCATGGCACAGACCATCACCTCTAGGGAAAATGCACAACTTTTCAAGGTCCAATGAGTACAATATGCCAAGCTTGCTCTTAAGTAAAGACTACAGTTCAAATTTCAAGCATTTTAGGGGGGAAAGGCAGGAAGCTGTTAGCTTGTAAGATGGTACCTTAGTTTTAGTTTATTGGGACAATATCTTAACATAGCAAGTGCTCAAAAAGCACTTGCTAATTGTGAACTGCAATTAGGAGGCTACAAATGATTACTTTTAAATGTCCCTTTGACTTTTCAAATATATTTTAAGTACTCCTGTAAAAATTATAGATATATGTATATATGTTGGTAGGTACTTATCCATATCTATCACTGTATAAAATGCATCTCAATACTACTAGAGACATAATTCTCCTTAAGAATGACAATGTGATAGGTACTAATGTGGTCACATCTTAAACTTATTAAACTTAGACTGTTTTCAAAGGTATAACATACCCAACACTTAAGGAAAAACCAATTTCCTTTGAATTTTGCCCTCAAAACAAACAACTGGAGTAGAGGTTAAGAAATATAACAGAGGATGAAGAATCGAAGGCACTAAGTTTATTATTATTTTCAGAAGGGCACAGATGTACAGAAACTGGAATTTATGATGTTCCATGTTAGAAACAGAATTCACAAAAGCAGGTTAAAACAGATAGTTTTATAACATTATCTCACCTTGTTTCCCAATTTAAACACTTCTTCCAGATTGGTGCTATTGGTGTTGATCATAATTGAATCTGTATCTCCATAAATAACTTCAAGATTCATCTAATGAAAAGCAAATATCATAAAAGTTAACAACAAAAACACTGTGACCATCACGCACCCAGTGAAACTCAAGATTTTCCATACTATAGAAACTACAGGTTCCGGATGATTTTTCAAGAGTTTACGTTTCTTCTTACCCATATTGTCACTGCACAATCAAAGACTAAGCCCCAATAAACCAGAAAGGCAAGCACTGCCATATTAAGAAAATCTCCCTAATTTTCTTACAACAGAGAGTGGAGTGGCAGGGGAAGTATCTAGTTTCAAAAAGATAAGAGACTAGGAAAGGGGGGGTCTACCACTGTCCCACATGCTTCGCGGTCATGGCAATTTATGAAGCAGAAACAAAATGGGTTTTTTCAATTCAGGGGCACAAATCCGTATTAAATTCTTAACAGTTTCAAACAGTATTTAGTAGAATATGAAGTGTCAAAAAAATCAATCATAACAAACAACACTAGAGCACATACAGTATAAAGGCCTGGAAGTAAGCTCTAATTAGCACTGTTACTAATTTGCTAGAAACACTCACATATAGGCTTCAAGCAGCGGCTAGATCATATCAGTGTTAGTAAAAGAAAAAGGCTATAATCCATTAGGAGGGATTATAAATATAAACTAGGCATCCTAAGAAGTCATTCCCAGTCTGGGTTACAATTTTCCTTGAATACAAAAACGTCACCAGGTATGATATCTAAGAATCACTGTATGATGAAAATGCTCAGCATTACCTTCTGTACCATGTCTTTCGTATGCATCAAAATCTAAATGAAATAAAAAGTCAAGATTAATGCATTATATAATTACAAAAACCTAAATATATGCTGACAGAGATAGGTAACCCAATGATTTGTCATTCCCATATATTTTTAAAGCTCTTGATGGTTTTCTAACTACAACCCTCAAAACAACATCATCAACGTAATCTAAAAATCAGTTTGCCTCTACACTGACTATTAGGCAGAGATACGTGAGCAGATTTGCTGTAAAGATCTATGTAAGATCTATGTAAGCAGATCTACATAAAGATCTATCTTTAATAAATATGAATAAAATACCCTGTTATAATATGGCATAAAGGCAAACTATTCTTGCTATTAATATTTAAATAGAACTACATGGCTAACAAAAAGCTTGACCAAGCATTTCAAATCCAGCAATTCCTACGGTATTCAGGATCTTAATTTTAAAAGTTAAAAAAAAATATGTAGATCTTTACTATATATCCCTGGAGCTAGTACAGTGCCCAGTGCAAAGGTGAGGCTCAATAAACATTCAGTAAATAAAGACAAACAGATACAGTAGATAGTATCTGTAGATCGGTCTGTCCCCAGGCCTACGCAGCTGTAAGACTAGAGACATACAGGTTATAATGTAGTTGTAAATAAAAACAGACATAAATTATCTTGGACTAGATCAGAAGTAAAACATATTTTACAAATGAAGGCCTCTTCAAAGGAGTAATACAACATCCTCAGCACTCAGCATATGTGTGTATGTGTAAAATATATGGGCAAGACGCTCTGCTATGAGCATCTCGTGCATTTCTTCATTTCATTCTCTAAGGGCCCCAAGACAGCCACTATTAATACCGTTATTTGTTAGATGCAAAAAACAAAGAGAAGAGAATTAATTTCTCCTAGTAAGTGATAGAGCAAAGATACAAACACAGGCGCTCTGACTGCAGAGCGTGGGGCCTGAGTCACTGCACGCTATTGTTTCTAGACAAGCATGCATCTTTCAAAGCATCAATCTAAACCAGAAGTCACCCTTCCAATGACCCAGATAGAAGATTTACTTCATTTATATTTCTTTTCCCTACCTCCAAGAGTCTTTCTTGTCGACTAAGCTCAAACGTCATGGTGTTTCTGTCCTTCTTGTCCTTTATATTACAGATCCCTGTAAATCCTGGCCTTTGAGTGTCTTTTATATCTACCCCTTACGTTCCATTTCCATTGCCCGCCTCCTCTGTAGTACTGTCTCCCAATGTTGTGCATGAGTTCAGTGTCACATGTTCTTGGGAAAGGAAGACCTTCCCCTGCCCTGGGGGTGGTGAATACTGATCAGGCTAACCAATGGTTTCCATAGTGGCTGTACAGTGGAATCACCCGGGGATCTTTTAAAAAAATGCCAAGAGCTGGCCCCAGCAATTTTTTTAAACAGCTCTCAAGATTATTCTTACCTTGCAGGCAGGGTTAAGGACCACTGGACTAAGATAATCATGGTAATCCCAATCTTTTTTTTAAGTTTTTTTTTTTGATGTGGACCATTTTTTTTAAGTCTTTATTGAATTTGTTACAATATTGCTTCTGTTCTATGTTCTGGCCTTTTGGCCGCAAGGCATGTGGGATCTTAGCTCCCCAACCAGGGATTGAACCTGCACCCTTGCACTGGAAGGCGGAGTCCCAACCACTGGACTGCCAGGGAAGTCCCTGGAAACAGTTTTTAGCTGACAGTTTGTCCCCTACCCAACTAGACCACAAGCTCCTGGAGGTCAGAGCACATGTTTGCGCTTCACATCTAACAGGCACTCGAAAAACTGTTGGCTAGTTGACTGACAGGTCTCATAGTAATCCCAATCACTCTTCTACTAGACACTAAAATCCAGTTAACTCATAAAAAACATTCACTCTCTTCCACTTCATCTTCATTTATTAACATATAAATTACAGGGAAATGCACTGTGGGAGAATACCTGGCAATTCCTTTGGGAAAAGGGCAATAATGAGATCAACCCAAGTCAAGTTAATCATAGTGAGGACAAAACTACTTATCATGAGTTCTCTTCACCCTCTGCCCCTTCCACCTTGCTAGGCTTGGCTTTCCTCATCACAACGGACAACCCCACCAGGTAAGCATTCCCTGGTAAGTACACCACCTCAGGAGCAATCTGTCAACCTTTGACTCCAATTCCACATATGCACTAACGGATTTCTTCTGCTCTCCTTTTGCACTGTGAACCAAACCTACTATATCATCCCTAAGTGCACCTCCAACATGAAGTGTCGACGTTCACCTTTCAGATCCACCACCCACCCTCATGCTGTCCTTCCACCAACTCACAACCATTTCCACACACAATTTGAGGGCTGCTACTAAAATGAGTTCCCCTTTGGTGGCAGAAACCTCTCAGCGGATGCTTTGCAAAAAATGATAGGAAACTAAGCAAACTATAAAGACTATACATACCGCAACTGCTTTTTTCACCTAATACTTTATTTTAGAGATTATGCCATACCCACACATAAAGAGCTGCCTTATTCTTTTTTTAACGACTACACAGTATTCCATTGTACGACTCAAGCATGATTTAACTAGTGCTCTGTTAATGAACGTAGGTGGTTCCTAATCCTTACCTTCATAAACACACTTTAATAAATAATCCTTATATACATGTAATTTGCCAATCTGCCAGTAATGAGATAAACTCCTACAAGAGGGCTTATTGGATCAAAGGTTGTGTTTTTACATTTTTGATAAATATAGCCAAACAGGTCTCCAAAGAGGTTGTACCAACTTCTGACAATACTTTTAACCACCATCTTTCCTGTGGGTTACCAAACTCTTATTATCTAGCAGAGGTCCTGGTACATGGTAGCTATTAATGAATATCTGTAGAATGCTGAATGAATAATCCTGAGGAGTAGGCGCTATTATAAACCCCATTTTACAGATGAGGAAAACTAGGCTCTACGATTTTGCCCAAAGTAACAGAGCTAATCAACAGCTTGATCTGGAAGCTGGACCTTATGTCTCATTTTCTTTTCATTGTGCTTCACTGCCTTGTTAAAAGGTCCATACCACATGAATGTTCTGGAAGCCAACAATCAAAAACTTATATATTACAGATATTTTCCCCATTAAGGAAATGCATTTTTAAAAAAAGCCACAGGTATCCTGAAAGGTCTACTGGACACAAGGTACAGTGATTACAAGATAACCGTTCATAAGTTCACTTCAAAGTGACAAGCCTAATATTAAAGCTACCCATTCTGACAGAAAATCACTTTCTAAGTGCCAGCAGCTAGAACACAGGGCTATAAAGGCTTGCTAAATTCATTAATAAGGCAGTCTGCAGTTATCTGATTTCACAGCAACACCTGCATATTTATCTACTCATTACCAATTGGATGATGGAATTTTTTCAAGCACATTTCAAAAATCTGCCAACTTCAAGTGTAAAAAAATAAACTTTGTGGTTAATTTTTCCCTTAACAAAGTACAGCTGTTGAGAATAATTGTTCAAGATCTTACCCTGTAATGTCAACTGCAGCAGAACAAAGAGTATTTAATTAGCAAATCTATCCAGTAATTCAACACCTATTATATAAAATGCCTTCGTGATTTTATTCAGGATAATTTGCTAAGAGGGTTATTACTGACATTCAGATGGAATTTAAAATTCCTACGCAAGTCGAGTCATAATAGCAGTAATGATCTCCCCAATCAGGAGATTCGGTGTCACACAAGGCTCTTGCAATGCAGCAGCCGATTTCCTGACTTCTTAATTCCTGGGCTCAGCTCAGCGAGAGCCCTTCATGCCGGTATTTCAGTCAGCAATACATCTTTAATGGAACTCTATTAAAATAACTAGAACAAAAATGACTTTTTTTTTGGTTAAAAAGAATGACAGCACTGCCATCATATCAATCATTGCAGGCTTTGCAGAGCAGTGCCATTGGGGGAAAAGAGGAGGGGGAAACAGGAAAGGAGTGGGGCTGGGGGTGGGGAGAGCAGTCATTAAAATAACACGAAAAGGTGTTTTAGCCCCAGTCTGAGCCTCTGAAGACTGGGGAAGGATGGTGAGGACTAAAAAGGAAATGTGAAGTGTATTTCAAAAATTGCTTCCTAAAGAAAATAATGTGTTCAGAACCACACCCATGCTGCGGTTTACTAAGCACAAAGCATGTTTGTCGCACCAGGATAAACAACAGCAGCCACCTAAGACCAACCACGACTGAGGTGTGTGGTTACAGGTTCTCCTAACAAGGCCAGGGTCTTTATTTTTTGTTAGAACAGAATACTAGTGTTTTGCCATGCATGCATTCAAAGGTTATAAAATGATTTTAATGGTATTACAGACTAAAACAGTGCCTTTTTTTGGGGGGGGGCTCTGTTGGGTCTTCGTTGCTGTGCGCGGGCTTTCTCTAGTTGCAGCGAGCGGGGGCTACTCTTTGTTGCGGTGCGCAGGCTTCTCATTGTGGTGTCTTCCCTTGTTGCAAAGCACGTGCTCTAGGCGCACAGGCTTCAGTAGCTGTGGCACGTGGGCTCAGTAGTTGTGGCTCGCGGGCTCTAGAGCACAGGCTCAGTAGTTGTGGCTCACGGGCTTAGGTGCTCCGTGGCATGTGGGATCTTCCCAGACCAGGGATGGAACCTGTGTCCCCTGCATTGGCAGGCAAATTCTTAGCCACTGCGCCACCAGGGAAGTCCCAAACAGTACTTATCAATATTAAATGAGAGAGAAAACACCAACTTCCCACAGTTAAAAAAAATAAAATTTCAAGCTCTTACTCCAAAAGCATACATCTATTATAGTAATATCTACTAACAAGAAACCCACTTTGATATCTGATGCAGAAACTAAACAAAATGGGAATCTTCTAAGATAAGAAAATGCTGGGTTAAGGTCAAATTCGAAACAAATAACGCACGAACAGAATGACAAGTGAAATCTCAAATGGCTTTAGGATTCTTCTGTTACTGATGACATAAAATTAGAAATAAACTGGAAACTTTCTGTAATACATTAGCATAATAGGGGTAGCAACATGAATGGTTTTGAAGGATGGGGAAGAGAAAAGTAGAAGAAATACAAATATTATGATATTTGGTAATCCAATCATTATCTAAGCTTTCCTTATTCCCAGTTTCAGCAGTTTCCAAGCAGGACTCGGTGTTACTCAGTTCTCCTGCTTGGCAAACATCTTTTATTTCATCTTCATTATATTAGATCGCCTTTTTCCTATTTTCCTATTCTCTGTTATTCTTAGATATGTGTCTTCTCTCTAAGATGTTCAGGGAGCAAGGGCTATGGATTTAATAAGCACCCTACTTTCTGTCTCCTCCATTCCCATGACACTGGGCTCTCTACTGCCTTTAAACCTTAGCTTTACGTTCTTTAAAACTGCGATAATACTACCACCTAGTTCCCAGAGCTAGGTGGTAATAAGAAGAACTGTACGCTGAAAACATGCTTTACAAAGATAAAACGTTATACAAATACGAGTTAAAAAAACTAAAAAGTCAGGGGTCTGAAATCTGAGTACTGGTTTAAAACTGCCAATTACTAGCTAAGTGATTTGCGAACAAGTTGGTTTCCCCCTCTAGGTCTTAGCATCCTCATTTATAAAATTAAGAGGTTGGGATTCCTCCCAGATCTAAAAATCTAGAATCCAAGTTTGACAAGTAGCAATATCTCTTCCTTATATATGGCTGCTTTGACTTTGTACCACATTCATTTCTTTAGTGTTATGAAAAGGAGGCACTAATATATCCAACAAAGACAACTATCATTGTAAGACTATATTGCCATATTCTAGGTTGCTTCTGAAGGCCACCTGGTCGTAAAATAACTAGAAATACATAAGCTCTCACGAGTTGTCTGCATATAACTTTATGCACTTCATTTAAGTGGGTGGGCACATTTACAGTATATAAAACATCTGACACCTTGTCTTGAGATAACCCTGCTCCCCTGCTCCGGGAGAATACACGCACACCTACACACACACACACACACACACACACACACACACACACACACACACACCAGTGTTTCTCGTCCTCAGAACTACTGACATTTAGGCTGGATAATTCTTTGTCATGGAAGGCTGGCCCTGGCCTCTACCCACTAGATGCCAGTAGCATGCATGCACACGCATATGTGTGCACAGACACACACATACACTCTTCAGTTGTGACCAAAATTTTCTCCAGATATTGCCAAATGATTCCCGAGGAGCATAACTGCCCCTGGCTGAGAATCAGTGATATTATACTGATAACTCAACATTTTCTCTCTCCAGGCCCATATTCAATTGTCTGTCCCACAAGCATTTATTCTAAATCCCAACCATCTCCTCCAAACCTTCACCAGCTCCAAACATAATAAATGGCCCCTCCAACTAAAACATGAAGTTCCTTTATTTTACAAGGAACTTCACACCACTAGAAAAGCCTCTCTGGCCTCCCCAATCCAATGATACTAATGAGAATGTTAGTCCAATGTAGCCCCCAAATTATTCTGTGTAAATCACAGCATACAACTCTATTAGAAAAGGTAAGATTAAGAAACTATAAGCAGGGGCTTCCCTGGTGGCACAGTGGTTGAGAATCTGCATGCCAATGCAGGGGACACGGGTTCGAGCCCTGGTCTGGGAAGATCCCACATGCCGTGGAGCAACTGGGCCCGTGAGCCACAACTACTGAGCCTGCGTGTCTGGAGCCTGTGCTCCGCAACGAGAGGCCGCGACAGTGGGAGGCCCGCGCACCGCGATGAAGAGTGGCCCCCGCTTGCTGCAACTAGAGAAAGCCCTCGCACAGAAACGAAGACCCAACACAGCCAAAAATAAATAAATAAATAAATTTATTTAAAAAAAAAAAAGAAACTACAAGCAAATTATAAGCAGAGATCATGTCTTTGCCATTAAACCTAACACAATGCCTGGCAGGTAGCAGTAATTCAATGCATATTTATTTCTCAGGCTCTAGTAAAAGGAGGCAAACCCAAGTGGTCCAGCGTGAGAAGAAGAAAAGAAGCAAAGCCATGGATTGATAAATGCACCTCCACAACGACAGGACCCTAAAGCTGGTTACAGGAAGCAGCTATTAAACCCACACACAGCACACATTTAAATGCTAGCTCTTTCCATGCAAGAAATGAACAGTAAATCAGTTTTAATTCCACCTTCAAATACAATGCATGTTAAATAAACAAATATTCACTGAAGAGAAATTAATTTCTACCCCAGTGATAAAGGCCCGTTAATTATAAACTTGACTGAAACAGTGTACCTCTCCCATACAACTCGTTTCCAGATAAACTGATTTTGTTTTAAATCCTTAATTTACAACATAACCTTCTGATAGCTCATGTGTAAGGAATATAAAACACGTTGACTAAACAAAGCTTTCTGAAAGGTTTCCCCTCCCCAACAGACACATTTAATGATATTTATGAGTATCTTTCAATTACTGCCGTAAAATCTGACAGGGCCCTAATTTTGATCTAAAAAATTAAAAAACCACAAACTACGGCGCTGAATATGTGAAATGAAAACTGAACTTCTCCCTTGTCTTCTAATTTCTTGCCCTAAAATATTTACTCATCTTGTGGATTTTTAAAAATCCACTTTACATTTTGACTTTTAAAAAACTGTTTTCACCTTCAAAGAAACCTTCCTTTCACAACATTCTTATGCTCTATTCCTCGTCCACTCCAACTTCCAGTCTAGAAACTCACGTCTTATATGTTTCACTCGCATATATGTGCACTATTGCCATACGTGGGATTATACCTGACACAGGAGACTGCAGAGCTTGTAGAGCTGGTTTTAAAGCAAACTTGAGCCAAATCTACTCACAGACACAAGAGTTCAAGTACGAGCCTACATTCTTAAATATTAAATTCTCAGGGGGAGAAAAAAAATCCCTCAGACAACAAGATTGAAACTAGAGCAGGAGATATTAACCTAAGGTCAAGAAATCTGAAAATCCCCGAAACTGTAAGGAGAAATTTGAATGTGTGCCTATATGCATTTTTCTAGGAAAAGGGTCCATGTGTTTCATCAATTTTGAAATTTTGATTCATTTAAGTATAAGTATCACTGAAGATGTTCCAATTAGCCATAAAAATAGAGCTTTCTGATTTCCTGGAATTCACATAATGTCCATGAGACTAGAAAAACCCCACCCAAAGGTCTTGCCTCTTGCTTTGGAGCTGGGTATTTTCGGCCCCTTCAATGTATTTCCCTCACAGAAGAACACAGACATGTCAAAAGGCACCAAGATTTGGTTCCCTGATTGACTCCTCACATAACTCATCTGGGGAGCTAATGAAGACACGGCCAAACTATGTCCGCCCTGTAGTGAACATCGGCACTCAGGCAAGTTTCGCACAACCTGATGAAAACTGACTCCAAGTGTCTTACTTCAGTAATCACTTAGACGGAATGAATTTTACATTAGTGGGATCAAGCATGCACCAAGCCTCAGTGGAAATGAAAAGGGCTTATAGTAATAGGATTTATAAATCCACCCATTAGGTTAATGGCTAAATGATTTACATGTAACTTTCTCCCCCACCCCGCCCTCCCTCACCCTTTAACTCAGTAAAAACTATGCTTGGCATTTTCCACTGCAGTGCCATACACAAACGAAATAGCCTTTCTATTTTGGGACATTCTAATTTCTAATAATGGCTTGGGTAGCTACCATTAACTCTTTCAAAGCACAAATAATTGACTAATAAAATTAAGTATTCTATAAGGCCTGAAAGTGCTTAATTGATCATAATTGTCTATTTGAGAAGAAGGCGTCAGGCTGGCTATGCTCAGATAATGAAGTTGGGCAATTCTGAAGCACTGCAATCAAGATAATACTTATGGCTAAAAAGGACATTAGCATTTTCCAGAATCTGCAACATTTTCTTTATAACTGAGGTCATGAGAAAATGTGACGTTAGCCTCACTCACGTTAGGCCTCACTCTGAGCTCCTGGCCCCCACAAATATCAGATTTCAAAGGATGCCACTCATCATTACTAAGCACCTGGCCTGAAGCTCAGCCGTGGAAGAGGACCTAGCTGGTGGTCCGGAGGACAACCTCAAGCTGCAGTGACCAAGGCGCTGCTGTCACCATTTTGATGGAAGCAATGTTAATTTCCAGAAAGCTCAAGATTAGTGTGTGACAAGATAGTCATGGGGCTGTCCTTCATTATTCTCTGCCTCCAGGGAGGTCAGAGGAGGGAGAGCTTTTTAAGCTCAGTACCTGGAGGGGACGGGGGGTGGGGGGAAGGGACGGCTCCCTCCCTCAGTCCCAAGGCTAAACACAAAATTCTGTTCTATAATGACCATACTTTCTACATGCCCTCCCACAGCAACTCTATTTCTTATAAAATGGTGTCCCAGGCTTCCCTGGTGGCACAGTGGTTGAGAGTCCGCCTGCCGATGCAGGGGAAACGGGTTTGTGCCCCGGTCCGGGAAGATCCCACATGCCGCAGAGCAGCTGGGCCCGTGAGCCATGGCCGCTGAGCCTGCGCGTCCGGAGCCTGTGCTCCGCAGTGGGAGAGGCCACAGCAGTGAGAGGCCCGCATATGGCAAAAAAAAAAAAAAAAAAAAAAATGGTGTCCCATGCCCACCCTCTTTTTATTAGAAGTTCAGAAAACAGATTCTAGGAGCTAGCTATGATTAAAATATGGAGGGCTCCCACTACAAAGAAAAATCTTTCAGAAAGATGGTCTCGTTCTGGGGAAATGTGATTGTGTCCACCTGTCCAGAGATACATGCATTGCACACATACTCAGGCATGCCTCCAGAATGTCTCTCTACATTTAAGGATCAATCAAATAATGTGTTCCCATTTATCAAACACTTTTTCTCCTGTCCCATCATCCTCTATGCTTTCTTTGGGAAGAACTCAGAAAATTTTGAAAGAAAGATAAATACCAAGTTGAGAAAAGTTATTTAGGATGGAGATGCAGAATACGGAGAGGACAAAATATCAACATATAAGCTATAAAAGATGTGGCTGATCACTGTTATGGAAAAAAAAATCCCCTTTACTTCTGAACTTCATTTGCATTTCTACTCTCTAATCTGGCCAAGGCTCAAGAATCTGATATGAATTCTAGGAAGCCCTGTTATTTTCTTTTTGTTTAGAACCTCAAAAAAGAAGTTATCATTCACTCATCAACAAGTATTTCCTGAGCTGTTCTTATGTGCTAGGTAAAAGGAACACAAAGGTGAGTGATTCAGACATGATTCCTTCCCTCTAGAGCATGTAATATCTAGTGGAGAGAACCAAATAGGCAACTGAAAAAAAATATGCATACATAATAGGGGCCTCTGCGGTGGGAGTTAGAGAAAATTCCTGAAAGCAGATTGTCAATAAGGGGAAGGTGAGCTATACGGAATAACAGGATAAGGGGGACAGGGGAAGAGTGTGAAGATCCAAAGGACAGAGGGGAAACTCAATGGTGATTGAAGAAAATTAAGCTTTCAAAAAATTTTTTTAAGTTTTTGTTTGTTTGTTTTTTGCCACAAGAAGAAAATAAAAAGTATGGCTGAGGCTAGAATGCTTGGGAAAGTTGGGAGAGGGCAGGAAAGAGGCCCAACTGTGAAGGGCCTCATAAGCCACAGTAAGGACTTTTAAGGAGGGACAGAATCAGATTGATAGTTTAAAGAGGTCTCTCTGGCTATAAAACTTGTGGAGAATACATGTGGAGGAGTGGGGGCAGGGGTAGCATCCAGGAAGAAGTAATGAGGCTTGAATAACATAATAGTCATTGCACTGGAGAGAGAGAGAGTCATGGGTATTTAGGAAGTGGAATCTACAAAACCGGGCAACTGGCTGGATTTGGGGCACGAGGAAGAGACAGGAGTCAAGGATGATACCCACATTCCTGGTTTAACAACTGGGGAGGCAGCTACTCATTGAGATAGGAAATCCGGGAAGGGGAGCAGAGGCAGAGCGTTTTGTAGCTGATGAATATGCTATGCCTGTGGACAACTCAGTGGAGACCACAGGGAGGCAGGTGGAAGCAAGGATGCTCAATAGAGGGGATGTGGCAAGTTTCAGATGCAAGAAATCCAATGCTCAACAGAGATGCAATATATGAATAAATCAAAGCAATGGCAGCGGGCAGACAATAACAGAGCCCATCAAAACAGATGGCACAGTTCATGATGGGGAAGCAGGAGAAAACCGAGACGAGGCAAGCTGGCACCCCAACCACAGTAATGGTGCTCCGTGGGTCTCCTGATCCCTCATTCCTCCTCCAGCACCTTCCTTTCCCTCCCATCTATCAAATCTCCGTTCTTTCTGTCACAATTGGCAGGTGTCACACAAACCAGTGGCCACTGGCAAATCTGACGCAGGCTGCCACAGTCAGACAGCGAGGCACCACACGCTGACCTTTAACGAGAACGATCCCAACAGGTGGCTAGCGCCTAACACAAATAATTGTATTAAGCCTCTGAACAAGGTCAGAAAGGGGGAGCACCTTGCCTTTTCATGAGCAACCAAAGCAGCTACCAGCCGCGGCTCAAGAAACAGCAAGCAAAACCTCTGCGGAGGCTCCCCTCCTTGAGGCGGCGATGGGCTCAACAGGAAGACGGAACAGCAATCAATTCACTTCACAAGGAAAGAGCCTCCCATTGCTCCAACATAACCATCCTTTTCCTGCCTCTCTTCTGCATTTGGGAGCGGGGAGGGCTCCTCCCTTATGTCAAGATTGACGCCATTTGTTAGCAGTTCCGGTTCATAGTCAGCCAAGAAAAGAAAAGGAGTGATGGGGGAAGGGCTCCCCTGTTTCCAAATAATATTCTCCACACCCTTTGAGAGAAACTAAGTCATAAGTGATTAATTCAATTGCCTTTGTCACTGATTTGATAACATCAAATATCTCAGAGTTCTCATGGACCTCTGACCTCAAAGCTAGCCACTGTTTTGACAGAACAGACAGCTGTAGCTCGGGAGTGGGAGGAGCCTGTGGAACCTCCTGAAAGAAGAGCACCTCATCAGGGCCCAGAAATTCCACTGTGTGGGAAGAAGCCAGGAGCCTGCGACCTGCTGTAGGACCCCATGTGCCAAGCTACAGCCTTTCTCCCTGACCTTTACATACAAAAAAACAAAAACAAAAACAAAAACCTTTCTTTCCCCTGGAGACAACCTCCTCTCCTCCCACCCTCTTAAACCTTGTGACTGCAGATGGCATGGCTAGGATGAGCCACAAACCACTGGCATGTCGGTCCCCAGATAAAAGAATCCAAGCAGTAGATCAGATTGCTGTCAGCTGCAAACGAGCCAGCACTTCAGCTGCTTCACATTCTTTATTTTTAAATGGCAGGATGGTCTCAAGGGCATGGTGGCCTGTCACACAAGAAGAGAATACAGATTTTAAAAGACAAAACCAAAACCCTTGAGGGTGCGCAGACTCACCCAAGATTGAGAACTGAACAAGCACTTTAAAAAAGGGCATACAGCAGCCTTTTACAAACCAGTTCTGAGTGTGTTTCTCTTAGTGACTTGGTGGGAGAAAGCTGACTACAGGACAACAATAAAAAAATCTAACTACAGATCAGTTCTTACTCAATGCGACTAACAGATTAACTCTCCTGCTACTAATTTGGAAAATACTTATGTTCAGAACTCTGAATCCAGAGCATTAAAATATTGGGATGTGCCAACCAATAACAAAGTTACCTACTCAATCAGCCCCCAAAACCAAAAGCATGTAAAATTAAATATAAATCAATAAAATTTAAAGAGGATGGTTAGGGAGAACTTACCTATGCAGAATACAAAATGTGTTTTCTTTTTTCCCTATACAACCACCATCACCACCAGATCATTCTTAACTAATTCTTAGAAGCTGAAGACCAACTTGGATTTTGATGTATAAACTGCTTTTGACGATATTCCGTTTTAAACAGATAAACACTTTAAAAAAAAATGCAAGCCAAAGACACCCTTTTGAGAAGCTAAGAAAACAGATGTGGAAGCCATTTGTTTAGATGAAGAGGAATTTTCGCTTTTATAGGAATACAATGATTCATGAAGAGGAAAAAAGTCTGTCATCAAGTTTACTTCAATAGATACTGTTGGGTTGGAGGGAGCTTTCTAAATATGGCATTGCTTTTCTTCACATCTCATCTCTCCTGAAATATCTCAAACTACCACTAACAAACATTACTTTTATTGTCTTTGTTCTTTTAAATTTTCTGCTTAGTTAATATATCGTGCAGGAGAAAAAAACCACAACGCTGGTACTACAGCATTACATACTTGCTTTTCGTGCTTAGATAGCTGAACAAAATACCTTCTGCTTTAGGGATTCATCGAAAACAAGCTAGCTTGAGATAAAGCATTAGGAATACAAGAACCCTCGACAAGAAGTTCGGAAAGAACAGCTCTCCTTAACCCCAAAGGAGATGAAATTAAAGACTAGTGAAGTCCTTCTAAGAACTTCTGGCAAAGAGGAAAATCTCCTTTCTTGATGTGTCTGTTCGATGGAGATGTCAAGACAAACTAAAACAGGAAGAAGAAAAAGGGCACTGCGTTCAACCTGGGCAAATGCATAAGAAATTTCTCTCCTTCCATCCTGTCTGCCACGCCCACCTGCTTCCATCCTCCCTTCCTTGTCCATCGCCAGCTCCCTTCTCTGTGGGTCTACAGGCCGTCTCCATGTTAAGAGGCACAAGGTCTGCAAGGAAGGGGTGAGGTACTTACCTTCCACATTCCTCTGCCTCAACAAAAAGACGGGGCAAAAACAGCCAATGATCCTCAGGGTTTTTTTGTTTGATAAACAAACAACCCCCCCCCCACAATTCCCTACCCCTTAAGATTCTGCTATGATCTCAATCAATAACCACAAGGGAAAAAAATCTCTTTTCTGCAATATCCCCATCTGCCAATATTTTGCCACATTACTTTCTATAATTTATATTTCAAAAACAGATGTTTGAACCCATCCCAAATATAACAACATAATTTTAAAATTTTTATTTATTTATTATTTTTGGCTGCGTTGGGTCTTCGTTGCTGTGCGTGGGCTTTCTCTAGTTGCGGCGAGCAGGGGCTACTCTTCGTTGTGGTACGTGGGCTTCTCAGCGCAGTGGCTTCTCTTGTGGCGGAGCAAGGGCTCTAGGCATGTGGGCTTCAGTAGTTTGTAGCACGTGGGCTCAGTAGTTGTGGCTCATGGACTCGAGAGTGCAGGCTCAGTAGTTGTGGCTTGCAGGCTCTAGAGGGCAGGCTCAGTAGTTGTGGTGCATGGGCTTAGATGCTCCACGGCATGTGGGATCTTCCTGGACCAGGGCTCGAACCTGTGTCCCCTGCATTGGCAGGTGGGTTCTTAACCACTGAACCACCAGGGAAGTCCCTAACAATGTAATTTTGAAGATGCATTTTCAACTGCACAAACTTCCTCTATGAGCTATGGCTCAGTCTCTGAACCTCCTTCATGGTCTATAAAATTCTGTATTGGTGTATATGTGAACATTTTTCTGGATAAAGAATCCACAGCTGTCACCCAATTCTCAAATGGGTCACAGCCCCAAAAAGATTAGCCTCCCTTCCAAACTTGGACAGATTTTATACTTATGTTGAATCAGTCTTAAAACTATAGTAAAGAGTTGCCTGGTATATTTCATACCCATGGCTGTGCTCGATTTACCCAAGAGACTGCCAGAGAGGAGTGACTCATTTTGCTGGCTCCAATGCCACTTGTAAACCCTTTACTAAGCATCCTAAAAATTAGTGTCAACCATCAGTCATAGGTGAAGGGAGAAAAAACAAATGAGTCTTAACAAATCCATGACCACTATGATTATAATTACAGAGATAGTGTATGGTTTTGATTAGGAAATTCCAAAGGTTGGTTAGTTCACTGGCTGTCTGTAAGGAATCTTACCCATCATTAACTTCTTTTTTTAAATTAATTTATTATTTTTGGCTGTGTTATGTCTTTGTTGCTGCGCACGAGCTTTCTCTAGTTGCGGTGAGCGGGACCTACTCTTTATTGCGGTGCACGGGCTTCTCACTGCGGTGGCTTTCTTGTTGCAGAACACGGGCTCTAGGCGTGTGGGCTTCCGTAGTTGTGGCTTGCGGGCTCTAGAGCGCAGTCTCAGTAGTTGTGGCACATGGGCTTAGGTGCTCCGCAGCATGTGGGATCTTCCGGACCAGGGCTCAAACCCATATCCCCTGCACTGGCAGGCGGATTCTTAACCACTGTGCCACCAGGGAAGCCGAAAGCTGATTTTTAAAAAATCTGCAAGATTCGCTATTAAGTTGGATGGCAGACATTCTTTTAACGATGCTGACGAGGCTGGCTGGTGGACATTTCAGATCTACCTGGCCCTGCCTACTATCGGGCCACAGCAGCATGACTCTTCCTCCAGCAAAGAGAGAGTACTCCTGCTCTCTTGTTACCTCCAGCTCCCATTCCAGTATTTTGAATTCCTCCTCTATTTCTTAATTCTACAGTCAACCCTCTTGAACACAAGAGGCCTTCTAATGTCATGTGTCACTCAGAAGACTGAACACTTCATGGTCAAGGTTTCCTAAATATATCCTTGCCTATCTCACTCCACCACTTCTCTTTGCCATCTTAGGAGTAACCCTCCATAAATCCACTAATTCAACAAGCATTTACAATGGGCTGAGCACGGAGGGAAGTATAAAAGGAGTTTCACTGCTCTTAAGGAACTTAAAAGACAAATGTGGTCACCTCCAAGTAAGCAGCTTTCCCTTTTCTGACAATGAAAGGAACAGATCTCAAGAGTTGTCATGCAGGAATATAAAAACAGGATGACTGAGGCAATCGCACCAAGTCCCACACCAATGGACTGATCTATTAAACTCTTCTCTTTGGAGGCCTACCTAAATCTTCAGCTGGGTCCAACTGAGGAGAGAAGGAGCTCAGGGTCCATGCAGGGCATGACATTAAAAGGGAGGGAAGGCAGTGCTGATAAAAGAGGAATGGGACAAATGGTTTCTGACAACATCATTTAAATATCCTTGTCCCTACCTACTGCATCTTAAAGAAAAGGAAACCATGAGATACAAGGGTCCAGGTCAGGGACAGACAGAAAGTCTGGAAACCTGAGATCCAATGAGCTTGAGTGGCACACCCAATATGGCCTCTACGGCCTAGCTTTCTCATTTCTTTGCAGTCCAGAGTATCTTTCCTTTCACATCAAGAATCTCACCTCCTCCCCTTCCAGCATCTTTCATCTGTCCCTTCCTACTCGTGCCTTTCTTTCTAACCATTTCTCCTCAATTAAGGGTTACTCATTCACTTGACAAATAGGTATTGACAGTCTGTACTGCTCAAAACATGGTGCTTACCTCTCCTAAGGTACCTAAAATGCAGTCCATGCCCTTGAGGAGCTTACCATCTACACCCCAGTTATTCACAGTGGTCTCATTTCTTCTTTATCTTTTAGGGCTGGACTCCCCCCCCCCCAACCTCATGTTCAATGTGTACAACCTATGCTGACTTGTAGCTTCATTCTCAGAATGCAACTCGAATTGTTCTTTCAAAGCTCAGTAATCTCTTCTCACCAAAAGTCATGATCATTGCTTCTGTTAGAGTCTTCAACAATCATCTGGGCAGCTACCCTGATGGAATGAAAAAGCACTTCACTGTGTTCAGTTCGTCATGACTACCCTCCACCAGATCCTAATGACAAAGCCCACACACGAACACGCCTCCAGACATTGTCAAATGTCTCACAGTGGCCAAAATCACCCCCAGGTGAGAATCACTAACCTCTGTCAATGGCTCCCTGTGCACATGCTTGAGAAGCGGCTGATGTGTCATGAAGCGTACTGATTCCTGACATACGCCTATTGTCAGAGACTATTTAGCGCACAGGATTACGTTACCCAAGAGGGATTACTCATATTTAGGCAAACTTAACAAAGTCTCCAAATATACCAGGTATCTTGCCTTTGTTCATCCAGTTCCACGCTCCACCCTGCTCTGTGGGAGGGAAGGCTGACCTAACAGACTACATCAAAGAGCTCCCTCATCCCAATTCCAGTGGAGTTTGGCTAATGGCGAACACTGCTTGGATCAGGAGGGAAATGAGCACAGGCTATGCCTCTGGCTTTCTCCCGGAGGGGTCAATGTCAGGGCTGGCGGAATCCATCCACTTGCGATCAGAAGACCCTCCTCACCCAACTCTCTCTTTGGGGGTTAGGCATCTGTTCCTCCTCTCACTCCTTTTCACCTCAGAGTGTAACATCCCTGCTATTACTAGCCCTGAAGTTCACACAACTGCCTTGTGATTTTACTATATACGCCGCCCACATTTTGGTAAATAATCCCTTTATCAAATCCTCCTATTAATCCCAGTGTCACTGGGGCCCTGCTGACTGATACACCAAATACATTTTTAAATTTATCTGAAATGTTAAAAGCAAGCAGTTTTAAAATGTTCCACTTGAAGCTCCATTCTCCCGAAAAGAGGCTCAAAAAAAGCATCACGTCTTGAAAATCTCTAGGCTTTTAAGATGTGTAAAGAAGATTACTGTGAACTTTCTTTGTTAAAGAGCAAGCCTGTGATATATCTCTTCTACTGTAACATATTAATTAAAATGCTCAAATTTATATTTCCTTTAGCCCTACCTTACCCCAAAGAGAAAGAAAAATAGTAGAACATTACCTCCACCTTATGGTCTTGACAATTCGGTCAATTATTATGTTAACTTACATCGTTATTTTTCCATGTACATGTTTTACGTCTCTAATTACTCTGTACATTAATGTTAAGGACCAGGACTCTATCTTACATTTGTTTTCCTCACACTTCTTCATTCATGCCTTGCATTAGTTCCTTTAAGAAAGAATATATTCGATAAATATTTGTTGACAGTTGGAAACAGCATCAACAGAAACAGAACAGAAGGAAGCAGGAAAACTAGCCCCAAGAGGTGTACTCACTACTTTAGTATTTTCTTATTTGCCTTATCAAGAGATCTTGCCACCAGAAGAAAAATAAAAGCTTCACTGTAAGGTGAATGTAAAATTTTAGGAAAACAGCTGTATACCCATCAAGATTATTTTCCACAAGTAGCCAACATGAAATAGAATTTACAACAGAGACAGGAAGAAGGGTAGGTGGAGTTAGAATAGAAGGAAATGAAGAGGCTCAACAAGAATTAATTACTGGTAATTACACATGCTACAGCCTCTCTTCTTTCTCCACCCTCGAGCTAATCAACAGTGGGAACAGATGTGATCTGTGGTATTGGGGAGGGGGGTGCCTAACAGCTGTTTGGAGAACATGCCATTAAAAAGCAGCCTTGTCCACAGAAACCCAACAGTTTCACTATTTGAAAGAAAAGAGGTAATGAATAATGACCACAGTCTTACTATGAACTTCAGCTCATTCAGGCCAATGATGAAGTTTTTCTCCTGATTTCTTTTTTTTTTTTACAGCTTTATTGGAGTATAATTGCTTTACAATGGTGTGTTAGTTTCTGCTTTATAACAACGTGAATCAGTTATACATATATCTCCTGATTTCTGATGAACAATGGCAGTGGCTCTAGTATTTACTGTTACAAGAGTGCCTCAAGAGTTTAATCTATTTTACATATCTCATCCAAGTACTCACAAAACCAGTACAAACATCCAACTACCCCTTAATGAGTAAGTAGTCAATAAATCTTAACTATGATAACGATGATTACAAGAAAAACTCATTAAGTTCCCACCACAGGGAATACCAAATCAGGGTAAAATAATCACAGACTTGCTAGACTATCTTTCTGGATGTTCTTCCCTGGGATAAGAACTCTAAACAACATGAAAATCAGAACACTCCAGTTTACTTCTTTAAAAATTTAAAGAATACAGCATACTATCAGTGCATAGAATCTTTCCTAAAAAATAAAAACACAGGCTAAAGCCCAGGAATCAATTTAAAAACAATATAACAACCAAGGCTTTATCAGGAATGCACTTACTCACAGAACAAAAGTTTCAACCTCTTCCCAGTAAGGAGTGGTTTTTGCTTCTTCCAATGTCTGATGACTGCCAGCTGAGAAGGGCTGGGAGGAAGGGTCAATGGCATTCCCACCCCATCTGGGACACCCCCGGGGCCCAAGGAATGAAGATAGGTGGCACAGTGTGGTGTCAGGAGTCACCAAGTTACTACCATCTAGGATCTGAAACTCTCGTGCTGGAATGGCCGAGAAGCTTTTAGACTTTGGAACCAATTAGGTTCCAAAAGGCTGTAAATACCTCCATTTCGTCACAAATCCAAAGTTGTAGTCAATAAATGATTGATTATGCCACTGACTGACAGCAAACACACTGACCGCTTTTGTTGAAACATGCAACTGTGTTGAAAACTTTGAAAGTTCTTAAGTAGCTTAACACTTGCAAGTTCTTCTTAGGTTAAATGTTATTTATATATACGTGGTTGTAGCGTACATATACACATAGCGTGTTTGAGAGCACACATAATCATACACACTTGCAGGATACTACACTAATTACCCATATCTGATCTTATTAAACTGAGCTTGCATATTCTCAACTTTACTTCTGTGTATTTTGGGGGTAACTTCCAAAATTTCATTTAGTCACAGTAGTACATGCAAATTGCACTAAGATTCAATCTTGTTGGGGATAATTAGAGAAAGATGGAGCTGGGCCTGGGAAGAGGAAAGAAAGGTAAGAGCCGATGGCAGAACAAGAATAAAGATTTTAAGAATGAAACCATAGGAAAAATAAAGAAGGTGAGTGCAAAACACACTTGGGACTCCAAACTACACACTGAAGGCATCTAAGAGACAGCAGTGAGTGGGGGTGGGGAGGCCTGGGAGGTGACCACTTCGGTGAAAATCAGAAAGGCAATGAACAGCTAGGCTGAAGACCAGCCACGGGGAAGGAGGGGAAATGCCTCGAAGCATGCTTATTATCTCCAACAAAGCAAATTTTCTATTAAACAAGGGATCATGAATGAAAATGAATACACAGTACCCCTTATTACTAAATAAGAATATAACTTAAAGGTCATTTGTACTACATTTCGAAGATTTATTTAACTGAATATAAACACTGTTTATTCCTAAGAGCTCTCAACTTCAGACCCCCTGTGACTACAGTTTCCATGAGGTCTAAAGTTCTCTAACTTAAATTCTAAATCCATGGGTTTTCAGGAACCTCTTCCTCCTGGCGAGAAAAGGACTATACCCTTCCATTTGCAACTCAGAGGATGAAGCTATTCTTTTTGGTGTGCTCTGCAAACCCACCTTTTGATCCCTAGAAATAATTTTAATTATCTGCAAAAGAGCACGTAAGAAAGTTTAAATTAATCCTTCATCCTAAATTATGTTGCTTTTCTGCATCAGCAAAGACACATTACCATGCAAAATAATGAGCCTTTTTTTTTTTATTTTGGTCTGATAGAGAATATATTTGGGAGAGAAATGGGAGTTTCTGGCAAAAAATAAAGGCTTCATTACTTCAGCTTTAAATGTAAATTAGGCACTCAGCAGCATGCAAGTTAGGACAATTTTCCTTACACAAGATAAGACAAATTATATTTTATTCCTTAGTTCTTAACAAGAGTCACTTTCTTAGACATACCTAACCCTTAAACAAAGGCTCTTCTTTGTCACACTAGGGAAATGTTTTTATTACTGATGTTCTTTAATTATGAATAAAAATTTCTCTTCTATACTCATGCTCATAACAAGCTGCTACTTTAGGCAAAGAATATCTAAAATGAATACAGAAATAAAAGGGGGAGTATTTGCTTTCTATGTAAATGTTACACTTATCACCCCAACTAGTGGAAAGGCCTTTTTCAAAAAACACAGCTGTCCTTTGAGTCTCTTAACAGTCTGATTTTGCAAGAAAGCGATGGCCTTTAAAAGTGAAAATGGCATTAAACATACATCTGATTGCACATAATCACACTAACATAACAACTACCAGTGTTTCGTGGGGCTTTGCTCGTTTTTAAAAGGTGATCACTTCTTTCATATGCATACAACTTTCTCAATCTATCTGGAACTCAGTGTGTCCAAATGTCTCTGTTCTGCAAAGCCCTTGAATAAGACGTATCCAATCTCGTCCTCCACCATGGCACAGTGCTGGTGCCATGGCGGAGGCATGGCCTATTTACCTAGAGGCTTCTCCTTACATTCAGCCACTTGGGAGACCACTGTTACACAAACAAGGATCAAAGATGTTTGTGAGTGTTTTGTCCTAGTTAATCTGAATACATGATAGGATACTGCATCTTTAGCCTGAAGTTGCCTGAATCATTGATGGCAAAAATATAGCCTTTGGGTGTTAAGTCTGAATTTTTCCTTTAGTTCCGCACAACCTGAATATATAAGTAGAAAGAAGAAAAGGTAAATGGGATATGCTCAACATCTTACAGAATTAACTTGTAACACTTAAGGTCCTAACATGTAATATCAAATTATTAATATCAGCTTTACACTTGAGAGATTCTCCAATTGTCAAATACCTTTTCAAGCTAAACTCTCTGATTAATATTTAATCTGATGAGAGTACAATTGACCTAAATTTTTTCATCATGGAATCTCAACTATGTGAATCATCTTAAGATTATTGTTAGTCAGTTACTTTTCCTTATTAGATGGCCGTGCACTTTCTAAGTACTGCAGCATCATGTTTCCGCATCAATTTTTCTGTGGACTTCACCAAATATCCACAGAAGGGAAGAGAAACTGGACATTTTTATCATTACACAGAGTTTCTACCTGGATTCCCATTCCTGCTTACCTGTAAGACCTGTTACTTAAGGAGTGCTAAGAAAATAAAAAGTTCACGTGTGTGTGTGTGTGTGTGTGTGTATATATATATTTTTTTTTTGCGGTACGCAGGCCTCTCACTGTTGTGGCCTCTCCCGTTGCGGAGCACAGGCTCCAGATGCGCAGGCTCAGCGGCCATGGATCACAGGCCCAGCCGCTCCGCGGCATGTGGGATCCTCCCGGACCGGGGCACAAACCTGTGTCCCCAGCATCGGCAGGCAGACTCTCAACCACTGACCACCAGGGAAGCCCTCATGTATATTTTTAAAAAGCATACTCAAAGTACATATTTTACATCACATAGACAGGCTTATTAAATGTATTTAGAAACATAAATCTTCCAGATAAAATTATAAACAATGGCAGAATTATTTGATAGTCACCTAGAACAGCAATGTCCAACAGTACTTCCTGCACTGATGGAAATGTCCTCTATCTATAGTGTCTGATATGATAGTCACTAGCCACATGCGACTACTGAGCATTTGAAATGTAGCTGGTGTGACTAAGGAACTGAAATGTTCATTTTATTTCATTATAATTAGTTAAAATTTAGATTTAAATAGCGATCTGTGGCTAATGGCTACCATACTAGACAGTACAGATCTAGAACACTTGATATCTACAGAAGTAATATATGCAAAGAAAGCTGTTATTAATTGGAATGTATTTTAAGAATGAATGGTGTGACACTATTAGGTATAAAATAAGCTACAAGGGTATACTGTACAACACAGAGAACACAGCAAATATTTTACAATAAATGTAAAAAGAAGATAACCTTTAAAAATTGTGAATCAGGGCTTCCCTGATGGCGCAGTGGTTGAGAGTCCGCCTGCTGATGCAGGGGACACGGGTTCGTGCCCTGGTCCGGGAAGATCGCACATGCCGTGGAGCGGCTGGGCCCGTGAGCCATGGCCGCTGAGCCTGCGCGTCCGGAGCCTGTGCTCTGCAACGGGAGAGGCCACAACAGTGAGAGGCCCGCGTACCGCAAAAAAAAAAAAAAAAAAAAATTGTGAATCATTATATTGTACCCTTGTAACTTATATAATATTGTATACCAAGTATACTTCAACAAAAAAAAATTTAAACACACACACACGCAAAGAATGAATGGTACGGAGACTGAAAAAAAGAAAGTAGCCTTGTATTTTTATTCAACTAAAAAATCAGTAAGAGGATTTAGAGGGCAGTCACCGTCTAAGAGAGTCAGACACTGATTCTTAGTTTTGCTTTTCACCTCAAACGATCAACTTGGTGTTAAAATTCCTTAGAGGTATAGTCTAAAATTTCACAAAACTAAATTTGTCTGTAAAAGAAGGCACCATGGTAATTCAAAGGGGACAAATACATTTTTCCCATCTTTCAGGCCAAAACTTTATAGTAAGAAACAGTGTAGGTTATGGTTGACTAGAAAGCAGAAATGGTTATCAACATACCTATACACTATATATTCCACTTGTGAAATTCAAATTAAAAAATTTAGGTGAAAGGGCTCTGCAAAAAACTACAAAGCACTACACACATATATTATTATTGCTGCTACCACTACTGTTGCTGTTATTCATGCTAATGGTTCTTGCCTTCAAGGAACTTACAAACTGTACCTGTCAAGGCCTTCCTTGCTGGCTGCCCATAGATTCTGGTGGATGTATGGACAGTGATATCACTTCATTTGTGTCAGTGAAAACATGAGAACTGATGTGGACAAATATGGCCATCACTGGGTCTTAACATTATTTTTCTTAACAGTAAACTGGGTGGTCTTTTAACCCTGATTGTGGACAGCTGGTGTACAGCTGGAGAGGACAATGTAAGAATCTAGTGAGACTAGCTCACAATTCCAAGGTTTGAGCCTCGATTATACCTAGTCATGCCATTCCTGCTTGAAGGCAACTACTTTTCATGTTTCCCGGACCTTTATAGAGAATTATAGTAAATTCCTTCACTTTTTTACATGTATGCTTGGCTTCCAGGACCTTCTAGATTTAAATTTAGATATTTCTGACATTTTCAAATAAATAAATTTTACCTCCACTAGGACAGACTAAGCTTTCCCATTGAAACAACGTTGTAAGTAGGGAACTGATCTTACGAACAAGGAGCTGGCATCAGTAAGTCATAGGAAAAACAGAAGTGAAATCTTCTATAACCACTTAAACAGAGTAAGACTATATTACTGGCAGTACATGGGGACAACTATAAGGGATTCACACTCTTTCCAGACCACGACTACATATAAGGCAAAAAAAGGCTACCCTCTAAGGGTAAAACCTACTTGCACAATGGATATGGTGGTCCTCTGTTGAAATCAACCAAGAGACTGTCTATGTGCATGCCTAGCCCCAGAATTTGAATGCCTGTACATGTTTCTAAAGGTGATCTGAGTGTAATCTTGGGAAGCAGGCCTAGATTGTGGCTTGTCATTTAGTAAAATGTATTACAGTTTGGTTTGAAAAAAGTCATATGAACAAAGGAAAATGGTCACCATAGAAATAAGCCCAAAGAACCAGACATTGGCAAGTTTTACTGCTCAGCATTATTCAGGGGAAACCCAAATAGTCCCTGTGGCAGGTGTATCCTAATCATGGATTATCTAACCAAGTCCCTTTGTTTTGATTCCATTCTCACCAAGCAACCTTGTGATTGTAATGTGGCTTCCCATGCGCCTTGTCTATAAAGAGAAAATGCAGTAATCTCTCAGTTCGACCTCCCCAGTCTAATTAACAGCAGTAGTTCTCATTTCAAATGAACAAACTGGCATTAGGGCAGGTACATGTGAGCCTGATCATCCACAGTGTGCCAAAAGGGTCAGATTTCTAAGCTTCTAAGAATATAAGTTCCTTGTTCACCACTGAACCTCCCGTGCCTAGAACAGTGTGTGGCTCATCATAGCTGCTCAACCAACATCAGGCTGAAGTCCAGAGATCTAAGATGACTACTCACAGTGTCTTTCAATTCCAATTGTAATATACACTAAAAGGGCATAAATGGTCAATATAAAATGACCAGAAAATAAAGTCCATTACAGATAAAATATTTAAGTGTCATAGCATTAATATGACCTAAAACTAATTTATTTGATATAGTAAACATTAATCAACTAGAAATGCTTTGTTTTCATGCCTGAAATATAGTGTTTTCTTCCATCTTGAAAAACTTCCCCATGACAAGCAAAAGCACTCAAAAACATTCAGAAGCTTGACATACTCAGTACTCAAGAATGCTCACTTTTTAAAGTAATATGGTCCTTCCTACTGATACCATTTTGAAAAGTTAAGAGTTAACCCAACATTTCTCCTTTCACCTTTCCCTAACTCCATAATTTATTCTAAATATCCAGTTGAGCTATTCCATATCAAATCCAATAAAGGCAACAATGACTAGAAAGTAATGCTAAGTTACCCACTTCCATACTTTGATTACAGCTCTTGAAGCATGTTTCAATTTGCTATAATGTCACCAAACCAAAAACCCAGACTTTTAGCATTGGACAAACCCTCTCACAGGAAACAACTATAGCCTCTGAACAACATAAAAAACAACCACCTGAAGGCACTGGAGAGCAACCAAAAACAGGTCCAAAATGTAGGGAAGCCTACAACTGGAGAAAGGAAAAGACTCCCAGCCAAGTTACCCATTTTTCCAATTTTTTTGCCTGAGGGTAGGCACTAATAGGTGCTGTGCGGAGCAGTAGTCTTAATTCTACTGGCTTGAAGAGCCAGAAGACAGGGTTAAAGTTGACCAATGTAGCTGGAAAAAAGAAAAGGCACAAATTACCAATATCATTAATGAGACAAATGACACCACTACCAATTCTACAGCTATTAAAGGGACTAAGAGAGAATATTATAAACAACTTCATGCCAATAAACTGGACAAATTCCTTGAAAGGCACAAACTACCAGGCTTACTCAAGAAGTCAGTAACCCCAACAGCCCTCTATGTATTAAAGAGACTGAATTTTTAGTTAAAAATGTTTACACAAACAAAAGTCCAGGCCCAGATGGCTTCACAGTGGTGAATTACTCCAAACATTTAAGGAAGAAATAATACCAATTCTACATAAAATCTCCCAGAAAGCTGAAGAGGAAGAAATACTTCCCAACATATTCTATGAGGCTAGTATTACCCTGGTCTGATTGAGACTGACAAAGATATCTCAAGAAACCTTCAGAACAACATCCTTTGTGAACATAAATGTAAAAATGTTAAACGTTTTAGCAAATCAAATCTTTTTAAAAGTACATAGAAGGAGGGCTTCCCTGGAGGCGCAGTGGTTAAGAACCTACCTGCCAATGCAGGGGACACGGGTTCGAGCCCTGATCCGGGAAGATCCCACATGCCGCAGAGCAACTAAGCCCCAACGCCACAATTACTGAGCCTGTGCTCTAGAGCCCGCAAGCCACAACTACTGAGTCCGTGTGGCACAACTACTGAAGCCCCTGCGCCTAGAGCCCGTGCTCTGCAATGAGAAGCCTACGCGCTGCAATGAAGAGTAGCCCCCACTGGCCGCAACTAGAGAAAGCCCACGCACAGCAACAAAGAACCAACGCAGCCCAATTAATTAATTAAAGAAAAATCTGACCACTATAATTCAGGGTAAATCCTAATAACAAATCACATCAAATAAACTTACTTACCAGCCCTAGAACATGTTTACTTTTTTTTTTTTGGTGGTACGCGGGCCTCTCACTGCTATAGCCTCTCCCGCCGCGGAGCACAGGTTCCGGGCCCACAGGCCCAGCCGCTCCGTGGCATGTGGGATCCTCCCAGACCGGGGCACGAACCCGTGTCCCCTGCATCGGCAGGCAGACTCTCAACCACTGCGCCACCAGGGAAGCCCCATGTTTAGTTTTTTGTTCTTTAAATCACCCTAGCTTCCATTTCCAAAACATACACAACCATTAAAATAATGCTTTCCTCATTGCCTGGTATTACTAACTTTCATTCACATCAGGTGTATGGACAACTATTTACAAGACCATATAAAATTACTGTTAATTGTGTATACTTTCAACCTGAACTATTAAGCCAGTCCTATGTTTCACTTCCTTTGAACATCAGTAGCCAATTGACTGCCTGACTACACTTTCATTTCCTTTGGCCCATAGAGGCAATTAATGGTAACAAGAAGCTTAAGTAAATGTCTTGTAGAGAAGGGAGCTCAATATTCTCTCCACATTTAAAGATTCCATGAGGATTAGTCAAGGGAAACAGTCCTCTTCCCAAGATTCCAAAAGGCAAATAAATATCCATTTCTTATGCTACTGCAACTGGCAGTGAACTGCACACTGCGCCTGTATCATCAGGTTGCTTACACGATACTTCACAAAACTTCAAATAGATGGTTTTACAACCGACAGTAGGTCTCATGCAGTAAAACTGTAAATGAGCATTTTAATGAAGAACAACTGAGAGGCAATTTCACTTTCAAGAAAATTTAAGGCTGTACATGCCTGGGATAAACTCTTCTATTAATAATGAACAACCTCAAAGACTATATCTGCAGTTTCCAGGGTCAACTGGTTGACACTGAAAAAGATTTTAAGCCTACACCAAAACCCAAAATGGTATAGTCATAAAATACTTAAATAAATTTGAATCAGTATCAATACTACAGAATTTTAAGAGATATATACATTTCAGGGACTTCCCTCGTCGTTCAGTGGTAAAGAATCTGCCTTCCAATGCAGGGGACGTGTGTTCCATCCCTGGTCGGGGAACTAAGATCCCACATGCAGTGGGGCAGCTAAGCCCGAGCACCACAACTACTGAGCTCGCACACCTCAAAGAGACAGCCCGCATGCAGCAAACGACAGAGCCCATGCACCCTGGAGCCTGCACGCCACAACGAGAGAGAAGCCCATGCACCACAACGAAACATACCGCATGCCTCAATGAAGATCCCGCATGCTGCAACTAAGACCCAACACAGCCAAAAATAATAAATGAATGAATGAATGAATAAATAAAATAAAAAGAGAGATATATATACTTCAGTCTTCAAATCCACAAATATTTCACAGACCTCTGTCCATTGTTACATTCAGTTACACATATGTCTACCAGAATTTGTGTTTGATTTTAATTTAGCAAAAATGCATTATTCAAGAAACATATAAAATTAAAGATTAATCACAAGAGTCAAGAGGTGGAAGAAACCCAAATGTCTACCAACAGATGAATGCATAAAGAAAATGTGATATATACATACAATGGAATATTATTTGGCCTTAAAAAAGAAGGAAATCCTGTCACATGCTCTAACACGAATGAACCTTGAGGACATTATGCCACAAGTGAAATAAGCCAGTCACAAAAACACAAATACTGCAAGATTCTACTTATATGAGGTATACAAAGGAGTCAAATTCATAGAGACAGAAAGTAGAAGGGTGATTAATGGGCTTCGGGGAGGGGGATAAGGGGAGTTGTTGTTTGCTGAGTATAGAGTTTCAGACCTGCAAGATGAAAAAGATCTGGAGAGCTGTCTCACGACAATGTGAATATGCTTAACACTACTGAACTGGAGACTTAAAATGGTTATAGGATGGTATATTTTATGGTGTATGTTTTGTTACCATAATTTTTAAAAAGATAACACAAATCAGCTTTGAAAAATAAAAAAATTAAAGATTAAAAAGTTTATTCCTTTAAAAATATATTTACCTAATATTTCTTTTCCATTCCTTTAATAAGAACACATGACACAAATGGCATGCTGAGTATTAAGGCTCTTTCCAAAACAATACAATCTCAGCATGCAAGTTAATTTTAGCCCCGCATATCAAAGTTAGTTGCTCAAAATGCTTTTTGGTGGAACCAAAACTTAACAAGACATTTCCCCTGTGAGCAGAGTATTTCCTAAAAATATATATACAGCGAGGAGGCTTAGAAAGTTATTTTGGCCAAACCTTTTTGTATTCTATTTCATACTCCAAACTAGAAGCCCAACTTAGCCAAAGCTAAAAGTTAAATAAAAAAGAAAGAAAGAAAAGAAAAGAAAGCAGATGTAAACTGTACTGTACAGTTTACAGTAAACTGTACTGTGCTGGTTTTAAAATATATCTTGAGAAAGCTTGGGATTCAGTAAAACAGTTAAAAAAAGATACATCTTGGGCTTCCCTGGTGGCGCAGTGGTTGAGAGTCCGCCTGCCGATGCAGGGGACACGGGTTCGTGCCCCGGTCCGGGAGGATCCCACATGCCGCGGAGCGGCTGGGCCCGTGAGCCATGGCCGCTGAGCCTGCGCTCCGCGACGGTCCGGGAGGATCCCACATGCCGCGGAGCGGCTGGGCCCGTGAGCCATGGCCGCTGAGCCTGCGCTCCGCGACGGGAGACGCCACAACAGTGAGAGGCCCGCGTACCGCAAAAACAAACAAAAAAAAAAACAAAAAAAGATACATCTTGAGCACTGAATCCTAAGAATACTGTCCATCAGTGACTGAAATAAGGAGCTGTGAAGTATCAATTCCCAAAGACTTGCTTGTGTTTGAAGGACAAGCAACCTTGGTTAATAAAGGAATGAATGAGGAAATACAGTTTTTGGCTTGTCTTGGGCCTAGATCACTTTTATTCACAATTTCAAAATTATATTTTCCTGGTTAAGCTCTGCTGTCATTTGTTTGAATTTAAATAGTTTCCAGGCACCCAATTTCCCTTTCTCACATTACTGGCTGCCACAATCCTCAACTGCAAATTTATTAAATGTCATAAGCACTTGAGAAAATAAGAAATAATCATCTAAAAACACAGTGAGGATAAACCAAAGCAGTTTCTCCATCAGAAAATGAGGCCCCGCACTCTGTGACAATCGCTCTGGGGAAGTTGTTTTGACAGTCATCAACAGCAAATAGAAATCTGTCCTCAACCTATATTATAGAAAATATTTAAGTACAGTTTTGTAAGCTCCCGACTATCCACAGACCTATAACAAGGTTGAGAAAGGCACAAACTACTGTCTTTTCACATGCTTTGCTATAGTTTACAGCTTCTCCTGAATAGTTTTACAGCTCTTACTCAATTTAGGAAAAGAAAAGGGGAAAAAAAGGCTATACAAATCAGATCCACCGAACTAGGCTGGGGAAAAGATAGAGGAGGGAAGAGAAAAGTGCCTTTAAAAAGACTACATGCAATAATTATGTTTTCCTACTTTACCCCCTTCCTTCACCGTGCATTACACTGTCAGCATGAGTCTTCCAGATGACTTTTAAGTGGCAATAAGAGAGTAAGCATTCTGTTAACTGGGTAAAAGGTAGACAAAATAAATACAGTCAACTCAGACTTTCTGAAGACTATGGAACATCTGAAGTTACTTAATACAAATGATAAGACCTCCCTGGACTATGGATTCAACAACTGCACTGTTTCACTGCGAGTCATTTTCTTATATATTCAGAATTTTCTAAATGCTACAGGGGTGTTCTACAGCAGCTGTCAGAATCCAGCTCCAATCCAGAGATCCAATCAGCTCTGGCTTAGGAAGGGAAGACCCCTGGGTTTTACATCAGTCCTGATCCTGGCTCAGTGGGACCCTACGGACTTCCATTTTCTCATTTGTAAAACGAGGGGGATGGATTAAGGTTCCTTTCAGTCTAAATAAGATGAGTCCAGTAATCTAATGTTTAGTAATCTTTGAAAAAAATCTTCCATATCTATTATTCTAATTTTTATCTTGCAGAGTTCTACACTGTGCACATAACACAAGAACAAGTGTAAACAGATCTATTCCTCTCTATGGCTTCTACATTCCAAGGATCTTTGGATACTACATACAATCCCCCTAGTGAAGGCTACAAAGCTGTTGGTTTTATAAATTCTAAAGATTAAAAGGAGAAGCAAAGCCTTCTTAAAGCACCAGGCTTAACACTCCAGCTCAAAATACATGCAACGAGACCCAAGGCCTTGAAAGCATCAGAACCATCCCCATAAAGTTCACTCCCTGTGTGTACATCACTGTTTCAAATCACTCTAATAATGCATTTGCGTGCTCTAGATTCTGGCTGGTAAACTGATACTACTCAAAAGGGGTAAAATTTATATGGCTGTGTAAGAGTATGCACTCTAAAATTCCTCAGCTGCTTTTTCTAAAACATATTAACCCACCTGGCACACAGAACAGCAACCCTTTGGGCCATGCATCGCACAGCATAGAACTCAGTTTGGACCCTGTAACACCAGATACAGACATACATCGGTAACATCAGCAAAATACAACAATGCCGTCAGTTCTTCATGTTAAGTTATTGAATGCAAGACAGCAAAAAGAAGGACAAGCCAAAATATTAAAAACCATGGACTGGACAATTTTTTTCAAGACCTTAACTCCCAATTTTTCCCAGGGCGTTCCCTAATAACAGGTTTTACAAACAGAAAAAAGAAAAGAAAAAAAATGGCACTTCACTGAAAATTTGAGCAGCTAAAGTTGTGTATATCACCTAATACATTAAATAACAGACATGGTGTGATTACATCTGTTTAAAATCCCACTAGTTATCTAACAAATGAACAGTTAAACCTCTTGCTTTCAAGATAATACCAAGTTGCATGAAAGAATCTCAAAGCACTTTATATACTACATGTCACTAACTCCCATAAATCCTTGACAAGTGTGGCGAAAACCCAATGCTCCAAATATTATAAATGGGGAGAGTAGCACAAAACAATGACAAGACTTGTCAGAAAGCATCCAGCGAAGAACCCTAAGAAAGCAAGCAATTGCTTGGTCTCCCAAGACAGCTTTCTAACTTTATTTGGAAGTTACCTTTAAATAACCTAAGGGCAAGGGATCAGAGTTCACATGACAGAAAAATCATGCCAGCCCAAGGTATGTAAGCCCAAACAGAATGGACAACAGTGTGGGTTCAGTGATCCCTCCCCGGGGATTAGAACATTAATGCTACACTTAGCGGAGACACCAGGCAAGCACAGAAACCCAGGACCCAGAACTCCTGAGCAACAGGTGAATCCCCCCCTCCACCCCTTATAAAGCTACACACAAGAGCGCACCCACCATGAACAAACCCATCTGCTTGGTTTCTAAAACAATTCTGAAACACACTTCGCAGGCAGCAATTTCCTTTCGAGTTTCTTGTATGTGTATTTAAAAAGTGCCCTCGTTTCAAATACTCGTCCCCTAGGCACCGCTGCTGGGGGGGGGGGCAGCCTGGAACACCAAGCTAGGCTGTAAGACCGCCGCATCCAGCTGAGGAACAGGCCGCTGCCAGGATGACGTGCAACAGGTGAAAGAAACTGAAGCAGGGAGGGCAGGGTGGGCAGGGATTAGCAGCATCAACCCTTCCAAAGATGCAGGCATGGGGCCTTACTGCATCTTCTGTGACAATCCTACTTATTTCGCTCAGAATCACAGAACTGGCCCAGAGTTGGAAGGGACTTTAGAGGTCATCTAGTCCAACCTCTGATCCAAAGAAGGCTTCTCTTTTCTATTATGTACTTGTAATAGTGTGGAAGCTTCTGTTTGAATTCTTCCACTAACTGAAAGCGCAACTCCACTGCTTAGTAGAGCTAAGTGATAGAAAGTCCCTTATTGCTAATTTCTGTCAATTAACACATCTCTACTTTCTGGAGGCACACAGTATAAATCTTTCTTTTTCTTTTAAATAAATTTATTTTTATTTTATTTTTCTTATTTTATTTTTGGCTGAGTTGGGTCTTTGTTGCTGTGCGTGGGCTTTCTCTGGTTGCGGCGAGAGGGGGCTACTCTTCGTTGCAGTGCGCGGGCTTCTCACTGCGGTGGCTTCTCTTGTTGCGGAGCATAGGTTCTAGGCACGTGGGCTTCAGTAGTTGCGGCACCCAAGCTCTAGAGCGCAGGCTCAGTAGTTGTGGCGCACAGGCTTAGTTGCTCCACGGCATGTGGGATCTTCCCGGGCCAGTGATCGAACCTGTGTCCCCTGAATTGGCAGGCGGATTCTTAAGCACTGCGCCACCAGGGAAGCCCACACGGTATCAAACTTAACCTTTCTTTATGTGACAGTCTAATATTATAAAACATAAAAGCAAGGCTTGTCCACTACATTTGTAGTATGGGTCCGTTCTACCTAATGACGTTGATTCCATAAGTCATTCATTTAAGAAGTATGTGTTACCTACCATTCAAGAGACAGAAAGGTTAATAACGACAACAATAGCAGCTAACCTTTAATGATCACTTACTAAGGGCCAGGAACTATTCTCAGTGCTTTACACTTAATTCATTTAATCTTCCAAACATAGGAGCTAAGTATTCTGTTGACTTCCATTTCATAGATGAGGGAGCTGAGGCAAAGAGAGATGAAGTAACTTTGCCCAAGGCCACAAAGCTGATTCTAGAAGGACTGCTCTCTGTACACTGGCTCCTATGCTTAAAAAACCCACAGTTTGGTAGTAAAGAACTAATAGCCATCCCTCTCGGCTTTATGACATACATGTAAATCTGCTAAGCACATGGTCTGTTTTCATCAAAATCTCAACAAATAATGTTGGTCTGGACAGGGTCACTGATCCTCACCACAAAACAGAGGGGTCCCTACCAGCTGACAATAACTCACTAATAAAACCCTTCTAGGGTATAGTTGTTCAGCAAGCTAGAGATGCCCCCAATTCTATGTGCATTCAGTTCACATCAGTCTGATTGGACCACGATGATATTACAAGAAATTTTGTCAGAGCCTTCAAGAAAAAGCAGATTATGTGATCTTGTTTACTAAAAACTTATTAAAGGTGGAAAAACAACATTGGCCTATCCTATTTCTTTGCTGTGTTTATAAATAATAGCTAATTGTGGTGATGCTGTAAGGGGAGTTCTTTCATACACTCCAGGGGGGAGCATAAAAGAACACATCCTCTAATGGTAATAAGCAATTTGGAAATAGGTATTAAGAGTTCACATCCTTTAACTTAGAAATCACACTTTGCACAATTTATCCTAAAGAAACAATCAGAGTACAATGAGACCATGATTCATATAGATGTTTATTACAGCACTATTTACCACTGTAAAACCCCAGAAACAACGCAAATGTGCTAAAATAGGAACACGGATAAATAAATTATGCGACATCTACTTGCTGAAATTGTAAAAGTAAAAATTCAGTTTCTATAAATATCTGATTACAAGGAAATGCTTATGATAGGTTCAATATAAATAGCCAGATACTCTACAAAAATGAACTATAGTCTAAATTATGTATTTTAAAAATAGCATTCTTGGGCTTCCCAGGTGGCACAGTGGTTGAGAGTCCGCCTGCTGATGCAGGGGACACGGGTTCGTGCCCCGGTCCGGGAAGATCCCACATGCCGCGGAGCGGCTGGGCCCGTGAGCCATGGCTGCTGAGCCTGCGCGCCCAGAGCCTGTGCTCCGCAACGGGAGAGGCCACAACAGTGAGAGGCCCACGTAGCGCAAAAAAAAAAAAAAAAAGTGGCATTCTTGTGATCATATAGGGAAAGATGGAAAGATATGCATAAAAATAGATTGTGAGCTTATGAATAAATTTTATTTTCCTCTATTCTTCTATATTTTCTAAGTATGCTATAATGCACATGTATTAATTTTATAATCAGAAAAAACACAATAAAAACTATTAGAATACAAAACTGTTGGAACTTCCCTGGCGGTCCAGTGGTTAAGACCCAGAGCTTCCACTGCAGAGGGGCACAGGTTCAACCCCTGGTCGGGGAAACTAAGATCCCGCATGCCTCACAGAGCAGCCGGGGAAAAAAACAAAACAAAACAAAAAAACAGAACAACTGTTGATATTCAACTGCTTCGACTTTCAAAATTAGCACTTTCAAGTGGTTCAACCTAATATCAATATTAAGCCTAAAAGGAAAAACAAAATTAACAACACTACTGGATCTTGGTGAACCAATACTGATCCTTGGTGACTGCTGTAATATACTGAAGAACAGCTGCTTAGCATTTTTTTCTAGAATCGTGCTCTTAAAAAGCTAAAATTTTCTAGAGTTCGCCCTTCAGGAAACAGAATCAACACTTGCTGTCTTTGGTCTCCTAGAATGAAAACCTCAAGAAAATCCTGACAAAGTTATATGTAATTTGCATCCCAAATTACAAGAGTTATGACTCGAAGACCCTGCTATTTCTACCCTGAAAGAAGCACTGAAAGGTTCTCCACCTTATACTGTATGAGGTGCTAAAGAATTCCACCTTCAGGCCCAGGGCAATGTCCAAGTACTGCTTATACCACGTTTACTACAGCATGGAGAACATGCGAAACATTCTGACTGAGCTTTGATTCTTGACTTCCTCCCTACAATCCCCATCTTATTGTACCAAAACAACCTGAAAGATCAGTTTGTTCCAGGAAGGGGAGGTGGTCTCCAAGCTGGGCAGATGCCAGAACACCTATTATCCAGGATTCCTCAGAGATTACCAATAGCCATTTCATATCGAATTCTTCTTCATCAAGTGTGTATCAAGGGTGAGGCACGGTGCTAGGAATTACAAGTACCTTCGGCATTCTGAGCTGAGATGTACCGCATCTGGCTGGGAGATGGAATTTATAAACGAACACTTAAATTTTGAAATATTTTTTTGCTTATCTTGGGCTTTAATTTATACTAATGATTTATCCATAATCTTTGTTATTCTTGTTGAAGGTGAGGAGGCAGCTTTTTATCCAACAAAACTAATCCCCTTCTAGCTCCATTCCAAAAGGTTAATATGAATGAATCACAGGAAGATTTCAAGTTTTGCTGCCCTGTGGCAAAAAAAATCTTTGTTGAGTGCCAGCTATGTGCTGAGCTGGAATTAGAAAGCCCTCTGCCCTTTCTCTTTGAGGAGAATTCAAAAATTAAGAAAACAAAGTTTAATGGCTGTAGAAATGGAAGACCCTTCACTCACCAAAAACAAAACCTTCATTAACCTCATGAATCTAGACCTCTAGCTAGAAAAGAAGGTCCCCAAGGACGCGACAACATCATATGCTTGCTCTTGGGCTTCACTCTTACAAAAACAGCATGCCATACCTCTCTGGGCAAATCTTGGCAATCACCAAAGAATCAACGGAACTGAGAGCAGGAATTATTCTATGGACATGGGTATCATCCTCTAACCCCAGGCAATAAGCATCTTTCCTCCTTTCCTTAAATGTACCTTATTCATATGGTATAGAATTCAATTACAGGTCAATGTCTTTCCTTTCCCTCTACCCTCTCAACTCAGACTACGATCAGGGACCCCTGTACCCCTGTATCCCCAGGACTCAGTACTGTGCCTGGCACATAGAAGGCCAGATAACTGAACTGAATTTGACCCATTTACAATTTTAAGAAAGAGCTCTCTATTAAAGTATAGTAACAAAAAACCTATTATAGCCTTTTCAGCAATTGGACTACCCAGTATTTTACTTACCAAGCTTAAGAAGATAAATACTGTTGGTGTTTGTGTTTCCTGTATTTCAGAAGAGTGGCATGGATGTAAGAAGCCATATTCATTTTAGCCACTTACAAGTAAAGAGACCTTGGCAATTTCCTTAATCCCTTCGAGATTTCTTCTTCATTTGTGAAAAGGGATAAGATCCCCTACCCACAGGACTGCGGGAGATTAAATGAAATATAGTAAAAGTACCGTATGTGGATAGCAGGCATCCAGCCAGAGATATTTCCTAGCTTCCACTTCTTCCAACCAGGCTGTCCTTATCAATCACCTGATTGCTATTTTATGTTTCCAGCTATTCCGCAGGTCAGTCACACCAATGCACGTCAGTCTGAATCTAATGAGGAGCTCTTTATCCCCTTCACAGCCCATTCCCTCCCCACTTCATCAAAACCTTCCATAAACCACCAATGCCAGGAGCTGGCCGCTTTGACTTCTTAGGTTTGATAGGTCTCTCCTTCTGCCTTCCCACACTTAGCTCTTACAACGACCGCTTTGAAAAAGAAAACTGAGGCTAAATGGAAGATGGCCGAGCTCCTGACTCCAGGAAGTAGATGCCTTAGGATCTAAGCTATAGCAGGGCTCAGGGAGTAAGGAAATATGTTGCCTTGGAAGGAAGCTTTATACTTTCCATCACGTGAGCATTGAGCACCCCAGCTTCATTTTCAAGAAGACAACTACAGGCAGCAGAATGAAAACCCAGAAGCATATTACCAAACCTGTAAATGGAAAGGCAACATGAGACTGGAGAGCACCAACAGCCAACTTCCATTACCCAGCCACTGAAGCCCTGGGCCAGCGCACACTTCACTTAAATCCCCCAAAGTAATTAGCTCCAAGGAAAGATGTCACCTGATATGATTGAGAGAAGAGGACCAGAAAAACCTAAGGGTAATTCTTATGCAGAACGAAGAAAGAGCGGCGGCGGGGGGGGGGGGGGGGGGGG
>NW_021703779.1:21662746-21726883 GCF_005190385.1 Monodon monoceros | reverse complement strand
AGCCCCTCTGCATTCTGCCAAATCTACAATATAAAATTAACTGAATACTGGAAACCCTCATGGTGTAGAACATGAAGAAAAATTGAGAGTGACTAAAGCAGGAGGAAGTGTTCTGTATTAGTAACAGCGTGATGTGGTGGCTTGAGCAAACAAAAGGGACACAAAAGAGGCCACGGATAGGATGCAGAGATAGATGGTCTGTGCTAATTCTCCCCTTCCTTGCAAGAAACAAATTACAACACAGGTTCACTTCATTACATTGCATGTAAAAGAATAAAGCACTGTTTCCGGGCAACAAACACTTTAGGAGCTTAATATTCACTGTGCAGAATCCTAAAAAGTCAGTGAATGCCTTGGAATTTCACCACACAAACTTGCGTCACCACACTCTTTTGTGTCAGACTGTTTCATTATCTTCAAGGCTTAGCATAATTGGAGCCTCAGTCTAAAAATAGGCTATTTTTTCCCTTTGCAATCTGACTGGTAAATAAAAGTTAGGGGAGTTTTTATCCCCTTCATTTGTTTTAAACAACCACTAGCTTCTGCTCACCAAGCAAAGATTACTGAATACATTTTCTGGATCTGTTTGTTTATTCTGCTTATGGCAAACACACTTCGACCTTCACCACTGTAACAGGCAGTGAGTGCCACAGACAAGCTATGCAGACATACTCCAGAGCCACCCCGGTTTCAGCTGTGGGGGACTGCAGCACCACCATGTATGCCGCAAAACACACAGGGCAGAAGGGAGTACTCCTCCCCACCCGAGTCTACCCTTGCTGCATCACCCAATCCGCTTCCTTAACAATTCCATTCTTAGGGCCTCATTAATTATGACCAATCAAATTCCTTTATCGCTGGTGTGAAAAGACTGAGGAGGTAAAAAGGGAATCAACGCTCTTGGAAAATCTATAAAGTGGCAGCAAATATTAACCAAACCAGCATGATACATGCAAACTGGCACACATCCCCTCAAACAAAAATGGCTCCCAGCACGGTGAAGATAGAACCCTATTTTCTCCCACCTCGTGATACCTGTTGCATAGACATGCTCTCAAAAAACACAGGCAATGTATGCTGGAGGCAGTTAGAACGACTGGATAGCCCGGACTTAAATCATGGCTCTGTGATTCACCAGCCCTGTGGTCTTAGGCAAGTTACTGACAATCTCCATCCTTCAGTTCTCCCGGCTTATAAAATAGAGATCATGGCCTAAACCCCCTTGCTAACCTGCCTCGTCCACGCAGCTGTCATTTACAGGACCGGACTAAAGCCTGAATCCAGAGGCTGCATGAGCAGCAAGGGAGGTTAGGAAAGAACCAGCTCAGGAACATTTCGATTTTCCCAGTCCAGTGCATTTCTAAACACCTAATAAGTGAAAACATTTTCTCCTCCATGCCACCCCCCACACACAGTAACTAGAAAACAAATTGAAAAACACTATTTTTCATAAAACTCATAACATGACTCCTACACTTCACATAACCGGAAAAAACATTTTTTAAAATTCAGCTTATATGTTGTAGTAGGGCTTTGCTGTTAGCATAAACTGCTTTGAACAGTGTCTAGCAAGCATTAAATGCTTAGTATAGCTTAGCTAGTATTATTATCCCTAATTGAACGGTGTGTCTAATTTTTACTGGTTAAATACAGAGGGAAAAGTCAGACCAGATCCCAATCTCTTTGGAAGTTCATAGTAACTGTTACCCAAACTAAGTCAAGGGCCAGTCATGTGTGCCACAACGAACTGAGTGGGGGAGGGGATGACCAACATACTCTAAAGTGAAAAAGAAAAAGTCAGAAGGCATTAGCATAGCACTGAACTACAGCTCTATTATTTCTCCCTCTAAGAAATGTCTCCAAGCATAATCTTCGGTGATTCAATTTATCAGCGACTGGTTTGCACAGGCTCCTAGAGGACAAAACAAGATGCCCTGTACTGAAAATGAGGCCCAAGATGTGATAACAGCATCAATCTCCATTTTAAGAATAGCAGACGGGTGCGGAGCCAAGACGGCGGCGGCAGCACCCATGGGATGTGGGGATCGCGCCCCCGGTGCCACTGAGCCTGTGCCAGTGCCCAGAGCCCCACGCCGAGCCGACTGCACACCAAGCCGCAGCCGCCCATCGCAGGGCCACGGCCGGGGGACCAGCAGGGTCTTGGTGCTCTTGCCAGGAGTCAGCCCTGTGCCTCCAAGGTAGGCAAGCCGAGTTCACGACACTGGTCCACCAGAGACCTCCCAGCTCCACGTGATATCAAACGGCGATAACATCCCAGAGATCTCCATCTCAACACCAAGACTGAGCTCCACTCAACGACCAGCAAGCTACAGTGCGGGACATCCTACGCCAAACAACTAGCAAGACAGGAACACAACACCACCCATTAGCAGAGAGGCACCATAAATCATAATAAGGCCACAGACACCCCAAAACACACCACCAGACGTGGACCTGCCCAACAGAAAGACAAGATCCAGCCTCATCCACCAGAACACAGGCACTAGTCCCCTCCACCAGGAAGCCTACACAACCCACTGAACCAACCTTAGCCACCGGGGACAGACACCAAAAACAACAGGAACTACTAACCTGCAGCCTGCGAAAAGGAGACCCCAAACACAGTAAGTTAAGCAAAATGAGAAGACAGAAAAACACACAGCAGATGAAGGAGCAAGGTAAAAACCCACCAGACCAAACAAATGAAGAGGAAATAGGCAGTCTACCTGAAAAAGAATTCAGAATAATGATAGTAAAGATGATCCAAAATCTTGGAAACAGAATGGAGAAAATACAAGAAACGTTTAACAAGGACCTAGAAGAACTAAAGAGCGAACAAACAATGATGAACAACACAATAAATGAAATTAAAAATTCTCTAGAAGGAATCCATAGCAGAATAACTGAGGCAGAAGAATGGATAAGTGACCTGGAAGATAAAACAGTCAAAATAACTACTGCAGAGCAAAATAAAGGAAAAAAAAATGAAAACAATTGAGGACAGTTTCAGAGACCTCTGGGACAACATTAAATACACCAACATTCGAATTATAAGGGTCCCAGAAGAAGAAGAGAAAAAGAAAGGGACTGAGGGGCTTCCCTGGTGGCGCAGCGGTTGAGAGTCCGCCTGCCAATGCAGGGGATGCGGGTTCATTCCCTGGTCCGGGAGAATCCCAATTGCCGCGGAGTGGCTGGGCCTGTGAGTCGCGGCCGCTGAGCCTGCACATCCGGAGCCTGTGCTCCGCAACGGGAGAGGCCACAGCAGTGAGAGGTCCGCGTACTGCAAAAAAAAAAAAAAAAACCAAAAAACAAAAACAATAAAAAAAAAAAGAAAGGGGCTGAGAAATTATTTGAAGAGATTATAGTTGAAAACTTCCCTAATATGGGAAAGGAAATAAGTCAATCAAGTCCAGGAAGCACAGAGAGTGCCATACAAGATAAATCCAAGGAGAAACATGCCAAGACACATATTAATCAAACTATCAAAAATTAAATACAAAGAAAACATACTAAAAGCAACAAGGGAAAAGAAACAAATAACATACAAGAGAATCCCCATAAGGTTAACAGCTGATCTTTCAGGAGAAACTCTGCAAGCCAGAAGGGAGTCACAAGACATATTTAAAGTGATGAAAGGGAAAAACCTACAACCAAGACTACTCTACACAGCGAGGATCTCATTCAGAGTCAATGGAGAAATTAACCTTTGCACACAAGCAAAAGCTAAGAGAATTCAGCACCACCAAACGAGCTTTACAACAAATGCTAAAGGAACTTCTCTAGGCAAGAAACACAAGAGAAGGAAAAGACCTACAGTAACAAACCCAAAACAATTAAGAAAATGGTAATAGGAACATACATATCCATAATTACTTGAAATGTAAATGGATTAAATGCTCCCACCAAAAGACACAGACTGGCTTAATGAATACAAAAAAAAGACCCGTATATATGCTGTCTACAAGAGACCCACTTCAGACCTACGGACACATACAGACTGAAAGTGAGGGGATGGAAAAAGATATTCCATGCAAATGGAAATCAAAAGAAAGCTGGAGTAGCAATTCTCATATCAGACAAAATAGACTTTAAAACAAAGACTATTACAAGAGACAAGGAAGGACACTACATAATGATCAAGGGATCAATCCAAGAAGAAGATAGAACAATCGTAAATATTTATGCACCCAACATAGGAACACCTAAATACATAAAGCAAATGCTAACAGCCATAAAAGGGGAAATCAACAGTAACACATTCACAGTAGGGGACTTCAACACCCCACTTTCACCAATGGACAGATCACCCAAAATGAAAATAAATAAGGAAACACAAGCTTTAAATGATACATTAAACAAGATGGACTTAATTGATCGTTATAGGATATTCTATCCAAAAGAAGAGAATACATTTTCTTCTCAAATGCTCATGGAACATTCTCCAGGATAGATCATACATTGGGTCAAAAATCAAGCTTTCGTAAATTTAAGAAAATTGAAATTGTACCCAATGTCTTTTCCCACCACAATGCTACGAGAGTAGATATCAATTACAGGGAAAAAATATGTAAAAAAATACACACATGGAGGCTAAACAATACACTACTTAATAACCAAGAGATCACTGAAGAAATAAAAGAGGAAATCAAAAAATACCTAGAAACAAATGACAATGAAAACACAACGGCCCAAAACCTATGGGATGCAGCAAAAGCAGTTCTAAGAGGGAAGTTTATAGCAATACAACCCTACCTCAAGAAACAAGAAACATCTCAAATAAACAACCTAACCTTACGCTTAAAGCAATTAGAGAAAGAACAAAAAAACCCCAAAGTTAGCAGAAGGAAAGAAATCATAAAGATAAGACCAGAAATAAATGAAAAAGAAATAAAGGAGACAATAGCAAAGATCAATAAAACTAAAAGCTGGTTCTTTGAGAAGATAAACAAAATTGATAAACCATTAGCCAGACTCATCAAGGAAAAACAGGAAGAAGATTCAATAGAATTAGAAATGAAAAAGGAGAAATAACAACTGACACTGCAGAAAATACAAAAGATCATGAGAAATTACTACAAGCAACTATATGCCAAGAAAATGGACAACCTGGAAGAAACGGACAAATTCTTACAAAAGCACAACCTTCCAAGACTGAACCAGGAAGAAATAGAAAATATAAACAGACCAATCACAAGCACTGAAATTCAGACTGTGATTAAAAATCTTCCAACAAACAAAAGCCCAGGACCAGATGGCTTCACAGGTGAATTCTATCAAACATTTAGAGAAGAGCTAACACCCATCCTTCTCAAACTCTTCCAAAATATAGGAGAGAGAGGAACACTCTCCTACTCATTCTATGAGGCCACCATCACCCTGATACCAAAACCAGACAAAGATGTCACAAACAAAGAAAACTACAGGTCAGTATCACTGATGAACATAGATGCAAAAATCCTCAACAAAATACTAGCAAACAGAATCCAACAGCACATTAAAAGGATCATACACCATGATCAAGTGGGGTTTATCCCAGGAATGCAAGGATTCTTCAATATACGTAAATCAACCCATGTGACAAAACATACTAACAAACTGAAGGAGAAAAACTATATGAGCATCTCAATAGATGCAGAAAAAGCTTCTGACAAAATTCAAAACCATTTATGATAAAAACCCTCCAGAAAGTAGGCATAGAGGAAACTTACCTCAACATAATAAAGGCCATATATGACAAACCCACAGCCAGCATCATTCTAATGGTGAAAAACTGAAACCATTTCCTACAGGATCAGGAACAAGACAAGGCTGTCCACTCCCACCACTATTATTCAACACAGTTTTAGAAGTTTTAACCACAGCAATCAGAGAAGAAAACGAAATAAAAGGAATCCAAATTGGAAAAGAAGTAAAGCTGTCACTGTTTGCAAATGACATGATACTATACATTGAGCATCCTAAAGATGCTACCAGAAAACTACTAGAGCTAGTCAATGAATTTGGTAAAGTAGCAGGATATAAAGTTAATGCACAGAAATCTCCTGCATTCCTATACACTAATGATGAAAAATCTGAAAGAGAAATTAAGGAAACACTACCATTTACCACTGCAACAAAAAGAATAAAATACCTAGGAAAAAACCTACCTAAGGAGACAAAAGACCTCTATGCAGAAAACTATAAGACGCTGATGAAAAAAATTAAAGATGACCCAAACACATGGAGAGATATACCATGTTCTTGGATTGGAAGAATCAACATTGTGAAAATGACTATACTACCCAAAGCAATCTACAGATTCAATGTAATCCCTATCAAACTACCACTGGCATTTTTCACAGAACTAGAACAAAAAATTTCACCATTTGTATGGAAACGCAACAGACCCCGAATAGCCAAAGCAATCTTGAGAAAGAAAAACGGAGCTGGAGGAATCAGGCTCCCAGACTTCAGACTATACTACAAAGCTACAGTAATCAAGACAGTATGGTACTGGTACAAAAACAGAAATATAGATCAATGGAACAGGATAGAAATCCCAGAGATATACCCACGCACATATGGTCACTGTATTTTTGAGAAAGGAGGCAAGAATATATAATGGAGAAAAGACAGCCTCTTCAGTAAGTGGTGCTGGGAAAACTGGATAGCTACATGTAAAAGAATGAAATTAGAACACTCCCTAACACCATACACAAAAATAAACTCAAAATGGATTAAAGACCTAAATGTAAGGCCAGACACTATCAAACTCTTAGAGGAAAACATAGGCAGAACACTCTATGACATACATCACAGCAAGATCCTTTTTGACCCACCTCTTAGAGAAATAGAAATAAAAACAAAAATAAACAAATGGGACCTAGTGAAACGTAAAAGCCTTTGCACAGCAAAGGAAACCATAAAAAAGACAACCCTCAGAATGGGCGAAAATATTTGCAAATGAAACAACTAAGGATTAATCTCCAAAAGTTACAAGCAGCTCATGCAGCTCAATATAAAAAACCCAACCCAATCCAAAAATGGGCAGACGACCTAAATAGACATTTCTCTGAAGAAGAAATACAGATTGCCAACAAACACATGAAAGGATACTCAACGTCACTAATCATTAGAGAAACGCAAATCAAAACTACAATGTGGTATCACCTCACACCAGTCAGAATGGCCATCATCAAAAAATCTACAAACAATAATTGCTGGAGAGGCTGTGGAGAAAAGGGAACCGTCTTGCACTGTTGGTGGGAATGTAAATTGATACAGCCACTATGGAGAACAGTATGGAGGTTCCTTAAAAAACTAAAAATAGAACGACCATATGACCCAGCAATCCCACTACTGGGCATATACCCTGAGAAAGCCATAATTCAAAAAGACACATGCACCCCAATGTTCATCGCAGCTCTATTTACAATAGCCAGGGCATGGAAGCAACCTAAGTGTCCATCAGCAGATGAATGGATAAAGAAAGTGTGGTACATATATACAATGGAATATTACTCAGCCATAAAAAGAAATGAAATTGAGTTATTTGTAATGAGGTGGATGAACCTAGAGTCTGTCATACAGAATGAAGTGAGTCAGAAAGAGAAAGACAAATACCATATGCTAACACATATATATGGAACCTTAAAAAAATGGTTCTGAAGAACCTTGGGGCAGGACAGGAATAAAGACACAGATGTAGAGAATGGACTTGAGGACACGGGGAGGGGGAAGGGTAAGCTGGGACAAAGTGAGAGAGTGGCATGGACATATATACACTACCAAATGTAAAACAGAGAGCTAGTGGGAAGCAGCCGCACAGCACAGGGAGAGCAGCTCGGTGCTCTGTGACCACCTAGAGGGGTGGGATAGGGAAGGTGGGAGGGAGACACAAGAGGGAAGAGATATATGTATATGTACAGCTGATTCACTTTGTTATAAAGCAGAAACTAACACACCATTGTAAAGCAATTATATTCTAATAAAGGTGTTAAAAAAAAAAGAATAGCAGAGGGGTACAGATAAATCTGTTTGATCCCATGAACTCGTCTTCCTTCTCTATGTGTGAATTCGTTATGTGAGTATCAAATAGTTAAATGTAAAGTCTGTGATGGTAAGGGAACACTTAACAGTTTCGAAAAACAAAGCAGAGGACACATGCACTGATTTGTGGAGCCTAATAAAAATGAGACTTAAAAAAAAAAATCTGAAGGGCAACAGTCCGATTTCCTCTTGCGTCTCTTTATCTGTGGCCTCTGTCTCCTATGCATACCAAAAGTCCTATTCCAAAAATAAATATCAACAGGTGGATAGTTCTTTATTTTCTAATTTTCAAATAAAGTGATTTTAGAATATAAATACAAAATCCCCTTACCTGTGCAAAATTCTATAATAAATAATGCTACAGATATGGAAGGAGACCTCAGCTGATCAACCCAGCTCCTTTAATAACCAAAATGAGCCCATGTGGCTCCAAATCACTGTTCACCTCCACATTTTGAGATGAAAATAGGTTTAGTTCAAAGCAAGTGATTTAAAGCTTTGTTTCTCCTTAGCTCTCTTGCACACCGGATTTACCTCATCACCTGCACTCATTACCCATGGGATTTGGCAGTTCATTTCATCAGTCTTCACCTTTCTTCAAAAGTCTAAAACCGATGATCAAAAACTAGAGATGAAGCATACAAGACAGATGGAGGGACTTTCCTGGTGGCGCAGTGGTTAATAATCTACCCCCCCAATGCAGGGGACACGGGTTCGATCCCTGGTCAGGGAACTAGATCCCACATGCGTGCTGCAACTGAGGAGCCCACGAGCCGCAACTAAGGAGTCTACCGGCTGCAACTAAAGAAGCTGGCAAGCCACAACTAAGGAGCCCGCCTGCCACAGCTAAGACCTGGCACAACCAAAATAAATAAAATTATATATAAAAAAAGAAAAAGCCAAATGGAAAGCAAGTAGCTGAATTAATACAACGAATACCAACCAAGTATTTACTACATGCCAAGGTCCATATGAGGTGCTGTGTGTACAGAGGTGAGTAAAACAAACCCCCATCCTTAAATGGGGCTCATAGTCTAATAAGGAAGATGAATGTTAGCATGCAAACAGATGTTTGTCCAGTTAGTACAAAATGATGAGTAGCAAAATGGGAGCAAAATAGGGTGCTGAGCAAGAAAAGAACACGACAGAGAAACTCGCACACATGTACAAAGAGACAAGTACACGAATGTCTACTTTCCGTAATAGTGAAATACCGACAACCTAAATGACCATCACTAGGGAAATGGAAAAATAAATTGCAGAATATTCATATGATGGAATACTACAGAGCAGTTCAAATGAATGATTAGATCTATATGTATCAACATGGATATACTTCAAAAATATAAACGTTGAGAGAAGCAAGTTGCAAACTCAAATATGACACGTCATTTACATAAGTTAAGTGGGTACATTTCAAAGGTAAGAAAAGCATACCAAATGGAAAGCTACATATCAGCTTCACAAAAGCAGCTGCCTGTGGAGAGGTAAAGAGGAGACGAGGGAAGGGGAGGCACGCAGAGGATCCTGACTATCTGTAAGGCTTTCATTTAAAGAAAAGCTGAAGCAATTATAAGAAAATCTTAACATGTATTAGTTCTGGGAGATGGCTACACGAATACGTTATTTACTGTATAAAAATTATGGGAAAAAGAAAAACATTTTTTTTTTAATTTAAAAATGAGAGAAGGAAGTGGGGTGAATGGACCGATTTAGGCAGAGGACCAAGAAGGTGCCGTATAAGCCAAGGCCAGAGGAGAGAGGAAAACACAAACTTGCACCAAGCTGGGGAGAAGCATTCCAGGCAGTGGCGCCCAGAGCATGAGGGCTCTGCAGAGGGACAGAAGTGAACATGTGTGCGCAACTCAAAGAAAACGTAGCCCCGGGGGGCTGCAGCAAACCTGGGCTGGGGAGTGCAGGGGGTCATTAGCAGGGAAGGTGACCGGAGAGGTGAAGCGACCCATGGAGGACCTGGGAGGCCATGGTGAACTGAGATGGAAGCCACTGGAAAGGACGTGATGCAATCACACGTAAAAAATACAGATCACCTGCTGTGTGGAGAACTGATCAAAGGCAAGAGTGGAAGGGAAACACCAACGGGACGCTGCTGCGGTGATCCTGGCCAGAGACGGTGTGGTCTGAACTAGGAGAGAGGGTGGAAGTGCCAATGGGGAGAAACGGATGAATCTGGGTATACTGAAGGTAAGGTTGGCAGGACTTAAAACTAACTGCATCTTAGGACTGGGCTAAGAAGTGATAGGAAAGACAACTATTTCTTAAATATTATAAAAATGGCTGGTGTTTGTCACTTAGGGTCCACTACTAGATGTTACTGAAGGACATGATAAAACACTCCAGGCTCCTGAATCTACTTAGTAAAAATAAACGAAAAAACTTAAACTCGTGAACATCAAACTCTTAAGAGTAAATGTAAGGATCAGCTGAGGTCATTAAGTTAAAGCGTGAGGAAGGTCAGGTTAAATCACTCAGGGGAAGTGAGTTTTCAGAAAGACTGAAAGAGCAGAAACTAGTGATGTGGGTGGACAAAGGCACAAAAAGCAGAAGAAACAAGTAAAAACACAAAATACAAAATAATTTGGCAAAGAGCCAACAAATTGGTCTTATAAGAGTAGACGTTTAGGCATTCAAGTGAGAGAAAAATGCAGACAGGGTAAGAGTGGGTCTGGAGGGCAGCCACCGCTGCTAAGGTGTTAGATTTTCAGGTCACGTTTACTGAGCGCTTATTATGTATCAAACGCTGAATCGAAGCATTAACACACACCATCTCCGTTCATTCTCCCAACAACCTCGCTGGGGAATTACTATGACTGAAAATGAGGAAGCTGAGGCTCAGGGAGGTTATATAACCAGCCAGGCTGTGCGTACCGGGGAAGCTGGGGGGCGGGGGGGGCTGGAGGCGGCAGGCAGGGTGGGGAGAGCGGGGAGCGTGGGACCCCCAGGCGTAGGCCTGGATTCCAGGGCTGCCACTTAGTTGAGGCATTTCACAAGCTACTTCTCTGGGTCTCACATCCCTCATCTACGAACTGGGGAGAATTAAAATATCTAACCACAGCAATTCTGGTCGCCGCCACCGCTGCACGCATACAGCACCAGCTGAAGTCAATGATCACCTCAGTGTCCCCCAAATTTTCAAAGCTATCACCTGTGTCTCTTGCTGACAGTCACCCACCACCTCCCTGAGATACTCTTCCCTGGCTCCCACGACACCTTGTGTTCCTGCTTTTCTCCTTCTGTGGTGGCCTCCTCCAAGCCATTCCACACTGGGGATCTGTAAGACAGCGTCCTTCCTACACCCACTTCTCTTTCTACTCTCTCCTCTCCCAAAGTAATCCCATCCATGTCCATGTTTTAATTTACGTCAATTTGCCAATGACGCCCAAATTTATATCGTATCGCACCACCTCAAAATTAACATGTCCAACATCAGACTGCCCATCCTTCCCTCCCCTGGCCCCAAACCCAGGCATCTTCCAACACTCCTCACCTCAGTGAACGGCTTGCCATCCATCAGCCTGCACAACTCAGAAGGCCAGGAGTTATCCTCAAGTTGTCCTGGATACTTTCCCCATCCTAAGCCCAATATCCAAGCTGCCACCAGGTTCTACTGGTTTTTCTTCTCTCACATCTCTCTCATATCTGCACCTTCTCCCTCTCCCAGCTGCCATCACGCCAGCCAAGCTACCACCATTGCTTGCCTGGAATACCTTAATAAGAGCCTACTAACTAGTTGCCCTCATCCACGCTGACCCTTCCAATCCACTCAGCCAGAGCGATGGTCTCAAAATGCAAACGGGAGCCAATCCCTCCACCGCATGAAGGACCTGCTAATGTCCACCCCCTGCTCAACATGGCCGGCAAGGCCCACATGGTGTGACCCTGTCCTCTCCAGACTCGCCTCCCATCACTCCCCGCTTCCTCTCTACGTCCAGGCTACAGCAGCCTTCCCTCAGTTCCTTGACCACACAATGCTTCCACCCACCACAGGACCTCTGCACAAGGCATCCGTCACCCTGGAATGCTGATCCCTGTAACCCTTTAGCTTGTTAACTCCAGCATCCAGCACACGCTTTTCTGATCTCAGCTCAAGTGTCACATGCTCAGGAAACCTCTGATTCTTCAGTCTGGGAGCTTTGATTCTTCAGAGGGCCTTTGTTAGCAGCACTCAGAAACTCCCATTCCTTTTCTTAGCTCTTATTTTCTCCTGGGTCGGCATGATTATTCATTGGACAATTTGCTTAATGGCTCTCCCCAACCAGAATGAAAACCCCATGAGGACAAGATCGTTGAACATCTAAATTTATCACTGTATCCCCAACACACCAGCACCAGGCCCAACACCTGGTAGGGGTTTGGCGCCTTCCTCTGCACTGTGACAAGAAACCATGGTGCCCAGGCTTTCCTAGGTTAAGGTGCTTTGTAACTGGGGGACAGGGCAGTAGCCATCGTCAACTAGCACGCTTTGGCACATGAAAACACAGAGGCTCACAGGGACCGACTTGCTCAAAGCCAAACAAAGCAAACACGCAGTGAGCAGCATGGCGCCCGTGTTTCCAGTCCAGGCTTCCTCCAGCACATATTCAGGCTTTTCCGCGTGGTGTCTGCACCTACCGCAGATCCTTTGTCTTGCTTACTACTAAGGAATCATGAGTTTGGCCTCCTGAGCTCTAGCTCTAGTTTTACTGGAATCATTACCTAAGGCTTTCATCTCAAGCCTACAGGTCACAAGCAATGTCATCTGTCTCCATTTCCCTCCATGGGACAGACTCAGCAAATATTACTGGAAGAATTTCTGGCTATGAGGCAAGAATCAGTAATTGAATTAAATATATTCACCTGCTCTAAGCCAATCTTCTGAAAACAAGTTATTTTTTTCTGCCCTGTCAGGACATGATTAAAGAAGAAATATCTGGATCTTTCGTGTGATTCAATGATCAGCTGTCCATCGCATCAGGCCATGCAGTCCAACTTGAATAGAACATACACCCTACCCTGTTGGCCAGTGCACGGAAGTATTACACGTGGCCTTATGAACAATGCACATTATTAATAGCCCATGAGCTTATTCTTTTCCCCAAGTGCTCCCTCCTCAACCCTCCTCCTCCCTGCCTGTGGAAGGCACACCACCCTCCTGCACAGGGCTGAAAATACAGTCTGTGGCTAAGTCAGCAGGGGTGAAAAGCCCCTGAAACAAATATAGCCAAATGTCTGACACTCCAAATTATGACAGAAACCTAGTATCTTTGCTCCACTCCCATCCCCACTCAACTCTTAGCCCTAAGGCAAAAACTCTCATCACTAGCCTCAAAAGAACAAATCTTTTCTTAAATGTAAAACAACAAAGGCAATAAAAATAGGTAATAGAAAACAAAACCTAAACCTGAAAAGAACAATTAGTAATCCCAAACACCACACACAAGTCATTTCTGGAAATCCCTCATGCTCTGTTGTTCTTTTAAAAATGCAAGTAGAGATTGGCTTCAGTTACATTCTATGTCATTTCGCTTTTTAAACGAGGGAGGGAACCCTCAAAGAAAAAATTTAAATTCTGAGACTCTAATACATTCAAGTGTACAAGTGACACCAGCCCATTCACCCACCAAAATTAATAATAAAAAGGAGAAAAGGACAGCTGTACAACCCGACACTGGCACTAAATTTCAAAGTATGTACAAAATCTCTAAAGCAATGACTACAGGGCTCAGGAATCTCTGGCTTAAAATCAAACAGCTTCTTAGCACATACACACATACATAAAGCCACCCTTCTCGCCGCCTTCCAAAACTCTCACAACTTACCAAACTCGGCTCACTGTAATTTCACACCGTATTTATGATATGGCAAATTGACACAGGCTCATGCTGCCTACCGAAATGATGAAACGCAAACAGAAGGCACTAATTTTATTAGTCTGCTCTCAGTTAACCAGTCCTGAGCCATAATAAACCCAATCAGCTTGTTTTGTTTTTAAATTTGAGATGGATTTGTCTCTGAAGGGCCTGACTGTACTGCTGGGAAGAGCACACACAAGCCACCAGACGGCGCGGGCTGCCGAAAGCAGGTTCTTCCAATTAACACGGAGTGTCCCTGGCATGGCTGAAGCCAGGAGATGGTGACATCTTGTACATCATCAGATTCAAACGCTGGGGCGGCTGATCCATTTGGGGGATGGGGAAATCTGCAAGGTTGCCGAGTGCAACCACATCACCCATAAATCTACTACCTGGGTGGATGAGGAAAGGAAAATCTGGAGAAAAGATCAATATTTTTGGCTTGCAGTGATCCTTTCTCTACAAACCATCTGTATCCACAATCTGTGAAGGGGGGTGGACATGGGAGGAAAAAAATAAAGTTATAGGATATTTTCCCCTTTCCTTAAGAGTAGCATTGTCCAGGAAATCACCTAGGCAGACTGACTGTGGATCCAGACAATTAAACCTTACGCCAGTTTCTGTGCCACTGGTGAATAGTGGTTAATAACTTCACACTTTTCTTTTTGTGTCTTAACAAGGAGGGAATGGCACTTTCGAAATCATTACTGCTCTGTCATCTTGGTTCACTGCCAAAGCAATGAGCTGTAGAACACCTGGCAAATAACACGCGGCTCGTGAAAAAGAAACATACACCAAAACAGGTTTATAGAAAATGTTCACATATGTAGAAAGAGGAATGAGTTTGGGTTAACAGAAAATCACTCACTGTGGCGAGGGGTGGGGAAGAAAGGAAGAGGTTTCCAGGCCTCAGTTTCTGTGATTCGAGTCAGAGTAATGAAACTCAATCTGAGCAGAGATCAGTGGCACCGACACAAAGTTAGTCCTATAGTATTTATCTCCTCATCCTCAGTCACACTCCCAGTGGGTTCAGTAATTAAATGGGCAAAATGTCAGGGCAAAAATACCATCCCTGCCTTCTCAAATGAGAGTGGCCCAGTAAAAACGTATAAAGTAGCCTTTTTCTTACTCTGAGTATCCAGGCCATTCTTATAAACTCAAATAAGGCTTAAATATCAAGATCCTATATCACAAAATGCATCTCCTCCACACCCACCATCTATAACTGCAGAAACTACTAGACCAGCATGATCCCAGAGTCACAGCAAACTAGCACACACTCTGTGGGGCACGGGGCTAGGTGCTGGGGTGGGGGTGGGGGACATCAAAATACAGACATAGTGATCCCCGACAAACCAAACGCAAGTAGAGACTGGAGAATATAGAAACAATTTGAGGCTGCAGGCTTTTCTTTTCTTTCCTTTTTTGGTCAATTAAGAGAAAAATTTTAAGTATTCATACTAGTTTTTACAGACCCATTACGAAATCTAGGTGTAAAACTACCAACATGTGGGTTTTTAAAAGACCCTAATTTAGACTGAGAATAAGTAAATTCCACCTTCTTTAATGAAATAAACCATGGCATTCTGAAGACAAGGGAGGCCAGCCCCCACAGCCCCAGGACCACCTGTCACCGCCGCTGACACCCAGGAGGTACATGTGAGGACGGGTGCGAGGCACTTCTTTCTGACAAAAGACTTGCTCACAGACCCAGCCCGGTTCACAGGCAGGACTTGACCCTGTCTCCCTCTTCCCAGCCACCTCTAACATCAACCGCCTGTTTGCTCCTAAACCTATACATTGCAACGTTCAAAACCCAAAGAGCACACGAAGGCAGATGTCCAGGCATCTTGGAGGGGATAGGTTCCAAACATTAAGAGAGAGGGATAACGTTCTTCTGAATTTCTTTTTGAAAGTCTAAAGTTTTAGCCATTTTGAAAGAAATATTATGTGTGTTCAAGTAGTACATAAATTCAAACCAGGCCTAAATGTAACCCACTTATTTATAGAGTGCAATACTGTGTTCATACAGCATAGATTATTCTATATACTTGAAATTTTTTTGTCATTGCATTTCTCTCAAATTATTGAAGGTCTAATTTATCATAATTTTTTTTTTTTTTTTTGGTGGTACGCGGGCCTCTCACTGTTGTGGCCTCTCCCGTTGCGGAGCACAGGCTCCAGACGCGCAGGCCCAGTGGCCATGGCTCACGGGCCCAGCCGCTCCACGGCATGTGGGATCTTCCCGGACCGGGGCACGAACCCGTGTCCCCTGCATCGGCAGGCGGACTCTCAACCACTGCGCCACCAGGGAAGCCCCTAATTTATCATAATTTGAACTGGGCTTCCACAGGGTATCTCCAAGGTGTTTCATCTTCTTAGCTTTATATTTACCAACGTTACTTTCACCAATTTCAGAAAGGATACAGACAAAGGGACAAGCAAATATAGATGTTAATTAGTAAAAGTTCACCCATATAAATAATCTGCAGTTAAGATGCCACTTACTTGACAGAAAACAGGTGCTTCTATAGAAGTTAAAGGTATATAAAAAGAACCTCGGCTCTAAATTTGCTATTAATTTGTACTATGAAGAATTTCAACTCATTACATCTGAATTACCACCAATTCTGAATTAGTAGATATGAATTAATAAAGTTGAATAGTATGAAGAACTGCCAAGAATTTAGAACCCAAACATCCCTGAAATACAACAATAAAAACGGAATTTAAAGTTTCTCTGGCTTAGAATATTATAATGTAAACAACTTCGAAGTGGTAAGTAATCTGTAACCACTGAAAAAGGATACTGCTTTTTTTAACGTAAAATATATTAAACCTTCACTTTCAGCCTTAAGAGAAATTATCTTCTTATATTAAAAAAAAATCAAAATGTTAGTAGGTCAGCTGAAGTTAAAAGTAGTCTTAATGGTAGCTATTAAATCCTGGAGACAGAACTCTTCCCCTCCTACCACCCACACAGTTTCCATGAGTCTGGTCTGGCAAGAAAATTCTTTATACTGCCATGTTTTAGGTAACAAAATCATACGTTTTTAAGACTAAAGTGTCCCCTCAACCTACGAGGGCAGAAATGAAGAAATATAAGAACCACCAGTTCTTTAGCATTTTTGCATCATGGTGCCCTTTGAGAATCTCTTAAATGCTATGCACCCTTTTCCCCAAAAAAGCACACACATGCACAGACACATAAAATGTCACATACAACTTGAGGAGTCACAGACATTCGCTCTGCTTCTATGAGAAGCTCTCATATGACAATATAAACAGATAAAACTTGAAAATCTATGTTTTTTTAGATGTCCGAAAGATTGCTTTCCTTCCTTCTTACTACTTTGAGTGTAGTTTCCTCTACTCTCACCCACTATGACTGATGCTGTTAGAAATGAGAGTGACTTTTCTATTATACGTGACTCTCTTTTAGACCAGAGGTCCACCAATTTTTTTCTGTAAAGGGCCAGAAAGTACATATTTTAGGCTTTGCAGGTCATTCAGGCTCTCTGGGCACTAATCAATTCTGCCATTGTAACAGAACACAAGTGCAGCCATAAACAAGTGGGTGTGGCTGTGTCCCAACAAAATTTTATTTACACAAAACAAGCAGTGGACAGGAGTTAGCCCTGGAGTTCTAGGTTCTCGACCCCTGGAATAGAAGAATAGGTTCAACTCCACAGGAAGCAAAAAGACAAATAGAGTTAGATCCCTAACTTATACGATCCCTAAAAATAATTCCCAGAAGGGTTTAAGACCTGAATAAGAAAAGCCAAAGCTTGCAACTTTTAGAAGGAAATAAGAGAGAATGTCTATGTCACTGAAGGAGGGAAAGGTTTCTTAAGAAAAAAAACAACACAGTGTACAAGGGGGAAAAAACCAAATATTTGACTATAAATTTTAAAACTTCTGCACAAGAAAAGACCACAAATAAAGTTAAAAAGGTAAGTCACAGACTGAAAGATATCTGCAACAAAAATGACCAAAAAAGAACTAGCTTTTGAATAACTAAGAAGAAATACTAAGAGACATACAACCCAGCGAAATAGGACCTATATGCGCACAGGCAAATCACACTGAAAAAAAGAAAACTGAAGAGTTAAAACACATGAAAGGATGCTCACCTTAACTAATACTTGGGGAAATGCAAATTAAAATCACAATGAGATACCACTTCACACTCATGAGACTGGCAAAAATTTTTAATTCTGATAATAACAAATGCTGGCAAAGGTGTGGAACACTAAGGATGATGCAACAAGCATGTTTACAAGTATCTAAGAAGTCTAAAAATCCCTCAGTAGAAAAATAAACAACAAATTCAAAAAGGTAAAATTGTATATCAAAATTATTCCCAACTGTTTTTAAATTAAACTCTGATTCTGTGACTGAGGGAGTCATGTATTGTAGTCCCATGGCCATAAATATGAATTTAGCTATTTGAAAGAATTAACTCGCTATGATAAATTAAATGACTGCTCCTACCAATAACATGTCATACTGCTTGCAGATGTGCGAACTCCACTCTTAGTACTACGCTAGAGAAACTCTCACACATGTGGCACTGTCTACTATAGCACCATTCGCAACAGCAAAAAAGTAAAAGAAGTGAAAATGAGGAAAGCTAAAAAGATGGCCAATGGGAGAATAAAAAATATCCTGTGCTGTATTTATTCACTGAAATATTACACAACAGGTAACATGAATAAATCAAGTCTAAAAATGTATCAACATGGACATACTTAAAAACTGGTATACAGAGTAGGGATTTTCCCATACTTTTCTTTTGGCAAACTGCAAAAAATATGATAGCATGACACATAAATGGTAAAAACTTGTAAGGCACCACGTGTATAGGTACACGTATTTGTTGTAAAAGCAAAAATCCCTGGGCAAAAAGGACAAAACCAACCCGGAGGGAGCAGTTACCTTGGAAGAAGAAAAGAAAAAAATGAGTGACGGTGGGGAGGAAAGGGTCTTTAGCTGTCTCTACAATATTTTATTGCATTTAATTTTTTAAAACTAGGCTTTTTTAAGAAAAAAGATTGGAAAAGTGAAATTTTTGCTTATTTCTAGATAAAGTTGAAAGTCTCCTTTAGCACTCAATTATAAGATTCTGTATATTCACTCATTCTCTTTTGCCGCTGACATCAACAAAGGCTACAGCCCTCCATCCCAGGGCCATTCTGAAGGGCTTCTGACAGGTGCTAGCACATGGCCAAGAGACTCCCAGGAAGGCTTGCCCTGGGCTTGACTGCGATGTTTTCATGCAATGATTTGGACACATTTTCTAAATGCACAAATTTCAGCTCCAAACACAATTGAAAGCTAGGCAGTCTACAACTGATTGACAAGCAGGCTGGCAAAGACTCACTTTAGCCTACTGGGTGAGAAAATGAAAAAGCATGGGCTCTACACCCAAACATGAGAGCATGCATTCACTTTAAAATGCAATCAGAAATCCAGACCAAAAATCATTTTCTCAAGGGCACAGAAATAACAGAGTGCAGAAATAAGACAATACCAGTGTCAGTAAGTAGTAATTATTCCATAAAGACAAATATTACCATTACACTAAGGATTATGCAATGAGTATGCTTATAAGTATAGAGTAAGTTTTAAATCCCTCAAAAAAACCCCAACATATTCAAAGAGGCAAAATTACACATCAAAATCATTTCAGTTCTCTTTAGATTAGCCTGATACTGTGACCAAGGGAGTCATGTATTGTAGCCCCATGGCCAGAGGTGTGAATTGAGCTCTCTGATAGAAGAATTAGCTTGCTATGATACATAAAATGATTGTTCTTATCAATAAAACTTTTTATTCAAAGACTGTCACTATTTAAACACTAAATACACTAGACTATTACAATCCTTTGGTCCTTTAATAATTTCAAAATTAATAAAAGTCAAAAATTTGGACAGATCTGTGTCACTAAATGGCTTTCACTATTGTTCACAGAATAAAACCCTTAATTGATTAATGATCTCAGGGTGTCTATCGCCATCTAGTGAAAAATCAGTTCAATTACCACACCAGTCACTTGACTACCTAGTCTGTTTTCTCTGTGATTTAAAATATATGTCCACTTACTGCTACCAACTTGCTCAGTATCTTTTTTATGTCTCCCTACACATACATTGAGAATAAACACAAATACAGATGGTATTTATATAGACTCACTTTCGAGTTATCTGTCAACTAGGTTTCCATATTACTTCTCTGGAAACATTGAGTTCATTATTTTTAAATAACTTGCACACCATGAGGTCCCTCATACAATTCCTTAACCATTAACTAATTCCTCTACCACCGAGCAATTAAAAATCATAGAAGAGTTTAAGTGTGAAAGATCACACCTGGGAAAAGACAATATTGATGTCCATTTGACACAACTATTAGCATTTTTATTATAAACCTGTTTTTAAAAGTACAATTAGTAATTACTCTGAGTACTCTAGCAGCCATAATACATTTGATTACAGAAATTATTAGGTCACCAGAGCCAAACCTGCATGATTCCAACAAACTGAGCACACACAAAACAGACTTAAAAATAAAAAGGGCGGGGGGGGGGGGTTAAGGCCTCCCCAGACTGTGTATTAATCTATATTCAAGTGCAAAATTTTATAATCTTTTTCAGACAACATGCTACCAGGTTTCCTTCTCATTAATTTCCAATTGAACCTTAATCTAATTTATCCCACAAGGACTTTAAAAGCAATCAACTTCTAGGATTTTCAGGTTACTATATTACTTGGTCTACTCTTAGTACAAAAAAGATAAGTTCGATAAGTTACAAAGATATTCCAAAAGCTCGGCAAACTGACTCTCATTTTACACTTCGCTCCTCCTACCTCTAATAATCAAGAGATGCTTGAACTCACAAAGACTTAATAGTAGGTACGGAAAAAAACAGTAAACCCAAAGACAGATTATCACATAAAATACTTCCATCCGCCAGTGCTAATAATTATCATCAATACGTTACAATCATTTTTATTATAGGAAATAATTTCTGTACGTGGCTTTGAATCCTCTTCTAGAATAAGATTTCCAGGAAGCAACTGTGTAATTATTATTTCTCATTAACCTCACATTACTTTAAAGGTCCATTTCCCACCGTTGTATTTTGTATTTGTGGGAAGGAGCAAAGGGGAAAGAGACAAAGGGAAGCAGAAGCCAAGAACTTAAATCACATATGATTATTTCTAGATTTGTCCGAAGTTCTTTGTTTTTTAGTGGGAAGAGTAGGGTTTTTTTTAAAATAGTTTAGAAATATTTGTTGTTATATTTTAAATAAGAGAAAAATAAAAATTGAGTTTAAATTCCCCATTAAAAATCGAGCTAAACAAAAATATTGCCGTTAAAGTACAATGGATTAGGGGAGTGGGGGAGATTATTGGACAAATTTGGGGCTTACCATTATCAACAGTGCCCTTTCAAGCCTGTAGATTTCTGAGCCAATGCAGAAAATGTAACAACAGGGATTTCCCAACAGCAAGAGGCACTCTCCAAGGGAGTAAATTGTCAACTACTGCCTCTCATGAGAAACTTAAGAGTAACCTTGATCCAATCTCAATAGTCAACCCATGTATTATCACCCAGTTGGGGCATAGTGAGTGCACTTCCTAATACAAAAATAAGATGGTATTCTATCAGAAGCCACTGGATACATACAGAGAAATAAAATTTAAATAATTTTAAAGTAAACTTGGCCAAAGAAACTGAAAACATCCTTTCCTCACTTCAATGAGCCCCTAAAACACCTGTATCTTCTCAAGTAAAAAAGGCCTATGTCGGGCTTCCCTGGTGGCGCAGTGGTTGGGGGTCCGCCTGCCGATGCAGGCGACGCAGGTTCGTGCCCCGGTCCGGGAGGATCCCACGTACCACGGAGCAGCTGGACCCGTGGGCCATAGCCACTGGGCCTGCGCGTCCGGAGCCTGTGCTCCGCGACAGGAGAGGCCACAGCGGTGAGGGGCCCGCGTACCGCAAAAAAAAAAAAAAAGGCCTATGTCTTGAGATGAGTATCAAAAAAACGTCCTTCTAGGAATAAGAGGCAGAATATAAAGCAACAGGAGAGCCATCCTGAGATGGAGCAGACAACCCCCATGTAGCAAAAGCCTTACAGTCAGGAAGAGCTGGATTCCCATCCAAAAAAGTCACTTGTTACACTTCACCTCTTTCAGTTTATTAGCTTCGTCATCTGCAAAACTGGAACACTCTTGCCTCTATCGATTGATTCTTATGGGGTCTTAAGGAAATAATGCATCTGAAAGCTTCTCGCATAATGCTGGTGTCCAATACAAGTGTCCTTCCTCACTGTGCCCTCAGCGGAGTGAAAGCGGGCTCCCAACAGAAGAGCACCTCTCAATATCCTGTTCGTTTCACGCCAGCTAGATCTGCACTGTCCAATACAGCAGCCACTAGCCACATGTGGATATGTGAGGTTAAATTTATTTTAATTATCATTAAATAAAACTCAAAATCCACTTCGTCAGCCAGCTATCAGGTGCTCACTAGCCACTTGGGGCTTGCGGCTATTGCACTGGGTATTGCAGATGGAGAACGTTCTCATCATCTCAGAGTGCTATTAGATAGTCCTGATCTAGACTCTAAGCAGGGGTTAGCATTTTTTTTTTCTGAAAAGGGCCAGATAGTAAATATTTTAGGCTTTGCAGGTCATGCAAGTCTCCACCTTGACTACTCAACTTTGCCGCTGTACTTGCAAAAGCAGCTATAGATGATACTTCAACGAATGAGTATGACTGTGTGCCAATAAAAGTTTACTTATAAAAATAGGTGGCGGGCTGGATTGGGCCCATGGGCTGCAGCGTGCCGAACTCTACTCTAAGAGTACTCTGAGTTCACGCTCCCAGCATGAGCGTTCTGCCCATAACCACTACCTCCATAAGACCGAGTAGTCTTAGATCCACTGACAGAAATCAGTATTTTACTGGAGTTAAATGGAATATAATATTTAACATAACCGTTCTTTTACAAACTAAGGAAAAGCCATGCACGTGGTGCTAAAGCAAATGAAGCTTTTAGTGTTTACAAAGAGACAGTACCTCAAATCTGTTTGGTATCTGGCCCATGTTTCTAAAACCAATTACCCTCAATCTATAACTCCAGTCCCGATATAGTATATATCATATGTATATGACACTGGGGACTTGAACTGATACATGCAGCTGCCTACTTAACATGCCTACAGATCATGCCTTACTTAACATGCCTACAGATCTATTACAAGCCTCAAAGGTAACACATCCAAGATAAAACTTAATCCTTCTCCCTCAGATTTCTCCTTCTTAATAAATGGTTCTACTAGCTAACCAGCTAGAAGACAAAAATGGAGGCATCCTCCTTGATTTCTTCTTTTCCCTCACACTCCAACCTAATATATCTGCAAAAAAAAAAACTAGCTCCCTTATGTCGCTTAGTTCTCATTCATGTTAGCTCCTAAAGAAGCCTTCCCTGACCAAGCTAAACTAGCCAGCCATCTTAACATTGTTTAGCCCTCCACCCTGTTTACTTATCTGCACAGCATTACTTCTATCATATTCTCTTATGTTTTGTATTTGTTTATTCACTTATTTAGACTCTGTTTTCCCAAATGATGCTCTCCCCACCCCAAGCCCCTCTACACCCCCTGCCCTAGGCAGAATGTGAGCCTCACGATGCAGGGACTTTTTACGTCTTGCTCAACACTATCCGCAGTACCTAGAATAATCCATGGCACACAGCGGATGCTCAATAAATAAATACACACACGCACACAAAATGTACGAATGAATGAATCCTTACTTAAAAAGCATATCTGTCTCAAATTTGTCCTAAGAAAGGGATACTTGAAGCTGTATAACTAGGCAATAAACTTTTTGGCTCTCCTACCCCATAACATGTTTAGTTTAAAATACTCTCATTTTTAGATATGGGACGGTTACGCCATTTACCTCCCTTCCTTTGTATGTCACCAAAGCAGCCAGTGGTTTGGCATAAAATCTGCTGTAGGAAAATCCCAGGCAGCCATACATACTGTTTGCCGTGAGCTTCAAAGCCTTCTGTCGAATATCATACTGCAGGCCACATAAGGACAAAAGACAAACAAAAGTATTTGTAGGTGCTTCAGCATTACATTAGATGCTTTCTAGCTCACCAATAAGAAGAGGAAACCCGCAATAACCCTGGAAAAAAAGAACTCTTAACATAATCAACCCATCCTCCCAGATCCATGATTCCCTGACCTCCTAGAATCAAGTAAACACACACTCCAAAGTTCCCAGAAGTCAGAAGGATGTTGCTCAGATACAGTTCTGCACATAGACGTGCCTTGTATTTTGAGGCATACAGTGTTTCTGAATGGTTTCCTACCCACCAACTTAAAATAAGCACATGCATTTGCCCACAGCATCAAGTTTAAATCACTCCTAGATAATCAAATTTTCAAAGGTGAGACTGTCACTCAGAGGTTGCTGAGTGGAAAGAGATACCTGAAGAACAAGGTCCGGATTTAAATCTTGCTGTTTCATTAGTTGTTTGACTTGTCTTCTCCGCTCTACCAGTTTCCGGATCTCTCTGGGCAAAATGCCCATTTCCAGGCTTGGATCTGGCAGCTCAGGGATCTGTTCTTGTTCTCCATCCTGATGAACACACGATGAACATTTCAGACAAATCAAAATTTCATGAAATGAATTCCCAAAATCATACACTGTGGGAGCTTACCCCGTGATCACATCTTGAAAAGCTACTTTCTTGTCTAAGTAAAGGTCAACAAAGTGTGGGTGGTAGAAGAAAAAGCTGAGAGGGCTGCAGAACAACTCAACATTGCCCTCTTCTCCTCCAATTCTCTCAGCCCATCATTCCCAGTACCTCCCCCGTCTAGTTATTGACAAATGTAGGTATCATTTAAAGAGATGAATTTTTACACATGCTCCTTTCCTCCCTTCAACAAGATTGGGGAACAATATGTTTGGGGAAATTGTTCTTAAAATAAAAACACTGGGCTTCCCTGGTGGCACAGTGATTAAGAATCCACCTGCCAACGCAGGGGACACGGGTTCGAGCCCTGGTCCGGGAAGATCCCACATGTGCACGGGCAAAGCAACTAAGCCCGTGCGCCACAACTATTGAAGCCTGCGTGCCTAGAGCCTGTGTTCCACAACAAGAGAAGCCCCCACTTGCTGCAACCAGAGAAAAGCCCGTGCGCAGCAACGAAGCCTCAACGCAGCCAAAAATAAAATAAATAAATTTATGAATAAATAAAAATACTAAGAGAGATCTCTAAAATTTAAAAAAAGATAAAAAAGCAGCTAAGCTACTGTTAAGTCCTGTGTACTAGCAAACAAAATGCTATAAAATTTTTTTAAACTATGGGGAATCATAGCAATTATTGTAAATGTTTTAGACTGAAAGATAAAAATATAAATACTAGGGGCCTCCCTGGTGGCGCAGTGGTTGGGAGTCTGCCTGCCGGTGCAGGGGACACGGGTTCGTGCCCTGGTCTGGGAGGATCCCACGTGCCGCGGAGCGGCTGGGCCCGTGAGCCACAACTGCTGAGACTGCGCGTCTGGAGCCTGTGCTCCGCAATGAGAGGCCGCGATAGTGAGAGGCCGGCGCACTGTGGCCCCCGCTTGCCGCAACTAGAGAAAGCCCTCGCACAGAAACAAAGACCCAACACAGCCAAAAATAAATTAATTAAAAAAAATGTAATTGATGAGTGAAGTCAGAGTATTTAAAAAAAATAAAATAAAAATAAATCCTAAATCAGCAGGTTTCTTTTAGGAATTTGGAGCCCATATTTTAATAGGCCATGACATTTCTAAAAATTAATACATGTATATTTCTTAGTATTTATGTAGTACCTTTTGTTTACAAATTGCTTTGCAATCAGTAAAACAGCAACATTTTAAGAAAGCAACCAGCAGTCTTCTTATATTAAAATTTACAGCAGGAAAATGCAGGGAAAGCATTAGACCATTTTTCTCAAGGCTCCATTAATTCTATTAACAGGCTGCCAAGAAAAGCCAGGCACATTTGCCCTTTCAAAGGTTCAAAATTAAAAATAAACCTCTTGGCTTAAAGTATGTCAAGTCAATGCCGTTTGATAACACAGTCTTTACAAAGTGTCTGATTTTATAAAGATCAGTAACTTCAAATGAACAATCTCACAACAGTAACAGGGACTATTATTGTTTTCCAATAGAGCAGATGATGACAGCACACCTATTAAAGAGATCTCGGTACACATTCCAATCTATTTACAGCAACTATGGAGGTGCAATAAAAAGGAAACGGAAAAAAAAAAAAAAGGAAACGGAAAGGATCTGGAGTCAGGAAATTTACAGTCCAGGCCTGGCTCCACCAGCACTAGCTGTTCTCAAGACTTGAGGCACTGCACAGGAAAATGATATGGAACCCATAAACTGCTACATGTATAGTATTTTTTAGATGACCTCTAAGGTCCCTTCCAACTCTGAAATGTTTTCATATCCAAAATCCAAACTGGAAAGCTCAAATAAACAAACTGGTGGCGGGGGGCAGGGTTGGTGGGGGGGGGGTTGGCGCTGGATAATGATAATCATCCTAATACTGACACAGCAGCAGGACAAAGCCCGAAGAATATTATTAACCGAATGTATTCACTACCTTGTGGGGATGTCTACTCAATACCTACTCTGTAAAATTATCCTCCAGTCCCACAGAAGGGCCCATCCTCAGCAGACGTATTTGTACGGGGTGAACACACTCCTTTGGTCATGGCTGATGGATGAGTGTGTTCAACAACTTAGGCAAGCCTCTAAGATTCTCTCTTCTGGGAATATGGAATTGGGACTGAAAAACAGCCCCCAAGCATGTGGCTGGAACCAAAAGACATGTAAATTCAGGAGCTAGAGGGCAAACAGACGTCTTCTGCCCCATAAACAAAGAAGCAGAGAAAAACATACAGAGATAATAGGTTAATTTACATCTTTTACTGCTGGAGAACCAAATCTAATCAAATTCCCTACTGACAATCAATTGTATAAGCTTTATATACGAAGAACCACACATTAAGTTATTAAGCCCTACATAAAACTGTTGACTGAATGATCACTAGTTAAAATCCATGTGAGATAATTCAAAAAGATCCTTTTGAAGAGGATGTTTAATGAGTAGAATCATTAAGAAATGCTTTCATAGCCAAAATTTAAAAGCCTGAAAATAGCAAGTGTTTGGAGTAGAAGGGGAACAATTCACATACATGGCTGGTAAGAGTGCAAAACGGTATAACCACTTAGGAAAACAATTTGACAGTTTCTTATCAAATTAAACATATACTGCCCATGCAACCCAGCAAATTCCCTCCCTAGGTATTTACCCCCCCCTAAAATGAAAGCACACATCCACAAAAAGATCTGTACAAGAATGTTCACAGCAGTTTTATTAATAACAGCCCCAAACTGAAAATAATCCATATGCTCATCTCAGGGGAACAGGTAAGGGTGAAATACTTCTTAACAGTAAAAATGAAAGAACTACTAATACTGCAATAACATGGATTAATCTCAAAAACACTACATTGAACAAAAAAAGCCAGATACAAAACAGTACAGGGCTTCCCTGGTGGCGCAGTGGTTAAGAATCCACCTGCCAATGCAGGGAATATGGGTTCGAGCCCTGGTTGGGGAAGATCCCACATGCCGCGGAGCAACTAAGCCCGTGTGCCACAACTACTGAGCCTGTGCTCTAGCGCCCACAAGCCACAACTACTGAAGCCTGTGCGCCTAGAGCCCATGCTCCGCAACAAGAGAAGCCACTGCAATGAGAAGCCCACGCACCACAACGAAGAGTAGCCCCAGCTTTCCACAACTAGAGAAAAACTTGCTCGCAGCAACAAAGACCCAACGCAGTAAAAAATAAATAAAATAAAATAAATTAATTAAAAAAAAGAGTACATACTGTATTACTCCATTAATAGGAAGTTCTCAAACGGGCAAAATTAAGCTATGGTAATAGAAGTCAGATCAATGACTGACTGATGGAAGAGGGGATTGACTATAAAAAGGCCAAGTGTGACATATCACAACTTACAGGATGAAGCTAAAGCACTGCTTATAAGGGAAATTTACAGTTGTAAATATCTAAATTAAAAGAGAAGACCTCAAATCAATAACCTAGCCTTCCACCGTAAGAAACTAGAAAAAGAAGGGCAAACCAAACCAAAGAAACCAGAAGGAAGTAATAAAAATTAGCACAGAAATAAATGAAATAGAGAAGAGGAAAGCAATAGAGAAAAACCAAGGAAACCAAAGTTTTTTCTTTGAAAAGATCAACAGTGGACTTCTCTGGCAATCCAGGTGTTAAGAATCCACGCTTCCAGTGCGGGGGCGTAGGTTCGATTCCTGGTCGGGGAACTAAGATCCCACATGCCGTGACAAATAAGAACAATAAAATTTGGTTAGAACCCAGGGAATTGACCTTTAAAAAAAAAAACCACACAATTTATGGGAATTCCCTGGCGGTCCAGTGGTTAAGACCCCACGCTTCCACTGCAGGGGACGCAGGTTTGATCCCTGGTCAGGGAACTAAGATCCCACATGCTGGCACAGCCAAAAAAAAAAAAAAAAAAAAAAAATCAACAAAATTGATAAACTTTTAGCTATACTGCCAAAGAAAAAAGATGACTCAAATTACTAAAATCAGGAATAAAAGGGGGGACCATCACTACTGACCTTAAAGAAATAACAGTGACTAAAAAGGAATACTATGTACAATTTTATGCCAACAAATTAGATAACCTACACAAAATGGACAAATTCCTAGAAAGATACAGACTCTACCAAAAGTGACCAAAGGAGAAATAGAAAATCTGAATAAACCTGTAACAAGAGACTGAATTAGCAATCAAAAAAAGTAAAGTCTAAGACCAGATAATTTCACCAGCAAAAGTTAAAGAAGAATTAAAGTGAATCCCTCACGAACTCTCCCAAAGAAACAGAAAAGGAGGGAATACTTCCCAACTCATTCTATGAGGCCAGTATTATCCTAAGACCAAAACCAGACAAAAACATAACAAGAAAAGACAACTACAGGACTTCCCTGGTGGCGCAGTGGTTAAGAAACCGCCTGCCAATGCAGGAGACACTGGTTCGAGCCCTGGTCCGGGAACATCCCACATGCCGCAGAGCAACTAAGCCCGTGTGCCACAACTACTGAGCCTCCCCGCTCTAGAGCCTGCAAGCCACAACTACTGAAGCTCACGCGTCTATAGCCCATGCTCTGCCACAAGAGAAGCCACTGCAATGAGAAGCCCGTGCACCACAACAAAGAGTAGCCCCCGCTCGCTGCAACTAGAGAAAGCCCGCACACAGCAATGAAGACCCAATGCAGCCAAAATTAAAAATAAATTAATTTAAGAGAAAGAAAAGACAGCTTACACACCAATAGCCCTTATGAATACAGAAAGAAACTCTTCAACAAAATACTAGCGCATCAAATCCAGTGATATATAAAAAGCATTATATACCAAAGCCAAGTGGGATTTATGTCAGGGACACAGGATGGCTCTACAATCAATATAACACATCCTATTAAAAGAATAAAGAACAAAAACCGTACAGTCAATAGACGCAGAAACAGTAGCTGACAGAATCCAAAACTCTTTCATGATAAAAAAAACACTCAACACAATACTGATATTGATGATATACTGATATGGCCTCATACTGATAAAGGCCAGCTATGGAAAACCCACAGTTAACATCATATTTACTGGTGAAAGACTAGATGCTTTCCCCTAATGTCAGGAACAAGACAAGGGTGTCTACTCTTGCCACTTCTATTCAACTGTACTGGAGGTTCTAGCCAGGGCAGTTAAGCAAGAAAAAGAAATATAAGGCATCCAGATTGAAAAGAAAGAAATAAAACTATCTCTGTTCACAGACAACATGATCCTGTATATAGAAAATCCTAAGAAATCACAAACTATTACAACTAGTAAATGAGTTCAGCAAAGTTGCAGGATACAAGATCAATATACAAAAAATCAGTCATATTTCTATACACTTGCAATGAACAATCCAAAAATGAAATTAAGAAAACAATTCCATTTGCAATAGCACCAAAAATAATGAAATACTTAGGAATTAATTTAATAAAAGAAATGCAAGACTTGTACATTGAAAACTAGAAAACCTATCTGAAACACATTAAAGACCTAAATAAATGGAAAGACTCGATTTTCATGGACTGGAAGACTTAACAATGTTAAGATGGCAATATTCCCCAAACTGATCCACAGATCTGATACAGTCCCATCAAAATCCCAGCAGGCATTTTTGCATAAATTGACAATCTGATTTTAAAATAAACAAAATGTGAGATATATCCCTACAATGGAATATTCAGCAATAAAAAGGAATGAAGTACTAATACATACTACAACACGAAAGAATCTTGAAAACAACATGCTAAATGAAATAAGCCAGACACAAAAGGTCACATATGACTCCATTTATATGAAATGTACAAAAATACACAAATCTAGAGGCAGAAGGATTAGTGGTTGCCTAGATCTGGAAGGGATGAAGGGATTGAGGGAGGTTACAGCTAAAAGCGATAGGGTATCTTTGGGGAATAATGAAAATGTCCTAAAATTGATTGTAGTGAAGTTTGCAAACTCTGCAAATAAACTACCAGCCATTAAATTGCACACTTTAGATGGGTGAATTGCAGAGTACATGAGTTACATCTCAATAAAGCTGTTAGATAAAAGATACAGAACCAGTCTGAGTCTCCTTCTACCCAACCCTCCCCCCTTTTTTGACCACTAAAAAAGGATATAGTGTTATCTTTTATGAGGAAAAACTAGAACACTGAGCCCTTTGGTTATCTTCCTTCTTTAAGCACTACTTTTAATCTCAATATCCAGAGTTCCCAGTTGAATACAAACCTCTGTAATTTTCTGTGCCTCTGAAGCAACTCTTTGCACTGTTGTAAAACAAATGTTGAATTCCTGAATGATGGAAGGATACAAACTGTTGAAGTCCAGAAGCAAAATGAACTTATCATAAAAACCTGCAAGAAAAAAGCCCCGTTACAAAAAGTCTTTTAAAAAAGTAGATTTGGCAAAACGCCATATTAGAAGTAACATATTATGAAACGATATACTATCCAGAGCTGTGAGGTACACAAAAGGAAAAAAGGAGTCAACTACCACTCTGTAAAAATGACTTGGATTAGAGTGAAGAGTCAGGTCACAAAAGAAAAGGAAAGAAGAGATACTGTCTCGCCTTGAAATCCCAGCAGTTGCCAAAGTATGCCATTATTATAGGCAAACACCTTCCCATATCAATTACTTTAGACAAGTACCATGTCCATTTCCAAAAAATGCTGTTAAATTCTCCTTCAAGAAAGCATTCCTTCCCACCTACCCTCCACACCCCCACTCCCCAAATGTTTCATGAGCTATACCAGTGAGTGGTTATACATTTTTTTTACAATCACACCTGCAGGGAATAAAAACAGGCAGCCCATTTACCTGTACACAAACTGCTAAGATGAGACAAGAGATGTACACATAAATGTCAGCAGTGGAACGATCCACCCTTTTCACTTGCAAAGGGTGAACAGAAAGCTACTATATTTCTCTAGGACATTTACAAAGAGTTATCTTCACCGTGAGAAGAAACTGAATAAAAATAAATGTCCACAATTAAGACAATAATAACAACAGCAAGCATATATTGATAGCTTACTCTGTGTCTGGTACTATTATTCCTTAAATCTCTGTGTGGTATTTTTCTTGCCATCATTTTAAAGAAGAGGAAACTGAGGCATACGCAGGCTACAACAGGCAGCCCAAGCACATAGCCAGAATTCAAGGCCAGATCTATCTAACACCAAAGGATGAGTGATCTGTCTCATTACAACTCACAATAAAATCACTTTTGTCAAAAATGTCTCCTACTCAAGAGTTCAAGTTACTTGATAAAATTGACATTCATTCCTGCACAACAATGTGAATACAGTTAACAGCACTACTCAACTACACCTAAAAATGATTAAGATGATTTAAAAAAATTTTTTTAATCTTTTCTAGCTCTGCTTACCACAAAACATCTTATTTGCCATTCATGATTACAGGAAGCAATTATTCTCTTGTTAAAGTTCAATTTGGTAGTTACTGCCTGTACTTTAACTTCGCTGTCCAATTGCACTGGCCCTCGCACGCTGGGCAGAGGCGGAGCCCAAGAGTAGATGGGAGAAGACAGAGGCGCTCCTACCACAGGACAAATAGATTGGCAAACTGCACAGAGCATATCCTCCAACCTACCCCCTTTTTGTACCACTCATGACCTAAGAATAGTGTTTATATCTTTAAATGGTCGAAAAAAATTTTTAAAGACTACTTCAATGATATGTGAAAATTATACAAAATTTAAATTTCTATGTCCATAAATAAAGCTTTCTTGGAATACAGCAAAAAAAAACCCACAAAAGATTCACATTAATTCGACGTTAGACTGGCAAACAAGATTTTCGCATGAACATGAGAAAATAAGGTCATTATGAAACCTATTCACTAACCTACAAAACACAACTCAGGTCTTCTCGTTTCTCAAGCCTGGCTCTGCATTAAGTTCCTTAGTATCAGGGGCAAACCGAGCCACTGCATTGCCTTACCAACTTTCGGGTCCAATACCAAGCCTCCAGAATAAGCTGCCTTCTTACGTCCTTTTTTGTATTTATTGGTATCTCCATCAATGTCTTCATCGTCATCTCCCTAATATCAAATGGAAAGATAACTTCACCAGCCAGCAACTAATGGACCAATTTAGAAGGTTTATGATCCCCCCCCCACCTTTGCAACTGCAGTACACAGTTCTATTTAACATTCTATCTAACATTACTTTTAGTTAGTGGTCCTACCTCTGAGGAAAGACAGTTATTGTAATATTTTCATAAATCCTAATGAATGCCAAGCATGGTAGTTACCGAAACAAACACTATATCTGAGTTGATAAGTATGCAAATTCTACTTTAAAATATTTTTGAATTCACAGAACTTCACATTTTAAAATCAATGGACAGGGCTTCCCTGGTGGTGCAGTGGTTAAGAATAGAATCCGCCTGCCGATGCAGGGGACACGGGTTCGAGCCCTGGTCCAGGAAGGTCCCACATGCCATGGAGCGATGAAGCCCATGCACCACAACTTCCAGGCCTGCACTCTAGAGCCCGTGAGCCACAAGTACAGAAGCCCACGCACCACAACTACTGAAGCTTGCACACCTAGAGAACGTGCTCTGCAATAATATAAGCCACCGCAATGAGAAGCCCATGTACCACAATGAAGAGTAGCTCCTGCTCACCGCAACTAGAGAAAGCCCGCGCGTAGCAACAAAGACCCAACGCAGCCAATAATAAACAAATAAATTAATTTTAAAAAATAAATAAATAAAATAAAATCAATGGACACTAAAAATTCAACTATTCATATTATGTAAAATTTGAGATTCTAAGAGTCCTCTTAAATTCATTACTCTAACATTCATGATGTAAAAGCACAAAATATTTTATATAGATATTATCATTATTCTCATTATTAATATGGACACCTTAAAATAAGTACATCCATATAGTGAAAATTCTTTCCCAAGTAGTTTACTAATAGCCAACATTCAATACCTCAGCAGATGTCAAACTCCTATAAGTTAATACTTCCTTTACTAATTTTGATAATGTGCATAAAACAAGCAAATATAAGAACCTGGGTCATTTTAACATTCGACTCCCATTCTGAACCAATTACTAGCAGTGCTGATAAAACAGTAGCTAAGTTTTACTTCCAATGCGATGGAGGCCACTTCAGAAACCTGACTGTAGTGACCTTAATCCTACTAGAATATAAAAATGAAACAATGCAACACAAAAATAAAGACTTATGGGTTCAAGGAAATAAATGGTTCAACTTGCATCTAAGCTTGGGTAGGGCTAACGAGGCAAAACGCTTTCCAGGTATGGTCACCTATCAGAGAGGCCTAATGCCTCCCTCAAAGAATTTCATATTTCACAAATAATTTTTATCTGTATAGAGAAACATAAAGAAGGAAATGACCACACAAAACAACAAAACAAATGTGACACAGTTTCTAGAGTATACAGGGAATTAATTATTTGGGGAGCAGATACTATCACAGCAAAGAAAACCCCAAAAAACAGCTATCTAGATAATAAGAGGGGGGGATAAGAAAAAGCAAAACACTATACAATTTTGGACCCACCGGTTTCTGCTGAGGCTTTCTGAAAAGCTGCTTGTCAGGCACAATGTAGTTGTTTTCATAAAATGCATGAAGCAACAAGAACTCGTTACGCTCGGATCGTCCACCCATCAGCGTCCTAGACTATTAAATAGAAGTTTTTAAAAAAAACTTGAGCTCAAAACCAGAATAAACAAAAGCAACTTCGAGTTGGCAGATTTAATCATAGCACCTCCTTCAAAAAATCACTCATCATAACAAGGGCTGCTTTAAAAAAAAAAGGTGCTAAATTATTTCTAGCAGTTTCTTTAAGCACTATGGTTAAAATGAGACAAAGAGCTTAAAATACTGACAACTTGCGCTATTTCTTTACTTCCAAATGGACCATTACACAAATCAGACACATCCAGATGTCAGAGATGGTCCTTATGTTCGTCCAAATTTCAACATACTGCACCTGGCTTTCCTCCCCTTCTCCCAAGCAGTTCTTCATTTTACAAAAGAAGCCCAGCTTTCAGAATACAAGTTACTTATTTTATAAGCATGCATTTAGACTCATTATCATATAACAATTACCCCCAGAAAACACTGGATCCAACAGGAAATGCTTTTTCCCCCTTTCTATGTTAAATTTACCATAATGTTCCCAGCGATGTTAGTGATCTGCAATGCTAATGGAAGAACATTTAGCTCACACATGATCTGCAAAATGAACCTGGCATCTTTCCAGGTGTGTTCCAACAGGTACAACAGATGAGAAGAGTCACTGTACAGAAAAGAAAGAATGAAACAGAATCAAGTAATTAAAAGAAACAATGATTATAATCATAACTTCATAAACCAGCACAAAAAATTTTTGGTATAAGTTAACTCGAGAGCAACGGCACCGCAGCTTTGGAAACAATTTAAAATAAGGTCAGTATGAAATTAGGAATTCATTCATACCATTGGTCCCAATCAATGCCCTTCTCTAAAACACACAAAAAAATCCCACAAAGATACAATCTGAAAACTCCCTAAATTCTTTCATTCATCCATCCATTAAATACGTATTACATACCCACTCCGTGCCAGGCATTGTTCTAGATGCTGGCTGTGACCAAAACAGACAAAAATTCCCGTCCTCATGGGGGAGACAGAATATAAATTAAAAATTTAATATGTGATATGTTATATAACACTAAGCATTAAGAAGAAAAACTAAGAAGCAAAGGGAATATTAAGTGTCAGGAGCAGAGACAAATTTTAGTTAGGGAACTGAGAAAGAGTTCACTGAGAACAAAAACCTGCAGGAGGTGAGAGAGCAATCCTTGTGGATGGGTTATCTCTGAGAGAACATTCCAGGCAGACAGAACAGCACATTCAAAGGCCCTGAGCTGAGCATAAATCTGGCAGTTCTAGTACCAAGAAGGAGACCAATGGCTGCAACAGAGAGAATGATGGAGAAGAGTAGAAGGACAGAGCTAACGGCAGAGAGACCCATTGTATAGGACCTTGTAAATCGAAATCAGTACTTTGGTTTCTACTCTGCATGAAACAGAAAGTCACTAGGAGACTGTAAGCAGAGTGCCATATCTAACTTTAGCACGGTGACTCTGGTTCCTGGGTTGAGAACAGACAGCAAGGAGTCAAGGGCAAAAGCAAGGAGACCAGTGAGGAGGCTAATATAAGAAAGACCCAGGGCTTCCCTGGTGGCGCAGGGGTTGGGAGTCTGCCTGCCGATGCAGGGGACACGGGTTTGTGCCCCGGTCCGGGAGGATCCCACATGCCGCGGAGCGGCTGGGCCCGTGAGCCATGGCCGCTGAGCCTGCACGTCCAGAGCCTGTGCTCTGCCATGGGAGAGGCCACAACAGTGAGAGGCCCACGTACCACAAAAAAAAAAGAAAGACCCAGTGACCCAGGAGAAAGAGTTTGGTGGCTTGGACCAGGGTGGGTCCAACGGAGGGGAAAAGAAGTGGTCAGATAAAGACATATTTTGAAGATGGAGCTGACAGGATTTCCCGATGCATGGAACATAAGATGTCAGAGAGAGGAATCATAGATGCCTCAGAGGTTCTGGGCTGAGGATGACTTTGGAGGTTTCCAGCGATACTGGAAAAATAAGAGGAACCTAGAGGAGGTCAGGAGCTCAGTTTTGGAACAAGCTGAGTTGGAGGTTAATGTCAGACATTAAGTAGAACAGGCAGGTGGAGATATGAGTCTGGAATTCAGGGAAGAGAGGTCTAAACTGAAGATATGCTGGCGGGAGGCATCAGCACCCATGTGGTATTGAAATTCCTGCGACTCAACGAGATCTACCAGGGAGGGAGCGCAGTCAGAAAGAGAAGCAGTCTGAGGACTTGGGAGGAACAGGCAGAAAAGAACGAGGAGTGGCCAGAGGGGTAGGAGAAATTTTAAGAAATCATCAAGCACAAAGTTTGTTACGCAAAATGAGTAAGTTCTGGAAATCTAATGTACAGCAACGTGGCTACAGTTAACAATAATGTATCGTATACTTGAAATCTCCTAAGAGGGGTAAATCTAAAGTGTCCTCACCACAAAAAAAAAAAAAAGAAAAGAAAAAAATAGTGATCGTGTGAGGTGATGAATAGGTTAATTAGCTTGATTGTGAGGATTATTTCACAATGTATATCAAACATCAAGTTGTACCTTAAATAAAATACACTTTTTATTTGTCAATTTGACCTCAACAAGGCTGGAAAAAAGAAATAATCAGCAATATCTCCAAATATTTGAATGACTTCTCAGATTTTATATTTCTAAAATATTTGCATTAATCTCTGAATTAATGAATTAAGGGCAGAAACCTAAATATCACATCAATTTCCAAACTGCTCTCAGGAAGCATCAAGATGGTGTTAAATGAGGGAGATATTATGATAAAATTAGAATAATTCAAAAAGCAAAATAATTCAAATTACTCAAGTAATGGAGATGGTGATTCTGACATGAAGACAATCTCCCCCTTCATAACACCACAGGCTCCTGTCTCTCCAGCCTAAGGATGATTCTGGTGTCTTGCTGTTGTTAATTTCAAGACAGACAAATTCTGAAGCATCCATGATCATACCTGTACATATTTCGTACATTTTCCATTGGGATTACAACCCTTTCAGTTTTCAGAATCTGTTGAACAAGTTCAGACAAATGGTAGCTTTTACAACGAATCAATTCCTTTGCTGAAATTTCCACATCACAGATCATTCGGCCACAGGTAGCATTTCTTTCACCAAATCCACTCCTGCCCTACAAGGGGAGGAAAAAAAGCAAATCCCATGGAAGAACAGATACTGAGAACATTTCATTCTAACTTGCTTTGAGGCTAGTCCCAAAATTACAATGATGAAACTCTCATTGTTCCATTCATGCATTCATTCAGCCATCAATCAAATATTTTTGAACACTGACTACGTATCTGACACTGTTCCAGGCACTCGGAATATAGGGATATAGTGGTGAGCAAAATAGAAAAGATTCCTGGTCTCAACTGAAATATACAATAAAAAAAAGAAATTATATAGTTTTAGGAGGTCATTAAGTACACGAAAAAGAGAAAATAGAACAGGGTGAGGGGAAAAAGGAATTTGGGGGGACTACATCTTAAATAGGGTGATCGTGTAGACCTCACTGAGAAGATGCCATATAAAGAACCCTGAAGGGGGTAAGGGGTTAGCAAAGCAAGTGCTTGGATGAAGTGTTTTTAACAACTCTATCGCCATAAAGATATGAATAGGAAAAGAAGCAAGAGCACTGGCTCCCAACTCCAAACTGTGGCAGCAGAATCCTCTGGAGAGCATTATAACGGTACAGAGTCCTAAGTTCTCTGATGAGGCAGCATGCCGTTCTACTGATAGCCTTTAACTAAAATAAGATTTCAAGCGCTGAGCACTGTCAGGTTTAGGAAATGAAGGTGCTTCATCCAAAACCACCCAACCTCCCTTCAGTGAAGCAAGCAGGTAGAATGAGAAGTGACAAGCTTTACAAGAGTCACACGGGGCCTGGATTCAAAATTTTAGTTCTTCCCTTTACTAGCTCTAAGATCTTGAACAAGTTCTGCCACCCCTGTGAGAATGTGCAATAAACCTGGAGCTACTGTGAGAGAGAACGAACACAGAAGGCATGCTGCCCGTTGTCTTCTCACATACTCAGTGTCTGCTCCCCTCCCCCAACCCCCGTTCCTCCTTCCAATCTCCTTCCTTAACGAGAACCCGCAACTCTGCTCTTAGGGATGCCCAAGTGGAGCTAACAAACATGTGCTGTCTCTAGATTCTAAGAGTTGATTTTTAAAACTACCAGTGGTTTTTTAAGGAACCTCCATACTGTTCTCCATAGTGGCTGTACCAATTCACATTCCCACCAGCAGTGCAAGAGGGTTCTCCACACCCTCTCCAGCATTTATTGTTTGTAGATTTTCTGATGATGGCCATTCTGACTGGTATGAGATGATATCTCATGGTAGTTTTGATTTGCATTTCTCTAATGATTGATCATGTTGAGCATTCTTTCATGTGTTTGTTGGCAATCTGTATATCCTCTTTGGAGAAATGTCTATTTAGGTCTTCTGCCCATTTCTGGATTGGGGTGTTTGTTTTTGTTATTGAGCTGCATGAGCTGCTTGTAAATTTTGGAGATTAATCCTTTGTCAGTTGCTTCATTTGCGAATATTTTCTCCCATTCTGAGGGTTGTCTTTTGGTCTTGTTTATGGTTTCCTTTGCTGTGCAAAAGCTTTGAAGTTTCATTAGGTCCCATTTGTTTATTTTTGTTTTTATTTCCATTTGTCTAGGAGGTGGGTCAAAAAGGATCTTGCTGTGGTTTATGTCATAGAGTGTTCTGCCTATGTTTCCTCTAAGAGTTTGATAGTTTCTGGTCTTACATTTAGGTCTTTAATCCATTTTGAGCTAATTTTTGTGTATGGTGTTAGGGAGTGATCTAATCTCATACTTTTACATGTAGCTGTCCAGTTTTCCCAGCACCACTTACTGAAGAGGCTGTCTTTTCTCCACTGTATATTCCTGCCTCCTTTATCAAAGATAAGGTGACCATATGTGCGTGGGTTTATCTCTGGGCTTTCTATCCTGTTCCATTGATCTATATTTCTGTTTTTGTGCCAGTACCATACTGACTTGATTACTGTAGGTTTGTAGTATAGTCTGAAGTCAGGGAGCCTGATTCCTCCAGCTCGTTTTTTTTTTTGGCGGTACGCGGGCCTCTCACTGTTGCGGCCTCTCCCGTTGCGGAGCACAGGCTCCAGACGCGCAGGCTCAGCGGCCACGGCTCACGGGCCCAGCCGCTCCGCGGCATGTGGGATCTTCCCCGACCAGGGCACAAACCCGTGTCCCCTTTATCGGCAGGCGGACTCTCAACCACTGCGCCACCAGGGAAGCCCCCTCCAGCTCCATTTTTCATTCTCAAGATTGCTTTGGCTATTCGGGGTCTTTTGTGTTTCCATACAAATTGTGAAATTTTTTGTTCTAGTTCTGTGAAAAATGCCAGTGGTAGTCTGATAGGGATTGTATTGAATCTGTAGATTGCTTTGAGTAGTAGAGTCATTTTCACAATGTTGATTCTTCCAATCCAAGAACATGGTATATCTCTCCATCTATTTGTATCAGGTTCCTTATAAAACTACAAATAGAACTACCATACGACCCAGCAATCCCACTACTGGGCATATACCCTGAGAAAACCATAATTCAAAAAGAGTCATGTACCAAAATGTTCACTGCAGCTCTATTTACAATAGCCAGGACATGGAAGTAACCGAAGTGTCCATCATTGGATGAATGGATAAAGAAGATGTGGCACATATATACAATGGACTATTACTCAGCCATAAAAAGAAATGAAACTGAGTTATTTGTAGTGAGGTGGATGGACCTAGAGTCTGTCATACAGAATGAAGTAACTCAGAAAGGGAAAAACAAATACCATATGCTAACATATATATATGGAACTTAAGAAAAAAAAAAAGGTCATGAAGAACCTAGGGGTAAGACGGGAATAAAGACACAGACCTACTAGAGAATGGACCTGAGGACACGGGGAGGGGGAAGGGTAAGCTGGGACGAAGTGAGAGAGTGGCATGGACATACATACACTACCAAATGTAAAATAGATACCTAGTGAGAAGCAGTCGCATAGCACAGGGAGATCAACTCGGTGCTTTGTGACCACCTAGAGGGGTGGGATACGGAGGGTGGGAGGGAGGGGGACCTAAGAGGGAAGAGTTTTGGGAACATATGTATATGTATAACTGATTCACTTTGTCATAAAGCAGAAACGAACACACCATTGTAAAGCAATTATACTCCAATAAAGATGTTAAAAAAAAAAACTACCAGTGGTTTTTACCAATAAAATGCTGAATTCAAAGGAAAAGGTGTTTAGTGCCGAAGTTAAAATACCCTATCATAAGGCAACAGATTCCTAGTCAAAGAAGCACAGGGTACTCCCTGGTAGGTACTTCATATAAAGAAACCAAATAGAGAAGTTAAGATTTTGAAAATTATTATTACCCCAAGCTTTGGCATGTTGGATCGCTTCAGCCGACCTATCTTGGACCAGTAAGGAACTTTGCACACATTAATTCTCTGAAGTAGCACTTCCAGTTCAAACCCATAAATATTATGACCCTAGTGAGAAAAAGAAGGCAGCCAATAACGTTATAAGAAACGCAAATTAGAGGATTTATCTTCATATGCATAGAATTTCTTTGCCCTTTCTTTTTCTGGTCTCTAATTGAAGGCCTCATGAGCTTACCTCCGATTGGGGTCCTTTCTTCTTCAGGAATTTATTCATCAGCAGCATTCATTAGCCTTGACATTAACAAGGCTGCTAAGCAGATTGCTGGAATAAACTTTATTTTATCCTAATTGATGCAAGGTTCATATGATGTCTTTTAATTTGCAACTCATGCTTCACAGTCTCATGCAAATTTTAATGTCCCATACTTTTTAGGTGATCAGTAAAAGCTGTATTCAAACAATTTCTTCTTACTTCCTTAAAAACCAAGAACCCAGCTATGTTGCGTGACAGTTTACATAGACATCTCTAGAAAACGGAGGAAGTGCACCTAGTTTCTTCCTAAAGAGCTGAGTTCAAACACTACTGATTTAGACTCTTAATCAATGTGCAACTAAATAAACATATATTATCACTCCATACTTCAAATAAGAACTTTGCTAAAAACATGGAAACAAAACTATCCCGAGTAAAAAAATCTCAAAAATATTACCAAATTTTCCATGTCTGTAATGATAATTCCCATCATGTGAATTATGTTTATTCTAGTAAGTTAAACTAGATGAAGTTTAAAATAAATTAATAAACATATTTGTCACTAATTTTAATTAAAAATATATACCACTATATATTTATGGCAAGTTTGTCTATTAAACTAAGAGACCCAAAGGACATGAGGAAGTCTCATTTCCAAATTATCATGTCTGGGATTAGGGACTCAAACCCATGTCAGGATTCTCTCTTATTTCAGTTTGGATTTCTCACAAAGTCTTGGCTCTTACACCCTAGAGCAGGCCAGCTACCCTAGACTCCAAGATATCTCCTTGGGGTCCAAGAGAGAGACTACTAGTGGAGATTGGGTGAGGGCCTGGTGCTGAGCCAGAGCACCACAGGAGGGCACTGCGGACAGAATCTTCCCAGCACTTTCAAGATGGCTCCTGAAATACCATAAGGGAAGCAGGTGCAGAGACACTGGTAACAACCTACAGGCTCTCAGTACTTTGGCTACACCATCTTCCAGAGAGGTGTCCAAGAGCAAAAACGAACACAGAAATATACGGCAAACATTTTTCACAAGGCTTCAATGTAACCAAATTACTGATATTACACTTAAAATACAGGCATTTATATGCTACTTCCCTCCAAAAAACCCAAAAGCATAAAATAATTTGATTGGTCCATTAACCCAGAAAAAAGACAAAAGGAAGAACTCCTTGATAGGAGTCTACAAACTAAGGAAGGCTGGAGGAAACACAAAGCAAAATGTTGTTTTAGGACTCTTCGGAACTGTGGCAAAGACAACTCAATGAATTATTACCTCTTACTATTTAGTAGGAGCATACTCAGTCATCAAGAGAAAAAAAGACTCCTAGCCACGAGCTCTCAAAGGAATATGCCAGAGATCCACTGAGCTCATAAAATTAAAATACTTACACTTTGGGGATACGCACCAAACCAAGGGAATTCACTCCTGTGACATTATACTGCTGGGCCACTAAGCCAAAATTCTGGAGCTATTAACAGTTGACATGAGTTGACTTATTTCTGGGCTGCTCTCTAACTATAAATAACAGGAGTATCCTAAACTTCAACAGTAATTCGTGAGTTGCTTTTAGAGGGGAAGAAAAAGTATCTTGTAGTAGGTTGGGGTTTTTTCTCCTTTCTGTTAGGAGAAAGTATAGCAATTCCCACCAGTCCACAGGGTTATTTCACTCTGAAAAGATTCTCCACTGCTCAAAAAGTACCAATCAAGTCACACTGAAAAGAACTTACGGAATGAAGAGCTTCCCCACAACATGGTCAAACATCTACTCACCACAATGATATCAGGATCAATTTTGTGAATTTTTGCAAGGAAAAAACCTAGCAGTGTTCTTTCTGTTGCAGCAACCTCAACCTTCACATTCTGTTAGACAAAAACATACCAGTCACTTATCTTTACTCTCAACTACTATACCTTGGCTCCTTGTTCAAGCAGGATAAGATTTCTTAGGGTTAAGAGAAACGATCCATTTCAAAATTAAATGCAGCAATGAAATTCCTGATTCTAGATTTCACAGTAATAGTTGCACAAAATCTCTGAGGAGCTCATTCAAGTAATAAACATGTGAATGAAGCAAAATTTTAAGTGCTGAGCACTATCGAGTGCAGAAACGTCCCTCCACAGGGACACGCTTGTGTATCTGGACACATTTTATACCATCTGAATCAGAGTACCTATCAAAAACATTACTTACTTTCCTATATAATCCCTGGTAGACTTTGTTGTTTATGTATTTACCACATAAAGAGATCCCAAGGACTGTATAAACTAATCCCAAATAGTAGTGTAAAAACCCATAAATAAGAAACTAGACTAAAAACAAACATACATGTAAGAATTAAGTTACGTGTCTTAAATAAAACCTATCTACACACAAAAGGCTTCCACTTGGATTACTCAATATAAATCAGATATTCAAAAGATCCACTCTTATTAAGACTCTTAAAATGAAGTTGATAGCTATGTTTTCTACAACTAGCTCAGGTTTAAAAAATATCAGTTTGACTCTAATGGAATTTTCCAAGGTCATTTTACTTACTAATTCAGGGCACTTCACAAATAATAGCCTGATCCAATAGTACCCCCAGACTACTGGACTTCTCAAACCAATTTAAAGTAAGTGGAACCTGATAAGTTGCTAACTTTTAATTTTGGCAAGTGAAGACTTTAAAAAAAATTTTTTAAACCTACACATTTACCAACCCAGGCATTTCATAAAAGAAAAAACATACTCTCCAAAAATAAAATTCTTCATATTGAATACGTTTATTTTTATGAAAAACTCACATTATACTACCCCCCCATTTTTATTAAGGACTCGTGAAAACTTCTTCATGGAGTATACTGGGAGTTTAGAGATCACTGATCAATTATAGCCAGCCCACACCAACCCTCCCAATATATGTCACCTTTAATATCCACAGCGTTCTCAACTTCTCTTGACTTCCTTCAAGTTAGCGGGGTGGGGGTGGGGTGGGCTTTACCCAACACTTTCCCAAAACACTAATCATGTGATCATGCAATTTTGGAAAAGCTTCCAGTTAAGTTATCTGAAGGAGGGTTTGAGACCACCCATCTATTAATAAAGTGTCAAATCCCATTATTTCCAGGAAGTGAAACATTTAAACATTGTTAAATAACGCTTCTAGTTTTAAACTTCTAATACATTTTTAATGGGTTAATGCCATAGTCCAATCTAACAAGAATAGATCTAATAAATTAACATATAAAATAGTGTATTTCTACTAATCCATAGCATTCTCCTTTTCTCTTTTTAAACAAATACATATTTCATATTTAAAAGGAATAAACAGTGAGTTCTTTACCTTTTCCTTAATGCCTTCTTTAAAATCATATGGAAAAATACAATCCTTTGGTTTAGACACAACTGTAAAAAGGAAAAAAATAAAGATTCCAACACCCATCTTAGTCCAATTTCAAGTACACATACACTGCAAGTTTCTGAATGGAAATCATCTTAAATATAAATAAATTCCCCTTGATCTCTAAATAGTTGCCAAAACAAACTACATATCCTAAAATTCATATGGAACCACAAAAGACCCTGAATAGCCAGGGCAATCTTGAAAAAGAAGAACAAAGCAGGAGGCATCATACTCCCTGATTTCAAACTACATTACAAAGCTACAGTAATCAAAACAGTATGATGTTGGCATAAAAACAGACATACAGAGAGCCCAGAAATAAACCCATACATAACATGGTCGATTAATTTATGACAAAGGAACCAAGAATATACAATGGAGAAAGGAGAGTCTCTCCAAAAAATGATGTTGGGAAAACTGGACAACCACACGCAAAAGAATAAAACTGGACCACTATCTTACACCATACACAAAAAAGTAACTCAAAATGGATTAAAAACTTGAACATACTGGTGGCGCAGTGGTTAAGAATATGCCTGCCAATGCAGGGGACACGGGTTCAAGCCCTGGTCCAGGAAGATCCCACATGCCGCAGAGCAACTAAGCCCATGTTCCACAACTACTGAGCCTGTGCTCTAGAGTCCGTGAGCCACAACTACTGAGCCGACGTGCCACAACTACTGAAGCCCACACGCCTAGAGCCCATGCTCCGCAACAAGAGAAGCCACCGCAATGAGAAGTCCGTGCACTGCAACAAAGAGTAGCCCCCGCTCACCGCAACTAGAGAAAGCCCGCACGCAGCAATGAAGACCCAACACAGCCAACAGTAAATAAATAAAAATAAATTTATTTTAAAAAAAACAAACCTGAACATAAGATCAGAAACCATAAAACTCCTGGAAGAGGGCCTTCCCAGTGGTCCAGTGGTTAAGACTCCATGCTCTCAATGCAGGGGGCACGGGTCCAATCCCTGGTCAGGAACTAAGATCCCGCATGCCATATGGCACGCCCCCCGCTCCCCTCAAAAAAGAAAAACAACTCCTAAAAGAAGACATAGACAGTAAGCTCCTTGACAGCAGTCGTGGCAATGACTTTTTGGATTTGACGCCAAAACCAAAGGCATCAAAAGCAAAAATAAACAAGTGGGACTACACCAAAGTATAAAGTTCTGCACAGCAAAGGAAACCATCAACAAAATGAAAAGGCAACCTACTGAATGGGAGAAAATATTTGTAGATCATATATCTGATAAAGCATTAATATCCAACATATATATATTTTTAAATTCATACAATGAAAACAAACAACCTGATTAAAAAATGGGCAGGGGAGCTGAATAGACATTTTTCTAAAGACATACAGAAGGCCACCAGGTACAGGAAAGGGTACTGAACATCACAAATCATCAGAGAAATGCAAAACCACAATGAGATATTACCCACACCTGCTAGAATGGTTATTATCAAAAAGAGAAGAGATAAAAAGTGTTGGTTGGAGAGGATGGAGAGAAAAGGGAAACCTTGAGCACAATTGGTGAGAATGTAAACTGGTACAGTCATGGAATTTCCTCAAAAACTTGAAAATAGAACCATATAATCCAGCAATTCCACTTCTGGGTATTTATCTGAAGAAAATGAAAACAGTAACTCGCCACTTGCGATAACACAGACGGATCCAGAGGGCATTATGCTAAGAGAAATAAGGCAGAGAAAGACAAATACAGTATGATCTCACTTACATGTGGAATAACAAAAACAGAAAAGAAAATGAAAAAAATGAGCTCACAGATACAGAGAACAGACGGTGATTGTGGGGGCAGTGCACGAAATGGGTGAAGGGGGTAAAAAGGTACAAACTTCTAGTTATAAAATAAATAAGCCTTGGGTATGTAATGTACAGCATGGTGACTACAGTTAATAACCCCGTATTGCATATTTGAAAGTTGCTAAGAGAGAAAATCTTAAAACTTCTCGTCACAAGAAAAGAGAAGTTTGTAACTATGGTGATGGATGTTAACTAGACTTATTGTGGTGATCATTTTGCTACATATACAAATATGGCATCATTATGTTGTATACCTGAAAGTCATACAATGTTACATGTCAATTATACCTCAATTTTTAAAGAGTTTAGAAGATTAAATCTGAAAAAAAAGAATACCCAAGTACAGAGCCCTAAGTCCCTACAACTGTTAAAACTGCTTTGATGAAACATTTGCTATCCATCTAAGTCAGAATGGAAGATATTTAAGTCCTTCCCAAAGGAAATGCCCACCACCACCAAAACCTCAACCAGCATACAGTGGGGGAACTCAGTCCAAACTTCTCAAAGCTAGGATAGTAAAGATGACCAAAGCTTCCCCCACTACACTCTCAACTCCCTGTCATTCACAACAGCTGTTCATACAGTGACATAGTCAGAGGAGGTAAATGTTGAAATGAGCTAATGACTCTCTCTTCCACATATTTTCCAAACTATTCTCAACATCACTTTGTTTTGTGTATTCAACCCAACTTAAAGGGTAAAACTTCACAAAAATAACACATCACCCTCCCTTCTCTGCTTGCTTCCCTTGTCCCACTTTCCTAGTATCCAAGAAACCTGACAGGAGATGCTGCCCCAGTTAATCTCTGGTTCTGGGCTGGAAAATAACCTGGGAAGCATAACACATCAATAGTGTCGTGCCCTTATTTTATTTTTTACAAAAAAATGACTATTTAACTGGCCAAGTTCTCAACATGCAATACGTCATAATCCACGGTGGAGACTGCCTCATGGCACGCAGAATTCTGTGGAATAGTTTCATCCACGGAATTGTATGCATAGCACAACCCAACTCCAGCACGATATTACCATAACTCTGCCCAAATAGGTAAACATTTATTTATTCCTTGGCATCTTGCCTCATCACACAGAAAACTTTGGCCAGGCTTCTATGACAGGCTTTTAGGGTGACATCATGAAAAGAAAATAGTTACAGCATAATTTTGACCCAGATGAAAAAAACTACTCTACCACAATAGAGTAACCACTGGAACAGAGAAAAAGATATCAAACTGCCTCCCGACTTCCGCTCCTAGAAAAAAATTAAACAGCTGAATAGGAGCAACCAGTCCAATAAAACTTAGGGTCCACAACTGACCAAAAAAAAACTTCTTTAGCAAACAAAAACAAAAATAAACAAATGGGACCTACTCAAACCTAAAAGCTTTTGCACAGCAAAGGAAACCATAAACAAGATGAAAAGACAACCCTCAGAATGGGAGGAAGTATTTGCAAATGCAGCAACTGACAAAGGATTAATCTCCAAAATTTACAAGCAGCTCATGCAGCTCAATATCAAAAAAACAAACAACCCAATCCAAAAATGGGCAGAAGACCTAAATAGACATTTCTCCAAAGGAGATATACAGATTGCCAACAAACACATGAAAGAATGCTCAACATGATCAATCATTAGAGAAATGCAAATCAAAACTACCATGAGGTATCACCTCACACCGGTCAGAATGGCCGACATCAAAAATTCTACAAACAATAAATGCTGGAGAGGGTGTGGAGAAAAGGGAACCCTCCTGCACTGTTGGTGGGAATGTAAATTGGTGCAGCCACTATGGAGAACAGTATGGAGGTTCCTTAAAAATCTAAAAATAGAACTAGCATATGACTCAGCAATCCCACTCCTGGGCATATATCCAGAAAAGATGAAAACTATAATTCGAAAAGATAAACATATCCCAATGTTCATAGAAGCACCGTTTACGACAGCCAAGGCACAGAAACAACCCAAGGGCCCATTGATAGACAACTGGTTTAAGAAGATGTGGTGTGTGTGTATATATACACACACACACAAATGGAGTGTTACTCAGCCATAGAAAGGAATGAAATATTGCCATTTGCAGCAACATGAATGGACCTAGAGAATATCATACTACGTGAAATAAGTCAGAGAAAGACAAATATTATATGCTACCACTTATATGTGGAATCTACAAAATAACACAAATGAGCCTATATACAAAACAGAAACACACAGACTCACAGATATAGAAAACAAATTTATGGTTACCAAAGGGGATGGGCGGTGGTGGGGGGTATGATAAATTAGGAGGATGGGATTAACAGATACAAACTACTATACATGAAACAGATTAGCAACAAGGACCTACTGTAGAGCACAGGGAACTAGAGCCAATATCCTGTAATAACATATAGTGGAAAAGGATAGATATATATTATATATAACCGAATACTTTGCTGTACACCTGAAACTAACAAGAGTACTGTAAATCAACTATACTTCAATTAAAAAAAAACTTCTTTAACAACATGCACTAAGTATCTTAAAAGCATTTTTTTTTAAGTTACTGATCCAACAGCTGGAGAAAAAACAAGAAAAATAAAAATCAAGCCATTAATAAACCAGCTAAAAAAATACATACCACAGAAGTGTGAGTGAAAGGGAGGCCGTGGGGGTGCTTTATCTAGTGCAAAGCTGTGATGCACCAATGCTGCCACAGCAATAATCTGCCAAGAAAGGAGGAGAAAATCACTTACCAGATACCTACTACGCAGTCTGCATTCTCACCACAACCACCGAGAATAGAAAAAGATACAGATTTTAATCCGTAAGAATACCTTAACTTTTTATTACGGAAGTATTTAAACAAATAAAAAATAGAATAATAAAATGAACTCTCATACGCCGATCACCCAGCTTCAATCATCAACTCATGAACAGCTCTACCCCACATTATTTTGAAGCAAAACGCATACCTATCACTTTATCCAGAAATATGTCAGCAGGTATCCCTAACCAAGGTTTCTCAACCTCGGCGCTATGGACATTTTAGGCCGAATAATTCTTTGCTGTGGGGCTGCCCTGTGCATTGTGGGACGTTTAGCAGCATCCCTGGCTGCCAACAGCACCGCTCCCCACTCCCCAGTCTCCAAGTTGTGACACCAAAAATGTCTCCAGACATGGCCCAAAACCCCTTGAGGGTTAAAATCTCACCAAATTGAGAGCCATTACTTTAAAAGATGAGAAGTTTTTAAAATGCAGTACAATCATCTCAGCTAATTCAACTAACAGTGTTTCCTTAAAATCATTAAACATCCAGGCAGGATTCAAATTCTCATGTTTTCCCAACTATCTCAATTTTATTTACCAAATAAGTCCATACTTTGCAACCGGCTGATATGTTAAACTGTCTAAGTACAACTCTTCCCCATCTATTATTTCTTGCAATTTATTTGTTGAAGAAACTGGGTGGTTTTGCCCCGTAGAGTGCCCCCCCAGTAAAGACTCTGCTGCTCGTATCCCAATAATGTCATTTAACATGTTCTTCTGTTTCTGTACTGCCTGTATATTCATTCATATGTGGATCTGAAGGCTTGATAAAAATCAGATTTTTTGGCAAGAATTCTTTGGAGGTGCTACTGATCACTGGTTATCACATCGGGTCTGGTTATCTCTACTCTAGTGATACTAGCAGCCTCTGAAAATCACTGCCTAGATCCATTATCTCATTAGAGATTGCAAAGTGGTCACATTCAATTTTTCCTTTATTTTATTTATTAGCTGGAAAGCTTCTATGAAGACAAACTTCCCCATATCGATTATTTGGTTACCTGAGATACAATATATGTTCAAAAAAGTCAAGATAAATGCTTGATTCAATCTATTTATTTACCAGTTTTCAAAATAATGAGTTAGTTCCCTAGCTTTCTTCACAGGTGAGCAATGCGGTGCTGTGTTTACAGTATCATTATGAAGTCGTATGTTTCAATCTGTTGCAGTTATACTTATACATGCTCAAATTGTCCCATCTTTGGTGTAGGAAACTCCTCAAGTTTACTCTTGAGTCCTTCTGACATATCTTCAGTAGATTTGAATATCGTCCTTGCTTTCTAGCATAACAAGAAGTTCCAGGCTTATCCTGGACATTTCTTGCCCCAAATCAGCTATTTCTTCACAAAACCCTATCTCCTTTCTGGGGAAATGGTATTTAGAAACCTCACTCTGGGTGCTGGAAGGATTTTTTTTAACTAATTAAATTTTCCCCAAACACTTAACTATTAAATATCTACTATATCAACTATTATTAAAAGATCAAATCACATACAAAAAAAATTGCCAAAAGGCTGTTAAAAAAGATCCCCATCAATGTCAAAGGATTTAGAAGCAAACACAAAGAAGCTCCCATCGAACAAAGAGAGACAATTTAAGCAGCAAAAATAACAAGAATAATTAATGAATGCAACAGATTGAAATATACTAAGTATATATAAAGCCCATGAGTTTATAATGATAGTCCATAAAAGAGGAAGCAAAAATAAGTAACAAGAAAAATAAACAAATCATGTGTCAACAGTGCACATAATGTAGGTCCCCAACGTCCCTCTCAGAAAACTGGTAGCGAAAGAGAAAGAAGTACACATTTATCTCTTCTTTCCTATATAAAGTATTGCAGCATAACCAAATAGTACTGGTTAATGAGGAAAAGTTAATTTTATAGAAAAATTTAACTAATAATCATTCTAATATTTCACATGCTTAACTAATAAACATGGAAAGGACGACGGAATTAGAAGACCATTTTACAACTCCTAATGAAATATCTAATTTAGGCAAAAATTAGATCAGTGGTTCTCAACCAGGAACAATTTTGCCTGCAGTCCCCAGGGGACATTTAGAGATGTCTGAAGGCATTTCTGGTTTTGAGAACTAGGCAGTAGCGGTGATATTTGGCATTGGGTGGAGGCCAGGGATACTGTTAAACATCCCACAATGCACAGGACAGCTCCCACAACAAGTTCATTCAGCCCAAACATCAGTATTGCCGAGGTTAAAAAACTTGAACCTACTAATCAATGATAGCCCCAGTAACAGTGGTTTAACCAGACATTACGTGCCTACTGATACGACCCAACGTGAAATACACTGTACCACCTACATAGTATTTTGGCAAAAAAAAGTTAAACCTGAACCTAATCAATTCGGCAGTGCTAATGAGCAGGGGTGGATACTTTTTTCCGTAAAGGGCCAAAAAGTAAATATTTTAGCCTTTCAGGTCACAGAGTCTCTGTCATGACTACTAACTTTGCTGCTGTGGTACAAAAGCAGCTGTAGATAGTATGTGAACGAACAGACATGCTGTCTTCCAGTGAACTTTATTTACAGAAACAGGTGATGGGCTACATTTGCCCGCAGGCCACAGTTTGCCAACCCCTGGTATACAGGAAGAAATCCAAAGACACGAGGAAGCAAACAAATACAGAAAATGGGTCATTCATTGAGACCACTAACAGTGATTCCTCAATAAGTCAACGTCACTGAAAAAGCTGGAGGGGGTGGGAGGGAGCTGCTCACATTTAAAAGAGATTCAAGAAACAAAAATTAAACACCGTCTGTGGATCTTGTATAAATCCTGACTCAAATAAATCAACTGTTAAAAGACATTTCTTAGGGCTTCCCTGGTGGCGCAGTGGTTGAGAGTCCGCCTGCCGATGCAGGGGACGCGGGTCCATGCCCCGGTCCGGGAGGATCCCACATGCCGCGGAGCGGCTGGGCCCGTGAGCCATGGCCGCTGAGCCTGCCCGTCCGGAGCCTGTGCTCCGCAACGGGAGAGGCCACAACAGTAAGAGGCCCGCGTACCGCAAAAAAAAAAAAAAAAAAGACATTTCTGAGAAATAGAGTCATGTGACTATGGACTAGGTATTTTAGCTGGTATCAAGGAATCACTGTTAATGTTAATGTTAATAGGGGTGATAATAGTATTCTATAAGAAAGTGTGCATGTTTTGAGAGATGCAAACCAAAGTATACAGGGGTAAAATGACACAATGTCTGAGATTAGCTTCAAAATACTTCAGGAGGAAAAAAGAAAAAGGGGGGCGATAAACAAGTGTGACAAAATCTTGCTAAATGGTGAATATGAGTGATGGGTATATAGGAGTTCATTATATTATTCTATGTCCATCTGAAGTTCTCCAAAATAAAAAAATTTAAAAACACAAAGTCCAGCAATTTAAGTCTTTAAATAAAAAAACCCTCCAAACCAGACAAATTCAATTCATTCTTCAAAATGGAGTTTGGCAGTGAATTAGTATTCTTTCCCTTCCAAAAAGAACCACCTCCCCTTACAGAAAAGTTATACAAGTGCAAGAAGTATCTATCGCACCTCTGGCATAGGTACAAAATCTGTCCTATTTCTTTACCTCGTTTTCATGTGTCTTTGCATTCTGCATTGTCTTCATGCTCAAAGACATGACCACAAGTGGAGGAGGACCAACATCCTTAATTACGTTCACCAGGTCCGGTTTCAAGGCCATTGCCTCAACTTTACACCAACTGATTGGCTGATTCAAGAGCTCTGAAAAAGAATAGGAACAACAGATCAATAGCTATTTGCTGAAAAAGAAGTTACTATAATTAAGACATCTGTGATTAACCGAGATTGTCTTCAATCCTACCTTCTACTAAGAATGTCTTATTATAACATCTAACTAAAACTAAACCACGTTATTGGATTGTATGCAAATCTTCGTGTGTGTATACATATGTTCATTTTCCTGGGAAAAAAGTCCACAGCTTTCATCTGACTTTCCAAAAAATCCAAGACCCAAGATAGGTTTGTAAAAGCCACAGCACTGCCTTAGAGGAATTAAAAAAAAACAGTTTTGGGACTTCCCTGGTGGCGCAGTGGTTGAGAATCTGCCTGCCGATGCAGGGGACACGGGTTTGAGCCCTGGTCTGGGAAGATCCCACATGCCGTGGAGCAACTAGGCCCGTGAGCCACAACTACTGAGCCTGCGCGTCTGGAGCCTGTGCTCCGTGTGAGAGGCCCCCGCTTGCCGCAACTAGAGAAAGGCCTCACACAGAAACGAAGACCCAACACAGCCAAAAATAAATAAACCAATGAACCGACAATAAATAAATAAATAAATAATTAAAAAAAAAAAAACGGTTTTAAGAGATTCATGAAGACAAGACAAAGTATCACAAATGCAAGTACTGAAAAACATCAGGTAAGAGACCATACATGCACTATCCACACAGGGCAGTGATGTTTTACTCCTTCAGAAGTCAGCAGTTCACTATGTAGAACAGCTGAGCCACATCAGCCAGGTTGGAAGTCCACGCTGACAGCAACACAATGAAGGATGCACCCAAATGCCCGAGTAGGCTAGCTAAAGCCTCCCTCCCACTAAAATGCTAAGCACCACGGTGAAAGAGTGATTTCAAACGTACTTCCTATACTCACTCAAGGAAAACCTTAAAGAAACTAACATTAAAAAGGAAGTGGTCGCACTGAAATTGAGTCCAATTCTTTAACTTCTAGAAACCGCATCTAACAGCAATTTACTTAGCATTCTGAAAGTAAATTTTCCCTTACGTGGATTTTTTACTTCGAGCCAACAAGGTCCTTTGATCTTTCTGTTCATCAAGAACAGTTCCAAGCTGGATGTGTTGGTCCCAAATACATGAGAAAAAGTTTCTCCTTTCAAATCCTGAGGAAGCTGTGGCATTTCAGCCTGAAAAAGGCAAAGACGAAAAAAAAATCTTTTTTTGTTTAAAACTATTACTTCACATTTTCCAAAGTCTATATTTGAAATAAACAAAAGTCTCTCTATGAACCACCAGGAGAAACCCCTTTGATATATATGAAATGTAATTTGCCACAAATGAAATCCATAACAATTCACAGTAGGAAACAAAAACAATTCACAATGACAAAATAATGCATCTTGATGACACCCATTAGAAGAAAAATGGGCCAAGAAGCTCCCGCAAAAGAAGATTTCTGTCCAGAGCTGTACATGCCTTACTGATAAAGAATAGCCAAATAAGTACAACTCCATTAGAAGAATGAAAGCGAGAGAGCAGGACGTTCGGCTTGCGAGCGGGAACCTCTTAGTCATGCACGGAGAAAGAACGATTTAAAAATGGGTGATGTTGAGAAGGGCAAAAAGATTTTTGTTCAGGAAGTGTGCCCAGTGCCATACTGTGGAAGAGGGAGGCAAGCACAAGACTGGGCCAAATCTCCATGGTCTGTTTGAGTGAAAGACAACTCAGACTTTCAGATTCTCTTACACAGATGCCAACAAGAACAAAGGCATCACCTAGGGAGAGGAGACGCTGATGGGAGTATTTGGAGAATCCCAAGAAGTACATCCCTGGAACAAAAATGTTCTTCGCTGGCATTAAGAAGAAGGGAGAAAGGGCAGACTTGATAGCTTATCTCAAAAAAGCTACTAATGCATAATCGTTGGCCACTGCCTTATTTATTATGAAACAAATGTCTCATGACTTTTTATGTGTACCATATTTAAATTGATCTCATACACTAGAATTCAGATCATGAATGGCTGAGGTAATATTTCTGTCCTGATTTAAATAAGATTGGCTTGTGGCTAAATGAATATAGTCAGCTTTTTGAATTTTGATAGTAATTCTGGTTCAAAAAGTACTATCACTGTTTTCCCCTTCTAAAGAGATGATTAAACTTGAATAAGGAATGTTAAACTTTTCAGCGATACGGTGAATGCCTTCTCAAACCCTATAGGAGATTGGTTTTATATTTAGATTTCTATAACTGGTTATATTAATATATTTAAATACTGAGAAGCTCCCTTAAGTGTCTCATAGACCAGCAAGATTCACCTGTGTTTCAAGTTGTGTCCGTTTGCCTGTTAAGGCAAGGGCTGAAGATATACTGACACATCCACTCTATCTTTTTGGTCTTAACTATGCCAATTTAATTAAAATTCTCCATCTAAAATATTGCGTTTTACTTAATGAAAGGAATTTTAGTGTGGTTTATGTATAGCATCAAATAAAGAATATTTAGTACTTTTCACATTTTATAGATGATCTTTAAGATCAGATGCTTTTAAAATTCACTGTGACAAGATATGTTAGGAAACTTGCTTGTGAATTCTCTACAAAGTCAGACTAAGTTATAATTCAGGATTGTCTTTTAAACAGGTATTCAGAAACAACGGTAGAACTACTGTAGATGTGTGATGGGCAATGGTGCTTTTGCCAACTCAGAAGGGTTAAGGTAGAGGAGCTTTATCATTAGCACAAATTTGTAAATTATCTGATCATAAGGCTTGAAAATTAAAAACAAAGTCACAGATCAAAATAAATAAATAAATAAAAGCAAGGGAGTAGGACTCATTCAAAATGCTTCCATGGAGAAAATTTTTTATGGGAGACAGTGTTTTATTTTTCTTTTCATAAGAAATATTCATGTTCTCAAGTTCTATATATATTGCCATGTGTGCTCTGATGAATACAGCCTAAACAAACCGATAATAAATTCAGTAATTTTCTTACGTTATCTGAGCAAAAAATAATGATACTGGTTATCAGCTTCCTGTTGATGCTTGAAACAGTTGCTGCTTATAGAGCAATTTAAGACCAGGAATAATTACTAGTGCATCAGTTGAATGCTACATACATTCCTCAGATTAGAAATCCACAGCTAAAATTATCAAGTCATAAGCAATGTATTTCATCACAACTTTATTAATAATTTACACATGGCATGCAAGAAATGTTATTTCAAATTCATTTCTAAATAAAAGTTTTGACAATTACAAAAAAAAAAATGCTTCCATGGTACTTTTCATCACCACTGTCAGAGATATTTCTTAAGTTTCCCTTTTCCAACATCATGAGATCAAAACACTAGAACGGAGAGGTAAAGAGAGGTTAAGGTCCAGTTAATTAACATCCTGCAGCAGTGACCTTGTCTGTCAAGGGAGCAGGAGCAGCACTACAGTGACGCTACTGACGCTCTTCTCTCACCTTTCCACTGCTCAGAGGGACACTTCAACAGACTAATGATGTCCAACTCCATCTTGTGGCATTCATTCCACTTGACAAACAGTTGTGCAATTTCAACTTATTTATGTAAAGATGCATACTTGAAAGCAGAGAAAGGCAGTATAACCTATAGTCTACATATTTAAATTCATTTTATTCATTTTAATTATTCATGACTATAAGTTCACTTCAATGAACTGTAAGCTTGAAGAGCCCTGCCAATACTCCTAATTGAAAGCCAGTTGAAATTTCAAAAATAGGAAAATGCCATTTTCAAGCAAAATCCATTCATTTTCTTTGTTTGACTTACCGAGTATCTAACTTCCAAGTACTCCGATTTCTCTGGAACATCAGGTATCTCAAAAGCATAGTTCTTTTCCACTGCCTGGGTAAGTTGGTATTTAAAAATCATTAAGATAAAAAAACTTTTCACAAATTAAATTGACAAGCATTACATACACAACACATGTCTCTGTATTTAATCATTATGGAACACAAAGGTAAATAAAGCCAAAAAAGCACCTTTTCCCCCTCTCAACTGGGACTAAAATAGCCAGTGACAAAATGTTAAAAAGACTTCTTTTGGACACTAGAGAACTTAGAAGTATTTGCATTCAAGAGAGGTAATAAAACATTAAAAATGTTTACAATGTCAGTGCACTAAATTATTTGCTACTCTTTGATACTAAGCAACTCCATCTTGCTAGAAAAATTAATGATAAACATTATAATCATAGCTCACATGTACTGAGTGCTTGCTATGTACCAAGGATTGTTGTAATCACTAATCCTAATTAATTGACTTAACCCTTCCAACAGCTCTTGAAATAAGGCCCCACTTCTCAGGTGAAGAAACAGGCCCAGAGAAGTCACTCAGCACTTGTTCAAGGTCACAGACCAGGAAGTGGTAGGGCTAGGACTTAAAGCACAAGCAGTCTAGCCTGAGCACCTATGCTCTTCACCATTGCACCACATTGCTTCTAGAATTTTAGAGACCTGATCCATCAGCCACAAGTCAAAAAGCTCAAATAGTTCAGATGGTTAGCCTCATCTTCAGCAACTCAATCCTCCCTTTATTGCAATCACTGTTAATATAGCCAGTGTGCTGAGGAACTTACAGCCCCACAACTATGGCCAAAGGCATCAATATCTCACTAAAATGAAGACAACTGATCAATATGTATCACATGAATAGAAGAACTTTGTTCTATCAGAAATTGCATCATAGACCCTGACTTTTAAAGATGTAACCTTCTGACCAAGACAACTTGGCAATAACCAATGTAAACAAGATCAGAACAGTTTCTTCTCCATCTAAGAATAAGAACACAAGCTATGCTTCAAGTACTGGAAGCAATTACTTTGCTAATGTTATCTTTTTATTCAAATTAATGAACGTTATACACAGTTTAAAGAGAAAGAATATTTTTATAAATCTAACATATTGGTTTTACATTGCTATCTATGAAATTTCCATTCAATGAATTATAGCCACACAGAAGGCATTTTGCAAAAAGAAGATATGCAATAACTATTTGCTAAATCAGGAAATTAACAAACAACCAATATATAGACCTGAAAAAATTATCACCAAATACAAACCTTGGACTTGAATTTCATAATCTTATATTTTGCTGCTATTTTCTCATCAAATTCATCATAAACATCCTTCATTGTAACTGGAGTTCCACTTTCTTTCCCTGTATTTAGATCAATTTTCTGCTTTCCCATGGAGAGGGGAGGGGAGGAGAAAAAATATCTGTACATAAGATCTTTTCAACCACCAGAAACCCAAGCCTAAATCAACTTTCATCTTCACATACTTAAACATTTAATAGAATAAGGTGAGTTCAAAGATACAAATGGACCCAAAAATGTACTAAATCCAACACCCAAGTCCTCCCAATGGCATCATAAAAGCCAGAGATAAAGATGATCAATCCTACAAAATGGGAGAATAGTGTTGTAAATCTTGACCAAGACGCTTCACAGTTCAACTGAGATGGGAAACAGCTGGGGTTGAGAGGAGAGTGTGGATGTTAAGTCCTAATAAAAAGAAGGAGCAAATGGAACTGACCTTGTTAAATGGCTGTGGAGGAAATAACAAAACCATGAAAACTGGGCCAAACACCATGTCATATTTTAGAGTCACAAACTCCCAACCCCAATAATTATGGAAATGGGGAGTGGCGGGGGGGAGACAGCATTATGTACTGAAACTCAGGCACTTTTACGCTCTTTCTAACAAGTTGAAAAACAGTGTTTCACTCCACTTCTCCCAATGTCTAATGGAGCTGCTGACAATCAGTGGTCACGAGGCAGGCAATAAGAAAGGTTGTAGATAATCCACAGCCCTGTCAAAGGACAGGGCTGGTGGCAGAAGACAGAATACACTTGGAATTAGAAGCTGTCTACTAAGGTTTACCGTTTCACGGGGAAGGAAGTAGAGCGTTCGCTCAATGTTTTTCACCATGACACAACAGCTCACATGGGTTTGGGCGAATTCGATCCAAACTTTGCCAAATAGAAACACCACACCTACAAGAATAAGGAAAAACCATGAGAAAATAAACATTTCAATTATATCACATTAAAGGGACGATGTAAAAGCTCACTGAATGTGTCCACACGTTTATGCTTTGGTAAGTCATTTCTTACAGCAAATGTATCTGCTGTCCAATCCCAAAAACTAGTTCCTTTACTCAGTACCTATGCCATGACAATATCACACCAGTAAAACCTGTGACCACTGGGAGGACAGGGAACAGAATGATTCTCTAACTTGGTGGAAGCATTTTTCCCTAGAATTAGGGAGACATCCCAGGTAAATAGGGACAAACCTCAGTTATCAGGGAGACATCGCAGGCCTGAGTAGAAACACCTGGATAACTACTGAGACACCCTAGGTCAGTGTAGAAACTGCTGGGGAATTAGACAGACATCCCGGCTCAATGTAGACAGACCTCAAAAACTAGGGAGACATCCTAGATCAGTGTAGGAGGAAAAAAAGGACATTTTCCCTAGAACCAGGATTACCCACATTAAGAGAAACAAAAAAAAGCAACTTATTCTCCAACAAAACTCATATTTAAACCTTTTATGAGAACTCTGAAAATGTAATACTAAACTCCTTTCTAGCTTGTACTTACCAATAAAAATTAACATTCATGTGTAAGGATAACTATGTATGGTATATCAGTATTCTCCTGTATGTAAAATTGTGTTTTGGAAAAACATAATTCATCTCACATCTTATTCCATATAATAGTATGTGTCTCCTAATAGGGCTAAACTATTATCTTCTATTTCACCCTTTCCATCTCACAGACTACTGAAGACATCTGGCTGGGTAGCATTTGTAATGTTCCTCCCTCTCCTATTTCAGTTTAACAAATGGGGTCTAGTAACCAAATCCTTTTGAGATCCCTAAGTAACGTAGACCACAAAGTGGTAAACCAAGCCTTTCTGGACATCAAGCCATTGTTCATGAAACATGGCCATCAAGAAAGGACTCCAGGGCTTCCCTGGTGGTGCAGTGCTTAAGAATCCACCTGCCACCTACTGGAGAACGGACTTGAGGATATGGGGAGGGGGAAGGGTGAGCTTTGACAGGGCGAGAGAGAGTCATGGACATACACACACTAACAAACGTAGTAAGGTAGATAGCTAGGGGGAAGCAGCCGCAAGGCACAGGGATATTAGCTCGGTGCTTTGTGACAGCCTGGAGGGGTGGGATAGGGAGAGTGGGAGGGAGGGAGACGCAAGAGGGAAGACATATGGGAACATACGTATATGTATAACTGATTCACTTTGTTATAAAGCAGAAACTAACACACCATTGTAAAGCAATTATACCCCAATAAAGATGTTTAAAAAAAAAAAAAAAAAAGAATCCACCTGCCAACGCAGGCAACACAAGTTCGAGCCCTGGTCCGGGAAGATCCCACATGCCGCGGAGCAAGTAAGCCTGTGCACAACTACTGAGCCTGCGCTCTAGAGCCCTCGAGCCACAACTACTGAAGCCCGTGTGCCACAACTACTAAAGCCTGCGTGCCTAGAGCCTGTGCTCTGCAACAAAAGAAGCCACCACGATGAGAAGCTCGCGCACCACAACGAAGAGTAGCCGCCATTCACTGCAACTAGAGAAAGCCTGTGCGCAGCAACAAAGACCCAACTGAGCCAATAATTAATTAATTATTTATTTATTTATTTAAAAAAGAAAGGACTCCAGAGGGAATTCCCTGGCAGTCCAGTGGTTAGGACTTCATGCTCTCACTGCTGAGCGCCCGGGTTCAATTCCTGATCCGGGAACTAAAATCCCACGTGGCCAAAAAAAAAGACTCCAGAGATTTGATAGTCAACCTAAGAGATGGTCACTGTGCAAAATCCCAGGCTCCATGAATAATTAGACAGCAGTAATGAACATAGCCGCTCTACAGGGCCACTTGCCTGAGGCACTTAGAAAATTCTGGCACACGCAAAGGCTACTGTTCACAAGGCCAATTACTCCAGTTTCACAAGATAGCTCATCAGTGCTTCCTTCTGTCACTCGTTCTAGTAGAAATAAGACTATCTAAGAATTTTCATTTCTGCAGACGATTAAAATTCTTACAAGAGTTGTGTAATTTTCAGCTGGGGTAAAAGAGGTGTGGGGGGGAGATAGGGGAGAGAGAAGGGAGGACTGTGGGGATGATTAAAAAAGAAAAAAGTCACAGTAGCTCAGAAAATTAAAAGTCATCCTCACAACAGTTAGAGACGAAAAACCAAAATTCCATGCAAAGAAAAATAAAGACCCTAATACTGGATTCAAAGATTCAAATAGCTCATTTTACAGTCAAACTAATATCACATTTCATGCAACACATTTGACACTGTTTATGCCTCATTTGCCACAAAAAGATCATGGTAAACAAAGATTACATTCCCCTTAAAGTTACTAGCTGAAACCAGGTGCAGTCAGGATTATTCAACCTTGAAAAAGTCATAATGAAGACAGGATATCTTCCCATATGCAAAGAGTAAGATTCTTTTCATAATTATGGAGCATTCAGCAACAACTGACTTACTTAGAATCTGTAAGAAAGTGAGAAACAATAACAGGGTCTTTAGGAGTACTTCGTTTTTATTAGCAACATTGATTTCACCAAAGCTCAGTGATCATTACCTGCTATCATGATGAAACTGCTCAACCCTCTGAGATTACAGGACTTTTTTTTTTTGCGGTACGCGGGCCTCTCACTGTTATGGCCTCTCCCGTTGCGGAGCACAGGCTCCGGACGCGCAAGCTCAGCGGCCATGGCTCACGGGCCCAGCCGCTCCGCGGCATGTGCGATCTTCCCGGACCGGGGCACGAACCCATGTCCCCTGCATCGGCAGGCAGACTCTCAACCACTGCGCCACCAGGGAAGCCCAGGACTTTTTTTTTTTTTAAGCCATCTACATCAATCGCAGAGGACACAACTTCAGAAGTACCACAGAACAGCAGAGTGGATTACGAGTGAGAAGCCCTGAACTCTGCCACTGAGGAGCTGACCACTTTATCTTTTGGAGCCCCAGCTTCCTCTGCTTTAAGTGAGTAACTAGAGATGATGGTCTCTGAGGCCTTTTCCAGCAATAGAAACTCCCTTTTACCCTAGCATTTAGAAGACAGACCAGTAACAGACTGGTACCTCTTTCAACTGCAAAATATTTCCCAATAGTGGTTGAAAAGGCTACCCATGACTATGGTCAGTACCAGAATTCAACAATATATACTATAAATCGGTTGCTTTGCAAATATAGCTGTGCTTCAACGTGCTTCAATCTTAACCTACAACATCCAATACTATAGATCAACACTAGTCAACAGAAATTTCTGTGATGACAGAATTCTTCCCTACCTGTGCTATCCATGGATAGGGTAGCTACTAGACACATGTGGCTACTGAGCACTTGAAATGTGACTAGTGGCTGAGAAGCTGAACTTTAAATTTTATCTCATTTTAATTAAACTTAAAGAGTTGCATGTGGCCAGTGGCTAACATAGTAGAGAGCGCAGCTCTAGACCCCTGCCCTGCGAAATGATGCTGTTTTTTACTAAGAGTATCAACCAGTAAGCAATAGACAGAAGTAATAAACTCATTTTCACACAGGAAAGAGAGAGGGTTGTTGTTTCCTAAGGTTCTAATTTTTGGCAACTGACACCAGCAATCTTATGCTTTATATGTGGATTTATGGAAGACCATCCACTTCTGTGTTAGCCATTCATTTTAATCCACAATGCTACAAGGTTTCAAGAGGCAGACTTGGTAATAGCAGCGAATGCAATGCTGATTCTCTGAAACCTTTCATGTGCATCTACAGGACTGTCGCTGTGCAGTTTATTTCAATGAACATTTACTGAACATCTACTATGTACCTGGCATCATCCTAGATGCTGGAAATAAAAGGTCCCAGCCCTCCAGGAGTTTAAAATCTTTGAGGGAAAAGACAACACAGAAGCAGATCTTTTCAAAATAATATGACAAATGCTGCAATGGGTAAGGGTTCGATGGGGGTCACAGAAAGGGCTCTTAGGCCAGTTTGGAGGATTAGGAAATTTGGGGAGACCACACTGGGGCTGAGCCAGGTGAGGTCATTCTAGGCAGACAAATACAGTGAATAAAAGGATATGGTATAAAGAGCAGCAGGTACATACAGCGAACTATTTCTAGGACACAAAAGTCCTACACAGCAGGCAATAGAAGCCTTACTAAGTAACTTGGACTGTAAGTCACAGGCAACAGCCACTGCGGATTTTCTCTAACGAGGAAATGACGTCCTGAGCAATCACTCAGGCTGCAGTGTGTTGGATGACAGCTGAGGGATCAGTTAGGAGGCTGGGTTCAGTAGCAGGAAGGGCTCAAGGGTGGGAGTTGCGAGGAGAGAGAGAAGACAGCTTGTCTAGTTTAGAAGGAGAAAACTAATAAGACTTGGTGAGGGAAGTGAGGAAAGGGGGGACTCAAGGCTGGCTCCCAGGTTTCTGGTTCTCATGGGACCATTAATCAAGTCAGGGAATAAAAGCCAGCCTGGAGCAGATACAGCAAAGCACAGGGAGTGGCACCAGGATGGGCAGGCCCACCACGTCACCCAAGTCCAGTGAGCACCAGCCATGCTGCTGTGCTGGGAGGTCACACGACACACACGTGAAAATGGTGTCCCCTGAAGCTGTACGATGGGGCTGCCCTGGGTTTAATTTGCAAAGCCTCATGAAATCACACTTGCCGGCCCACATTGCACCAGCGAGTTACAAAGCAGGCAAAGAGGCGAGAGGGTCTAACCAGATCATCTTGCCCTAGCTCAGGTAGATGAGATACCACTTCTAAGACTGCTTACATCTTTACCTCAGCAATGAACACATGGCAGTTTGCTACTCAAGCAGCTCCGCAGGAGTTTCAACTCTTTGATAAGCGGAGCATACTAATGCTGCTGCCCCCGCTCTGATGGTTAATACTTGGACTCCAGGAAATCACTTTGAAAATATTCAGTTTGTATCTACCCTTACATCCAGAAACGGATCTGAATAAAGGCAACTGTTTAAGGGTGTATACTGTATTTTTTATGAATCTGACATGCCCTATCCTGCCCAGCCCCATAGTGAAGAAGTGCTCAAAGGAGCACAGAAGGAAACTAGAGAGCCTCCTGGCTCTTTGTGAGTCAGAATTCGTAGTATCAGCTCATTTGGAGGAGGACCTGGGAATTAGCCTGGATCCCTCCTTTCCGTCAACCCCCTACATCCATCCATCCATCCGCCAACGAGTTCATGTCGAAGTACATGTTACAAGCATTCGCTCCTCTCCTCCACAGCCGCCACTAGTGCAAGTAACTAGCACACCTGCTGTAGACGGACTGATCTCCAGAGCTTCCATACTCCCTGACTCCAGCCCCAGGCGCGCGCGCGCGCGCGCACACACGCACGCACGCACACACGCACACACACACACACACACACACACACACACACACACACACACACAC
>NW_021703779.1:21650819-21662736 GCF_005190385.1 Monodon monoceros | reverse complement strand
ACACACACACACACACACACACACACACACACACACACACACACACAGCCTTTTCTCCGCATAAACCAGAGGGTTCCTGTTAAAATGTAAACCCAACCATGGGTCCACTCAACCCCCTCACCCCTGCACCCTGCACTGAAAATGCTCCACTGCTTAGAGTAAGATCTCAACTCCTTAATACGGCTTTTAAGGTCCTTTATTATCTGGCCTTTGCCTTCTCTCCGACCTGACTTTCAGCCAGTCCTGTCGCTTAACTACTCTGCTACAACCACGTAGGCCTCCTCCTTTCTCTCCCCAGGCCTCTGCACTTACGGGTTCCTCAGGCTGAAATACTCTCTCCTCGGCTCTGAATGTGCCTCAAATCTCAGCCCAACGGCCATTTCCTCAGACAGGCCCTCCCTGGCCATCCCCCAACTAACTGCCTTTACACCATTCATTAACTTACCTTATTTACTGCCTATCTCTCCCACCCTACTAGAACGTTAGCTCCACCAGGACAGGGAATTTGCCCAGCTTGTTCACCCCATCTTAGTGCCTGGCACAGGGCAGGTGTTCAAATTGCTGAAGGAACAAATTAAAGACTGATTCCACTTTAAGTAAAGTGCATTCCAATACGTTCAGATACATCAACAGTGAACTATAATACAAGCACACACTGCAAAACCACATATAACTGGTTTTGGGGATAAGCGCCTGTAAGGACTATTCACACCACAACTCCTCTCCATCCGGGTGGCTCACCCACTTTACAGTTCATGAGTGTTGCTCTTACTATGTACGTACATGAGGGCAGAGCCTGTTCCAATTACAATCACTAAAACACTTCAGGGAAAGGCGCTATTCCATATTAAAGACATCCAGTTACCGTATGTAACTGTATGATTACCTGGTTGGCTGTACGGATCTTCATAAGCATCCAGCCAATAAAACTGAAATACTTGCTCCTCATCTGCCCCTTTTACCAGTGGGAGGTGACTGGAATCCACTTGAACTTCCAGGGCTGAGAAACTGCTGTCATCTTCCTGATCAATGTCCCAACAAGAGACATCTGGGAGAAAACTTGCTCTGCAAAAATCACATTTTCAAAATCCTTTCAAAATCCGATGGGATAATTGTAGCACTACTTGTCAGAAAAGTCATAAAATGCTCTTACGAGTAGGATATGGTCCCTTTCCCAGGATCTGCCTCATGTTTTGTCCCCTCTGCTGGCTCCCTCTCTTGGTCGGAGGTCTTGGCACCCACAGGCTCCACATCCACCTCCTCCGTTTCCATGGGCTCATCAAAGTCGCCATCTTCAAAATCCATTGCCCCTGACTCCTCCTGGTCAACTGTACGCAATGCCAGCACCGGCTCTCCTGGGGGTGGCACCACACAATCCCATCATGTGCCGCTGCCAGGGAGCACAAAAGCTTCCCCTACGCTGCAACGGCAGCCTACCCCTTGCCCACATGCTATCTGCATTTCTCTTCAATCTCCAAGTTGGATGTTTTTAACTTTTCCTGCTATGAATTCAAACCTTTCACGCTGAAACTGGCTATTGCAAGCCCTTCAAATTCCCCCCACTTCCTCCTTCACAGGGCCTCCATCTTTTGACAGCAGACTTACCAGCAAATCCAGCACATTTAAGAGGGGCAGGGGTTAACGAAGGCTCCTTCCTTGAAACCGGGGAAGTGGTTTTTCCTGAAGGAGCTGCCTGTCAATGTTTTTAAATGTTTAGTCAGTTAGACCTGCATACTAAAAATACGCATCTGTCCTACCCTGACCAGAGATAATGACAGTTCCTATCTATAAAACGATTTTCTGTTTTATTAATGTAACATCTTCAATTATTTTACTCTTACCTAGGTTTACCAAAAAACACTTGTTTCCAGAAGGAAAATTATTGCATCTAGCACAGCTGTTAACACCTATAATAAACACGTACTAGTTACTACAAAATTTACTATGAAAAAAACAGGCACATGCTATTTTTGAAATATATGAAACTATATAATACGAAACAGGAGTCCTAATTTAAAACAAAAGCAAGAACAAATTCAAAGGCATTTCGCTCACACAGAAAAGCAACAGAATAAATTTTAAGCAATAATATAAATCAAGATTGAAGGTATTTCCACACACTATACCTTGGGGGTGTGCATAGAGAAAGGATTCAGTGAAGCTCCACTGGATCCTTTCTTCTTCGGTATTATTACAGGTGGTGGAGTTATTTGAGGTGTCTAAAAGGAGGGGAAAGACAGACATTCACTGCCATGTTTGGTGTACCACAAGACACAAAAAGTACGTTTCTTCCCCCAGTGAAGCCCAATGAGCAAAGCACTTTTTTCCTTCCCTGCTCCCCCCACAGATCTATGTTCATGCAGTGCGGTTACTATAGCAACAATACCACAGACTCACTAGAAAACCAGAATAGATATTGAATCCACCCCTCATCAATTTTTTCTCTTTAAAACTTAACATACTTCTCCCTTACCCTTCCAGAATATTACATTTAAAAACTGTCAAGCTCGAACTACACAGTGTAGGTGTAAGTCATTTTAATCAAGGGTCACTTAGAAAGAAGCACATCTCTAAATGAGAGCTTAGTCTTGCTGTGAAACAGCCCACTTGCAAATTTCAGTACAGATGAACCTGTCTGAGTTCTATCGGGGACAGCTCACTGACTCTTCCCTCAACCCCACTCAGAATTCAAGACGAGGATCTCACGCCTGATTGTGCAGACTGACAGGCTTCAATCCATTTCAGGAACATACACGGCAGCAACTGAGCGCAAGCAGTGTGCCTTCCCAGAACTGACTCATGTGGATTCTTACTACTTCAAACACAGCCCCACACGGCCCAATCTACACAATCACAGAGCCTCGAGGAGCTAGAAACTACTCACCTAAAATGGTGAAAAGAAACCAATTTGAAGGGCTTTGTTTTGGTTTTGGGGTTTGTTTTGTTTTGTTTTTTGGTGGTGGTGTTGTCACTGAATTTTCTGTTTTGCATTCTAGCAATAGTCTGTTTTGTAAAATTACTGAATTGCTTCTTCAGCCCATGTCTCCTGAATATTTGACAACTCCTAGAGATTCACTTACCTCAGTGTTCAAATCCTGTAGAATATCACCTAGCAGATCATCCTTGGACAAGTCAACAGCTTTCTGGAAATTATAAAGGCAGGAAGAATGAGAAAGCCCTGCCCTTCATATTTTCACCCAGACCCCATGTCAGTGGAAGGAAGAACCCACCCAGTCAGTCCTTGCCTCTTCATCCCTAACTCTGAGGGCTCCTCTACTATTCACAGATCTTAACCACCAGGGGTCTAAACATAACTCCTACACCCTGAGCCCCCGCCCTCAATTTTCAGCTTCATTCCATAATCCTCCTGCTAACCACCAAAATAAACACACTCACTGTCAGTGCAGCTTTCTGGTTTAGCTTTCTCTTCTATCTCCAAGCCACAACCACTGAGGTGCTTCAATTCACCTAGAAATCTACATCCAACTTAGTGACTGAGATTGGGAAAACATTACTCAAATATTTGAGTTCAAACATATTGGGACTTCCCTGGCAGTCCAGTGGTTAGGACTCAGCACTTTCACTGCCATGGGTCCGGGTTTAATCCCTGGTCAGGGAACAAAGATCCCACAAGCCACGCGGCACGGCCAAAAAAATTTAAAAATACAATAAAATAAAAATAAAAGCAACATTAAAAAAACATATTGACCACCTATTAACTGTACAATCAAACATTAAATATAATCAAAGATCAAAGACCAAGCTCATCTAGAACCAGGGGATTAGCCTAGAAGTCTTCATAAGATCATCTGTTTAGAGCTATGGGGAATCTGACAGGAAAGGTGAACTATGAAGAAACAGGACTCTTCGCTTCACAAAGGAAGAGGCAAATATAAGAAAACCATGAGACGCACATCTGCGGTTTTCCTTCCAGCACTGGCAATGAACATTGACTTGATATTGTTCGGTTTTGTCACCATGGCCTTCTTGACATTCCTCTTGTCTTTGCTGCATGCTTTATTATTTTTTCCTGTTGGAAGAAAATTTGTTTAGAAACACACACCAGCAAAAATCAAAATGGAAAACCAAAAGCCCAGTCACCTGCCCTCTGTATATGAGACTGTGACAAGAAAAATGTTAAAAACTCAAAATACAAAACTATGAGACTTTATGTAAGGTACAGAGGAAAAAATCTTTAAAATGAACTGAATTCAGGACAACTTGACTAAATGTTACTACAGAAACTGATGAAATGCCAGTCAAATATCAGGATGAGTTAAGTGGGACTGTTTAATTGCTGCTGTTAACGTAAATAAAAAGCTTTTTAAAAGGTGGGTGGGTTTTTATTTCCCCCATAGAAATAAAAAGATCAAGCTCATCTGGTCCCAGGGGATTAGGCTTGCAGTCTTCATGAGATCATTTTAGTGTGATACTGACTCTGACAGGAAAACTGAACTACGAAGAAACAAGATCACCAGTTATGATACTGTAGCATCCTAGCTTCCATTTTATGAGGAACGCATGTCCTAGCAACACTAAACAGCACGGAGACATTTGTTCCATAAAGAACAACTTGTGCCATATGTTTTCTCTTCCGGGCATGTGGAAACCACCTGCAAACTCCTCTACTACTGTCAATTTTACTCTCGCTTTCTGACTCATCCCAGAGCAGCCTCCACCTACAAAAGACCTAGAATGAATAGTTAACATAGTGTGGTAGTGGCATATGAATACACAGATCAGATGAAACAGAATATAGAGTCTAGATAAAGACCAAATTACTTATGGAAATTTAGCATAAAACAAAGGTAACATCTCATACTGGGGAAAAGATGGGCTTTTTAATAATTAGTGTTGGCTACCCATTTGTAAAGAAGTAAATCAGTATAAACACCAAGCAGATCACAGGTCAAAATTTTAAAAATGAAATTATACAAGTACTTTAATAAAAAAGGCAAATTCCTTGTAACCTGGATGTGGGGAAAGTCTTTCTATCTATGATTCAAAATCCATCTGCAAGAAAAAAAAAGGACTGACAGATGCAATTATATCAGAAACAGGTTTAAAGACAAAACAGAAGAAAATTTTTGCAATATGTTTTACAGAGAAAAAACCAATTTCACTGATATTAAAAAAAAAAGCCAGTGGAATTCCCTGGCAGTCCATTGGTTAGGACTCCACACTTCCACTGCAGAGACCCAGGTTCAAACCCCTGGTCAGGGAACTTAAGATCCCACAAGCCACGTGATATGGCCAGAAAAAAAAAGGCCAAAAACCCAAAGGGAATGTGGGCAATAAATACTAACACATGGTTCACATTAAAAAAATATATAGGGCTTCTCCGGTGGTGCAGTGGTTAAGAATCTGCCTGACAATGTAGGGGACTCGGGTTTGAGCCCTGGTCCAGGAAGATCCCACATGCCGCGGAGCAACTAAGCCCGTGCACCACAACTACTGAGCCTATGCTCTAGAGCCCACGTGCCACAACTACTGAAAGCCTGCGTGCCTAGAGCCCGTGCTACACAAAAAGAGAAGCCACCGCAAGGAGAAGCCCATGCACTGCAATGAAGAGTAGCCCCTGCTCGCTGCAACTAGAGTAAGCCCGCGTGCAGCAACAAAGACCCAACGCAGCCAAAAAAGTAAAATAAAATATATAAACAGCTATTAAGTTTTATGAAAAGATACCCAACTTCATACGTAAAAGAAATGCAGATGAAAACCACACCAAGATGTCATTTCTTGCATGTTAGAGTGCCAAAAATGTGAAAGCTTGACAACACATTCTCACCACATTCTGTTGGTGAGGCCATGGTGTCCAAACGGACACTCAAATGTTGTTCATGGGAGTGTAAAATGGAACAACTCCAATGGAGAAGAATTTGGCAATATCTCATGAAACTTCATGTGCATGTACTCTCTGAGCCAGCAATCCCACCTCTAGGAATTTTCCCTGAGGAAAATACCATATGCATAGTTATTCAATGTGGTATTATGTGCAAGAGCTAATTACTGAAAATCTAAATGTTCATTCAAGAGCACCACATGGGAGACTTCCGGGAAGATGGCGGAAGAGTAAGATGCGGAGATCACCTTCCTCCCCACAGATACACCAGAAATGCATCTACACGTGGAACAACTCCTACAGAACACCTACTGAACGCTGGCAGAAGACTTCAGACCTCCCAAAAGGCAAGAAACCCCCCACGAACCTGGGTAGGGCAAAAGAAAAAAGAATAAACAGAGACAAAAGGATAGGGACGGGACCTGCACCAGTGGGAGGGAGCTGTGAAGGAGGAAAGGTTTCCACACACTAGGAAGCCCCTTCGCGGGCGGAGACTGCGGGTGGCGGAGGGGGAAGCTTCAGAGCCGCGGAGGAGAGCACAGCAACAGGGGTGCGGGGGGCAAAGCAGAGATTCCCGCACAGAGGATCGGTGCTGACCGGCACTCACCAGCCCAAGAGGCTCGTCTGCTCACCCGCCAGGGCGGGCGGGGCTGGGAGCTGAAGCTCGGGCTTCGTTCGGAGCACAGGGAGAGGACTGGGGTTGGTGGCGTGAACACAGCCCGCAGGGAGCTAGTGCGCCACGGCTGGCCGGGAGGGAGTCTGGGGAAAACTCTGGACCTGCCGAAGAGGCAAGAGACTTTTTCTTCCCTCTGTTTCCTGGTGCACAAGGAGAGGGGATTAAGAACGCTGCTTAAGGGAGCTCCAGAGACGGGCGCGAGCCGCGGCTAAAAGCACGGACCCCAGAGACGGGCATGAGACGCTAAGGCTGCTGCTGCCACCAAGAAGCCTGTGTGCAAGCACAGGTCACTACCACACCCCCCTTCCGGGGAGCCTGTGCAGCCCGCCACTGCCAGGGTCCCGTGACCCAGGGACAACTCCCCCAGGAGAACGCACGACGCGCCTCAGGCTGGTGCAACATCACGCCGTCCTCTGCCGCCGCAGGCTCGCCCCGCACTCCGTGCCCCTCATTACCCCCGGCCTGAGTGAGCCAGAGCCCCCGAATCAGCGGCGCCTTTCACCCCGTCCTGTGTGAGCAAAGAACAGACGCCCTCCAGCGACCTACACGCAGAGGCGGGGCCAAACCCAAAGCTGAGCCCCTGGGAGCTTGAGAACAAAGAAGAAAAAGGGAAATCTCTCCCAGCACCCTCACAAGCAACGGATTAAAGCTCCACAATCAACTTGATGTACCCTGCTTCTGTGGAATACATGAATAGACAACGAATCATCCCAAATTACGGAGGTGGACTTTGAAAGCAAGATTTATGATTTTCTCCCCTTTTCCTCTTTTTGTGAGTGTGTATGTGTATGCTTCTGTCTGAGATTTTGTCTGTATAGCTTTGCTTCCACCATTTGTCCGAGGGTTCTAGACGTCCATTTTTTTGTTTTTTTTTAATTTTCTTTCTTAATAATTACTTTTTATTTTAATAACTTTATTTCATTTTACTTTATCTTCGTTCTTTCTTTCCATCCTTCCCTCCTTTAGACAACGATTCATCCCAAATTGAGGAGGTGGACTTCGAGAGCAAGATTTATGACTTTTTCCCCTTTTCCTCTTTTTGTGAGTATGTGTATGCTTCTGTATGAGACTTTATTTGTATAGCTTTGCTTCCACCATTTGTCCTAGGGTTCTATCCGTCTGTTTTTTTGTTTTTTTCTCTTAACAATTATTTTTTTATTTTAATAACTTTATTATATTTTATCTTATTTTATTTTACTTTATCTTCTTTCTTTCTCTTTTTCCTTCCTTCCCTCCTTCCTTCCTCCCTCCCTTCTTTCTTGCTTTCTATCTTTCGTTCTTTCCTTCTTTCTACTTCTACTAATCCTTTCTTTCTACTTTTTCTCCCCTTTCTTATGAGCCATGTGGATGAAAGGCTCTTGGTGCTGCACCCAGGAGTTAGTGCTGTGCCTCTGAGGTGGGAGAGCCAACTTCAGGACACTGGTCCACAAAAGACCTCCCAGCTCCACATAATATCAAACGGCGAAAATCTCCCAGAGATCTCCATCTTAACACCAGCAACCAGCTTCACTCAACGACCACCAAGCTACAGTGCTGAACATCCTATGGCAAACAACTAGCAAGACAGGAACACAACCCCACCCATTAGCAGAGAGGCTGCCCAAAATCATAAGTCCACAGACACCCCAAAACACACCACCAGACGTGGACCTGCCCAACAGAAAGACAAGATCCAGCCTCATCCACCAGAACACAGGCACTAGTCCCCTCCACCAGGAAGCCTACACAACCCACTGAACCAACCTTAGCCACTGGGGACAGACACCAAAAACAACGGGAACTACGAACCTGCAGCCTGCAAAAAGGAGACCCCAAACACAGTAAATTAAGCAAAATGAGAACACAGAAAAACACACAGCAGATGAAGGAGCAAGGTAAAAACCCACCAGACCTAACAAATGAAGAGGAAATAGGCAGTCTACCTGAAAAAGAATTCAGAATAATGATAGTAAAGATGATCCAAAATCTTGGAAATAGAATAGACAAAATGCAAGAAACATTTAACAAGGACCTAGAAGAATTAAAGATGAAACAAACAATGATGAACAACACAATAAATGAAATGAAAAATACTCTAGATGGGATCAATAGCAGAATAACTGAGGCAGAAGAATGGATAAGTGACCTGGAAGATAAAATAGTGGAAATAACTACTGCAGAGCAGAATAAAGAAAAAAGAATGTAAAGAACTGAGGACAGGGGACCTTGAAGATGGCGGAAGAGTAAGACGCGGAGATCGCCTTCCTCCCCACGGATACACCAGAAATACATCTACACGTGGAACAACTCCTACAGAACACCTACTGAAGGCTGGCAGAAGACCTCAGACCTCCCAAAAGGCAAGAAACTCCCCACGTACCTGGGTAGGGCAAAAGAAAAAACAGAGACAAAAGAATAAGGACGGAACCTGCACCGGGGGAGGGAGCTGTGAAGGAGGAAAAGTTTCCACACACTAGGAAGCCCCTCCGCGGGCGGAGACTGCGGGAGGCGGAGGGGGGAGCTTCGGGACCTCGGAGTAGTGCACAGCGACGGGTGCGGAGGGCAAAGCGGAGAGATTCCCGCACAGAGGATCGGAGCCGACCGGCACTCACCAGCCCGAGGGGCTTGTCTGCTCACCCGCCGGGGCGGGTGGGGCTGCGAGCTGAGGCTCCGGTTTCGGTTTTGGACAGAGCGCAGGGAGAGGACTGGGGTTGGCGGCTTGAACATAGCCTGAAGGGGTTAGTGCACCACGACTAGCCGGGAGGTTAGTTCGGGGAAAAGCCTGCACCTGCCGAAGAGGCAAGAGACTTTTTCTTCCCTCTTTGTTTCCTGCTGCGCGAGGAGAGGGGTTTAAGAGCGCTGCTTAAAGGAACTCCAGAGACGGGCGCGAGCCGCTGCTAAAAGCGCGAACCCCAGAGACGGGCGCGAGCCGCTGCTAAAAGCGCGAACCCCAGAGACGGGCGCGAGCCGCGGCTAAAAGCGCGAACCCCAGAGACGGGCGCGAGCCGCGGCTAAAAGCGCGGACTCCAGAGACGGGCGCGAGCCGCGGCTAAAAGCACGGACCCCAGAGACCGGCGGGAGACGCTAAGGCTGCTGCTGCCGCCACCAAGGGGCCTGTGTGCGAGCACAGGTCACTCTCCACACCCCTCTTCCGCGGAGCCTGTGCAGCCCGCCACTGCCAGGTTCCCGGGAACCAGGGACAACTTCCCCGGGAGAACGCACGGCGGGCCTCAGGCTGGTGCAACGTCACGCCGGCCTCTGCCGCAACGTCACGCCGCCTCTGACGCCGCAGGCCCGCCCCGCACGCAGTGCCCCTCCTCCCCCCCCCCACCCCCGGCCTGAGTGAGCCAGAGCCCCCGAATCAGTGGCTCCTTTAACCCTGTCCTGTCTGAGCAAAAAACAGACGCCCTCCAGCGACCTACACGCAGAGGCAGGGCCAAATCCAAAGCTGAGCTCCTGTGAGCTGTGAGAACAAAGAAGAGAAAGGGAAATCTCTCCCAGCAGCCTCAGAAGCAGCGGATTAAAGCTCCACAATCAACTTGATGTACCCTGCATCTGTGGAATACCTGAATAGACAAGGAATGATCCCAAATTGAAGAGGTGGAATTTAGGAGCGAGATCTATGATTTTTTTTCCCTTTTCCTCTTTTTGTGAATGTGTACGTGTATGCTTCTGTGTGAGATCTTGTCTGTATACTCTTGCTTCCACCATTTGTCCTAGGGCTCTATCCGTCCATGGTTTTTTAAAAAAATTTTTTTTCTCAATAATTAATTTTAATTGTAATAACTTTATTATACTTTACCTTTGTTCTTTCTTTCTTTCCTTCCTTCCTTCCCTCCTTTAGACAACGAATCACCCCAAATTGAGGAGGTGGTCTCTGAGAGCAAGATTTATGATTTTTCCCCCTTTACCTCTTTTTGTGAAGGTGTATGTGTATGCTTCTGTGTAAGATTTACTCTGTATAGCTTTGCTTCCAACATTTGTCCTAAGGTTCTATCCGTCCCTTTTTTCTTCTAAATATTTTTTAATTCAATAACTATATTATACTTTATTTTATTTTTACTGTATCTTCTTTCTTTCTGTCTTTTTTCCTTCTTTCCCTCCTTCCTTCCTTCCTTCCTCCCTCCCTCCTTTCTTTCCTTCTTTGCTTCTTTCTTCCTTCCTTCCTTTCCTCCTTTCCTTCTTTCTTTCCTCATACTTCTACTAATTCTCTCTACTTTTTCTCCCTTTTATTCTGAGCCGTGTGGATGAAAGGCTCTTGGTGCTCCAGCCAGGAGTCAGGGCTCTGCCTCTGAGGTAGGAGAGCCAACTTCAGGACACTGGTCAACAAGAGACCTCCCAGCTCCACATAATATTAAACGGCGGAAATCTCCCAGTGACCTCCATCTTAACACAAGCACCCAGCTTCACTCAACGACCAGTAAGCCACAGTGCTAGACAACCTATGCCAAACAACTAGCAAAACAGGAACACGACCCCACCCATTAGCAGAGAGGCTGCCTAAAATCATAATAAGGCCACAGACACCCCAAAACACACCACCAGACGTGGACCTGCCCACTAAAGAGACAAGATCCAGCCTCATCCACCACAACACAGGCACTAGTCCCGTCCACCAGGAAGCCTACACAACCCACTGAAACAACCTTAGCCACTGGAGACAGACATCAAAAACAACGGGAACTACGAACGTGCAGCCTGCAAAAAGGAGACCCCAAACACAGTAAGATAAGCAAAATGAGAAGACAGAAAAACACACAGCAGATGAAGGAGCAAGATAAAAATGCACCAGACCTAACAAATGAAGAGGAAATAAGCAGCCTACCTGAAAAAGAATTCAGGATAATGATAGTAAGGATGATCCGAAATCTTGGAAGTAGAATGGACAAAATGCAAGAAACAGTTAACAAGGACCTAGAAGAAATAAAGATGAAACAAGCAATGAACAACGCAATAAATGAAATTAAAAGTACTCTAGATGGGATCAATAACAGAATAACTGAGGCAGAAGAACGGATAAGTGACCTGGAAGATAAAATAGTGGAAATAACTACTGCAGAGCAGAATAAAGAAAAAAGAATGAAAAGAACTGAGGACAGTCTCAGAGACCTCTGGGACAACATTAAACGCACCAACATTCGAATTATAGGGGTTCCAGAAGAAGAAGAGAAAAAGAAAGGGACTGAGAAAATATTTGAAGAGATTATAGTTGAAAACTTCCCTAATATGGGAAAGGAAATAGTTAATCAAGTCCAGGAAGCACAGAGAGTCCCATACAGGATAAATACAAGGAGAAATACGCCAAGACACATATTAATCAAACTGTCAAAAATTAAATACAAAGAAAGCATATTAAAAGCAGCAAGGGAAAAACAACAAATAACACACAAGGGAATCCCCATAAGGTTAACAGCTGATCT
>NW_021703779.1:21577418-21645819 GCF_005190385.1 Monodon monoceros | reverse complement strand
GACTGGTGTGAGATGATATCTCATTGTAGTTTTGATTTGCATTTCTCCAAAGAAGATATACAGACTGCCAACAAACACACAAAAGAATGCTCAACATCACTAATCATTAGAGAAATGCAAATCAAAACTACAATGAGATATCATCTCACACCAGTCATAATGGCCATCATCAAAAAATCTAGAAACAATAAATGCTGGAGAGGGTGTGGAAAACAGGGAACACTCTTGCACTGCTGGTGGGAATGTAAATTGATACAGCCACTATGGAGAACAGTATGGAGGTTCCTTAAAAAACTACAAATAGAACTACCATATGACCCAGAAATCCCACTACTAGGCATATACCCTGAGAAAACCATAATTCAAAAAGAGTCATGCACCAAAATGTTCATTGCAGCTCTATTTACCATATCCCAGAAATGGAAACAACCTAAATGGCCATCATCGGATGAATGGATAAAGAAGATGTGGCACATATATACAATGGAATATTACTCAGCCATAAAAAGAAACGAAATTGAGCTATTTGTAATGAGGTGGATAGACCTAGAGTCTGTCATACAGAGTGAAGTAAGTCAGAAAGAGAGAGACAAATACCGTATGCTAACACATATATATGGAATTTAAGAAAAAAAATGTCATGAAGAACCTAGTGGTAAAACAGGAATAAAGACACAGACCTACTAGAGAATGGATTTGAGGATATGGGGAGGGGGAAGGGTAAGCTGTGACAAAGCGAGAGAGGCATGGACTACCAAACGTAAGGTAGATAGCTAGTGGGAAGCAGCCGCATAGCACAGGGAGATCAGCTCGGTGCTTTGTGACCGCCTGGAGGGGTGGGATAGGGAGGGTGGGAGGGAGGGAGACGCAAGAGGGAAGAGATATGGGAACATATGTATATGTGTAACTGATTCATTTTGTTGTAAAGCAGAAACTAACACCCCATTGTAAAGCAATTATACTCCAATAAAGATGTAAAAAAAAAAAAAGAAAAGAAAACCACATGAATAAACCCTGGTACATCCGTACAATGGAATACTATGCAGCTATATAGAAATAAGCAAGCAAGAAAGAAAGCCCTCTATGTGCTGGTATGCAGTGATTTTCAGGCTATCTTTTATTTTTAGCATTTCAGAATTTTCATTTTTTCTGCATTATCAATACAGTTTTATTTCTTTTTTGTTTTCCTTTTTTAATTGAAGTATAGTTGATGTAGGATATCTTCTTAAGTGAAAAAATGCCAAGTACAGAAGTATCTATAGAAAATATCCTTTGCGTAAGAAAGAAAAGGGAATAAAAATACATACACATAATTCCATTCCTCAGCATATGCCCAAAAGAATTAAAAACAAGTGTTCAAACAAAAACTGGTACACAAAAGTTCACAGCAGCACTGGTCACAATAACCAAAAGACGGAAACAACCCAAATGCACTACAACTAATAAATGAATAAACAAAATGTGGTCTATCCTTGCAATCTAATAGTATTCAGCCCTAAAAAGGAATGAAGTACTGATTCATGCTACAGCATGAACGAACCTTGAAAACACTATGCTAAATGAAACAGGTCAGACACAAATGTTCACATAATTGCATGATTCCCACTGTATGAAATATTCAAAATAGGAAATCCAGAGACAGAAAGCGGTTAGCAGTTGCCAGGGGCTGAGGGAAAGAAGACTCGGGAATGACTGCTTAATGGGTATGAGTTTCCATCTGGTGTGAAAGAATGTTCTGCAACTGGATAATGGTCATGGTTGCAAACACTGTTAATGCACTAAATGTCACAGATGATAAATTTTCTGTTATGTACTTTTCATGTGCCTAAGACTATGAAAAGATTTGTAGCACATTTGTGAAAAACATAAGACAGGGGAATTTAATTTTTTAAAGAGATCATTTGGAGCAGTTTGAAAAGAGAATATAGGCAATGGTCAAAATGTTTAGTAAACAAAATTCAGGTCCTAATAAAGAGTATCAAAACAGAAGGTCAATAGAGGTTTGACTAGCAAGGAAGGCTTCACTAAGGGGCTTTAATCTCACCATTGTAGGTTAGCAGGAATTAGACAGGACAACAGGAAACAGAGAAAGAACAGGAGTCAACATTTGAGATGAAATTCTTCCACAATTTTAGGGCTTCTGTTTTGTTTTTGTTTTTTTCTTTCTTACTTTCCGGTTTTTTTTTTCTTGGCCGTGCCACGCAACATGCGGGATCTTAGATCTTAGTTCCCCAAGTAGGGATCGAACCCAGGCCCCCTGCAATGGAAGTGCAGAGTCTTAACAACTGGACCGCCAGGGAAGTCCCCAATTTGATTTGTTTTATTCGTTTTCCCACTGACTTTTCTTCATTGGGATTTAGTTGATGTTTTTCTCTCTGTTTGAAAACAACATGCCAGGGACTGGATCTACACCAAAAAGAGTTGACCTTTTACTCCCAGGCAAAACTCTACGATTTCTTCTAAGTGTTTAAAGTGGATCGCGGAATTCCATTTCCATTCTGAAGATCTTGGGACCTTACTGGGCTCCTTGGGAAAGACACTGAAACAGCAGCGACTTGTGGGTGAATGGTGACAAAGCATGGAATAGATTTCTAAGATTAGTTCTCCTTCAGAATGTCAAGTCATTCTCTCCACTGACGTATTAGTGGGAAACGCTAACATAATGATTACAGAAACAGAGATGGTTCATTTATTCAATAAGTGCTGCACATTTTCTTTGCACTTGCTATTGTGATCAGCATTGAGATGATCAGGACGTGGGTCCCTTCCTCGAGAACCTCCCTGTCCAGTCCAATCTCCTAATTTACAGCTGACAAAACTAATGTCCAGAGAGGTGATAGGACTCATTCAAGATGATATAATTAACAACAACGCCAGAAACTAACACAAACCTCCTCACTTCAGGGAGGTGAAAAATCACATGGGCTCACTTCATCCTCTTCTTCATGGACTCATAAAAAGTAGGAATAACACAATTAGCCACACTACTATCTAATGGTAGGTACCAGTGTGTAGCGTTCCTACATGACACAGGTTGGCAGAAACCAGGAAGATGATCCACATAATTTAACTAATGAATGAACGAATAACATCCCACGTGAAAAAAACATATACAACCTTATTTTTTTGTAAAGGGGAACACAGGAAGGATAATTAGAAACTAATAAAAATGGAGATGGGGAGAAATGAAGTAGAAAGCATAGAGGTGAGAGTAAAAGTTATCTAGTCTATTTCTTGAATATCATTTTGATTTTTAAGCCATAAAAATGTTTTACAATACTCAAAAACTAAAATTAAAACAAAAGAAAAAAAAGGATATTTTTAAAAGCCTAAATTCAAATACAAGCAAAAACAAATGAACCTCCGTACTAAACTGATACTACAGCACAGAAAAAAATTACTTCATATAGCTTCTAAACACAACACCGTCACCATACACTCTCAGTAGGATATATGCCAAGAACAAACAAAACTGCAAAGAGGACTTCCCCGGTGGTCCAGTGGTTAAGACTCCGTGATTCCACTGCAGGGGACACGGGTTCAATCCCTGGTGGGGGAAGTTCCCCATACCATGCAGTGCGGCCAAAAACAAATTTTAAAAACTGCAAAGAAATTGTAAACTTTACTTAGAAGGGTTGTTGCTAGAGGTATAGGTTTAGTAATTCTAAATTTCCCAAAATTATTCTGAGTATATTTTAGAAGACAAGGGTTTTCACTGAGGGTGAAGCTAAACACAAATATAGATTGGGAAAATGAAGTACCCTGTGGTTTTACACTTGAATCGAATGTATCAGTATGAATTCACAGCATACATGTATATATAATCTCCTAGCTCTGTTCCCTGAAATGGCCTAGAAACCATTACATCCCAGGAGCAACGAGCACATCCCTCCCCCAGATCTGCTACTAAAAGGGACCATGATTCTTGGGAGAAATGGGTGATTCCAGGTCTAGGACAGGAATCACCCAAGGAGAACCTGGAACATCTTGTTGGCCCAGAAAGCAAGGAAATGCTCAAAGACTGATGAGACCATGCCAAAAGGACAGTAGAGCCAGCTCAAAGGGTCTCCCACTGCCAAATTTGTGGTAATTTGCACATCAAACAAAAAAACGATGATAATGGATACTGAACTGTAACAGCACTTTTATTTAAATCCATGAGTTTGAAATGCTAATTTAAAAAAGGAGAGTAAGGGGAATTCCCCGGCAGTCCAGTGGTTAGCACTCGGCACTCTCACTGCCGGGCCAGGTTCAATCACTGGTTGGGGAACTAAGATCCTGCAAGCTGCACGGCGTGGCCAAAAAAAAAAAAAAAAAAAAAAAACGGGTAAGGATCATCAGTAGAGGCTGAAAGCACTGGGTAAAAGTTGGTGGGAAAAAGGGATATACACACACTGTTTCAAATTATCACCCCTATTTCCATTAATTACAAAGGTGGAAAGGTAGCTTCACAAGGAAGAGATCTGACAAACATCATCTTAAACCAAGAGATCAAACTTCTTTTCACCAGTAATGGGACAAACTCACCTTATGTGTCCCTGATATGAGTGGCAAGGACACAAGTTCATCTAAATTTTATTTTTGTCAAAATATTTAACCTGATTCTAAGCACAAAAAGACAATCAGGCAAATCCCAGGTTGTGGGACGTTCAGCAAAACAACCAGCCTGGTCGTTTTTTGTTTTTTTAATTTTATTTTTGGCCACACAACATGGCTTGCCAGGATCTTAGTTCCCCGACCAGGGATCGAATCCACACCCTCGGCAGTGAAAGCATGGAGTCCTAACCACTGGACCCCCAGGGAATTCCCTGGTCCCTTTAAAAATGTCAATGTCATGAAAGACATTGGGCCAGAGAGGGAGGAAGGAGGGATGGTGCTGCTCTCTACACTAAATAAGACTAAAGAGACATGAAAAGCCAAGTGGACACTGCATTTTTAAAAACAGTTATAAAAGACATTATTGGGCTAACTGGGGAAATCTTAATATGGACAAAATCTTAGATAACATCCTGAGAATGGTACTGTGACTAAAAAGACAAGAACCCTTGTTCTTAGGAGATCACCACTGAAGCATGTCTACAACTTACTTTCAATAAATTCACCAAAAACAAAGTCTGCATGTATGTGTCTGGGAAAGGGGAAGAGGGACAAAGTGAACAAATGTCATAAAATGTTAATAATCTACAAATTAAGATGCAGACTTTCTGAAAAGGGTAAAGAGAGCACAGATTTTAGGTTTTGTGGCCACACACGTCTCTTAAGCTGTTGCATATTCTTCTTTGAATTTTTCTTTTCTTTTTTTACACACACTTTAAAAATGTAAAAGCCATTCTTAGCTTGAGGGCTATATAGTAACAGGTATGATTTCCTTCTGGGGTAATGAAATCGATTGTGGTGATGGCTGTACTACTGTAACTATACTGAAAGCCACTGAAATGTTCACTTTAAATCGGTGAATTGTATGGTATGTTAATTATGTCTCAATAAAGCTATTCAAAAATAAACGGGCCGTAAGTGGGCCATAAACAAACTGGCCGTAAGTGGGCCACAGAGTGCTGACCAGTGATCTACCACTTGGTGGTAATAATGAACTAAACCAAAAAAACAAATACTGAAGGGAATTTTCCCCTCTCATTTTACAGGAACTAAGTCAGGCTTGTTTACTCAAAAAAATTTTTTTGCCAATGATTGTGTAGCTAAGAAACTATGACACATACATTCATATCATTTTAAGTTTCAATTAAACAAAGCAAGTCGACAGAAGTTCTAAACCTTGTTATTGTACTGTACTTCTATCAAAGAGCTAAAATTCTAAGTATGTCACTTCAGTAGGAATGAAAAGACATCAATTCTTGCAGCCCCCAAAATTATCAAGTCTAAAATGACCACAGGACTAAAAGTTCCAAAATAAGTAAGACTAAACTCTTTGGATAACAGAGACATGATACTTCATTTCCTGGTTGTTTACGCTTTTTGCGTTTAATTTTCTACATAACTACGCTTCTTTCAACATTAGAACATTTTTTATACTGAAAAACAATTGTGGTAGGTCCTTTTTCCTTAAAGAAACTGTGTCAAAGTACCAAGTCGGCTGAAATTTTAGACAATTCTATATATCTCAAAATGCAGATACCTTTCTCATGGGAATCAAGGGCATGATCTTCAAGGTCATCATCAAAAATCTCTCGGCCGTCCTCCACATAGCCAATACCATCTGCAGGAACAAAATGTAATATATCGGGATCAAATTTCTAAAATTGGCCAATAATATTTTAGCCATGACAAAAAGATTAAAAAAAAACCTTTTATACCCACTCAGAGGTTCTCCTGGCCCAGGCCATTTTTAAGTGCAGCAGAATCCTGTTCAACCAGAAGTCAGATGAAACACAGCACCCACACACGTTTTCTGAGTCAAAACCAAAGGATATACAGTTGACCCTTGAACAACCTGGGGGTTAATCCACACATAACTTACAGTCAGCCATCAGTATCCACAGTTCTTCCAAATCTGCGGATTCAACCAACCATGGGCCATGTAGTACTGTAGTATTTAATACTGAAAAATATCCACATACAAGTGGACCCAAGCAGTTCAAACCCATATTGTTCAAGGATCAACTGTATACTATGCCTATTTAGGTGAACTAAGGTAATCATTTGGCCCATAGGATCAAAGTTTGCCACAATAGGATGCTTTACAGTACTTCTACTCTACCAGAAGAATAAAAAGTAAAAGAATCGGGCTTCCCTGGTGGCGCAGTGGTTGAGAGTCCGCCTGCCGATGCAGGGGACGCGGGCTCGTGCCCTGGTGTGGGAAGATCCCACATGCCGCGGAGCGGCTGGGCCCGTGAGCCATGGTCGCTAAGCCTGCGCGTCCAGAGCCTGTGCTCCGCAACGGGAGAGGCCACAACAGTGAGAGGCCCACATACCACAAAAAAAAAAAAAAAAAAAAAGTAAAAGAATCAAGATCACCAGAAGTCGGGCTTCCCTGCTGGTGCAGTGGTTAAGAATCCGCCTGCCGATGCAGGAGACATGAGTTCAATCCCTGGTCTGGGAAGATCCCACATGCCACAGAGCAACTAAGCCCGTGCGCCACAACTACTGAGCCTGGAAAGCCGGCAATATAGCTGAGTTCAATTACAGAAGTAGGAACAAAAATATAGTGGCAGGCACAGTCTACACCCCCCTCCCTCTGCTCCGCAGTCAGCACTCACACGTCCAAGAAGTCAAGTCCCACAAACAGGAACCATCGAGCTTTCCACAAGGGCTGTAAGAACATGGGGACCACCCTCTGCCCGGGGCCCCTGCCAAAGTTACTCTTCACGAGTACAGTCTCCTGTAATCCTCACAGCCATTCTGTGAGATAGAATTTTCCTACGCCCCATCACATGGGGATGGCCCACAGGTTCCTTCCAATTGCTACAGTCATTTCCTGGAGGATTTATACTATAGCCTGAGGTGTGTGCCTGGCTTCTCCAAAATGTCCCTCAATAAACTTCCTATTTTTCTGATTCCACACCCTCAAATCATGCATTTGAGGAAAACCCAAACCAAAGGTATGACCTTAAGTTAGCGCCTTACATCTGCCCAAGCAAAGCAGCAACTCCACCAAGTGAGAAGCTACGAAAAGCAAATGATACAGTGCCTGGCAGGCGGTTTCTTCCCACATACCATCATCCACGATCCAGTCATCATCCTGGCGGGCCTGGACCAGCTTCGAGTACTGTTCCTCATCAACTTCTTCATAAACACTTGTGAAGTCCTCTACCTGCCATCGTACAAGTTTGAGAGAGTTTCAAGTGGAGTGAAAGTGTTAAACAATTCTGATGAAAAAATTGTCAAATTCAAAGTGGAATGGCAGCCTGAAGGAGTAGCTGCAACCAAATCATGAGTTCTGACATTCAACACCACTGCAGGATTTTCCTTAAATAGACATCAATTAACTTAGTATTCCTTTTAGGTGGGTGTTAACATAAGAAATTAAATGATTCCATTAGCATAATATACTTGTCACACCAGCAATTACTCATCTACTTCATAAAAAACAAACTGAATTATAGCCAATTCTTCATTAGCTGCTTTGGGGATTAGTCACTTGTAATTTTGAGACTGGTTTCTCCTGTACTTGGCAAACCTGTAAGACATGCCACCTCCCTCTCCACTAGCTGATGGTGCCCCACAAATAGACAATAATCTTAATAACTGTTCAACCAACCAAATGTAATTCAAAAGGAAAATCTCCCCCATCCATCCCCCTCCAAAAATCAGCAAAACACACACTACGGGTACACTAGAAATGGTTTTTGAGTGATCCCTATTTGTATTACCACTGATTCCCCACCATTTTCAGGTCTTAAAAACAGAGGGCAAGTGCGGAGAGAACGGCAAGGCCTGAAATCACACAGGCTGCCCGACCGCCAGAAGGCCAGAACACCACAAACTACTGGCCTGAACAGAGCAGACCACCTCAGCACAGTTAAAGCAACAGACAGCATAGATGCACACCACTGCAGTGAGAATTTGGCGGGCTCCCATCTCCCAGATGAGAAATTGGTGGGCTGGTTAGCAAGAACTTAAAGATACCTCGTTAAAAACTCCCCCTTCTCTTGAGAGTTCTGCCTTTTCAAGTGGGGACTGGAGGAAACGACCAACTCCATCTGAAGAGCTAAGACTCTAGGAAAAAACACCTGGACACAGAGCTTTGAGAGCCTGATGGGTAGAGTTGACTGGATTTCTGCCACAACTACCTGGGCTTAGAGTAATTACAGGATTAAGCTTAGTTTTTACCTCCGGTTTAATCTACTCAACAGGGATCACTAGCAAACACTGATCTGGCCTTTGATCATTTGATGACAGAAATTACCTGCCCTACCAAATTAAGTTTTTTGACAACCCAAACACAAACTAGTCTAATTAAAATGACTGTACTGACCAACTTTCTTTTTGAGGGGAGAGGGAACTGGCAAGGTTAGCTTTGTTGGCTTAAGTCTATTATGCATACTGTGTCTCTCGGTTAAGCAACTCATTTACATACTATCAAAAGACACCGGAAAACTATTTTTAAAAAATAGTGACAAAGCGAGAGAGAGGCATGGACATATATACACTACCAAACGTAAGGTAGATAGCTAGTGGGAAGCAGCCGCATAGCACAGGGAGATCAGCTAGGTGCTTTGTGACCACCTAGAGGGGTGGGACAGGGAGGGTAGAAGGGAGGGAGACGCAAGAGGGAGGAGATATGGGAACATATGTATATATATAACTGATTCATTTTGTTGTGAAGCAGAAACTAACACACCATCGTAAAGCAATTATACTCTAATAAAGATGTTAAAAAAATAAAAATAAATAAAAATAATAATAAATAAACAATAAAACAAATATTGTTCTAAAATATAAAATAAAATTTTAAAAAATTTTTAAAATATCATTTTGAGGGCTTCCCTGGTGGCGCAGTGGTTGAGAGTCCGCCTGCCGGTGCAGGGGACATGGGTTCGTGCCCCGGTCCGGGAGGATCCCACATGCCGCGGAGCAGCTGGGCCCGTGAGCCATGGCCGCTGAGCCTGCGCGTCCGGAGCCTGTGCTCCACAACGGGAGAGGCCACAGCAGTGAGAGGCACGCGTATCGCAAAAAAAAAAAAAAAATCATTTTGCGTTAAAGTCATTTTGACTCAATCTCTAAAAACACTGCTACTGCTCAGCTTGAACTCTTAGAGCCATGCCATTAACATCAGTGATTAATGGGAAATCAGTCACATTGTGTCAACATCTGAAATGCCCCACAGAACTCCTTTATAGAAGTACCTACATTAAAAATGCTTTACTCTTGCTTTACTGTAATCCTTTTAGCAACCCTTTATGATCTGGTTGACTCCCTTAACTTGAATGAATGGTGCCAAATGACAAAAATCCTCTTCTACTTGCTTACTATCCCAATACAGAACAGGCCATGGCTAAACAGGCACATTCTGAAGCCAGGCTGCCTGGGTTCCAATCAAGGCTCTGCCACTGTGACCTCATATACCTCCCATGCGAAATGCTGTTAATCACAGTATCTAATTTTATACGGTATTGGAAGGATTAAATAAATGAACATATTTGTAAAAGCACTTAGAACAGTGTTAGCTGAAAAACTGCATTAGTTGCTATTGTTGTTGTTGGTATTATTATTTTCTCATATTAATCACTTTCCAGCCCTGAGGCAGTTAAGATCCTCAGGGAGTGCCCTCAATGTGAAGCTAGACAATGTTGTGCAGATGGTACCAATCTGCTTTTCTACCTGCAGGGCATCGACAGTGGGTAGAGGAAAAGAGCCAAAAGGGCATCACATTCAATCCTACACGCAGGACACAGCAGAGGGAAGGTCCAAGTCCCTACCACGCTCCCCTTGCATATGAGATTAGAAACAACAATTCTCTCCAAGGAGCAGCAGTGCTGGGCTAGACTGCTCAATACCTTATGAGTAAAGTAAAAGCATCTGTAAGTTCCCTCAACGAAGCCATGGAACTTAGCAGAGATGCAGTGTGCTTACTAATTTTAAAAGCATCTGTAAGGTGCCTCATAGGAACTTTAAGAGTTCAGTAGTCTCCCATAACCTGTAAATCTACCTCATGCCCATATGTTTGATATTAAGAAATTACTATTATAAGAAGCTTTAAATATATGCATATTTCTAATCAGTGACAAAGGTGACATAAAATTATCTACAGGCTATGAATTAGATGAAGCACAGGAGAAAAAGCCCAGAAAAATGGTTACTTACTTCATATTTATACTTCTCACCAGCTTTAGCCCTTTTCAGTCTTTCCAGAGCTTCCTGTCGCCCTTTCTTTGATTTCTTCTCTCTCCGGGATCGAGAAGTTACAAAACTCCCTGAATCTGACACAGCTGAAAAGAAGCCAAATTTACATGAGATGTACAAAATTGTCAGCCATCTTCCCTCAAAAACAAAGCAAGTTTTTAGCCAATAGTAATATACAAGTTTAATGTTATACAAATGGATTCTTTTTATAATGGAAATAATTCACAAGCTCAGGGCTGAATCTGCAGCTCCTGTGGCTCTTCAGAAATTTCCAGCTGAAGCAACTGTTATTTTTTTTCCGCCAAAAAGAGAAAAATTCCAAATTCAACTGATATCCTCTGGAGACACTAAAGGGAGATCAGTCGTTAACCCACAACCTTTCCCAGGGAAGTGGCAGGCCGTTAAGTGGTTATAAAAGGGACAATTCATTTTGTGTTCTGTTAATCAACATTTGAAAGGCTTTGAGGAGCACCTGCTCTTTGCAACGTACCAGGCGCTCTGAGAGACACAAAGATAAGAAAGACAGGGCCCACAGACTCACAGAATTTACAATCTGACCTGGGAGATACCTGGCAGACCTCGGAGATACTGTGGGTTCAGTTCCAGACCAACACCCATAAAGTGAATATCGCAATAAAGTTAGTCACACGAATTTTTTTTTTTTTGGTTTCCCAGGGCATATAAGGGTTATGTTTACACTATACTGTAGTCTATTAAGTATGCAAAAGCATTATGTCTTTAAAAATACTTTATTGGTAAAAACGCTAACCATCATCTGAGCCTTCAGTGAGTTGTAGTAACATCCAAGGTCCCTGATTACAGATCACCATAACAAATATAATTATGAAAAATGTGAAATGTGAGAATTACCAAAATAATGTTAACACAGGGACATGAAGTAATAAGCAAAGGCTGTTGGGAAAATGGCACCAACAGACTTGCCCGATGCAGGGATGCCACAATCTTCAATTTGTAAAAAAAAAAAAAAAAAAGCAGTATCTGTGAAGCACAATAAAGCGAGATATGCTTGTAAGTAGCAACTAACTCTAAAACAATTTTTAGAAGTAACACATGCCCTAACAGAGGTACAGATAAAATGTCTGGGATTCCAAAGGAAGGATAAATTGGGGGTTGGGAGAATTTAACAAAGGTGGCTCTAAGGAGATTCTTGATTCCACCACTGATTTCCAGGCCTCATGCAGTTGGTTACGACATTAGAGGATGAGGTGAAAGATTACAAAGATTAAAATGTGTTTTGTAGAAAATTACTGAAGTACCAGAGAGCCTCAGTGGTCAGTCATTCAACTTTTGAATTACTCACACTTTGGGTCATCATAAACTGACCACCTCACACACGTACTGAAAAGATTTCATCCACAGAATGAAGACTTTCATATGCCAGCTGATGAATACCCAAGCCAAGCAAGACAGTGCCTCCTGCCAGCGATGAGCTGAGGCTCAGCACGACTGCCACCTATGTCTGTGAAATTGAGTACTGTATTGTATTTGTGCTAATTATTTTATAAAAAGTAGTAAGCACAGAAAAGGAGCAGTATTGATAACAGGCATCCTAAAAGCTCCAACCCCCCTGGAACATTCATAACAACATTCAGCTGTTTGACTAAGTGTTTGAAATAGAAGATGCAATTTACAGAACATGTACCAAGTGCTGGCAATGAACTGTTGAAAACTGTATCTTAAAGGTGAGGCATAATTAGAGATTTTTTTTCCCTAGCTTTCTGGAAATGGAATCTCTCTATAACATCTCAGCCTATTGTTTGACTTTCACATTTGACTTTTAAATCCATTTTCAGAAAGGCATTAAGGAATGCAGGTACTTAATGATGACAGCCACAAAATCTTAGGTGTCACTCAAATGATTTCAAAAAATCGTGAGCAGGCCTACATGAAAAGGTTTTGGAGATTATGGAACATGACCACTGAGAGTGAAAAGGTGGCCTCAGTGTATTCCCTTCAAGACTCCCTTGACTCCTTTGTCAGATTATCCTGACAAAAACCATAGGTTTTCAATAAGACGTATTCCACAGGCAACGATGTGCCACTCTAAGGGTTTGGGGTACAATTACAAATAGGACAGAGTTGCCGGTCCTCAAGGGGCTCCCAGTCAAGGAAAGCAAAAAGACCTGAGGCTCCCACCATCATATAAAGATGGTGCCATATTAGAGGTAGGAAGCCAGTATTGAGGGAATGTAGAAAAGAGAGCCATTAATTTTGCCTGGGAAATCAGAGAAGGCTTCACAGGGGAGGTTTCCAACACAGAAAGAGTAGAATTTCACTATCAGAGTACAGGGTAACAAGGGGCACAAGCAAAGGAAAAGGCATGAGCCAAATTACAAAGGGATGAAAATGCAAGGTGTATTCAGAAACCAAGAGGAAGTCAATGTGGAAGGTAAGCTGGACATGAGAGCATAGAGTGAGTGGGAGGAGATTAGGACGAAGCGGCACAACCAGGCTCTGCCACTTACTGGGTGACATGAGACAACCAGTTAACCTCTCTGAGCTACAGTGGCCAGGTGTCTTGTTGTTTTTTAAGCTGCCCAGCATCAGAATCTGTGAAGTCCCCCCTCCCTTATGCCCTTGCAGCTAGGGCATGGGCATATAAAATAGGCCCTCCAATTATGAACACCTGCTCAGACTTTAAATCACAAGCTAGTGTGACAAGGAAAGGGGGACGGCTAATGGAAGATTCTAGAAGTAGCAACAGCTACAGGAGGATTGAGTACCTGGAACAACAGTGCCAGCAATGTCCCAAGGTACTTGAAGGCTCTAATTTCAAGTACTTGGCCATGGTTGGCAACAACCTCCTCAATGGACCAGTTTTGTGGCATGATTTTAACCACTGTTCCTAGCTAAGGTGCCCCCTGACTGGCTCTCCGGAGTTTGTGAACACCACAATATCCTTCAGATAAATTCCTTTTCGGTTTAAATCAACTAGAGTTGGTTCCTGTAGCCTACACCTAAGGACTCTAATGCAGAGCCTCAGGGTCCTCATATGTGAAATGGGGATAATCATGTCTGCTTCATAAAGTTCTTAAGGATTAAATGAAGATGCTTGGCTTACTTTGTACTCAGCAATACAGGAGCTCACTTAATGTGTATGTGTGTGTGTGTGTACAGATGCACACACATATGCCAACACCTCACAATTAGCACTAACATGGTCTAGCTTCTAGAAAACAAAAATAAAGCAAAGCCGTTTTCTCAGGGAAGCCCCAATATAGCACTGCATATAATTACATGTTTACCATCTCAACTCCATGAAGACAAAAACCATGCCCAGCTTACCTACCACTGTAACACCAGAGCCTGACAGAATGCCTATACCTCGTAGGTACATAATGAATATTTGCTGAATGAACCACTGTACCTGCTTTTTTAAATCATTAAACTCTCCCCTATCCATTTCCATATACAGTAACAGCTAGTTATAGACCTTTCAACTTTTCACAGCCACCCCATCTTCTAATACTTAAGGAGAAAAAAGGCCTAAATTTTCCTTTATGGAATACGTCTCCAATGCTTCAAGTAGGTAAGTTAGCAAAAAAAAAAAAAAGAAAAGAAAAAGAAGAAGCATGAAAAAAATCCAGTTACCAAAGTTTAAATAGTTGGTTCAAAATTACCATCTGGAGTACCCCCACCACCCCCCAAGGCAGACACACACAAGGCTGCAACAGTCTTTCAGGTAACAATCTTTCCAAGTCGGCTGGAAAGGAAAAATTCCAGTCACAAGTCCCCAGCCACTCATCAACACCATGACTTAAGAGGGATCTCAAGATTGCACGATGTCCTCCAAAGAGTGATTTCTTGATGTTCATGGAGAACGTAGTTTTTAGAGTGAAGAAAGGTCTTAGCGACGTATCACTGATGGAGGGCTGCAAAGACTGTTCACGTACATCACACATCCCATTTGTAATTCAGGCTAGTGGGCTCTCCAAAACAAATTGTCTTAAAAAGCGAAAGGATAGAAGAACACATTTAAATCTGTGATTCACGACTAGGTGAATGCAAAGGAAGCTAACTAGGAAGCAAGTTCTCATTAATGGTGATGTATTTGAGTGACAGGAGATGTGATGCTTGAGCTGAGAGAGTGAAGCACCCAATTTTAAGTTCACTGAAGTGAAGTCACACTTTAGTTGCACACTGCTCAAAACTCAGAAATCAGACAAATCCATTTGCATTTTTGTATTCTATTTTTGGAGATAGAATATTACCACTGAAAACGGAGTAATATACAAGGCATCCGAAATGCTGCTGAACTGACACTTTTTTTTTTAGAAGCTTCACCTGAGATGACTAGATTGTGAACACTATTTCTGTGCGGCACCTGAAGAACTTTCCATAGAATTTGAAAAAAAATTGTTAATGCATAAAGTAGAAACCTATTACCTACAAAGACAAAACGCGTTTGTATCTTCACGTGACAGCACTTAGAGCTTTCTTTCCTGCTGAGGTACAACGTGTAACAATCTCCCCAGCAGTTTCTACCAAGGGAAGGGCGCACATCCGTTCCGTCCCAGCCCTCAAGCGGACACCTGGGGCGGGAGCAATGAAATACTTTCGGCCAATACTGTGCCCCACCGGGGCCAGTCTCATGAAGGTGTGCCCAGCACGTGGGATGAGATTCACCAAAAGAAATAAAAAGAAAGGCAGCCAAGTGCGGAGACCCGCAGTGAGAGAGGTGAGGCAGCCTCCCAAACAAAAAGCCCCGCAGGGGGTTGCTCGGGCTTGCCAGGACCCAACAGCCCTGCAAAGAAGACCTGTCCGAGGCCTCACAGGTTCCAGTCCTGGACGTCCGAGGTCCGCGCCCAAAAAGACCGGCGGGTCAACCCGGGCGTGCGCCTACCTAAGAAAAAAATAAAACAGAGCCCCCACCACCCGCAATCATGCCACAGTCTCCACACTCCCAACTGGGGACCCCGCGCGCGGGGTCATCTCTCACCGCTCGCCCCCAGCTCGCAGTCATCGCCGTACACCAGCGCCATGGTCCCGGAGTCTTCCGATTCCGCGCCAACCAGCCCGAAACTGGCGCGGAGGCCGACACAGGCGCCACCCAGAAAGCCAATCAGCAGCTCCGGAGGCTGCCGACTTCCGCCCGGAAGGCCACTGACGTGCCGCGCCGCGCCGCGCCGCGCCGCGCCGCGCCCCGCCCCCGGCCTTCCCGCGGGCGCGCGTTTGGCGCCCCGTGATGACCCCTTAGGGAAAAGAGCGAGCGGCGGGAGAGGCCGTGGAGAGCAGAAAAAGAAAGCGGTCGGGCGCTGGAAAAGAGCCTCCTGGAGACTCGCTGCGCAAGCGCACCCATGCTGATGGGAAAAGATTTGGGCCCCTTGGAGTAGGAGCTTTCTGGTTCTGAGGGTTGATTTTCCGAGAAAAGAGGCGCGGGAGGCAGTAGGGTGGGCGTGGTTGAACGGGTTTCCCAGGAGCCTGGGAAAACGACTGCCTACTGCTGCGCACTCGGAGTCTTGCCTGATACTTTGCTTCTCTGAGTACGAATATAGTCGCTGTGTGATATATGGTATTGCAATATATGCACCAAGTTAACCAAAAGATCAAAAATACCATCACCAATACGGGGCCTCCCGATGTGGTGCAGTTGGAAAAAAGGAACAATATCACCTATATAGTCTTCTTGCAAATAATGCTTAACCTGAATCTAACCATGAAGAAACAATCAGATGTATTCAAAACGTAGAACAATCTGTAAAACAACTGGCCTGGACTCCTGCAAAATGTCAATGTTATGAAAGATAAAAAGGGCATTAGATTCTAGTGTTTGGTACAATGCGTGCAATGTATGCACCTCACATACTGTTTTTTTTTTTCATTTATTGTTTAATAGTAAAACCAGAGACGTCTACATGTATATCTTAACTAGAGAGCACTATTTAAAGCAAGATCTTAGAATGAGAATTAACCATCTGGTTAATTCTTTCTACAATTTGTGTAGAATTAACTTTAACCATTGAGGCCAATACATCTGAACACTTTTCTCAAACCCACTAGTGCACAGGGCTCTTGGTCCCCCCCACCCCCTACCCCTCCCCCACTACCCCATCCAGAACAAAGTTAGATCCATGCCCTCAAGTGATTCAACATGAATTATTGACCAATGGACAAATCTTTTGTGATAATTGAGCCCTGGCTCATAGCATAAACTTGCAATGTCATCGTGAATAAAACCTGGCCCCAAAGACAAATAGCTGTACTAATGCTTCAGAATCTTCTAAACCAGCTGCATGAACTAATACTTGGGGATGAAACCAGAATTATTCTGGGAATTATTAAAGGTATTGGAGCAATTAAGAAAGCATTATGAGTTAGAACATTGATGGTATAGTGAGTCAATAGTGAATTTTAGATTAATCCTTTGTCCGGTGATTCATTTGTAAATATTTTCTCCCATTCTGAGGGTTGTCTTTTCATCCTGTTTGTAGTTTCCTTTGCTTTGAAAAAGCTTATACGTTTCATTAGGTCCCATTTGTTTATTTTTCTTTTAATTTCCATTACTCTAGGAGGTGGATCAAAAATGATCTTGCTGTGATTTATGTCAGTGTTCTTCCTATGTATTCCTCTAAGAGTTTTATAGTGTCCAGTCTTACATTTAGGTCTCTAACCCATTTTGAGTTAATTTTTGTGTATGGTGTTAAGGAGTGTTCTAGTTTCATTCTTTTACATTTAGCTGTCCAGTTTTCCCAGCACCACTTATTGAAGAGGCTGTCTTTTCTCCATTATATATCCTTGCCTCCTTTGTCATAGATTAGTTGACCATAGGTGCATGGGTTTATCTCTGGGCTTTCTATCCTGTTCCATTGATCTATATTTCTGTTTCTGTGCCGGTACCATACTGTCTTGATTACTGTAGCTTTGTAGTGTAGTCTGATGTCAGGGAGTCTGATTTCTCCAGCTCCATTTTTTTCCCTCAGGACTGCTTTGGCTATTCAGGGTCTTTTGTGTCTCCATACAAATTTTAAGACTTTTTGTTCTAGTTCTGTAAAAAATGCCATTGGTAATTTGAGAGGGATTGCATTGAATCTGTAGATTGCTTTGGGTAGTATAGTCACTTTCACAATATTGATTCTTCCAATCCAAGAACATGGTATATCTCTCCATCTGTTTCTGTCATCTTTAATTTCTTTCATCAGTGTCTTATAGTTTTCTGCATACAGGTCTTTTGTCTCCCCAAGTAGGTTTATTCCTAGGTATTTTATTCTTTTTGTTGCAATGGTAAATGGGGGTGTTTCCTTAATTTCTCTTTCAGACTTTTCATCATTAGTGTATAGGAATGCAAGAGATTTCTGTGCATTAATTTTGTATCCTGCAACTTTACCAAATTTATTGATTACCTCTAGTAGTTTTCTGGTGGCATCTTTAGGATTCTCTGTGTATAGTATCATGTCATCTGCAGACAGTGACAGTTTTACTTCTTCTTTTCCAATTTGTGTTCCTTTTATTCCTTTATTCATTTGCAAAAATATTTGCAAATGAATCAACGGACAAAGGATTAATCTCCAAAATATATAAACAGCTCATGCAGCTCAATATTAAAAAAACAAACAACCCAGTCAAAAAGTGGGCAGAAGACCTAAATAGACATTTCTCCAAAGAAGACATACAGATGGTCAAGAAGCATATGAAAGCTGCTCAACATCACTAATCATTAGAGAAATGCAAATCAAAACTACAATGAGGTATCACCTCACACCAGTTAGAATGGGCATCATCAGAAAATCTACAAGCAATAAATGCTAGAGAGGGTGTGGAGAAAAGGGAACCCTCTTGCACTGTTGGTGGGAATGTAAACTGATACAGCCACTATGGAGAACAGTATGGAGGTTCCTTAAAAAACTTGAAATAGAATTACCATATGACCCAGCAATCCCACTACTGGGCATATACCCAAGGAAAACCATAATTCAAAAAGACACATGCACCCCAATGTTCACTGCAGCACTATTTACAATAGCCAGGTCATGGAAGCAACCTAAATGCCCATTGACAGACGAATGGATAAAGAAGATGTGGTACATATATACAATGGAATATTACTCAGCCATAAAAAGGAACAAAATTGGGTCATTTGTAGAGACCTGGTGGGATCTAGAGACTGTCATACAGAGTGAAGTAAGTCAGAAAGAGAAAAACAAATATCGTATACTAACGCATATATGTGGAACCTAGAAAAATGGTACAGATGAACCAGTTTGCAGGGCAGAAATAGAGACACAGATGTAGAGAACAAACGTATGGACACCAAGGGGGGAAAGTGGCGGGGGGTGGTGGTGGTGGGATGAATTGGGAGATTGGGATTGACATGTATACACTAATATGTATAAAATGGATAACTACTAAGAAACTGCTGTATTAAAAAAATTAAGTTCCGGAAAAAAAGAGTGAATTTTAGGAGAGGATGGCAGCATGAGGGTTTCTTAATTTACATATGGCCAGTGTTCTAGAAAGCTTAGAGCAGTGGTTCTCAACTTTAGTTGCAAATTAGAATCATCTGAGCAGTTTTTCAAACTTCTAACGCCCTCTGGACCTATTAAAGCAGAATTTCTGAGGATGGGATTCCAATGTGCAGCCAAAGTTGAAAACAAGTGGTCTAGACTAGGCGTTGCTAAACCTTTTAGAGTCATCAGCAGGATGGCTAACCTGGAGATAAATATCCAGTTGAACAATTATGTGGTCACACATGCCTGGACACACCTCTTTCCGTGAGAAAAGAAAGGAAAGCTCATTTCCCACCTGTTCTAAAGACTTTCACTCTTTAAATCTTACAGCGTTTAGTGCTGTAACTTCCTATAAATTGAATGATATCTAGGTTACCTAAAACTCTTATGCAAGGCCAGCACTAGCTTTATTAGAAACAGTGTGAAACCACCCCCATCGTTAACCATCGGTCACCAATAGAAACCATAGCCTGAGTGTCTCCATGGTTTGTGTTTAGGAAATAGGGACCTATTTTAGTTCAAGCGGTCATCACTTGTTGCTTTATTTTATTGCCCTTGATGCGGAATCCCGCCTCTGTACACCGACACCAAATTAACTCTCGGAGACAGAGTTTTGCATAAAGTAAAAAAGAATAGCTTTATTGCTTTGCCCTGGAAAGGGGGCCACAGTAGGCTAATGCCCTCAAAACTGTGTGTCCCAGAGGGTGTGATCAGCCTGTGGACATTCTTCTGATTGGTTGGTGGTGACGTAAGTGAGAGTCAGCATCATCAACCTTCTGGTTCCAACAGATCTGGGGTCTACGTGCTTGTGGGCAGCATACCGTTAACTTCTCCCACATGGTGGGGGCTTCAGTATCTGCAAAACAGCTCAAAGATATTGTTATGTGTATCCCTTGAGGGGGAACCAGGACCCTGCCCCAAGGCTGCACTATTGTTTCTTGACTGCTCATCCCTTGTCTCTGCATCACCTCCCTTCCCTGATTAGCAACTGTTTGAACCTGCCCATTGGAACTCAGGGAAGGTCATGGAGGCTGAATAAAGCCTGTTTCCTGTAATCAAGAAATGGAGGACACAGAAAGACTTTTGTGCCCAGGAACCCCACAGGGTCCTGCTTGGTTTCACCCTCTGTGTTCCTTCCACAGTAAAGACAACTTTCATTTCATTGCCCTTTGTCCTTAACTCTTACTGAATAATTTCTGCCAGTGAGACAAAAGTGCCCAGTCATTAATAGTTCAGGCACAGTCAGTAATTTGTTTTATAATCAACCGCTCGAAAAGATCATCCTGGATAAACCTAGAGATTATCATATTAAGTGAAGTAAGTCAGACAGAGAAAGACAAATATTATGATACCACTTATATGTGGAATCTAAAAATTGTACAAATGAACTCATTTACAAAACAGAAACAGACTCACAGACATAGAAAACAAACTTATGGTTACCAAAGGGCAAGGGTGGGGGAGAGATTAAAAAAAATCATCCTGGAAACACAAAATGTGTTCAAAAGTGGGGGAGGGACATGTCCCCTAGATTAGACGTAAGCAAAGTAAGTCTGCTGAAAAGTTATGTATGTGCATATAAATCTGATGCCTTCCAGAGCTGTATATGTTCTCCTTAGATCAAAAGCAAAGATTGTCTTGATGGATTTATTTTCTTTTCCCTCTATTGGCATAATCAATGGTGAGCTACACTTGATGACTTACTATGTTATATCTATACCGCTTTAATACAGTGTTGCTTAAAATTCCTGTCAGTATTCACTTGCTTTTTACATGTTGTAGTCCACCTTACATTTTTTAATTAAATTTTTAATTTTGAGATAGTCATAAATTCACAGGCAGTTATGAGAAATAATACAGAAAATTCCATATATCCCTTACCCAGTGTCTCCCACTGGCAACATCTTGCAAAACTATATCACAACCAGGATATTGGCATTGATACAGTCAAAATACAGGACATTTCCAGCTCTAAGGATCCTTTATGTTGCCCTTATGCAGCCATATCTGCTCCCCTCCTGCACGACCTGAGCCCCACCCCATCCTTAACCACTGGTAACCACTAGTCTGTTCTCCATTTCTATAATTTTGTTGCAGGTCTTTGTATACACTTTCATTTCTTTTGGTAAAGACTTAGGAGTGGAACTGCTGAGTCATGTGGTAAGTATATGTTTAACTTTAGAATAAACCGTGAAACAGTTTTTCCAAAGTGGCTGTGCTATTTTACATTCCCACCAGCGGTGTATGAGAGATTTAGTTGTTCTACATCCTCAGCAATAACTCTCAGTTTTTATTTTAATTTTTGTTCTAGTGATTATGTATTAGTATCTCACTGTGACTTTTAATTTGCGCTTCCCTGATGACTAATGAGGAGTGCTTCTTGGCTATTTGCAACTGTTTCTCTTGGATGCACTTGTTTTTTTTTCCTCTTTGTTCTTTGTTTCCCTCTTTTCCCCCTTCTCTGGGTTTAATGGAGCATTTTATATGATTCCATTTTATCTCATCTGTTGGTATATCATTTATACTTCTTTCTTTAAGAACTCTTTTAGTGGTTGCCCTAAGGTTTACAATATACATTTTAAAATAATCGAAGTCCACCTCCAAATAACATCATACTGCTCCATGTGTAGTTTAGGTACCTTATAAGTAAGTATTCCCAAATCCTCCCTCCTGTCCCTTGTGACACCTTGCTGGTATCCAGGAATTGTTTGTTAGTGTAGGAAAATGCCCCACCCACACATTGGAAATTGGGTCTCAGAACACTTATTATCTGGTTTCTGATGAGAAGCCACTGTAATTCTCATCCTTATTCTTCTATAAGTAAAGTTTTCCACCCTTCACCCCTCACCTCTGGCTTCCTTCAAGATTTTCACCTTGTCCTTTGTGTTTTGTTTTATTTTTTGTTTGGTTGGTTAGTTTCTGGGTTTTTTAATAAATTTATTTATTTTTGGCTTCGTTGATCTTCATTGCTTGGCTCGGACTTTCTTTAGTTGTGGCGAGCGGGGGCTACTCTTCGTTGCGGTGCACGGGTGTCTCATTGTGGTGGCTTCTCTTGTTGCGGAGCATAGGCTTCAGTAGTTGTGGTGTGCAGGCTTTAGTAGTTGTGGCCCACGGGCTCTAGAGCACAGGCTAAGTAGTTGTGGTGCACAGACTTAGTTGCTCTGCGGCATATGGGATCTTCCCAGATCAGGGGTCGAACCTGTGTCCCCTGCATTGACAGGTGGATTCTCAACCACTGCGCCACCAGGGAAGCCCTTTTTTTTTTTTGCTTGTTTGGTTTTGGGTTGGGTTTTTTTGGGGGCAGGGGTTGTTTGTTGCAATTTGAATATGATGTTCCTCGGTGTGGGGTTTTTTTAATTTGTTTGTTTGCTTTGGTATTTATCCTGCTTGGTGTTTTCTGAGCTTTCTGGGTCTGGTTGTGTTTGTCATATTAATGATACATTATTTGGAAAGTTCTTGGCCACTATTACTTTAGATATTTCTTCTGCTCTATTTTCTCTTTCTTCCCCTACTAGTATTTTGATATTGTTCCCATACTCCTTTCTCTGACTGCAACAGTTGCAATCTATTTCCTCTAAGTCTTGTCCCCTGTTGACTATGATTATTTTTGTTTTTCCTCAGGTGAAACAGAAAAGCTGGAGAGAGCTGAAATCCCTTCCCCAAGCCAGGATAATATTGCAGTATTGCCCTTTGACAGTCTTTCCTCTGCAGAGTAGGCCTTTGTGATTGAGAAGATTCTGGAAGGGTTTCCTGTTGGTTACTGTTCCTCTTCCCCTGCCAAAGCCCCCAAGGGATTTTTCTCAGATCCTCAAGTTGAGAATCTGGTGAGGTTCCTGGAGAAAAAAGCCCACAAATGTGTGTGGTCCTCCCTCTGATTGCAGCGTACCCCTCAGGAATTTCTTAATTTCATCCTAGTCCATACTCAGCCTCCAGCAATTCATCAACATTGCCATGTAAGTGTTCCCACCAGATTATGGTTCCAGGTAAGCAGGTCTCAGCTGTGATTCCCTGTATGTGCCTATCTCTCCAGATTTGGAGATGGAAAATTTCCCTGTTTTCTCAATTCTTTTTGAGAATTTTCTTGTCTAAGAAAAGTCATTGATTTTCAGTTTATCCATATTTTTCTTGATGTAAGGATGGTAGCAACAGTGTCCATGCACTTTACATGTAAGAGCAGAAATGAGAAGTCACTTGGTCATCTGTTGTATACATTCTTTGGTGAATTATTTGTTCAAATCTTTTGCCCATTTTTAAAATTTTGAGTTATTTGTCCAATTATTAAGTTACAAGAATTTTTATACATCCTAAATAAAAGTCCTTTTGAGGCAGGAGATAGATGGGCCTCAGGCTGAGCAGCTGGAGTTCATCCCCTGTGGACAAATACTCCAAAATAGCAAGAGGGAGGAGAAGCTGAGTGCTGTCCAGATAAGAGATAAAAGACCACATATTCCTCATTCCCAAAGTCAAGGAGACCTTCCCAACTACACATGCCCAGAAAGGCTCCTTGAAGGTCAAAAAGGGAGGAGGCGCCACCCTATAGTAGGTGATGTCAACCTACCCATAGGCCTCTTTGCTAGAATTCATCTTGGCTAAGAGATGAGTGCGCACACATGGGAGGACGCTGAGATAAACCAAATATGGACTCAGAACCAGCCAAAGCAAGATGATTGGCCAAAGGAAACCCAGAAGAAATGCCCCATAAAAGTGATTCAAACAACCACGAGGGCGTGGCTCTCTCTCTAAGCCTGCCCATGTGTCTATACACATGTACTCTTTTTCCTCCTAATAAGCACTTTACTTGTTTCACTACTTTCCCTTTCTGTGTGGAAATTCAGTTCTACACAGCTGACGGGCCAGGGCCTTGTCACTAGCCACTGGTCCCTTGTGCTGTAGTGGCTAGGATTCAGTGCTCTCACTGCCACAGCCTGACATCATTCTCTGGCCAGGGAACTGAAATCCTGCTTCAAGCCACTGTAGGCCGTGGCCACCCGAGATCACTTTATAAATATGTGTTTTGCAAATATTTTCTCCCAGTATGTAACTTTTCTTTTTTTGTGTGTGACGTTTCGTTTTCTTAACTGTGTCTTTATTTTTAATAAATTTATTTATTTATTTATTTAATTTTTGGCTGCGTTGGGCCTTCGTTGCTGCACGCGGGCTTTCTCTAGTTGTGGCGAGCGGGGGCTACTCTTCATTGTGGTGTGTGGGTTTCTCATTGCAGTGCCTTCTCTTGTTGCGGAGCATGGGCTCTAGGCACATGGGCTTCACTAGTTGTGGCACGTGGGCTCCGTAGTTGTGGCTCGCAGGCTCTAGAGCGCAGGCTCAGTAGTTGTGGCACACAGGCTTAGTTGCCCTGCAGCATGTGGGATCTTCCCGGACCAGAGTTCGAACCCGTGTCCCGTGCATTGGCAGCCAGATTCTTACCCACTCCGCCACCAGGGAAGCCCAACAATTATTTTCAAAGCAGCTCTTCTGTACCTAGAACTATGCTAGACAGAGCAAATTATTTCACCTCAGTCCAGAATCTAGCCCTCAGCCACTAGATTCAGAAAATCATACTGTTCATACATTCAGAGATGATCAGACTTTTGATAACAAACTACTTGTAATTAACTGTAATTAAAATAACCAGAAAATGAGAAAAAATTCATTAATTTCTACAGTGATTTAGAATACCTCTAGCTGGGCCTGCTTTACTATTTGTGGAGTCAGGACAAGAATATGAATGGAAGCCCATATATCATATGTCTAAATATTTAAAAGTTTGAAATTAGGCTAGCAGACTGTTTGTTATGTGGGGTGGGGGAAGCCAGAGACAGAACCCCTCCTTTGTACCACACCACGGGGTGCGGCCAGCCCAGATATCCAGATTCTGTTCACATTTTCCTGCTGAAAGGTTGACCACCCCTCGTGCCCAGGGATATACCACTCTGCAGTGAGATTACCTCCAGGAAGGTGGCCTTGAGGAAGAGGCTGCACATACCCTGGAAACAGGCTGAGAACATTTTGTCAGAGAACTCCAGAGTGTTCTAGAAGGGGGTTGGGGGTCCCAAGGCGTGTACCCTGTCCCCATGACCACATGGACTCCTCAGAGGAGGAGAGCCAAAGTAGGGCCCTCTTAAACATGGCACACAAGGCCATGATCCAGGGCACACCCTGCCCACTGGTGAGGTACTAGAAAGCCAACAGAATACTGCTGGGGAATTCGTGCAACAGGAGGGTGATTTCACCAGCTCTGAAGCTGAGGCCTAGTTGATCATCCATGTCTCCCCGCGTAGAACACCTCGTGGGCCATGAGGATACTTGTCCCCCAAATTCAGGTGTGTACTGTGATAGGGCTGACACAGTTTGCTTCCCCAACAATATCCTTTTCTCTGAAGGTCAGGGGCTGCAAAAGCTCCTCACAGAGTGGGAGAACAGGGGCTGAAATCCAGCCATCCCTCTGCTCACCAAATGGGGCTGCTTCTGTCCAGAGGAGCTCCTTTTTCTAATTTACACAAGGTGCCATATAGGGTAGCTGAGACATGTTGCCCACCCATTTCCAATTCTATGGACCTGGGCAACTAGGCTTCACCCACTGACACAACGCTCAGAGCTCTGGAGCGCCCCCTGTGGTAGACAGGGAATTGTTAATAGGACCCTCCCAAGACCATTTCAGTTCAAGAGGCTCTCAAAAGTAGAAGAGACCCCAGAAAGCCACCAATAAGTGTTCAGATAATAGACACATTCATAATCCAATTAAGGGTAATCGGCTTAATTTACTGACCCAACGAGGTCTGTGATAAGAATACAGAATACAGTTGTATCGGTAGCCCTCTTTCCTTTCTATTTGCTTTACAGTCAGAATTAATCAAGACCTACCCTCTCAACTTTCTCATGCTTATGACAAACAATCACCTTCCCTAAGCAGGAATTAACTGAGGGAATAGATTGGCAGTGATTCTTATTTTGGATGTGAGACAAGAAGCTTGGAAATATAATCAAATGCACTGTTATTCTAATAGATGACAACAAGAGGCAATTTCAAAACAAGTCTCTCTTGTGAACCATTGGGCCTTGATGACACAAGAGTGATTTTTCCATTACTGAGAAGAGCAAACCAGTGTAAATAGAAGTGGATGGGGCTTCCCTGGTGGCGCAGTGGTTGGGAGTCCACCTGCCGATGCAGGGGACAAGCGTTCGTGCCCCGGTCCGGGAAGATCCCACATGCCGAGGAGCGGCTGGGCCCGTGAGCCATGGCCGCTGAGCCTGCACGTCCGGAGCCTGTGCTCCGCAACGGGAGAGGCCACAACAGTGAGGGGCCCGCATACCGCAAAAAAAAAAAAAAAAAAAGAAGTGGATGATGGGATGATGTTTTCCTGACAGCTGAACCAAGCTTCAGTTTAGATTTAGAGAAACCTCCTCTTTGAATCAATCTGTACTATGTCGAGTTGGGCCATCATTTCAATGGATCCAGTGAATCACTCTGGAAGAAATAACGTGCCCAGGACTTCCTTCTTTTTTTCCTCTTTTAGTTTACTACCTGGAACCCACCCTGGGAATGTGGCTTACCTCTGATGTCCAATCCCAGCCTCTTTGAGGGGATGATCCATGGAGGATAAGAATTAAGATGAGGGAAAACCTAGGAAGGAAGAAGGAAGAGGTATCTGCAAAAATGCTTGGATCTGAAAGTGTTGCAGGGTGAGGGCTATGGGGAACTGGGGGGAGAGGTCCAATCCAAATATAGCATCTATTTCCTTGGGTTCTGCAGTAGCTTCTACACACAAGTTCTATGGGGTTGCCTCCATATTGCCCTCTAAACTTCCCCCAAGCTGAGGATTCTCTCCTAACAGTCCTCGTACCATCTGGAAAAATGAGTGTATTTGTCCTAGTTCTGTCAGGGAAGCGGAGCACTGTGAGCCATGGAAGAAGGGATTTATTATAGGAAATAGACCTGGCCCATTTTGGGAGGGGCTGGGGGTGTGGAGGTCTGGGAGTTTGGAGGATGAGAGAGGCCACCCACCTGGCAGTCAGAAGCCCAGCACATCTAGCTGCCAAAGTGGAGGAGGAAGCCCACGAGAAGCTTTGGGAAGCTCTATGGGACGGCACACACAACTGATGGTGGGCCTGGGGCTGCTGTTGATCAGTAGTGTAGCAGTTGGGAAGAAGATTTGGACGCAGAGTGAAGAGAGGGAGGACAGGCTGGGACCCACTGTCACATCCCCCTCTGTTTGTCACCACATCCAACCACTCTCTCCACTCTCTTTGGAAGATTTTGCCTTCCAAATCTTGTGCAAATTCCTCTCTTGGCCAACTCTAACCCAAAGCTAAGGGAATGGGATCCTTGGAAATGTGATTCCAGCTCACCAAGTTAGCACACTAGGACTTCCCTGGCAGTTCAGTGGTTAAGACTCCGCGCTTCCACTTCGGGGGGTACCGGTTTGATCCCTGGTCGGGGAACTAAGATCCTGCAAGCCACGCGGCCAAAAAAAAAAAAAAAAAAAAAGTCAGCACACTACATACAACCACGCTAGGAAACCAGCAGCAAATTCACTGACAGAGCTTCCCCTGCAACCATACAGCACCGGATCAGAGAAAGTGCGGGATGGATGGATGGATGGACAGACGGAAAGCTTGAAAGGATCCTTCAGCTGATCAGAGCAAGTTTTACCGTCCGGAAGATGGAATATGTAAGCAAGCAATTAAGAGTTTTCCTGCCAGGATGGGACATAGGAAATCTTTACGTGGCTTAGGTGAATTTAGATTGCAGTTTTTCTGAACTAAGTTATGATACTCATTTTAACAGTCAGCAGGCAAAGTTCCCATAGCACTTTGCTGCAGCCAGATTGAAAAAGAATCTTTTTCAGAGACAGCCCCAAGCACATGCATATTTAAAGAGTTCTTTTAACATACAGCATTATCTGAGGGGAAATGACTTTAACACAAATTGTGAAGATTCCACATTGTTAAAATGCACACATTCACTGCCAATGGTGCTTAGAATAGCTACCTGAAAGAGATAAAACGTTTATTAGAATCAAAGTCTGTTTGAGAGATTTATTTTCTCTATCTTTCTTCTCATATTTAAAGAAAGTGCTGAATTGTATGTTAACACTTTAAGGTCTTGACCACTTTTTATGTTGAAAAAAAGAGAGAAAATGTTTGTCATTCCAGCGGCATAATCAGTTGAGCCAGCACACAATGACATTGTTAATTCACCAACAGAATTTGTTGCCATAGCTCCAGTGAGAGACAGGGTAGATTAAACAATGGCCTTTTTCACCACAACCTGCCTGTCCCCACGCAAGAGGCCATTGTTGCGCCGGGCCAGAGCACAGCAATTGTCAATGAACAGCAGCCGGAGGGGACAACAGGAGGCTTCTGGTAAATAAAGCAAGAGCGCCTGGCAACTTGCATCTCCGCTTATTCAAGCACTGGGACGCAACTAGCTCCTCCGAGCTTATCTTTAAGCTTAACTTTTGGTAAAGTGCTCCCGTAAATCCTCAGAAAGAAAATTTGCACCTTGTGCCCCAAAAGAACTCCAAAGGGAAGAGAGGACTCTAAAAAAGAGGGAAAGCACGTCAGGAGAAGACATGGTGGGTCACCAGGATTGCACCATGGAAGAGGACACCAGGGACCATTGCACCCCCCAGTTCTGGCGCAAGGTATTGTACACGCTTTCTTATTGATTTGTGCCTCTTTGATTATCAAGGTAGGTTCAAAAATTTAGGTCCTATGTATCTTTGATGGACCTGTGATAATTAATAGAATCACACTCAAAAGAGAAATGTTGAGAATTCCCTGGTGGTCCAGTGGTTGGGACTCTGTGCTCTCACTGCCGAAGGCCCGGGTTCAGGCCCTGGTTGGGGAAATAGGATTCCACAGCCGTGCAGCGTGGCCAAAAGAGAAAAAAAAGAGAGAGAGAGAGAAATATTATCCCTTCTTAAGAGAAATATTTTCCCTTCTTAAGGTGATAAAAATAGAAAACTGTGGCTAATGGTTCTTTATCCCCTGACTGAGGGTGCAAGCACCCTGGACAGAGTTAGAAGACAGGAACAAATTCTCTTCCTAAAGAAAAGGTCAAACAGATACACACTACTATATATAAAATAAACAACAAGGACCTACTGTATAGAACAGGGAACTATATTCAGTATCTTGTAATAACCTATGAGGGAAAAGAATCTGAAAAAGAATATATATATATATGCGTGTGTATAACTGAATCACTTTGCTGTACATTTGAAACTAGCACAACATTGTAAATCAACTATACTTCAATTAAAAGAATAAAGAAAAAATTTTCATGAGGTCAAATCAGTATGAGTAAATGTAGGTAGTTCAACGCCAAGAATGATGCTGTAGGAGCCTGAGGGTGCTGGAGAAATATTTTAACAAAATGTTCATTATCCTGTAGAACTAGAAACTTTCCTAGTAGAAAAGTCACAAAATCCTGATTAGAACATGCATTTCTGAATTCCTTGCAGTGCAACTATCATATAAGTGATACTACCTTCTATGGTCTTTTATTTGGGGGAGGGGTGCCTAGAGAAATGTGCACTTTAGTGGAGCCTTGTTAAACCAAAGAGTTCTAGACAGAAAAAGTTTAGGTGGTGAGACAAAATAGTAAGAAGGATTCCAGATGATATGAAGAAGAGATTGATGTCATCTCTCTGCTTCATAGAAAAGCTGGTTTCACAGCACTCCCCGGAGACTTGTTTCTCAGGCCTTAAGACACTTGGCCCTGCTCCTTCCCATCCCAGCACTCCTTCAAAACTTTCCCATGCCCATGGGAGTGGCTGGGGATGGCTGGTTAAAGTGTCGGATGGCTCAGAAAGGTATCTGGGTCCATATCCACCAGGCACTTGAGCTACATGACTGGTAGACCATTTCCCCCAATCGGTCCCTTCCCTGTATGCCTCCATATTATCTCAGATTTGGAGAAATTTGTATGTTGAAGACTCATGAGTTTTACCAACTCATTTTATTGAGTTAATGGGGGACTCAGGAGGCATTTTAGTCATTCATTCATTTACTCACTCATTCATGCCTCATTCCAAAAATAGATCTGAAGTGGTATCAAAACAATTAGATTCAGTTCTTGACTGGTCCAAATATGGAAAATTGATTTAATCTTTCTACGTAGAGTTATGTAGAATTCAATCTGCAAATATCACTCTGTACTCCTATACCTTTTGTGAATCGAAAAAAAGCCAAAGGCTTCTAATCTCATGGATCTCCTAATAGCGTCACTTATTATCCTAATAATAGCTGACATTTTTAGTTCTTAGTAGGTGGCATACCCTGTCCAAGTACTTTACATGCCTTATTTCATGTGATTATAGCCAACGAAAGTGTTCAAACTCCTAACCACTAGCCTATTCCGCTAATTTGAGCCTCAGTTTCTCCCAGTTAAATGGAATGGGTTTATTTAACCTCCTTGGGCAAGCAAGACGAATTCTATTATTAATTGTAACAATAATAAAGAGATGATTGCATTAACATTTTAATCATGCTTTTCAGTTCTCAATGTACTTTTCATACAGAAACTGACCTCAATTTCTGTAAATTTAATTTTCTGACTGCCAGCCCTTTTGGGCACCATACATTGATACCCTCAAGCTGACGCATGACCATTTAAGGCTATTGCTAATGGTGCTGCTTACCAGCTAATAGTTATAAACATTGTCATTAAATATTGTATCTGAACAGTGAGGTTTTGAATTTAATAATACAGTTGACCCTTGAACAGTGCAAGGGTTAGGGGGCCGACCCTCTGTGCAGTTGAAAATCTGAGTATAACTTAGTCTGCCCTCCGTATCCAAGGATGCAACCAGCCACGGATGGTGTAGTACTATAGTATTTACTGTTGAAAATAGTAAGTGGACCCGCACAGTTCAAACCCGTTGTTCAAGGGTCAAGTGTATTTTTAATCTCTCCAAGAGTGGAAACTCCCTTTATTTGAAAGAGTTGGTTATTCACTTTCCATGTATTTAACTTTAGTACTTGATTGGCACTTATTTTGATAATAGGAGAATGCCTGAACATTATCTCAATTCCTCTTACTCCAAATGCTATGAGGTAGGTATTATTTATATTCTCATTTTCAAGTGAAAATTGAGGCTCAAAGAGGTTAAGTAAATTGTCCAATGTAGTTAAGCAGAGGGCTGAAATTCAGATTCTTGGAATCCAGTTTCACTTTTTCTTTCAACCTACACCATCAAATAAGGTAGCCACTAACCACATATGACTGTTTAAATTTAATTTTAATTAATTAAAACTAAATAAAATGTAAAGTTTAGATCCTCACTTGCACTAGCCACATTTCAAGCGCTCAGTAGTCACAGGTGGCTAGTGGCTACCTTATTTGGACACTGCAGATACAGAATATTCCATCATTGCAGAAAGTTCTATTGGATAATTGCTGCTTTAAGCCATAATGTCTCTTTTAGATATGTTGACACATTTCCTCAGAATATATTGCGGTTCTGTCACAAGTTATAAGGATTTAAAATTTTCCTGTGAAATCTCATTCATGTGAAGTTTCTTCATTTGCATAGCACCAAGTTAACTTTGATCTGCAAATTAATAATATAGATAAGAGTCAAGGAGGCATTAAACACACTTCAGAGACCAAAGTTTTTAAGCACCATCAGATAACTCCAGAAGCACTCATTTAGATGTAAGCAATTGATATGATAATTACACATCATTTTTATTTATTCATTAAAACCGGGATCCCCTAAATTGCCCTGGTAGGAAATAATGTGGTTAGCCTAGTTCTTTCTGGCAGCGCTTCTGCTATTCCTAAATTCTATGTAAAATCATTTTATACTACTGATTTACCTTCCTCTCTTCCTTTGGTAAGTCAGTAGCATAAAATACTTTCACGCTGAAAAGTTCTTTTAAAATTATACTATGATTTTTTAAATTAATATTTATTTATTTATTTATTTATTTGTCTGCGTCAGGTCTTAGTTGAGGCACATGGGATCTTTGTTGCAGCATGCGGGATCTTTTGTTGCTGCACGCAGGCTCTTCGTTGCAGCTCGCAGGCTTCTCTCTAGTTGTGACGCACAGGCTCTAGAGCACGCAGGCTCGGTAGTTGCGGCTTGCACGCTTAGTTGCTCCATGGCATGTGGGATCTTAGTTCCCTGACCAGGGATCGAACCCACGTATCCTGCATTGGAAGGCAGATTCTTAACCACTGGTCCACCAGGGAAGTCCCTCATGCTGAAATTTTTACTAGCTCAAGATCTAGTTCCAAAGCCCTTGCTTCTTCCACTATATCCCAGGTCTTCCTGGCGGGAGTGCTCCTGTGGGCCCCTCACAGAGGTTGGCACATAGTAGGGGTTCCATGAAAATCTGTTGATTGGTAGACAAAGACAGTTCTTTCAGGATGCCACCCATTGGAGTAGACTCTGATTTTCTACAAAGAATTCATGGATCAAAAAGAAAACGCTCTCCTTTCTTCTTTTTCCTTTACCAGTCTTTGCTGCAAAGCCTTCATGATGAGATAAGGGCTTCCTGTTTGTGAGGAAGATGTTTTCTGGGCACTCGGGTGGGAGTGGGGAGTGCTGAAAGAGATGTATCTAAAAGAGATATTATGGAAATTTCCCTGGTGGTCCAGTGGCTAAGACTCCGTGCTCCCAATGCAGGGAATCTGGGTTTAATCCTTGGTCAGGGAACTAGATCCCACATGTTGCAACTAAGAGTTTGCATGCCACAACTAAAGATCCTGCACGTGGCAACGAAGATCCCATGTGCTGCAACTAAGACCCGGTGCAACCAAATAAATAAATTAAATAAAATAAAATAAATTAAAGAGACATTATGGCTTAAAGCAGCGTTATCCAATAGAACTTTCTGCAATGATGGAATATTCTGTATCTGCAGTGTCCAAATAAGGGGTGGGGGTGGGGAGTGCTATCCAGCCTGAGGACTTGGGAATGAAATCTGCCAGCTTCTTCAGAAGGGACAGCTGCCTTCCCACAGCACCAGTCATGGGTTGGGTCCATCAGTCCCTAAATATTATGTTGAGCACATTTGCCAGGTACAGGTTCTAGGTAACAGGAGAGAGAAGAGAATTTCGATTTCTTTAGAGAAGAATGGCACTTGCATTCCTAAATCTTTAGCTAAGGTGGTTTCTTATAACTTGCTTTGTTTGATCATACCAAACTTCAATGCCTTTTTTAGCAAAAATAAAACTCAATTCCTCAATTTAGCAGTAAGTTTCAAAGAATATGACTTGTCAATTCCTTATGTTCTCTAAAGGAAATTTATAGTGCATAGGCCATAAGAGAAGAAAGAAAAATTAACAGAAACAATATAAGTGTATGTTGACTATTTAGTCTTTATTTGGAGGAAATTAAACAATTAGAACCCTCCAAATTTCTGAAGTTTAGATATCTGAGCATTTTTTCCCCTGCCACTTGTGGGAGCCAATCTCTGGTTCAGGAAAGGCTAGAAAGAGATCTCTTTGTCATGAAGTCATTGCCAGCTCCTGTATAATATCTGTGGCAGAGTCAGGACCATTTAAAAACTTAATAAATGTGCCAAAAAGAAAACCACCACAACTATCTGAGCATTTTTTAAAGCCACTTAAAGGGAAAGTAGATATTACATTTTTACTTTTTGTTCCAAAAAGCAATTAGGCCTTTTTCTTCTCATTCCTCTGTAATTCCTGCACATGAATCCTAATATTACAGGAACAGGCATTTATTTGCACAGCCTTCAGCTAACTCAACAGTCTTTGTCTCCTTTGGAAACTGTATGGGAGATTGATCCAAGGTCACATGTCCTCTGAAACCAATTAGCAGGTGTGTCATCACTACCATAGGCTGCTCAGCTGATGGTTCTTAGTCTGAAAATTGACAGGTGGAGCACATGCTCCATTCCCGATACAACTGAATCCAAGCCTCTAGAAGACACTAATGTCTCTGCCTAAACTGTAGAGCCTCACCCACTGTGGTCCTCTAAAGCAAGCCTTGACCATCAAGCATCTGAGAACTCTCACAGGTTCACAAAAATGGCTCAATTAGCATGCAAAAAGATGGGAATAAGAGGCTGGACTTGGGACTGTGTGAAACCTGGGGTTCCCTTGGTCTTTCCAGTGCTGGGAACTATGGGGAGAAAAGGCATCTTACTGGTTTCTCTTATTTTTGTCCTTTATTCTAAGGGACTTGGAGCCAACTCTCAAATACCATGAAGTAAAGAGTATACAAGAACTGGCATAAAATTAATCTTGCCCCATTCTCACAATGAGCCCTCATTATGTGAAAACATACTCTTTATTTCAATCTCACCCCAGGTATTAGGACATTTGAAAAGTTCTCTTTGTCTTTCCATGAACTACAAATCCTCTCTCTCTCCCTCTCTTTCTTCCTCTCTCTCTCTCTCTCTCTCTCTCTCACACACACACACACACACACACACACACACACACACGCAGAAGGAGAAAAGGAATTTCAAAAATTGGAAAGTATTGGAAAGTATGGCCCAGGACAAAAAGGAAAAATACCTGTTTCAAATCTGTTTTCCTCATTCCTTAAGACAGAAATAAAAAGTACAGAAGCATGTAAATTATAACTCTTTTGAAAGCAAAGACCAGTATGATTAGAATTTTTAACAGTACCATCATATTTACAAAAAATTAATCTTTAAGAGTTTGCCCTACATATATATTTTTTACTCTATATATTCTTTGAGAGTGAAGACTATCACATTCACCTTAGATACTTGGCTCCTGACATACTGTAGATGCTTAGTAAATGTTTGTTGAATGAGTGAAAGGAGTTTAAATCGCTGTTTATTCTATATCCTCTTTGCCCAGGAAGAGTCCTGAGTTTATCCATCTAAGGTCATCTCTAAGGTCATCTAGGAGAGCGAATGAGTTTCATCCCAGCCTTTGAGACACAGATCAGTGTTGGGTGAACCAACTTCAATTTGATTCCAAAAGCAGAAACTAACACACCATTGTAAAGTAATTATACTCCAATAAAGATGTTAAAAAATTTTTGACTCCAGCCTCTGAATTCATATTATCATTAACACCAGCAACAAAGATGTGATCACTGTTTACAAGGCTCTCCACCTCAAATCCTGCCAGACTCCTAGGGTTGCTACAGGTTTGTGATATCTGAAGGCCAGGTGGGACCTGCTTAGAGAGATGGCAGACTCACCCTCTACAACTCTTCCTCAGCTTCCCCAGAGATGGGCAGAGCTGGATCAGCCTCCAAGAGAGATGGGTAAGACTTGAACACAAATCTGTCCCATAAATTCTTTTCCATGTGACTACCACTCTTTTTCTTTTTTGTTTTTTCGGCTGCGTGCGGCATGCGGAATCTTAGTTCCCCGACCAGAGATCGAATCCATGCCCCCTGCAGTGGAAGCCCGGAGTCTTAACCACTGAACCACCAGGGAGGCTTCTCATTGCAGTGGCTTCTCTTGCTGCGGAGCACGGGGTCTAGGCGCTCGGGCTTCAGTAGTTGTGGCGCATGGGCTCAGTAGTTGTGGAGCACGGGCTTAGTTGCTCCGCGGCATGTAGGACCTTCCCGGACCAGGACCCCGTGTCCCCTGCATTGGCAGGCGGATTCTTAACCACTGCGCCACCAGGGAAGTCTAATAAGAGTTTTGAAAAAAAATAATAAGAGTTTTGTAGGGCTTTCTCCATTATACAAGGTAGCGGAGAGTTATAATCACCAGGGAGTATAGAATTCTTCTTATCCTATACAATGCAGACCAGTAGGTCAATTCATTGAAAAATAAAATGGTTATAAGGGAAACATGTTTTAAAAAAATGATAACTACATACATTAAACATTATATTTAAATTTAAAATAAATATTATAATTTGTCAATCCTTTAATTGGTCCACTGATTAGAGTTCTGTGTTTTCTTTTTCATTAGGCATACATATATGCAATGTCTCTGATTTCCAAATTTTATTAATTCTAAATGAAGTGAAAACTCAAGATAGTTTCAAAATACTCTGAGTATAGAATCCTAGATTTGGGGGTGTTTTGTCCCCTATCTTTTATAGTCTTGTTTGCACCTAATTCAACAGCAATTTTAAAAAGTCACATGACTGTATCTTTTCTTTCTAAAACAATTTAGTTTCTTTTAAAAAAACTTGTTTCCCATAATTTTATCAATTTACATAACAGTTAATTAAATTATATCGTTACAATCACAAGTAAAATGGGCATAAACAGATTTGGGGAAAAGTTCAGTTAACTCTTGGAAAACTTATGACTCAACTGGTGGGAGCAAAAGTATCCAGGCATTCCCAAGAGTAGCTTACCTACTTACTCTGAAGCATTCAGAGTGCTCTTAGGACTCTTAGGGGAAACGGAGAGCATTGACTAATTCTGCAGGTTGCTTAACTTTGAGGTTATTTAAGAGAATAGCTACCGTTACTTTTTGGGCATAAAATGTTAATATATTAGTAATCAGAGCAGGAAAGAAATCGTTTTGTCTTCCATGCCTCAGGTGTACTGCCTTATTTAATGAGCACCTACTGTGGAGTAGGCACTCAGCAGATTGAAAGACATTCTTTTACAGATATAATTCACATTTTAAAGTATGTAAGTCGGGCTTCCCTGTTGGTGCAGTGGTTAAGAATACCCCTGCCAATGCAGGGGACACAGGGTCGATCCCTGGTCTGGGAAGATTCCACATGCCGCGGAGCAGCTAAGCCCGTGAGCCACAATTACTGAGCCTACACTCTAGAGCCCGCGAGCCACAACTACTGAAGCCCACGTGCCTAGAGCCCATGCTCCACAACAAGAGAAGCCACCACAATGAGAAGCCCGTGCACCACAACAAAGAGTAGACCCTGCTCACCACAACTAGAGAAAGCCCGCGCGCAGCAACAAAGAGCCAACGCAGCCAAAAATAAAATAAATAAATAAATAAAAAATAAAGTATATGTCAAGCTGTACACCTGAAACTAACACAACATTGTAAATCTACTGTACTCCAATAAAATTTTAAAAAATAAAGTATATATGTCAATTTTTTTAGTATATTCACAGGGTTATGTAAGCATCAACACAATTTAATTTTAGAACACTTTCATCATCCCCCAAAAGAAATTCCATACTCATTAGCAGTCACTTTCTGTTCCCTCCTAATATCCCCAGCACAAGGCAGCCATTCATCTACTTTCTGTCCTATGGATTTACCTATTCTGGAAATTTCATATAAATGAAATCATACAATATGTGGTTTTTTGTGTGTGTCTGACTTCTTTCACTTAGCATATGTTTTCTTTTTTTAAATTTATTTTATTATATTTTATTTTTCGCTGCATTGGGTCTTTGTTGCTGCACGCGGGCTTTCTCTATGTGCGGCGAGCAGGGGCTATTCTTTGCTGCGTTGCGCAGCTTCTCATTGTGGTGGCTTCTCTTGTTGCAGAGCATGGGCTCTAGGCAGGTGGGCTTCAGTAATTGTGGCGCATGGGCTTAGTAGTTGTGGCTCACGGGGTCTAGAGGGCAGGCTCTGTTGTTGTGGTGCCTGGGCTTAGCTGCTCCGCAGCATGTGGGATCTTCCCAGACTAGGGATCGACCCCGTGTCCCCTGCATTGGCAGGTGGATTCTTAACCACTGCACCACCAGGGAAGTCCCATTAGCAACTGTTTTCAAGGTTCAGTCATGTTGTAGCATGTATCGGTACTCCATTCTGTTTTTGTGGCCAAATAATATTCCACTGTATGGATATACAACCATTTGTTTCTCTATTCATCAGTCAATGGACATTTGGGTTGTTTTCACTTCTTGGTTATTGTGAATAATGCTGCTATGACATTCGAGTACAAGTTTTTTTGTGGACATGTTTTCAATTCTCTTGGGTATATACCTAGGAGTGGAATTGCTAGCTCAAATGGTAACTCTACTTTTAACTTTTTGAGGAACTTTCAATCTGTTTTCCAAAGAGGCTGCACCATTTTACATTCCCACCAGCAATGTGTGAGGGTTCCAATTTCTCCATATACTCACCAATACTTGTTATTTTCCGTTAAGAAAATTATAGCCATTATAGTGGGTGTGAAGTGGTATCTCACTGTGGTTTTGATTTGCATTTCCCTATTGGCTAATGATGTTGAGCATTTTTTAATGTGCTCATTAGCCATTTGTATATCTTCTTTGGAGAAATGTCTACTCAAAGTCTTTGCCCATTTTGAATTGTACTATACCTCTCAAAGACCCATCTTTGCCCTAAAACAAGGTCTCTCAACTTTGGCATTTTTGACGTTTGGGGATGGATAATTCTTTGTTGTGTGTGGTTTTCCTGTGCATTTTAGGATGTATAGCACCATCCCTGGTCTCTACCCACCAGATGCCAGTAGCACCCTCCAACGTGTGACAATCAAAACAGACACTGAAAAATCACCTTGGGGTGGGGGGGCACAAAATCTCTCCTAAGCAAGAACCACTACTGTAAAGGATCCTTCTGTGCATCTAAGAAACACATGGAAACATAACTCAGTTTTAGTGGAGTGGTGGAGGCAGAAGTCAGTCTGAGTGAGTTGAGGATGCTGTGAGAAAGTGGACAGACCCTTGGGATATGAACTGATCTTCCCAAGTCTGGTTGGTGAATTAATTGACAAAATGAGACATAGGTATCAAGGTTACAGATGAGGATTAGGTCACATGATGAGATCAATAATAATTCAATATAATAACACAAAATGAGTTATAAGACTGTATATGAAAGTATCAAAAATGTGGTATATCTAGAACTGCTTATAGGATTTCTGAGACAGGGAATTTACTGGGAGCTGGTCTCTGGGGCCGAGTGTCGTCCCTTGACCCTCCTAGGCATGAAGCTCAAATGACTGTTAAGTGGCCTTTCAGTGTTAAACAGCTGTCAGCTTCATTTCTCATGTTAGTCTCATCTCTTGGTGGTGATGTGGACACATCTGTCTCAGACATAGATGGTTGGATTGTAAGGAACATTACCCACTAAGCTAGCTTTTTCAGTAGGGAGGAATGCAAAGGGCTGTTTAATAGAAGCCACAGAAAGCTGAAAAGCAGGCCTTAGCAAGGACAGGAACTAGGGCAGCTTGAGAAGCTCTCAGGAGGGGTCGTCTGTGGACATATTTACTCTGCTGCTCTGCCCACAGCTCAGCTCCTGACCCACTTAGTGTCCACCTTTTTTTTTTTGGCTGCTCAGTGTGGCATGCGGGATCTTAGACCAGGGATTGAACCTGAGCCCCCTGCAGTGGAAGTGCAGAGTCTTAACCACTGGACCACCGGGGAAGTCCCCAATCTCCACCTCTTAGTTCTAATTCCTGAAAGAGGGAATCTGAGGATCTCGGAAACCACTGAGTAGGCCATGGCTTGGCTCTCTTAATTGGGTGTCCTAACCCAGTTCCCTGGGCTGTGGAGTGGGGCAGTTTTCATAGAACACATGGGGTGGGGTGAGGGGGAAATCAAGAAATAGGAACCACATCATAGATGCTTAAGCCATTCCACCACGTGTACAGATTTTCCCCCACTTTTTACCTTAACCATTTTTATTCCACTCTTCGCTCCCCACACCCCAACACACAACACATCTCACAGAAGCAGCCTTACCATTGTTTGCCAGTTGAATACACAGTTACCACCATTTACCTGACTCTTTCCTTCAGTGCCTGTGGTACTATGGTCTTGACCTCAAGTATCCTGACTTTAGAAGGGATGGAGGGGAGAGAGGAATTACCCATCATGTTTTCTATTTAATAATGACATGCTAGGCACGTGTCATCTAAACCTAGCTGGGCAATATTTTTTTAATTAATTTATTTTTTAAAATTTATTTTATTTTTGGCTGCATTGGGTCTTCGTTGCTGCGCGTGGGCTTTTCTCTGGTTGCGGCGAGCGGGGGCTACTCTTCGTTGCGGTGCACGGGCTTCTCATTGTGGTGGCTTCTCTTGTTGCGGAGCACAGGCTCTAGGTTCACGGGCTTCAGTAGTTGTGGCACGTGGGCTCAGTAGTTGCGGCTCGCGGGCTCTAGAGCGCAGGCTCAGTAGTTGTGGCACACGGGCTTAGTTGCTCCACGGCATGTGGGATCTTCCCAGGCCAGGGATCGAACCTGTGTCCCCTGCATTGGCAGGCGATTCTTAACCACTGCGCCACCAGGGAAGCCCCCTTAGCTGGGCAATTTTTTGTGTGTGTGTGGTACGTGGGCCTCTCACTGTTGTGGCCTCTCCCGTTGCGGAGCACAGGCACTGGACACGCAGGCTCAGCGGCCATGGCTCACGGGTCCAGCCGCTCCGCGGCATGTGGGATCTTCCCGGACTGGAGCACGAACCCGTGTCCCCTGCATCGGCAGGCGGACTCTCAACCACTGCGCCACCAGGTAAGCCCAGCTGGGCAATTTTAACAAGAGAAATATATCTGTTTGGGGAGCAGTGTCTGAAACCTCTTCATCCCAATCCTCCCCCATTGGCATAACAGTTGGGAAAAAAGACTACCAAGCTGTTGGGAGATGGTACATCCTTCCCAGTAGTTAACGAAGTGATGCTCTGCCTTCACAGTGTATTAATTAAAAAGGTAATCAGTGCATGCTTCAAGTTTGCTGTTTGAAACTCAACAGCAAAAAAATCAGAACACTACTCAGATTTTTTTCTCATAAAGAAATGAATAACAAATTAGGGCCACAGAGATAGAGTAATCACATTTTGAATGATTTCTCCTGAGCATGCCTTTAATAACCTGTATGCATCGGGTAAGAAGAACAAAGAAAGGCAAAGTTAATTATCTAGGAAAAGCTTCATCTAGGAGTTTTAGTCACATTAGCCCAGGGTTTCTCAGCCTTGGTACTACTGGTATTTGGGGCCAGATAATTCTTTATTGCGGGGAGCAATCCTGCGCCTGTAGTAGGATATTTAGCAGCATCCCTGGTCTCTAACCAGTAGATGCCAGTAGCACCCCTCTACCCAGGTTGTGACAACCAAAAATGTCTCTAGACATTGTTAAATATCCCCTGTGGGGCTAAATCACCCTGGATTGAAAACTACTGAGTTAACTACACACGTTTCTTCTCACCCCTCATTCCCTGGATCCCTCCAGGGTTTGCTGTTTTAAACCCTTGGAACCAAACGTACCAGGCCATCTACATTTTCCAGGGAGTAATATGAAAAGAAGTTGACTGGGTCAAAATTTCTTGTCCAGATGACAAGAAGGGCTCCTTGTGTTTCTGTATTGAAAAGTAGCAGACAAAAAGAACAAAGGAAGAAAGTCTAATAAAGGTATTTATTTAAGGCACTCAGCTAAACACATATTTATTCCATACAAAATCCTCAGGGACATCATTAGCCTTATTTTATTGGTGAGGAAACTGAGGCTGAAAGATGCCGAGTAATTTGCTGAAGAACACACAGTTTGTAATTTAGCAGTGGAGCCAGAAGTCTGACGGCAAACTTTGTGCATTTATACACATTGCCTCAGTATAGGCATTTAAAGTGCTAGACAGCTAAGAAAGCAGTGACCAATTTTTATCTTTTCAAAAAATACTTTTATTATGGAGAGATTCAAACACATGCAAAATTAGACAAAACAGTTCCTTCCCATTTGTGCTGTTCATGTACGCATCACCTAGCGTCAACAATGATCAACTCATGACCAATAATATTGTTTCATCTAGAGCTTTTCAACATTGCCATTATGGACATTTTGGGCTGGATAATTATTTGTTACATGTGTCCAGTCCACACACAAGACAAAGCAAGACCCTAGCCAAGGTCTGACTGATTTGACTGGTAAAAGTACATTGAGTTGCTTTTGGTTTCAGACAGTTTTTTTTTTTTTAAATTTTTGGCTGCGTTGGGTTTATTGCTGCTCGCGGGCTTTGCCTGGTTGCGGTGCGTGGGCTTCTCATTGCAGTGGCTTCTCTTGTTGAGGAGCATGGGCTCTAGGCACGTGGGCTTCAGTAGTTGTAGCACGTGGGCTCAGTAGTTGTGGCACAAGAGCTCTAGAGCGCAGGCTCAGTAGTTGTGGTGCACAGACTTAGTTGCTCCGCGGCATGTGAGATCTTCCTGGGCCAGGGTTCGAACCCATGTCTCCTGCATTAGCAGGCGGATTCTTAACCACTGCGCCACCAGGGAAGCCCCCAGTTTATTACTTGCGTAGACGTGAAAGAAATGTAGCCAGCTTCCTGTAGTCCTTGTCGCACATATCGAAAAGGACAACATGGAAACAAAAGAGGCCAGATGACCTCAACTCCCATTGATGAGGAGCCCATTGTAAATGGCAACTAACTGGTTTTCTACTCTTCAGCTCTACAGTGAGGAGGGCAGGGCAGGAAGCCCCATAGTCAATAGAACCGAGAAGGCATTAGAAACTCTCATGACAGCCTCTCAGAGGACGTAGGGAGGGAGTGGGAGATGGGCTCAGAGCGGCTCCTAACAGGCCTCCCATCTCTCATGTTCCAGGAAGATCACAGGGCATTCTGCCAACACTCAGATGAGCTGCAGTTCAAGTCTTTACCGGTGTGAACTACATGGAGAGGTTCAAGGTCATCAGGGTGCCAGGGCAGAGCTATTCGCCCACAGTGGAGGGCTGTTCCTGTGCATTGTAGGATGTTTAGCAGCATCCATGGCCTCCACCCACTACATGCCTGGAGCACCACCCCGCGCGATGCGACAACCAAAAATGTCTCCAGACATCCTAAATGTACCTTGGGGGGCAAAATTGCACCCAGTTGAGAACTACTCATCTAGAGTCCTATCCACTCCTCACACCCACATGATATATTTCATCTGCAAATACTTTAGTGTATATTTCTAAAATAAAGCTTTTTAAAACATGAACACAATATCATTTTCATACCTAAACAAATTTATAATGATTCTTTTATAGCATCCAGAAACTGTTCAGATTTCTAGTTGTTTCATAAACCTTGTAATTTTTTTTACAGTGTTTTGAATTAGGATCCTAATAATATAGTCTATATTTCAATTGATTTCTATGTCTTCTAGATATGGTTTCTTTCAATTTTTTTTTTTTTTTCTGCAAAAAGCTTTATTGTTTCCATTTGGTCCAAGGCTTGGGAGAGAGCTCCAGGGTGGTTAAAAAGCTGCCTAGTGGCTGCAGATCGGGGCTTCAAGCAGAAGCCCTGACGCCAGAGGGGCTCCTCAAAGGCCACTGGGCTCCGGACGCTCCTACTCGCGCTGGAGGGCGAGCCTTTCGACGAGGGCCTCGCCCAGCCCCCCCTGGGGACCAGCCGGCCTGCGGAGGTTGGTCAGGTGGGATGAGTTCCCACCTTCTGGATGAGTTTCACCTGCTCATCTAGGAGGCGGCTCTCCGGGAAGTCACAGAGGCGGGGTTCTGCGCGGGCAGAGCCCAGGGCGTGCAGGTCTATAAGGGCCTGGTTCAGGTTCTCCGCGAGCACGACGGCTTCCACAGCGTCCTGGGTTTCACCCCACTCATCCTGAGACGCTTCCGCACGTCCTGGAAGAGGGCGCGGCTGCCGCGCTGCTTTTGCATTTTCAAGAGGCGCTGGGCGTCCTCACGCTTCCCCTCGGACACTTCGCGGAAAAAGTGGCCCAGGCCCTCCAGAGCCGTGTCGTGGTGGTGGAAATAGGAGCCCAGAGAGAGGTAGGTGCGGGAGGCCGGCAGATGCATGTTGACCAGTAGGTTGACGGCCGCCTCCACCTCGGTGGAATCATTCTGACGAATCTGGGAGCTCGTGGTGGATCGGTAATACGGAGTTAAGCTCAAAATATGGTGTTGGCGGTCCCGGTGGCTGAGGACAGCTGAGCGGCTGGTTCCAAAGGTTGCGAGTGGAACACAGGTTGGAGGTGGTCGGAGGTGGGAGCAAGGGGCGCCCCTGGGTCTGTTCTGTCCACACACTGCTGTAGCAGGAGACGGAGCCGCGGGAGTGCCCAGCGCACTGCCTCTTTCAATTTTTTGATTGTACAAACTGGGTTTGTCCTATAGAGCGCCCCACAATCTAGATTTTGTTGATTGCATCCCTGTGCCGTTAGCATACTCCTTTATCCCTTCTGTATTTCCCGTAAATTGGTCTTGGATCAAGAGGTGTGGTCACAGCCAGGTTCTATTTACTTGGCAAACTACTTCATAGGTGGTGCATGTACCTCTATCAGGAGCATATAACATTTGGGATTGTGTTTTTGTCATGTTAGCAGCTGTTGATGCTCAATGTCTAGATCCAGTCATTCACTTGGCATTATAATATATGGCTAGTCTCATTCATTGCTTTTTTCATTACCTTCTTCATTACTCATTCTACAATGATACACTTCTCCTTCCTTATTATTTGGTCACCCAGAGGTACAGTTTGTAGAGGAAAGGTAAGATACATGCTTAATTCTTTCCCTCCAGTTCCCAGTTTTCAAAATAATGCATTTGTTCCCTTGAATTTTCCAATGCAGACAACTGAGGTTTTGGGTTTGTTTGGGACTTTTTTTTTTTTGGTAGTATTAGGAACTCATGGATTTAAACGTACTTGGTGGATTTCAATCCATTGCAGTTCTTACCCTTTGGATGCTTCCCTTTTCATCTTTGGTTGGCAGGAGTCTCTCCAAGTTGGTTCCTGAGTCTTTTCGATAATTTCTATCCTTTTAAAAAAGGATAATAGAACTTACATGTTCACATGTGTATTTTTTAAATGATTTTTGAAAATTAACTTATTTTTGGCTGCATTGTGTCTTCATTGTGGTGCACGGGCTTCTCACTGTGCTGGCTTATCTTGTTTCGGAGCATGGGCTCTAGGCATGTGGGCTTCAGTAGTTGTGGCTTGTGGGCTCTAGAGCACAGGCTGAGTAGTTGTGGCGCACAGGCTTAGTTGCTCCGCGGCATGTGGGATCTTTCTGAACCAGGGCTCGAACCCGTATCTCCTAGTATTGGCAGGCGGATTCTTAACCACTGTGCCACCAGGAAAGTCCCTCACATGTGTATTTTTATCTTCACAGTTTGACCCTACAACAGTGTTACTTAAAATGTGGGCCTCAGGCAATACCTGTGAGCTGATGCAACATCAAATTGACTCGCCCTACCCAGGCCTACTGAATTAGAGTCTCTGGGAATGGGGCTCAGCAAACTAGTTTAACAAGTTCTCCAGGTGATTCTTATGCACATTAAAGTTTGAGGACATATGCTCTACAAGAATTGACTTCAGGGTAGGACAGGAATAAAGACACAGATGTAGAGAATGGACTTGAGGACATGGGGAGGGGGAAGGGCAAGCTGGGACGAAGTGAGAGAGTGGCATGGACATATATATACTACCAAATGTCAAATAGATAGCTAGTGGGAAGCAGCCGCATAGCACAGGGAGATCAGCTCGGTGCTTTGTGACCACCTAGAGGCGTGGGATAAGGAGGGTGGGAGGGAGACGCAAGAGGGAGGAGATTTGGGGATATATGTATAGCTGATTCACTTTGTTATACAGCAGAAACTAGCACAACATTGTAAAGCAATTATACTCCAATAAAGGTGTTAAAAAAACATTGACTTCAGAGCCTAGCTTTGGGTCACCTTCCTCGCTTAAGATCCCTAGCCCTTCAGGAATTTTTTGCAAGAGTAAACCACCCCTCTGTTCTTATGGGATATCATCAGAGGGCACAGTCATCATTGAGGGTTATTGATTGATAGTTTGATAGGTGAATGATGATTCTGGTTAATACGTCTTTGGATCCAAAAATTCCAATATAATTGCTTTTCATAAGTGGCCTTATAAAGTTGCCACGATGAAAATTTCAAAAGAATTACTCCAAAAATGTTTTGAGCAATGGTGGTGTTATATGTGCTAGGGACTGCCATGGTTTAATGCTAATGGTTTTGCTCCTATTAAGTTCTTATGGTTGAATGGTGTGGTGAGGTTATCCAGACTATTTTGCAGAAATAAAGGATTATTTTTCTTTGAAAGTGCTTATTCCATGCTTGCTTAGTTGCTTACTCAAGAGCATTTATTCTTGTAGCAAAGATGGGCTTCTGTGGAAGCACACTGACTGTATATAGTTATTCTCAAGCACCCTTAGTGAATCAGTCATTCAACATAGCCTGTCATCCGGCACATAAGTAGACTAGGTTTAAAATGATTGCTTTTAGACATAATGGTTTTCACATAGTCAGCTTCGTGGGACACATACACTAATAGGGCTTATTTCTTTCAATGTAAACAAAATAGAGATTCTTGGAAAAAAGAGAGCCTAATAGCTTTGGGGTCAAGACCCATGTCTTAGTAAAGTCTCTCACCATATCTCCTTCACCATAGGGGTTCTCAACTCTTCTTTTTGGTTTTGTAGTTTTAAAAGTTCTGATACTGTTCCCAAAGCCAATTAGGCCAGAATATCTAGAGAGTGGGAATGTAGCCTCAGGGGGTTTGAAAGGCCCGCCACCGCCAGGTGATTCTAATCTGAGAACCTTGTGGAGTGAGAACCTTGTGGAGTGAAGCAGAGACAATGAGAAACTTTATTAAGACATGAACTTATACCCCTAAAGTGTTAGGCTCTCCTTTTTCAAGAATAAGATATCTGATATACTTGGGGGCCTTTGGAAAGATCAATTCTCACCAGCACTACCTGATATCATTCAGAGATTTACATTTCACTCACAGAGAAGATAACCTGCGGAGTCTACTTCTGCTTGTATGATGGAGGAAGAGCCCATCTGATGCTACTTTTTGGAAGATTTATTAGAGGATGTGAAGACAACTTGAATGAGTGTTTCAAGATGACATCCTCCATTGGTACCTACTGAATGAGTCAAATATGAGATTTATAGGGGCTTAATAAAAGGTTTTACCTAGCTAGGTTGTATTATTTAATGTCAAACTAAATGAAAAGCTTTCGACAAGAAGGCTCTCCAAAGAGAGCAAGCCAAGCAGGGTATGGGAAATGAGCTCCAGAGGCAACATATGATGAGCAGGGGCTTTGAAGTCCAACAGACCTGAGTTTGAAACTCAGCTCTGCCATTGACCAGCTCCATGACTTTGGGTAAATTACTTAACCTCTCTAATCACGGATTCTTTTCTGCAAACCTGGCATAATGCCTGTGCTTTACACAGAGTAGGGTTTCACAAATTACGAAGTATTAAAATTACAGAGAATGTATTGTTCGAATATCTGGAGATGAGATACCAGGTCCAGCTCATGCTAAGGAAGGTGTGGTATTCAGAATAATGCCCCCCCCACAAATATGTCCACATCCTAATTCCCAGAACCTGGGAAATATGTTGCTTTACATGGCAAAAGGGATGCTACAGACGTAATTAGGTTCAAGATCTTGCAATGGGAGTGAGTATCCTGGATTACCCAGGTGGGCTCAGTGTCATCACAAGGGTCTTTTCAAGAGAAAGAGGCAGGCAGGAGCGTTAGAGAAGATACGACTCCTGAAGCAGAGGCTGGAGTGGTGCAATTGCTGTTCTTGAGATGGAAGGAAGAGGGTTGTGAGCCACGCAATGCAGGCAGCTCTAGCAGCTGGAAAAAGCCTCCTCTAGAGGCTCCAGAAGAAATGCAGTCTTGCTGATACATTGGTTTTAGTCCACTGAGATCCCTTTCATACTTCTGACCTCCAGAACTTTAAGATAATAAATGTGTGTTATTTTAAGCCACTACGTTTGAGGTAAATTGTTACAGCAGCAATAGGAAACTAATACAGAAGATTAAACCAAATCTCTCTTTGAGCTTTCAAAGATACCAAGGACAGATTTTGCAAGATGAAGATTTCACTTTGGAGTCCAGGCCATTCAAATCAATTCGTATAAAGTCCAAGGATTGTAATAATAGTTTACTTGTAAATGAATTTATCTGTTCTGGCATTGGATGGTCTTGATTCTTCACTTGTCAGTCAAGCACATTTGTAGCACGTTCAGAAGGCCCCTGACACAATCCTCAAGACCCTGCAGTATTTGCTGCAGTACTGAGAAACTGCCTGGTGGGAAAGCAAGAAGGAAGAAAACTGGTAATGGCAGATCAATAACCAAGAAAGACAGCCCTTGGGGATTATCAGGAGAAGTGGTGATTTGGTCAACTATTCTGGAGGACAATTTGACAATAGCATCCAAAAAAAATGTATATAAAGCCTTAAAAATGCAAGTCCTCTGACTCAGCAATTCTACTTGTAGGAAAATTTATCCTAGGGGAAAAAGCTGGATTAGTATGCATATTTACCTGCTTAAAAAATCCTTTCATGGAACACTTGGGGAGACTCGAGAGAGACAGCAGTACATCCACTTACATTGGATAATTAAAAGTGGCAGGTGTTTGTACTGGCCATAGCTTGGTCTACATGTGAATCTGGTTAGATTAACCTCGAAGGTCTCCAAGCCACCTTTGCTACATTTGATCTCTTTTACGAAAATCACTGAAACGGCGATTGTGACTAACAGTTCCAATGTTAAATTGGTGTCTGCCCTTGAATACTTATTATAAACTATCATCCAATTTTGTGACTTAAATAAATTAAAATTTTTATACGTCTGTGTAATTGAGCACTTAAGTGTTGAAAATTACCTCTATTCTTATCCACTGACATTCAGATAATTGTCATGCAAAAGCTGTGATTCCAAATTATGCTCAAATCCAAGTGAGGAATCTTTATTCATTTTTTTTTCTGTTGTGTTATCTGTTTTGGTGGTATGTCTGGACCCAAATTGCATCAAGGAGGGACCAAAATTTACACAACATTCTTGAGTATGATGGCGGCTGCATTCGAAGTTTTGATTAAACTGCTCTACATGTGTGATTATTACTTGTAAACAGATGATTAGATATTAATTAGACAATAAGTGATTGTAAAGCACTTAGAAAATAAAAGTGTTTATAAATACCACCAAGTAATAGCAACAGTAATTCTTTACTAACTACACAGCTGTTAATGTCAATAAGAATGATTTATTCTAGCTAAATATGCAAAAAAGCTGCTATCATATCTGTTTTGCTATAGCAAAACAAAATATATCATATTTACAAGTGATTTTACATCAGTGTTTAGATAAATACATCTCATTTTGATAAAAATAACGTATCTCTTTTAGGATCTTCTCAAACACAGGTACAACCATTGTGGCATGGTGTCTTTGAGTGCTAAGAACTGAAGCTCCTTCCTGCTCATCTCTCTGACTTATGTCAAATATTCATTTCTTTAAAATACAAGATGTAGGGCTTCCCTGGTGGCGCAGTGGTTGAGAGTCCACCTGCCGATGCAGGGGACATGGGTTCGTGCGCTGGTCTGGGAGGATCCCACATGCCGCGGAGCGGCTGGGCCCGTGAGCCATGGCCGCTGAGCCTGCGCGTCCGGAGCCTGTGCTCCGCAACGGGAGAGGCCACAACAGTGAGAGGCCCGCGTACCGCAAAAAAAAAAAAAAAAAAAAAAAAAAAAATATATATATATATATATATATAAAGATGTAAGGTGACATTTTGTGAATGGCATTTTCATTCATGCAGTAGTTTTGTCGTGTTGTGTCTGTGCAGTAGCTCCCCAGCACCTTAAAACTGTGTGTAACAGACTCAGTAAATGTTGGTCAGATGGATGAGGAAAAGTCAATTCTTTTTTGGTTATTCTAGAAGCTGGTAAAAGAAGAAAATCCATGTCAAGAATAAAATAGAGCACTTTCTATCTTCTTGATTTTGTTTTTCAAAGAAAGTTTTGAAACTGACTGCTTTTTATGTCCAATCATTATTTTTACCCCTAATGGCCTTTATGGGTCATGGACCTGTATCAGCCTCACTCTTGACTCACTGGTGAATTTGGCAATGCATGTGTTTGACTTTCTGTCGTAAGTAAACTCAAGCACCTACAATGAGTCCAGGTCCGTGGTTTCAGAGACATGAAGTGAACTGAACGAATACAAGTGAAGAGTGCTTCATGTTACATGAGTTCAATAGAAAAGGGGTGGAGTGGTTATTTTGGATGATGAGATACTCATGAGTTAGCTCATCAACCTTGTTAACAAGGAAAATCTAAGTGAGGCAGTGTAGTTTGGTGGAAAACAGAGTTGAACTTTGATTCAGGAGACCTGGATTCAAGTGACACTTCTGCCACTTTGTGATCTTGCTCAAGTTACTTAACCTCTCTGAATCTGTTTGCTCATTTGAAAACTTTCAGTATTAAAACTTATCAATCCCAGAACACTATTATGATATAATTCAATGTGTAAAAGAACTAAGTGAGGGGTGAAATGCTTTACCCTGAAAAAAATTTTTTATTACGATAATTTCCCTGGAGTGGGTGAAAAGGAATTATTCATGGGTTTCATTACTTAGATGGTGAACTTTTTTTCTGGACTGTGTCAGGTTTTAGGCCCAAACCGTAAGCCACGTGTAGAAAACTGGGAACTGGCTCAAAATAGAGCCAGAAAATTAAAAGAATTCCATAGAAGGTCAGTGGTTTCCGGGAAACCTTTGTCATCTTTGTCTTGTTCTTTCCACGTCCTTTCCTTCTTTGTAATAAGTTCCTTATCTGGTAAACCTGAGGCGCTGAGGAAAAAGAATAAAAAGAAAAAGGAAACATGGAAGAAATAGCGGACTCAGGAGTGCTGGTAAGGGGAAAGGATTTGGAATGAAGGAGGTTTACATACGGACTTGATAAATATTAAGAGCAGTATAAAGTATGTAGGGACATGCAAACTAGAAGTAAATAATTTAAAATTTTCAGTACGGGGCTTCCCTGGTGGCGCAGTGGTTGGGAGTCCGCCTGCCGATGCAGGGGACACGGGTTCGTGCCCCCGTCCGGGAAGATCCCACATGCCGCGGAGCGGCTGGGCCCGTGAGTCATGGCAGCTGAGCCTGCGCGTCCGGAGCCTGTGCTCCACAAAGGGAGAGGCCACAACAGTGAGAGGCCCGCGTACCGTGAAAAAAAAAAAAAAAAAAAAGAGAAAGCTTAAATGTAATGCCTGCTTTTAAAAAAATAAACAGATATACGATGTTACGACATTTTTATCCACGTGTGATGAGGACATGAAAGGTATTTGCCATAAGAAACAGATCATATTAGAACTTTATGATGGGGCACTGAAATGGTATTAGTTGGAGATCCTCCAGATGCAGACCCTGAGACAAGAATTCAAGTTCAAGTTAATTTGGGAGGTGAGTCCAGGAAACACCCACAGGAGTGTGGGCAAGCGAGACAAAGAAAAGAAGGCAGCCAATACAATTCGGGGCGCTCTGTCAAGCCAGCTACCACTATGGGAAATTGAACTTAATCCCACTGGGGAACTCTGGGAGTCAGTGTAGAACAGCGTAGATTCAATGATCCCACTTGAGGACTGAGGGCAGTGCGGTATTTGTACATTCACTCCTCTCAGTGATTGCTTGAGAGCTCTTGGTGTGGGCTGTACCTTTTCTGGCCCCGTCAGCCCTGTCTCAACGGTATTGTTGGGGAGAGGGGGCAGGGCTTTCGGTGGCCTGAGAAAGCCCTCAGGCAGAGATGCAGGTGCTGGCCGTTGGCAGCCAGCGGGCAGGTGTTAACGACAATGGTAAGGCCTGAGGGGATCAGGGAAAGCTCAGTTTCTGCTCTATTATTTTAGTTCTTCCCTGCAGATACTTGGGAAGAGTATTCCCAATAATTTGATGTTGAAGTGAAGACCGCTTGGCGGAAGAATGATATCATTTGTAGGTCTCTTCCAAGCTGAAGCAAAGGTCCCTATGACTCGGTTTCCTCATCTGATCAGCTGTTGAGGGGGTTACAGGTAGCACACGGTAAGTACCTAGCATAGTACTCAGAGCGGAAGATACTTGATAAACGGTAGAAAGAAAGATGGTGGTGCTTGTGAGGGGCAGCGCTGATCTAACAAGTTCTCATGAAGCCGTGCCCTACTTGTAGAGGTTACAAGACTCAAGAGCCCTGTCCCCAAAAGTTCCCTGGGGATTTTCTGAGCAGCCTGCCTCCAACACGTTCCCTCTGCTTCTGCTAACTGGAGATAGGACTCCCCCAGTGTCAGCTTTCTTTTTCCTCCACTGAGCCCCTGCACCTTTCTATTCTCTCACATGCTAACCTCTGCCTGCCTCATCCCCACCCCGTATCCAGCCCTTGATTCCTTTGGGGAGAAAGGGTAATGTTCATTTCCTCCCCAGCTATCGGGGTAATAGATGCTTATTTTAAAATACTTGTTACAGACCTGAAAATATAAAAAAAATCAAAATCCCCCATAATCCCACCGTTTAAAGATGTTACTTAACATCCTGATGTATTTCCCTCCAGTGCTCTTTTCTAGGCATGTACATATCCCATAATCAGGATTATTTTTCAGAATCGTATTCTGTGGACTGCTTTTCTCACCTGAAACAATGTTAATATGTTCCCCTAGCATTAGATTTTCTTCAAAAACATGACTCCTAATGCATGTATAATACTATATGGATGTATTTAATTTTTATTTTAACCACTTCTCCCATTGCTGTAAATTGTATCTTTTTTTTTTGCTTCTTGTAAATAAGTCTGCATTAGCATCTTTGTATGTAATTATTTGTGAGCTTCTGGTTGTTTCTTTGGGGATAAATTCCCAAGGGAAAGCCCTGGGTCAAAGGGTATGAACTCTAAAGGCTGTAGCATGTACTGACAAATGTCCTCCACGGAGGTTTTTTTTTATAACAATGTTAACATTGTGTATAGATTTGTGTAACCATTACCATAATCAGGATACAGAACAATTCCATCACCTCAGTAACCCCTCTTCTCCTATCCCTTTATAGTCACCTCCCCATATAACCCCTAGAGGGTTATGGAATACTTAATTCCATATTGTGTAATTAACTGGTCATTCTTAATCATCTTAATAGCATTACAAAGCCCCCAAGTTTAAATAACCCATTCAGGTAGTATTAAGAATTTCCTGAATCAGGTTGCAATAGCAGCCAAGACTCTGATCCCCAGAGTGGGTGAATCTGGTAAGGACCCCTCTCAGAGTGGTGCCTTAAAGAGCTTATTTCTCCCCATTAGGACTGTGAGAGTCAACCACTCGGCTGTGGGGAGAGGGGGATGAGAAGCCAAGACAAGGCTGGGGTAGGATTAGTGGGAATGGAGTTACTTATAGAGCTGACCCTCAAGGCAGTTAGAGGTCTAAATTTTGAGGTTTAAGGACTTGGGCTGATTATGTGTCAGGTACGACTTGGATTTAGAACATAATGTCACTGATGGTTAAAGGTCTGATTTAGGTGACACAATGAAGATGCTCAGGCAGAGACAGCATCTTGTTTCGATGAGATGGGGTGTGGGGGGAGAAGGGGGCATCTGCCCACTTTGACACAGCAAAGGCTGGAGGTGGGGGATAAGGGCACAGTCTAGGCTCTTGGGCAAGAGGGGTTTGCAACGACCCCACTAGCCATCAGGACGCTGCTAAATAGGAACAGGTGAGCATCCCATTCTAGAGAGGGAATTAGAGGACCAATTAGGAACCAAGCTCGGTGGCCCAGAACACAGTGGGGGTTAGGGGGTGAGGTTCTTTCCAACAGATCATGTACAGCCAAAAATAAATAAGTAAATTTATTTTTTAAAAAAAGAAATGCAAATTCCGGCCCTATCCCAGACCTACTGAGCCAGGTCTTGAGGGATGAATAATTTACATTTCCAGCAAGTTCTCGGGTGACGCTGATGTTGGTGTGGCTGGTCCTGGAGCATACTTGGATGAAAACCACTGCTATAGATTAAAATAAAAGACTTAGAAGCCCAGGGACTTGTCTTAAGAGGATTTCTACCTAGATGTTTTTTCTGTCACTACACCTGCTGCATCCCCCCTGCCCCGCCAAGCCCGCATCCTTCCAATCCCAGCTCCACTGCTTATGAGTTTGAGGCCCTGAGCAATTACTGTAAATTTCAATTTTTCTCACCTGTAAATGGGGATAATGATAAGATTGACCTCTTTGGGTTGTTATGAAGATTAAACAATATCTAGGTAAAGTACCTAGCACTGTGCCTGTGCTTAATAAATGCTAGCAATTACCATGATTTTTTTTTTTTGGCCAAGACGCGTGGCTTGTGGGATTTTAGTTCCCCAACCAGGGATGGAACCCGGACCCTCAGTAGTGAGAGCGTGGAGTCCTAACTATGGACTGCCAGGGAATTCCCAAGCCGTGATTTTTATTAATGTTATTTAAAGTGTGATATTTCACTAGAACGAATACCTTTGTGAGTTCTTTTCTTTGGGTGTGTGTCTCCAGAACGCCCTCTTATAAATGGTGGTTATTCCTGGACGATTTAGACATTAAGGCACATCATCTTTAATACCCCATCTGTGATGTTTCTGTGATTGCCATGAGCATTTGGCTGAGAGCAGGGTGCTTAGGAAATGGGAGCACAGGAATAATAGACCAGCATAAGGAACAGTGTATGGAAGCGCAGACAACAGCAAGACCTCACTGAGGAAACTCAGAATAGCTGGGGAGGAGGAGGAATGGCCGAGGGAGGAAGTAATTGGGGAGGGCAGTCAGAGGTGGGAGGCAGGTTTTCGAAGGCAATCTACCTCCTTCGAAGTTCCTCTCAGGGAAGCCCCAGGGGTAAGCGCCAGGGCTACACCAGGCCTCAGAGGATCTGCCATTGCTCTTGTTGCAGTCAAGGGGGTGAACACTCAGGTGCTCTCAATGAATGCCGTGAGAGGCCCTCCGAGGCCAGGTGGCAATTGTGGGCACAGGGAGTTTGGGCTCAAAAGTGGTTTTGTCTTCAGGGTGACTCCTATTTGGCAAAATTCTGACTACAGCACAGCAAACATGTCAGGGACTTGGTCTTTTTTAGTGGAGGTCTGCTATGCTCTGTCTCGAGGCGTCCTGGGCATGTCAGGACGCGGTTTTTTCTTATCTGGGTAGTGCAGCCGGGGTCCCTAGCCCAGAATGGACCTTTGCAACTGAACTAAACAGGAGAAACAAAAGCAGCAAGTTCGGGCCCCCAGGGCACGGCCCGCCAGCCAATGGGGCCCGGCCGCTCTCCGGCGGAGTGGTACTATTACGACAGTAGCCAACCAGCGCGCTCCATGCAAATGAGGTACTGTATCCCGCACCCGCAGCTCCTGTGCTGTCTGGTTGTTATAGTGATAAACTGAGGCCTTGCCTCTTGGGTTCTTGGAGAAGGAAAGTGGTGGGGGTGGAGGATAACCTCTTTACTTCCCCCTGGGAAGACAGAAAGAAGGGACGAAGAAGGGGGATGGGTGGGGAAGAGAAAAATACGTGACAAAGAAAACATTCTCTGCCTAGGAGGAGACTCTCAGAGGGTGTAGAACTGGAGGCAGCATTCACTGGCCATGCCAGTACTTACCACTGATGCTGAGTCAGAAACAGGTATCCCAAAATCCCTTTCCAATGAGCCTCCCTCAGAAACCATGGAGGAAATCGAGCACACATGCCCACAGCCTCGACTGGTAAGTAAAGACAAAGGATGCAAATGTTTGCGTGGCTATGGCACAAAAGAGTTTCAGCGAGGAACTCTTTTATGCGCCCGCAGCCACCGAGGAAAGCGATGCTTAGAGGATTTTCATGTAAATGAGAATAGAGCTACCGCCTAATCCTTCTCAGCTGTTTATACTTAGCTTCTGTAACCGAGCGCTGCTCTCAGCTTACAAAGCATTATTGTATTGGCTGGGTAGGAAACGGGCTGCTTGGGCTATGCTGTGTTTTTGTGCCTTGGGAGGAGGGGATGGGCTTTTATCTTTTAGGTGTATTCTCATCTAAAGATACAGATCCTGTGGTACAATTTAAAAATGGCATTCTCTTCACAAAGCTTGAGACGAGTCCGTTGTTAAGTTCTAAATTTTAGGTAAGGAATGATTCTGTCCTCAACTAATTTTGGTGCCTAATGTCAGTTTTTGAAAAATGAAAACGACATGGAAGCCAAACTTCCCCATTCGTTTGAAAATTTCAAAATAAATAAGTAAAAGGGTTCCTCGGGGATGTGTTTAGAAATAATGTGCATCTGAAATGAATTGTAAACATTTCCGGAGCGTGCTGTGAGGGTTTCTCTTCAGGTGGTGGGAACCTGGAGCAGCTACATTTACTTGGAAAGGGGCTGCATGCCTTTCATAATGAAAGTGTGGAAACGGGCACTCAGAGCTTCCTTGCATCTCAGTTACTGGTATCCCAAATTTCATCAGCTTCTCCACCACTGGTCATGATTCCTTAAGTAAATGTGGAAGGTGGTTCTCAAACACCTCAACGTGTATCCTCAAGGAATCAAAAACACCAAATGGGTGGTGGATTTTCCGTGGCCTGAAGTCTTCGGGAACTTGGGGAGACCTCTCTTTGGACCCTCAAATCCAAGCGACATACTACTTAGAGCTACTCTCTCTCTAGCGATTTCCCTCGAGTTAAAAGGTGCAATATTTTGATTGGCTGTGGAGTTTGACCCTGGGAAGAGGTTTTTTTAAAGAAGGATTTTGTGATGTAGCATTTTCTGTGAACTCCCAAAATGAGGGCTCACAGATTTCAAGGCCAGTCCATCATGTAACTGTTATTTCTTCATAAGGGTTAATAAGGGTTCAAAGGGAGACTTAGGACAATTTTGTAAAACATGAAAACCAAGAAAGTTACATTAGAGCACCTAGGGCTTTTGTTCAGTGTGTTTCTATTTTTAAAGATATATTTTCTTAGGGAAGTTTGATATTAACTGCTCCCCAGCGCTTAAGCCGCTTGCTGAACAACATACACAATGTAGTACCTGTTTCTGATGGGATACAAACCATCCCCATAAGTTTGTTACCAAGGGGTTCCTTTGAGCCACTAAACAGCTCTTGCGGGCCTCTCACTGTTGTGGCCTCTCCCGTTGCGGAGCACAGGCTCCGGACGCGCAGGCTCAGCGGCCATGGCTCACGGGCCCAGCCGCTCCGCGGCACGTGGGATCTTCCCGGACCGGCGCACGAACCCGTGTCCCCTACATCGGCAGGCGGACTCTCAACCACTGCGCCACCAGGGAAGCCCCACTAAACAACTCTTGGTTAAGCACTGCAAAACAACAACAACAACAACAAACTGACCATTAAAAGCTTGTTATGAGATCACCCAGAATATATATATATGTTTTTAAATAAATTTATTTATTTATTTTTGGCTGCATTGGGTCTTTGTTTCTGCGCACGGGCTTTCTCTAGTTGCGGCGAGCGGGTGCTTCTCTTGTTGAAGAACACGGGCTCTAGGCATGCAGGATTCATTAGTTGTGGCACGCAGGCTCAGTAGTTGTGGCTCGCTGGCTCTAGAGTGCAGGCTCAGTAGTTGTGGCACACAGAGTTAGTTGCTCTGCAGCATGTGGGATCTTCCCAGACCAGGGCTCGAACCTGTGTCCCCTGCATTAGCAGGTAGATTCTTAACCACTGTGCCACCAGGGAAGTCCATCACCCAGAATATATTTTTTAAAGTTAAACTCAGTGTTCAGATTTGCGTCACACAACTTCCTGACAGGTCAAGGGCAGGGGAGAAGGCGGCATCTGGTTCCTGTTTGTGTATCATTTCAGTCTCCGGTGCCTACTTCTTTTCCTTCCCTTTTTGCCTTTTAGCTATTCTGATCCTTGGTTGCTTCTGCCTGAGAGGGTGGGCAGAGGAAATCAAGGGAAGGAAGGAAGTTCAAGTACTTTCTACTTCCACTTGTGACAGCTCATCCTGGAGGTTAACTCCCAGGAACCATACAAAGCTAGCAGTGTTACACCTCCACCTCCCTGCCAGTTTAGAAATGAGGAAACTGAGGTTCAGAGAGGGTAAGCGACTTCTCCAAAGCCACATTGCTTTGAAGGGCTGTAGAGCTGGGATTTGAACACAGAGCTCTATACCTGCAAAGTGGAAGACCTTTCTCCTGCAACACACCTTTAAGTGAGATACATTCTTTTTCCATCTTTTTGGCAGTTCTGGCTTAAAATGTGTGCGTGTGTGTGTGTGTGTGTGTGTGTGTGTGTGTGTGAGTGTGTGAAGGATGTACAGAATTTGAACTGTTAAAGTGATTGCTTTGATCTACCTTTTATAAAAGTTTCCCATGTTGTCCATCATTATTGTGGTCTGTTGAAAATTGGCACTGTTTAAATAGGGGCTGCAACCACTTTATAAACCACTACTAAGTTTTTTGAAGCACCTTTTCTCTTATCAGCAAAATTGGGTCATTGTGGGGTTTTATTCTAAATTTAGATTTACACTTAATAACACAGGCACATATTAACTACCTGGTAACATAGTTTGTTGATGAAGAGAGTGGCAAGTGAAAATATTAGGATTTCTTTTGATGTTTATTTAGTAGTTTCTGTTGATCTTTAGCTTTGCTAATATCTTCATATTTCAAATTATATAAATTCTGTTTCTCCCAGTACCCAAACATATTGCCCCAAGTCAATCGTGGGGCCCTCAGAGCGTGGCTGCTCTGTTGCTTAACTAACTTTGGAAAGTGCATGGAAGACTTGAGAGATTCCCCTCCAGAGGACAGGCTCCTTCCCCCACGTGTAACCAAACTTGGATTCATAAAGTTTAGAGGAAACAGGACTCAATAACAAAACATTATCTTAAAAAAAGAGTAGCATTTACCAGAGTGGTTGTGATTGTATTAGCCGAGGCACACACTGGTTCCCCAAACTCACTCTAACTTTACCTAGAGATGTGGAAAAGGACATTTCTGGGTAAATAAAGGGACATAAAGCTTTACTGCAAGTCCCAGAACGTGACTTTATGTCACTGAATGTCACCCTCTGTAAATACGAATTTTATTTAAATCTCAGCAATCGTGTAAAATGCCCTTTTTTAATAAACCATGCTCTTGATTTAGCCTGGCACTTGAGAAGGTGTGTACAAGTGTCCCTGTCTACATGCATTTGTCTATATATTATTTACAGTGAAGGCTGTTTATTGTGATCCGGGTTAGCTCTGCCCACAGTGATCGAGTACCTACTACGTGCTGAGCTCTGAGCCCTGTGGTACTTTGTGATCCAGAGATTCTAGAAGAGACTGGCACACAAACAGATTGCTTTCATACAGGTTGAGAAGGACACAGCCTGCAAAGGGTTGTGATACCAGGTGCAGTGGGGGCAGAAAGGAGAGAGTGGTGAACTCCTTGACAGCGAGTCCACGTTTGCCAGCGCGATGTTGAGTAGAAACCTGTCTTGTCCTCACCGTATCCCCGGTGTCTAATACAGAGCCTGGCATAGCCCTTTAAGGAAAGGGAGTGGGAAGCTGGCATATCTAAATACACAGGACTTTAAAGCAATCTATACTTTAGACCCTTGTAAGTAGCAAATTGATAAGGATATTGAGGATACAATGGAATCATGTTCAAGGGGGAAATTTTCTGGAAGGTATACTTGTAGGTTTTCCACCTGCCTTTTTTTTTTTTTTTGCGGTACGCGGGCCTCTCACTGTGGTGGCCTCTTCCGTTGCGGAGCACACGCTCCGGACGCGCAGGCTCAGCAGCCATGGCTCACGGGCCCAGCCGATCCGCGGCATGTGGGATCTTCCCGGACCGGGGCACGAACCCGTGTCCCCTGCATCGGCAGGCGGACTCTCAACCACCGCGCCACCAGAGAAGCCTTCCACCTGCCTTTTTTTTTGTTGGAAGAAAATATAAGAAAGAGTAAATAGAATTAAATAACACTGATAAAGAAATTAGAAAAGAAATAGAAAATTGCCTAGGTTTTATGATAGAGCCTTGGAAATGAAAAAGGGCTGGTTCGATATGCTACGTTAGCAGGAGTTCATTTTGGACTTCAAAGTGGAGCAGTGCCAAGAGACTGCTGTCTTGCAGAAGGTGCATTACGTTCGTTGGGCGGTAGGGCACTCACCCGCTAGTGCTCAAAAAGATGACCAGATTTCCAGAGACATCCTTGGCTTCCTTTAGTAGCCTCGCCATCTATTTAGCTACTCAGATAGCATTTTAAAAGCGAGATACTTACTGTGCTACGTCAGTGAAAATAAACAACCATGAGCTTCCTTGGGCATTTACTGTGGTCGACTGGAATTCTGCCCAAGGTTATTATTAGACATCTTCCTGCTGGTCTTTTTCCAAATGCAACATCCATTTCTTGCAGATTGATAATAGTCGGGCATATTGAGCATGGGATCAATGAATGCGTTTCTCCCATTCTTTTAAGTTTATTCTTTCACTATCGCTCCAAACCTCCTACTCCAATTTGCTTAATGCTGAACTCCTTATGGAGGGTATTAATATAAATCAAATATAAGAAGACAGGTCTGTTGTTTGTTTTATTTTGGCATTTGAGCATACAGAAATGGAAAGGGTGTGTCCTCATTCAGGCAGTGAGGGGGATTTAAAGTATTCAGTGACGCAGGGCTTTAGAAGGGAACTGAGAGAAACCTCAGCCCCTGACCAACGATCCACAGTTAGCCAGCTGCTTAGAAACTTCCACACACAGCAAGGCACCAGGTGCTGTGGAGAGAAATAAAAGAAATAATCCAGAGCCCCTGCCCTTGAATATCGTTTTCATTTAACAGGAGGCAGTGGTTTGGTAGGTGGAAGCATGCCAGGATGCTGAAATCCCTTAAGAGAGCTTTTTTTTTTTTTTTTTTTATAAGTTTGGCTTTAATATATTGGGCTTTCTACAGCATTTAAACTATATTTTATCCATTGAGCAGAAGTACCTCCCAGCAGGGGGACTTCCCTGGTGGTCCACTGGGTAAGACTCTGCGCTCCCAATGCAGGGGGACCGGGTTCGATCCCTGATCGGGGAACTAGATCCCACATTGATCATGCATGCTGCAACTAGGAGTCCGCATGCTGCAACTGAAAGATCCCGCAACTAAGACCTGGCACAGCCAAAAAAAAAAAAAAAAAAAAAAAGTACATCACAGCAGGGAGTACCGCATTATCCTGATCCCCAAGTTAAGACAAGTCCCTGCATTTGAAGAAAAGATGCAGCTTGCTGATCCCCAAACATTTTTGGATATGGAAAGGATCAGTCTATTTCTGAGGGGATCTTAAGCCCTCAGCTGTGAGTGGCACACTCCAGCTGCTACAGTAACGCTGTCCAGTGGAAATACAATGTAATTTAAAATTTTCTAGTAGCCACAATTTAAAACGTTTTTCTAAAAGGTGAAATTATTTTCAATAATACATTTAATTTAATCTGATGTATCTCAAATATTATCATTACACATGTAATCAATATAAAAATGATTAATGAGGTATTTTATATTCTTCATACCAAGTCTGAAATCTGGTGTGTCTATTACACTTACAACACATCTCAGTTCAGACTAGCCAATTTCAAGTGCTCACTAACCACATGTGGCTTTAGAGGGAGCTCAGACACCTGCCCAGGCCTGTGGAGGATGAGCTCTGAGAAGCCACAGTGATAAGTACATTTCATGTTGCATAGCACACATGTGTATGTATTTACTCAGAACTAAAAAAAAAAAAATCACCTTCCTTTACTTCATATTTTACACTTTCTCTGCTCTCCTGTTCTTTTTTTTTAGTAATCTACATGAGAATTAATAAGTTTGAAGTTAGGGGTGGGGTAGTGGAGAAGGAGAGTACTGGATGGATGTGGGAGACTTTAAAGGAGGTAAATGCACCAGGATTTGTAACTGAGCCTGAGGGCAGGCAGTAACAGGGCGAGTCAGTTTTCTGGCTGCAGTGGGTGGGTGCCACCCCTGACGTGGGAGCATCCGGGAATAGCAGTTTGTGAGAGTTAATGTTGGGGATACCATGGGGACTTCCATTTGAAGGTGTCTAGTTAATGTTTGGTTTTGAAACTCAGAAGAGAATTCTGAGCTGGAGATGTTGATCTGGGAGACATCAGCATGGAGGAGATGGAATTGGAATCGAGGTAGTGAAATCGATGGGAGCGAAATTAGTCAGTTTCTGGACTGATGGAAGAAGTGGATGGAAATGGTTAACTAGCAAGAGCCCCTCAGGATAATCCTACTATGGGGGCAATTCTAGAAAATAACTGACCCTGAGCCATCCTATCAGGTTCTTAGAAGGAGTAAAATCGAAGGGCTGTAATTAAAGCTATTAGAAGGCTCCTTATATCTGTCTGTCTCTACATGAAATCTGGTTAAATCAATCTACTTTATCCCAGAATCTTTCCAGGATGTAACCCTGACGAACACCATTTAAAGAGCCAATAGAGGAAGGGTCATGAAAAGAGGACAGACATCTCAAATATCTGGGAGATCAGGGGTACCAAGGGCAGGGTAAGTTCCGTGGAGGGAATATCCAATAGAACCCAATGCAGCAGGGAGATCACATGAGATAATAAGGGAAAGTTTCCTTTGGATTTAGGAAGAAGAGGTCAATCATGATGTTTCAGTGAAATGGTGAAAACAGAGACCAGATAGGTTGAAGAGCATTTAGGAGGTGGGGAAGTAGAAGCTTGAATGAGAGGAGAAGCATCTAGAGTGTATAGGACCCAAAGGTGGGTAAATAAGGGTTTAAGATTGAGAGAAGCTAGCCTTTCTCTCCTCTTCTTTTTTTACTTCCATACTTCCCTCTAGCCTTCTTTCCTTCCGTCATCCAGGATGTCAAAGCTTCTGGTTGGCTCATTCTTTTAAGATGGTACCTACTTGCAGTTAAATATGAATGGGACAGAGCCAGTGGGAGAATGTGAAAATGATGGGGAAAATTGATGAAGGGAATGACCCTTAGACTGGAGATGCTGGGATCCAGTGCACAAGACGAAGAATTGGCTTCACGTTGGTAAAGAGATACCTCTCCCACTGTCTTGGCAAAGAAGCTGGTAAGGATGTTTTGGGTTATAAGGGGAAGGGTATAGAAAGTCGAAAGCCTCCCTTATCTGATAGCCTCTGTTTTCTCTGTGAAGGTGGAGGCAAAGTCATAGTGACTTGGTTCTGATAGGTGCAGAAGTGTAATTATGGGACAACCTGGGAAGTCGGGTCCAACCCCAAGGTATTTCCTCTCCACTGGCCTCCAGGCTGGGGTAGAGGCAGTAGGGGAAGGTGGAAAGGCTGAGTGATTCCTCATGAGAGATGTGGTATTGATGAGCAGAGATGGATCTGTTCCTTTATGGCCTCTGGGGCTCCATACCAACCCCCAAATCAAGGCAGATCCAGATCTGTAGCCCCAGGGGGAACCGGACTGACCTACAGTGAAAGGGCTGGATGCTGGGAAGACAAGTAGGCTGCAGCTTAGTCTCTGCTTGCTGGAACCCACAATCTCATTCCAACATCAGTTTTGCCATTGAATTAATTATCGTGTGAGCTTCAGCAAATCACTTCTCCTCTCTGGACCTCAATTATGTGACCCACTATGGTTCCAGTTTCAAGACTTTTCCAGTTCCAAGACCGTGATTCTAGCTTCCATAGCCGCGGAACGTTCTTCAACACAGTGTGCTCTGTTTGACCTGAGGCTCGTATCAAAACTCAGGGCTACCCCACTCCTCACCTCCCTTTGTTTTATCCATTTAGAGTAAAAACAGGTTGAATGATCTTATGGCAAGACACACTAGCAAAATATGCATAACAAATGTTCACAAAATACTTTGGAACTTTATATTAATGTCGTACAAACCACTTTTGCTGTCTCCCACTTTATTCTTCATATGCTTCTGTGTTGAATCTCTTTTTAATGTGAACAGTAGCCTCCCAATTTATCTACTTAATAATACTGAAGTTCAAAATACTGGGTTTTCCACATGAAAAGGTGCTCAGCATCACTAATCATTAGAGAAATGCAAATCAAAACTACAGTGACGTATCACCTCACACCAGTCAGAATGACCATCATCAAAATATCTAGAAACAGTAAGTGCTGGAGAGGGTGTGGAGAAAAGGGAACCCTCCTGCACTGTTGGTGGGAATGCAAATTGATACAGCCGCTATGGAGAACAGTATGGAGGTTCCTTTAAAAACTAACAATAGGGCTTCCCTGATGGTGTAGTGGTTGAGAGTCCGCCTGCCGATGCAGGGAACATGGGTTCGTGCCCTGGTCCAGGAAGATACCACATGCCGAGGAGCGGCTAGGCCCCTGAGCCGTGGCCGCTGAGCCTGTGTGTCCAGAGCCTTGCTCCACAATGGGAGAGGCCACAGCAGTGAGAGGCCCGCGTACCGCAAAAACAACAACAACAACAAAAAAACTAACAATAGAATTACCACATGATCCAGCAATCCCACTACTGGGCATATACCCTGAGAAAACCATAATTCCAAAGGAGACATGTACCACAATGTTCATTGCAGCTCTACTTACAATAGCCAGGACGTGGAAGCAACCTAAGTGTCCATCGACAGATGAATGGATAAAGAAGATGTGGCACATATGTACAATGGAATATTAGCCATAAAAAGAAACGAAACTGGGTTATTTGTAGTGAGGTGGAATGGACCTACAGTCTGTCATACAGAGTGAAGTAAGTCAGAAAGAAAAATACCGTATGCTAACACATATATATGGAATCTAAAAAAAGTGGTTCTGAAGAACCTAGGGGCAGGGCAGGAATAAAGACGCAGACGTAGAGAATAGATTTGAGGATAAGGGGAGGGGGAAGGTTAAGCTGGGACGAAGTGAGAGAGTGGCACGGACATATGTACAGTACCAAATGTAAAATAGATAGCTAGTGGGAAGCAGCCTCATAGCACAGAGAGAGCAGCTTGATGCTTTGTGACCACCTAGAGGGGTGGGATAGGGAGAGTGGGAGGGAGGCTCAAGAGGGAGGGGATATGGGGATATATGTGTACATATAGCTGATTCACTTTGTTGTACAGCAGAAACTAGCACAACACTGTAAAGCAGTTATACTCCAATAAAGATGTAAAAACAAAATACTGGGTTCTCTTTGCGGTATAGCAGTATGGCGTTGAACTCCAGGGGCCTTTTTTAACTGATGCTGCCCATCTAAGAATCATATTTGGGATTCAAGACCAACAGTGGGTCAGGCCATAGTCCTGCAACTCCTGCATCTTTTGCTGGTGCCCATACAAAGCTTCTCAGTGCTCCTTAGTGAAATAAATGTAGAAAGGTTTATTCCATCTGATCACTGGAGGCACGATGAAAAGGAGAAAGCAAGGAGGGTAGAAAAAACTAAGTCATTGCAAAATAGGCCTATTTTCTTCCAATAATTTCCCAGGTAACAGCCTCTGCCTTGCTAGGATCTGATTACGTGGTGCTGGCCTCAGACCATAGCATTATTGTTTTAACATTCCTACCTTCCTCTTTATCCCAGCATGAACCAGGTTGTGTGGGAGGCTGGGGAAGCTGACCGTGCTCGGGGATAAAGAGACAGTTTAGCACTCAGCAGTCTTGAAGACACACTTGAAAATACAGTGATTAGAAAAGAAACCAGCAAACCCTGGTAGTGCGCACCTGTGTAATAATGTACGGGGCTAGCCTGTGGATTCATTTTCATATCATCTCCTCCTTCCTGACAAAGTTTTTGACTTGGCGATTTTTGTTTTCTACTCTGTAAGTCATGCACACTGAACCTGATGTCAGTGTAAAAGGATGCTGAGGGCTATTTAAACTGGCATTTAAGAAAAAGAACAACAACAATGATAATAGGTTAATAGGAGCATCATGAATGGTGTGTATGGCCCATTGGCAACCAAATGTTGTCAAAAGCTTGCTCCTGGTACTCCTGGGCTTCTGTGCTTCATCTCTAGTGGGCCTGAGATTGTAGGCACAGTCACATAATACTAAATTCTGTTATACCTCCAGATGGTTTAGTTATGAGGTCATTGTTCTATAGTGACTTCAGGACTAGAGGTCTCACTCACTTATTTTCCTCCGTCGGCAAATGAGGGAATGGAACAACTATTTATGATGCACACTGTGTTAGGCGCTGTGCTGGCTGCTTTCTATGGGTTATCTTGGTTAACCAGGCTGCAGACCTGTAAAATAAGAATGACTATTCCCCACCTTATAAATAAGAAAACCAAGCATTAAGTAATTCCCCAAAGATCAAACACTAACTCATAAAGCTGGGATTTAAATTTCAGTTTGTCTGACTTCTAAAGCCTTCTGTTGCCACTACACACAGTTCTCCCACATAAATGAGCCGAGAACCACCTGCTCAAGCTCCCAGGTGATTCAGAAGCAAGATGTGTTTGGATGCACTTTGAGAAGTGCTGTATTTAGCTCTGCCATATTACATTTTCTGCTTTGGCACTACGAGTGGAAACAGATCAGATGTCTAAGCTCTTTGTAGTAAATTTAGAAATTCAAAATAAATATATTTGACCCAGCACTTCTACTCCTAGGAAGGTTGTACATACGACCACCAAAGACTAGTATTAAGTTGTTCTTAGCAGCATTTTTCATAATAACCCCAAAGTGGAAACTACCCAAATGCCCAGCAGAAGTAGAATAAATAAATCGTAGTATAGTCACACAATGTCACCCAGCAATGAGAATGAAGAACCTACAACCACCTGCAAAAATAAGGATGAATTTCACAAACATAATATTGAATGAAAGAAGCCAGACATGAAAGAATATACACTACACCATTCCATTTCTATTAAATATTTTAAAAGTAGGCAAACTAATCTATGATGTTAGAAGTCAGGATAGTGGAAGGAGCACAGGATGGATGCTGCCAGTGGTTGGGTACTTGATGCTATATGTGTTCAGCCTGTGAAAGTTCACTAAGTCGCACACTTAGGATATGTGCACGTTTCTGTATGTATGTTCTTTTTTTTAATTTTTAAATTTTATTTTTTATACAGCAGGTTCTTATTAGTTATCTATTTTATACATATTAGTGTATATATGTCAATCCCAATCTCCCAATTCACCCCACCACCACCATGCCCCCCGCCACTTTCCCCCTTGGTGTCCATATGTTTGTTCTCTACATCTGTGTCTCTATTTCTGCCCTGCAAACTGGTTCATCTGTACCATTTTTCTAGGCTCCACATATATGCGTTAATACATGATATTTGTTTTCTCTCTCTGACTTACTTCACTCTGTATGACAGTCTCTAGATCCAACCATGTCTCTACAAATGACCCAATTTCGTTCCTTTGTATGGCTGAGTAATATTCCACTGTATATATGTACCACATCTTCTTTATCCGTTCATCTGTCGACGGGCATTTAGGTTGCTTCCATGACCTGGCTATTGTAAATAGTGCTGCAGTGAACATTGGGGTGCATGTGTCTTTTTGAATTATGGTTTTCCTTGGGTATATGCCCAGTAGTGGGATTGCTGGGTCATATGGTAATTCTCTTTTTAGTTTTTTAAGGAACCTCCATACTCTTCTCCATAGTGGCTGTATCAATCCACATGCCCACCAACAGTGCAAGAGGGTTCCCTTTTCTCCACACCCTCTCCAGCATTTGTTGTTTGTAGATTTCCTGATAATGCCCATTCTAACTGGTGTGAGGCGATACCTCATTGTAGTTTTGATTTGCATTTCTCTAATAATTAGTGATGTTGGGCAGCTTTTCATGTGCTTCTTGGCCATCTGGATATCTTCTTTGGAGAAATGTCTATTTAGGTCTTCTGCCCATTTTCTGATTGGGTTGTTTGTTTTTTTAATATTGAGCTGCATGAGCTGTTTATATATTTTGGAGACTAATCCTTTGTCTGTTGATTCATTTCCAAATATTCTCTCCCATTCTGAGGGTTGTCTTTTCATCCTGTTTGTAGTTTCCTTTGCTTTGCAAAAGCTTTTAAGTTTCATTAGGTCCCATTTGTTTATTTTTGTTTTTATTTCCATTACTCTAGGAGGTGGATCAAAAAAGATCTTGCTGTGATTTTCGTCAAAGAGTGTTCCTCCTATGTTTTCCTCTAAGAGTTTTATAGTGTCCCGTCTTACATTTAGGTCTCTAATCCATTTTGAGTTTATTTTTGTGTATGGTGTTAGGGAGTGTTCTGATTTCATTCTTTTACATGTAGCTGTCTAGTTTTCCCAGCACCACTTATTGAAGAGGCTGTCTTTTCTGCATTGTATACGCTTGTCTCCTTATCAAAAATAAGGTGACCGTAGGTGCGTGCGTTTGTCTCTGGGCTTTCTATCCTGTTCCATTGATCTATATTTCTATTTCTGCCAGTACCATGCTGTCTTGATTACTGTAGCTTTGTAGTATAGTCTGAAGTCTGTGAGCCTGATTCCTCCAGCTCCGTTTTTCGTTCTCGAGACTGCTTTGCCTATTCAGCGCCTTTCATGTCTCCATACAAATTTTAAGATTTTTTGTTCTAGTTCTGCAAAAATGCCATTAGTAATTTGATAGGGATTGCACTGAATCTGTAGATTGCTTTAGGTAGTATAGTCATTTTCACAATATTGATTCTTCCAATCTGAGAACATGGAATATCTCTCCATCTGTTTGTGTCA
>NW_021703779.1:21524877-21577318 GCF_005190385.1 Monodon monoceros | reverse complement strand
TTCTTCCAATCTGAGAACATGGAATATCTCTCCATCTGTTTGTGTCATCTTTGAATTCCTTCATCAATGTCTTATAGTTTTCTGAGTACAGGTCTTTTACCTCCTTAGGTGGGTTTATTCCTAGGTATTTTATTTTTTTTGTTGCAATGGTGAAAGGGATTGTTTCCTTAATTTTTCTTTCTGCTCTTTCGTTGTTAGTGTATAGGAATGCAAGAGATTTCTGTGCATTAATTTTGTATCCTGCAACTTTATCAAATTCGTTGATTAGCTCTAGTAGTTTTCTGGTGGCATCTTTAGGATTCTCTATGTATAGTATCATGTCATTTGCAAACAGTGACAGTTTTACTTCTTCTTTTCCAATTTACATTTCTTTTATTTCTTTTTCTTCTCTGATTGCTGTGGCTAGGACATCGAAAACTGTGTTCAATACTAGTGGTGAGAGTGGACATCCTTGTGTTGTTCCTGATCTTAGAGGAAATGCTTTCAGTTTTTCACCATTGAGAATGATGTTTGCTGTGGATTTGTCGCATATGGCCTTTATTATGTTGAGGTAGGTTCCCTCTATGCCCACTTTCTGGAGAGATTTTATCATAAATGGGTGTTGAATTTTGTCAAAAGATTTTTTGCATCTACTGAGATGATCATATGGTTTTTCTCCTTCAATTTGTTAATATGGTGTATCACGTTGATTGATTTGCGTATATTGAAGAATCCTTGCATTCCTGGAATAAACCCCACTTGATCATGGTGTATGATCCTTTTAATGTGCTGTTGGATTCTGTTTGCTAGTATTTTGTTGAGGATCTTTGCATCTATGTTCATCAGTGATATTGCCCTGTAGCTTTCTTTCTTTGTGACATCCTTGTCTGGTTTTGGTATCTGGGTGATGGTGGCCTCGTAGAATGAGTTTGGGAGTGTTCCTCCCTCTGCTATATGTTGGAAGAGTTTGAGAAGGATAGGTGTTAGCTCTACTCTAAATGTTTGACAGAATTCGCCTGTGAAGCCATCTGATCCTGGGCTTTTGTTTGTTGGAAGACTTTTAATCACAGTTTCAATTTCAGTGCTTGTGATTGGTTTGTTCATATTTTCTATTTCTTCCTGATTCAGTTTTGGCAGGTTGTGCATTTCTAAGAAATTGTCCATTTCTTCCAGGTTGTCCATTTTATTGGCATAGGGTTGCTTGCAGTAATCTCTCATGATCTTCTGTATTTCTGCAGTGTCAGTTGTTACTTCTCCTCTTTCATTTCTAATTCTATTGATTTGAGTCTTCTCCCTTTTTTTCTTGATGAGTCTGGCTAATGGTTTATCAATTTTGTTTATCTTCTCAAAGAACCAGCTTTTAGTTTTATTGATCTTTGCTATCGTTTCCTTCATTTCTTTTTCATTTATTTCTGCTCTGATCTTTATGATTTCTTTCCTTCTGCTAACTTTGGGGATTTTTGTTCTTTTTTCTCTAATTGCTTTAAGTGCAAGGTTAGGTTGTTTATTCGAGATGTTTCCTGTTTCTTTAGGTAGAATTGAATTGCTATAAACTTCCCTCTTAGAACTGCTTTTGCTGCATCCCATAGGTTTTGGGTCGTCGTGTCTCCATTGTCATTTGTTTCTAGGTATTTGTTGATTTCCTCTTTGATTTCTTCAGTGATCACTTCGTTATTAAGTACTGTATTGTTTAGCCTCCAAGTGTTTGTATTTTTCACAGATCTTTTCCTGTAATTGATATCTAGTCTCATAGTGTTGTGGTCGGAAAAGATACTTGATACAATTTCAATTTTCTTAAATTTACCAAGGCTTGAATTGTGACCCAAGATATGACCTCTCCTGGAGAATGTTCCATGAGCACTTGAGAAAAATGTGTATTCTGTTGTTTTTGGATGGAATGTCCTATAAATGTCAATTAAGTCCATCTTGTTTAATGTATCATTTAAAGATTGTGTTTCCTTATTTATTTTCGTTTTGGATGATCTGTCCATTGGTGAAAGTGGGGTGTTAAAGTCCCCTACTATGAATGTGTTACTGTCCATTTCCCCTTTTATGGCTGTTAGCATTTGCCTTATGTATTGAGTTGCTCCTATGTTGGGTGCATAAATATTTACAATTGTTATATCTTCTTTTTGGATCGATCCCTTGATCATTATGTAGTGTCCTTCTTTGTCTCTTGTAATAGTCTTTTTTTTAAAGTCTATTTTGTTTGATATGAGTATTGCTACTCCAGCTTTCTTTCGGTTTTCTTTTGCATGGAATATGTTTTCCCATTCCCTCACTTTCAGTCTGTATGTGTCCCTAGGTCTGAAGTGGGTCTCTTGTAGACAGCATATATATGGGTCTTGTTTTTGTATACATTCAGCCAGTCTGTGTCTTTTGGTGGGAGCATTTAATCGTTTACATTTAAGGTAATTATCGATATGTATGTTCCTATTCCCATTTTCTTAATTATTTTGGGTTTGTTATTGTAGGTCTTTTCCTTCTCTTGTGTTTCTTACCTAGAGAAGTTCCTTTAGCATTTGTTGTAAAGCTGGTTTGGTGGTGCTGAACTCTCTCAGCTTTTGCTTGTCTGTAAAGGTTTTAATTTCTCCATCAAATGTGAATGAGATCCTTGCTGGGTAGAGTAATCTTGGTTGCAGGTTTTTCTCCTTCATCACTTTAACTATGTCCTGCCAGTCCCTTCTGGCTTGCAGAGTTTCTGCTGAAAGATCAGCTGTTAACCTTATGGGGATTCCCTTGTGTGTTATTTTTCCCTTGCTGCTTTTAATATGTTTTCTTTGTATTTAATTTTTGACAGTTTGATTAATATGTGTCTTGGCGTGTTTCTCCTTGGATTTATCCTGTATGGGACTCTCTGTGCTTCCTGGACTTGAATAACTATTTCCTTTCCCATATTAGGGAATTTTCAACTATATTCTCTTGAAATATTTTCTCAGTCCCTTTCTTTTTCTCTTCTTTTTCTGGAACCCCTATAATTCTAATGTTGTTGCATTTAATGTTGTCCCAGAGGTCTCTGAGACTGTCCTCAGTTCTTTTCACTCTTTTTTCTTTATTCTGCTCTGCAGTAGTTATTTCCACTATTTTATCTTCCAGGTCACTTATCCACTCTTCTGCCTCAGTTATTCTGCTATTGATCCCTTCTAGAGTATTTTTAATTTCATTTATTGTGTTGTTCATTGTTGCTCATTTCATCTTTAGTTCTTCTAGGTCCTTGTTAAATGTTTCTTGCATTTTCTCTATTTCCAAGATTTTGGATCATCTTTACTATCATTATTCTGAATTCTTTTTCAGGTAGACCGCCTATTTCCTCTTAATTTGTTAGGTCTGGTGGGTTTTTACCTTGCTCCTTCATCTGCTGTGTGTTTTTCTGTCTTCTCATTTTGCTTATCTTCCTGTGTTTGGTGTCTCCTTTTTGCAGGCTGCAGGTTCGTAGTTCCCGTTGTTTTTGGTGTCTGTCCCCAGTGGCTAAGGTTGGTTCAGTGGGTTATGTAGGCTTCCTGGTGGAGGGGACTAGTGCCTGTGTTCTGGTGGATGAGGCTGGATCTTGTCTTTCTGGTGGGCAGGTCCACGTCTGGTGGTGTGTTTTGGGGTGTCTGTGGCCTTATTATGATTTTAGGCAGCCTCTCTGCTAATGGGTGGGGTTGTGTTCCTGTCTTGCTAGTTGTTTGGCATAGGGTTTCCAGCACTGTAGCTTGCTGGTCGTTGAGTGAAGCTGGGTCTTGGTGTTGAGATGGAGATCTCTGGGAGATTTTTGCCGTTTGATATTACGTGGAGCTGGGAGGTCTCTCGTGGACCAGTGTCCTGAAGTTGGCTCTCCCACCTCAGAGGCACAGCCCTGACTCCTGGCTGCAGCACCAAGAGCCTTTCATCCACACTGCTCAGAATAAAAGAGAGAAAAAGTAGGAAGGAAGGAAGGAAGGAGATAAAAGAAAATAAAGTTATTAAAATAAAAAAGAATTATTAAGAAAAAAATTATACACATACACACAAAAAGAGGAAAATGGGAAAAAATAATAAATCTTGCTCTCAAAGTCCACCTCCTCAATTTGGGATGATTTGTTGTCTATTCAGGTATTCCACAGATGCAGGGTACATCAAGTTGATTGTGGAGATATAATCCGCTGCTCCTGAGGCTGCTGGGAGAGATTTCCCTTTCTCTTCTTTGTTCGCACAGCTCCTGTGGTGGCAGAGGCCGGCGTGACGTTGCACCAGCCTGAGGCCCGCCGTGCGTTCTCCCGGGGAAGTTGTCCCTGGATCACGGGACTCTGGCAGTGGCGGGCTGCGCAGTCTCCCCGGAAGGGGGATGTGGATAGGACCTGTGCTTGCACACAGGCTCCTTGGTGGCGGCCGCAACAGCCTTAGCGTCTCATGCCCATCTCTGGTGTCTGCGCTTTAGCCGCGGCTCCCGCCAGTCTCTGTAGCTCCTTTAAGCAGCGCTCTTAATCCTCTCTCCTCGCGCACCAGGAAACAAAGAGGCAAGAAAAAGTCTCTTGCCACTTCGGCAGGTCCAGACTTTTCCCCGGACTCTCTCCCGGCTAGCCGTGGCGCACTAACACCCTGCTTGCTGTGTTCATGCCGCCAACCCCAGTCCTCTCCCTGCGCTCCGACCGAAGCCCGAGCCCCAGCTCCCAGCCCCACCAGCCCTGGCGGGGGAGCAGACAAGCCTCTCGGGCTGGTGAGTGCCGGTAGTCACCGATCCTCTGTGCGTGAACCTCTCCGCTTTGCCCTCCGCACCTCTGTAGCTGTGCTCTCCTCCGCAGCTCTGAAGCTTTCCCCCTCCCCCACCCGCAGTCTCTGCCCGTGAAGGGGCTTCTAGTGTGTGGAAACCTTTCCTCTTCCAGAGCTCCCTCCCACTGGTGCAGGTCCCGTCCCTATTCTTTTGTCTGTTTATTCTTTTTTCTTTTGCCCTACCCAGGTACGTGGGGGAGTTTCTTGCCTTTTGGGAGGTCTGAGGTCTTCTGCCAGCATTCAATAGGTGTTCTGTAGGAGTTGTTCCACGTGTAGATGTATTTCTGATGTATCTGTGGGGAGGAAGGTGATGTCCGCGTCTTACTCTTCCGCCATCTTCCCCCCCCCATGCATTTCTTAATTTTAAGAAGTCATTAATTGTAAGACATACTTCCCTTTCAGAGGTGTTAAAGTGTCAGAAAATGGCCAACATAGATTTTAAGTCATTAATTGCAAGACCCCTTCTCATCTCAGACATGTTCAAATGGGGAGGAAAATGTACATTTTAGTATCAATGCAATGTGATATTATTTGTAGTACTAAGAGTCTTCCAGCTATTTGAAATCCACTGCTGTGGGGTTTGGAAGGTGGGCACATGGGGGAGTTATGGATTATGGATGGTCAGTGTTTTAAGGGTAGAATAAAATTCATAGTAATATTCTGATCCCTGATCGCTGGAAGGGCAGTAATTACTAGCCTGACCTAGATGTGGGTATTTACACATTGTTTTAAAAAATGGAATTCTTGTGAGGGGACTCTAGATAAAGTTGGAAAATGTGTTTTTTTAAAAAGATATTTAAGATAGTTTTTAGACTACTGTTGTTTTGCTTTTAACTGACTTCAAAATACTTATTCTCGGGGCCTTCCTTTGTGGCGCAGTGGTTAAGAGTCCACCTGCCGATGCAGGGGGCACGGGTTCGTGCCCTGGTCTGGGAGGATTCCACATGCTGCGGAGCGGCTGGGCCCGTGAGCCATGGACACTGAGCCTGTGCGTCCGGAGCCTGTGCTCTGCGACGGGAGAGCCCACAACACTGAGAGGCCTGCGTACCGCCAAAAAAAAAAAAAAGTCTATTAATAAAAAAATAATGAAGTTGAATACTATTTAAATGGTACGATAAAATAATCATAATATATTGAGTGAAAAAAACTGTCCATGCAGTAAGATTCCAAAGTTGTTAAAATGTATATATAACCTATCAGAAAGCTTGAAAAAGAAGTGTAGAAAATGTTAACAATGATTGTATTTGGCAAGCAGAATTCTTACAAGTTTTGCCTTCCTCTCTTTATTTTCTCAAGTTCCTAGTAGTATATATCATGATGATAAGAAAAGTTATGGAACATTGATAAGTGTATTTATTTTTTTCTTATGTGAGTTTAATCTTTATCAGTAATCTTCATCCATAATCATTCTCTCTCTAGTTCTTTTATCAATAATCATTCTCTCTCCAGTGACTTTAAATTTCCCCATTCAACACAGATTTATAGAGGACATTTTATACACCAGGTACTGCCTTAGGAAGTAGGGATATAGTAGTGAATAGAGCAGACTTAGTCCCTGTTTCTTGGAGTTTCCATAGTAGTTGGGGGAGACAGGCCATAAATATACATTGTTTCCTCATCTGCCCACCAGGACCTCTCTTTAACCTGCACTCACCCCCTTAGCTGAATTAATGAATCTAGTCTAGTGGTTTTAAATATCGTTTATATTCTGATTGCTTCTTAACCTGTATTGCTAGCTTAGTCCTCTGGCCCAGACTCCAGACTTGTACAACCAGCTGCCTACCTGACACCTCCACTTGGAGATCTAATAGGCATGTCAAATCAAGTGTGTGAAATTTTATTTTTTTCTTCCAGTTTTATTGAGATATACTTGACATATAGCACTATAAGTTTAAGGTGTACAGCATAATGATTTGACTTACATACATTATGAAATGATTATCACAATAGGTTTTATGAACATTGGTCCTCTCCTATAGATAGATACAAAATTAAAGAAATAGGAAAAAAATTTTTCCTTGTGTTGAGAACTCCTAGGATTTACTCTCCTAACTTTCATATATAACATACAGCAGTGTTAATTATATTTATCATGTTGTACATTACATCCCTAATAGTTACTAATCTTATAACGGGAAGTTTGTACCTTTTGACCCCCTTGATCCAATTTCCCCCTCCACCACCACTGGTAACACCAAATCTGATCTCTTTTTCTATGAGTTTGTTTTTGAAGGATAATTGACCTACAACACTACGTTCCTGTTACACAATGTAGTGATTTGATATCTCTATACATTTCAGAATGATCACCACTGTCTAGTTATGATATGTCAACATAGAAAGATATTGCAGTTATTAACTATATTCCCTACACTGTACATTTCATATCCATGACTCATTTATTTTGCTACTGGAAGTTTGTACCTCTTAATCTCCCTCTCCTATTTCTTTCCTCCCCTCACACCCCTCTCCTTTGGCAACCACCTGTTTTTTCTGTGTATCTATAACTCTGTTTTGTTATGTTTGTTCATTTCTTTTTAAAATTCCATATATAAGTGAAATCATACAGTATTTGTCTTTCCCTGTCTGACTTATTTCACTTAGCATAAAACCTTCTAGATCCATCCATGTTGTCACAGATGGCAAGATTTCATTCTTTTTTATAACTGAGTAATATTCCACTGTGTACATGTGCATGTGTGTGTGTGTATGTATACACATATATGTGTATATGTGTATACACACATATATTTATATTATATATATTTACATGTATACATACATACCACATCTTCTTTATCCATTCATCTATTGATGGTCCCTTAGGTTGCTTATGTATCTTGGCTGTTGTAAATAAGGCTGCAATGAACATAGGGGTCCGTATATCTTTCCTAGTTGTTGTTGTTTTCTTTGAATATATACCCAGAAGTGGAACTGCTGGATCATATAGTAGTTCTATTTTTAATTTTTTGAGGAAGTCTCATACTGTTTTCCATAGTGGCTACACCAACTTACATTCCCACCAACAGTGCACAAGCATTCCCTTTTCTCCACATTTTAGCCAACACATGTTATTTCTTTTTCTTTTTGATGATAGCCATTCTGACAGGTGTAAGGTGATGTCTCATTGTGGTTTTGATTTGCATTTCCTTGATGATTAGTGATGTTGAGCATCTTTTTATGTGCCTGTTGACCATCTGAATGTCTTCTTTGGAAAAATATCTATTCAGATCGTCTGCCCATTTTTTAACTGGGTTGTTTGTTCTTTTGATGTTGAGTTGTATGAGTTCTTTGTGTATTTTGGATATTAACCCCTTATTTGATATATCATTTGCAAATATCTTCTCCCATTCAGTAGGTGATCTTTTCATTTTGTTGATAGTTTCCCTCACTGTGCAAAAGCTGTTTAGTGTGATGTCATCCCATTTGTTTATTTTTGCTTTTGTTTCCCTTGCCTGAGAAGACATACCCCCCCACCCCAAATACTACTAAGATCAGCATCAAAGAGAGTACTGCCTGTGTTTTCTAGTACAAGTCTTATGGTTTCAGGTCTTATATTTAAGATTTTGATCCATTTTGAATTTATTTTTCTGTATGGTATGAGACTAGTGCAGTTTGATTCTTTTGCATGTAGCTGTCCAGTTTTCCCAATACCGTTTATTAAAGATATTGTCTTTTCCCCATTGTATATTCTTGCCTCATTTGTTGTAGATTAAACAAATCTATATAAACCTGTGGGTTCAGAAATGGAATTGTTGGGCTTCCCTGGTGGCGCAGTGGTTGAGAGTCTGCCTGCCGATGCAGGGGACACGGGTTCGTGCCCCGGTCCGGGAAGATCCTACGTGCCATGGAGCGGCTGGGCCCGTGAGCCATGGCTGTTGGGCCTGCACGTCCAGAGCCTGTGCTCCGCAACAGGAGAGGCCACAACAGTGAGAGGCCCGCGTACCGCAAAAAAAAAAAAAGAAATGGAATTGTTGATCTCCCCATCCTGTCCCTGCCACCCTCAAACCTATGCCTCCAGTGTCCTCCTCATAGGGAATGGCAATGCCATCTTTCCAGTTCTGCAGGCCAGTAACTTTGGCGTTATCCTGTCTCCTCTCATTCTTTCACACGCTGCATCCAATCACTTCCAAATTTTATTTATTGAGAATCTATCCAGAAACTGACCACTTCTTAGCACTTCTACTGCCATCCCTCACCCTGGCCCCAGCCTCCATCTACTCTTGCCTGGTTATGATACCAGATGTCTCAGGGGTTTTCTTGCTTTTACCTTAGACGACTTGTAGTTTGTGCTCAATATAGCAGCCAGGTGGTCCTGTTAAAACTAATTAGATCATATCACTCTCTGTTCAAAACTTGCTAATGGTTTCCATCTCCTCAGAGTGAAAGCCAGTCTTTATAGCATCCTAAAAACCCCACAGCGTTGGGTGCCTTCCATCGCCTTCCTTCAGCCTCACCTCTCTGGCTGTATTTCCTACTACTTTTCTTTTTTGCTCACTTCCTCCAGGCATACTTTCCTTCTTGTTATTCCTGGTAGAAGCCAGGCATGCTCCTGCCTCAGGGCCTTTGCACTTGCTGTTTTCTCTGCCTGGAGTGTTCTTTTACCACATGGCTCAATTGATCCTTTATATGTTTACACATATATCAACTTCCTTAACTATCCTATTTACAGTTGTACCCCCTAACTCCCTTTCTCCCTTCGTTGCCTTGTTTTTTTCCTATAGCACTTATCTCCTTTTAACATACTACACATTTTACAATGTTTTTTTGTGGTTCATCATCTTTAAGCATCACAAGGCCAGGATTTTTTTCTGTTTTTTTTTTCTGTTTTGTTCCTGTATGTAACCTCAGAACCTAAAATAATGCCTGGAATACAGTAAGAACTCAAGTAGTGTTTGTTGGAAAAATAAATGATGGGTGGATACTATGAAGACAATTAATTTTTTTATTATTATTTTTAAAATTTATTTATTTTAGGCTGCGCTGGGTCTTCATTGCTGCGTTCCGGCTTTCTCAAGTTGCGGCGAGCAGGGGCTACTCTTCGTTGCAGTGCGCTGGCTTCTCATTGTGGTAGTTTCTCTTGTTGCGGAGCGTGGGCTCTAGGCGCGCGGGCTTCAGTAGTTGTGGCACGTGGGCTCAGTAGTTCTGGCGCACGGGCTTAGTTGCTACACGGCGTGTGGGATCTTCCCAGACCAGGGCTCGAAACTGTGTCCCCTGCATTGGCAGGCGGATTCTTAACCACTGTACCACCAGGGAAGCCTGAAGACAACTTAAATGGTTTTTAAGAGCTCAAATGAGTTTTAAACGTTCCACATACCTGGGAATAATGTCATTTATCAGTGAGTTTATGGATAATACTTGTTATTTTTTAAAGTACTCATTTTCTGTTAAATAGCTTTTCCCCCTTACATTCAAGACACTTGATCCTTGGTTAAATTTCCTGCATCTCTGAATACACAGGGTAGGAAATATTTCTTTAAATTTATTTTTAAATTAGACACATTGTATGAATGTGTTCTCATGGTAAAAAGTAAACAAAATAAGAGATATATACAGAGTAAACAATGAAAACATTCTTTCATCTCTTCTCGTGATGCTATCTTCTTCCCCAGAGGTAACTCCAGTTAAAAATTTGTTGTGTATTTTTCTAGGCCAGTGCTGTCCAATAGAACTTTCTGTGATGATTGGAATGTTCTATATCTGTGATAATACAGTAGCCACTAGCCACACGTGGTTATTGAGCATTTGAAATGTGGCTAGTGGGACTGAGAAACTGACTTGTTATGTATAAATTTAATCAATCATAACTTGAATTTTAATTGCTACATACAGTTAATGCTAGGCATTGGACAGCACAGTTCTAAACTGTTTCTACACAATTACCTAGTTCTCTCTCTCTTTAACCATAAATGACATCATACTATATAACATGTATACATAGTAGACATATTGTTTTGTGACTTGCTTTTTGCATTGAACAAAATGTCTTCGAAATCATTCCCTGTCTGTGCAGATGTATCTGTCTTGCTGTTTTTAATGGTGCCTATTACTTTATAATATGTACATACCATACTTAGCTAAATGAAAAATGGATATTTCTTGGTGCTAAGCCGTGTACTGGGTCTCCTTTTCCTCTGCTCCACTGGCATCTGTGGAGGCTTTGCACCAGCTGCCTGATCTGAGATTCTACATCGTCAGTAACACAGTCCAAGACTCCAGTGATTCATATGTGTTGGGCCTCTGGTCAACTCTAAGATCTACTTTTTCTTTCCTCTCTATTTTCAAAAGACTAATATTCTGATCCCAAATAAAATCAGGCCTTAAAAAAATATATTCAGTGACGGGTAAATACAGACCTGACAGCATGAGACTGAGGGAAGAGTTTTGTGCCATCTTTTTGTGTTTCTGATTTTGCAGTTCTAAAGCTGGCCCGTCCTGAAGCAAAAGCCCTCCGTGGGCGAAGTAGATTCTTTCCGAAGTTCTGCTCTTGTCTCTTGCATATCCTGACTAAAATGTTCTGTCCTAAAAGTCTTTCCAACTGGAAGACATTCTTGAGACAGTTATGGCTTTTTTTTTTTTTTCGGTACGCGGGCCTCTCACTGTTGTGGCCTCTCCCGCTGTGGAGCACAGGCTCCGGACGCGCAGGCTCAGCGGCCATGGCTCACGGGCCCAGCCGCTCCGCGGCATGTGGGATCTTCCCGGACCGGGGCATGAACCCGCCTCCCCTGCATCGGCAGGCGGACTCCCAACCACTGTGCCACCAGGGAAGCCCTATGGCTTTATTAACTACGGGTAATTCCCTTTTCAATTGATTTCTGTGCTTCTAACATGCCTCATCACCATTTGCTAGCTAAATTTATTGAGCCTGGCATCAGACTATTATATGTACTGTATCAGTCAAGTCCTGTCGAGACATAGACGGCTTTCTCTAAAGGGGAAATTTGAAGAGAGGGTAACAAAGGGACCATTTACAAAGGCATGGGCAGAGTTTAAGGAAACCTCAAGGCATAGTATGGTACCTGAGGCCTAGGGACACTTGGGGGTTGCCACCCCTAGGCATGAAGGGGCAGGGGGAGAATGTGGTTACCAGAACCTCATGGAGCTGTGGCTTCCTATCAGGGAGGATGCCAGGGAGATGAGTATCCTGAGATCATTCTTGTCCTACCCTCAAGCGTTTTGCGTGCTTCCCATGGACCCAACCCAACTGGAAGCGGGAAGGCAAGGGAACTCATTGGTGCAGTCCATACACAAAGCCATGCAGAGAGGAGTAGAGAAGGGGAGGAAAAAGTAGATTCTGGAGAGGCAGAAGGAAGATAATGGCCATTGATTTATGGAAGTAGGATTTGAACTCAGGCCTGTCTGGAGAGCCTCACTGCAGTTAAAAAGAGCTTAGCTTTGGGGCTTCGCTGGTGGTGCAGTGGTTAAGAATCCTCCTGTCAATGCAGGGGACGTGGGTTGGAGCCTGGTCCGGGAGGATCCTCCTACATGCCGTGGAGCAACTAAGCCCGTTCGCCACAACTACTGAGCCCATATGCTGTAACTACCGAAGCCCGCAACAAGAGAAGCCACCAAGATGTGAAGCCCGCGTGGCACAACTAGAGAAAGCCCGTGCGCAGCAACAAAGACCCAACTCAGCCATAAATAAATAAATAAATAAATAAATAACTTAGCTTAAACAAGCAACTCTGCAGTTGGCGTGTCACCATCAGCAGTACTATGCTAGGTTCTGATTGGTTGATTAACTTGCTGTCTGATTGATCCATTCGTCAGTCAGGGATGCCTATTGCATAAGTAGAGGTTCTGCCGACCATTTTTGCACTCAAGTCACGTTTGTATTGTATATTTTATATAGTGCCTAATACCTTTTGTTTTAAGTAAATATTTGACAATGTCCAGTTGAACATATTCTGCAAATGAAATGCCCAGTATCTAATCTTCCCCCTTTAAAAGCTCAATGGGTATATGGCTTTGGTATGGTACTACCATGTCATTTACATAACCAGAACTTGCGTGACAAATAGGCAACATGTTCACATGCAATGACTGGGTGTTGTGAAATCTTAAATTAGGTAGAAAGAAGTTTTATTGCAGCCTAGCTCCAAGTCTGTGGCCTGGCAAGGGCTTTGTACATGTGAGGTCCAGGGCTCTGGGCCAGGGGTTTTTTTTGGCTGCGCCCTGTAGCATGTGGGATCTTAGTTCCCCAACTAGGGATCGAACCTGTGCCTCCTGCACTGGGAGCGTGGAGTCTTAACCACTGGACCACCAGGGAAGTCCCGGCCAGGGCTTCTTAACCCTTTAAAATCCTCACTCTGTTCTAGTAAACATAGAAATTTCATGGGCCTCTCTATCCCCAAATTTGGAATATGGCTTCCTTAGGGGGGCATAATCTATCCTCTGATGATCTCTACCAGTCAAGAGGCTTAATTTCTATGACTTTTAGGTTGAAAAGCATAGTTTTTTCCCCATATATAAAATTACTAAAAATTGAATATGCCTTTTTAAACTAATACCTCCTCCCATTCTAAACAGGCGACCTTTTGCCTTTGAGGATTGCTGCCCCAGAGCCAATTCTGTTTTTCCCTTTCTTATTTCCTTCCCCGACTTATCCACCCTACAAACATCTAGCATCATATGAAACACACAGCGTGTGCTGGTAAACACTCGACTATGTGATCTGGTGATTTGGAGTCTAAGTTGAGGCTTGTTTATATGTAAGTCATCTGACCTACTTCACTAAGTCTGAGTAAAAATATGGTCCCATGCTTTTGTTTTTTCAATTAATTGTTTGCCCCCCTCACTTTTCTAATTAGCAGGAAGTGCAGTATCTCCTTTTTGAGGCCCCTTTATCCTAATTGTCTAGGAATCCTAGCATGTCCTCAGTTCAAAGGAAGCCAAAAAGGTAACTGAGCCTGAGGGATCTACCACTGCTGTTGCTTCTTGCTGCCACTTGGTGTCACTGTTGAAGACAAGTCCTTTACAGTTCAGTGGAGGCAGTACCTGCCTCGCAGAGCTGTGGTATAAATTAAATGAGCTAATACATTTGATAGCATATAGACGGATACATGGCACTAAGTAGGCACTTAAAGATTTTTAAGTTATGTTATTGGGCCTCAGTTTTATGTCTTATGTAGGGCCTAGACGAGAGGATCCCTGCAACCATTCCAGCTCTGGCAAACGGTGAGGAATAGATGAGGGCCTGGGTCCCCTGCAGGCTGGTATAGAGCCTGGAGGCCAGGTTGGACCAGTCCCTGTCCCTTTCTGGAGCCTTTGGCTCTCTTAATCCCATTGCCCTGAGGTTGGTCTGCCCTTTGTAGGTGGAGGAGACAACTTGGTAGCATAGAATTCCTTCTAAATCAAATGATTTGCTCTGGCTCAGAGGAGGAGGAATACTGGGATGTTTAGGCTAAAAAAATACTGTCTCTGATCACAGGGCTGGTTGATGGTAGCTGAGCCTTAACCAAAGTCTTCCTGAGTGCAGAGCTTGAATCTCAGCTCAGGAAGTATTCTGCCACATTTTGGAAGGCAGTGTTCTAGAGAACAAGGCTGTGACTCATTTATTTTTACATTCTCCCCATTCTAAGCACAGTGCCTTGTACATAACAAGAAATATCCCTTCTCCATGTCGACTGCTGTTAATGATACAGACTCACAAGGACGCTTAGGAATACTCTCTGCTTTCCACCTCTTTGCTTTTCCCATTTTCCTACTTCTAGGCCACAATAATTAAGAACAAAATGCACAGTGCATATAAACCTTTTTTCACCTTTGAGTAACTACTGTTGCTTTACAACTTTAATTACCAGATTTCACACCCTCTAGAATACAGCTTTCTTAGAAAATGACAACACCTTATATCTTTGTGTGTGTGTGTGTGTGTGTGTGTGTGTGTGTGGTACACGGGCCTCTCACTGTTGTGGCCTCTCCCGTTGCGGAGCACAGGCTCCGGACGTGCAGGCTCAGCGGCCATGGCTCAGGGGCTCAGCTGCTCCGTGGCATGTGGGATCTTCCTGGACCGGGGCACGAACTCGTGTCTCCTGCATCGGCAGGCGGACTCTCAACCACTGCGCCACCAGGGAAGCCCTCAGTTCAATTCTAAAGCAATGGGTGTTTATTGAGCCTCCACTAGATGCCCAACTAATTGTTAAAAAACCTTTTTAAAAAAAAAACAAAAATTAATTATGGGCTGTGCTTAAAAGGTGCTATTTATCATTTCAGATATAGTAATATATAGACTTTTTTTGGTGCTAAATAACTTACTTTTTTATCTTTCCTGTCTTCTTTTTTTTTTTTTTTTTTTTTTTTTTTTTTTGTGGGCCTCTCACTGTTTTGGCCTCTCCCGTTTCGGAGCACAGGCTCCGGATGCGCAGGCCCAGCGGCCATGGCTCACGGGCCCAGCCGCTCTGCGGCACGTGGGATCTTCCCGGACCGGGGCACGAACCCGTGTCCCCTGCATCGGCAGGCGGACTCTCAACCACTGCGCCACCAGGGAAGCCCCGGCACCTTATATCTTTAATAAAGTTTGTGACTAGCACATAAAAGATCTCCAGTTAGTAATTTATTTCAGATCATGTGAAAAAGAGTCACTGTCCACATAGATTAAAGGTTAATCAGTCATTAATATCAGCTCACCCCATCTGCCAATTCATTTACCTATTTGGGTTGTGTCCTAAAAGTTCAATCAAGAGTTTGCTTGTTTCAATGGGGAACTACACAATAGATATAATTATCATAACATATAGTACTATATATTATGACATATAATAATGAACACTAATAGAAGCACTAAAAATTGCTCCAAGTCATTGAGTACCAGCTACTTTACATACATGATCCCTATTTTTCACAACAACCCTACAAGATAGGTACCGATTTTACAGATAAAACTGAGTTTCAACTAAGGTGAGGAGCTTCCTTTGAAGAACACACAAAGTCAGATACATTTCTTGCCCCAAAGGCAGCCCCTGCTAAAGAGGCAGTGACAGGCCACCCATGACCTTCCTTGCCACTCCTCCTCCCTTCACCAGCTACAGCCGGTGGGCCCCAGGTGGCACCTGACTCAGTGCCAGCCAATCCTGGTTGTGGCCTGGTTTGAAAAGATGAGCTTGGCCAATCTGATCTTCCTTTAGGAACTGGAATTGGGAAACATGGAAAGAAGCAGAAAGTTGGTAGGAATGAATGAAGCTTGGGAAGAGAGGCTGAGGAAGCTGTAATGGGCCATATTCAAGCTGAAGTTTATCAGGAAGGAGAAGGCAGAGACTTTAACATAGTAGAAGGACATAGAGTAATCAGAGCGGGAGCAGCCAGGTTGACGCAGAGCGCTCTGGGGCTAATCCACTGCCCCTTTCCTCCTTTTTATCCCCACAGTTTCTGTGCCAGGGTAGCCATAAAATAATCCTTCATCTCTTGAGCTACGTTTAGTAGCAGTTCCTTTCTTTTTAAAAAAAATTTTATTTATTTTTAAATTTCTTTCTTCTACCTTCTACTTTTTTATTTTATTTTATTTTTATTTTTTGGCCATGCCACACAGCATGTGGGATCTTAGTTCCCCAACCAGGGATTAAATCCGCACCCCCTGCTTTGGAAGGGCAGAGTCTTAACCACTGGACCGCCAGGGAAGTCCCTAGTATCAGTTCCTTTCAACTAGGAGAGCCAAATTAGAACACACAGCCTTCAAGTGCTGGGAAGAGAATTTGAATCCCCATTTTGTGGCTACAGAGCCTCTGCTTTTCTGACTGCACCTGCACCCCTTTGCTACATCACAAACACTGCTCTAGCCCATCACGGCCCACAAGGTCACCTTACAGTATGTGAAAGAGAACCAATAACAGACTCAAATTTCCAGAATCCATGTCTCAAGTCTTGGTTTGCTTTCAGAGTCCCGAATGGGAGGGTGGGGCTTAAGAAAGTCTCAGGCAGCTGGGAGGTCTCCAAAGAACTCTGGGGCAGAACTCCAGCTCCCAGGGTGGAAGGTGCTACAGTGGGGAGAGGGTGGGCACAGGGCAGGAGGGCTTCTTGGCAGAGCAGAGGAGAATGGGGGCTACTCCAGGATAGAGACTGGTCTTATCCGTGCTTCTATCCCCAGTTCTAAGAATAGTGCCTGACATATATTTGAATGAGTGAATGCCTGAGTGAGTGAATGAGTGAATGAGTAAATGAATGGCAGAAGTGGGCCACAGCCCCCCTGTCACATATGTGGATCATTCTTCAGTCGAGTCTTCCCAAGTTGAGGAACACCTGTGTCTATCTCTAAGCAATAATTCATGCAACAATATGAGTATGCATGCAACAGTATGTTCACAGTGACTCGTCACCTTCAGCTTTAAAAATATTAAAGATGATGTAGCGATGACCATGGTAAGGACATGGTTCAAAGACTACAAATAGGTTCGGGATTGCATTTGCCCTGTTTACAAAAATACTGCTCGCTTTGTCTTCCTCTGTCTAGAGAGAGTGAGGTTTTCATTTTAAGAGGCTGACTCAAAAATGCAGGGCCACTTCCTGGGCAAGCTTCCAAGTGACTACATCTCCCTGACAGCGCTCCCCAGAGCCCTAGCGCAAGCTGCCTGGGGCGGGGCCTCCAGCCGTTGGTGCCTGTGGGAGCTACCAGAGGAGCAGTTATCTGCAGCCCGCCAGAAATGCTGTGCTTTTAGGCACCCCCCCCCCCCCCCCCCCGGGGCACAGATAACGGCTTTGGCCTTTGCCCTAAAGAGACGTCAGAGTTTGTGATTGGCCAGGCCGCTGTGTGTGAAATACAGATGTCTGCCACACTCCTGACTATGGCATTCCTTCCAGCCGAGTACCCCCGGGTGTGGGTAAGTCTGAATGTTTGAAGTCTGCCCTCGTTGTTGGTGGAATGCTCAAAGCTGAGCATTGTGACTTTCCAGGGGCATGACTTAGCATATTTCTTAATTCTGCTAAGCCTCAGTTTCCTTTTCTGTGATATAGAGATGGTATTATCCTGCACTGTAGAAGGATAGAATGCCTATAGGAGGAGAGCAGTAGCTAGCCATCGTGGGACCACATCTGGTACCTGGCAGACAGTACACACTGAAGAGCTCTTATTTCTGAAGCATCATTCAAAAAAAAAGGTTTCAATGACAGCGTCCGTTTTTATTTCTAACAGTACAATATTTCTCCAAAAGACTCAGCAGATATCTTCTACTTAATCACATGGGCGTAGCCAACAGAAATAAAACTTCAGGGGAAGTTAGTGCCAAAGGAAAGTTTGTCAGACTATATTCCCTTTCTCTTTTTCCCTTCTAGACCCTGACTGCACCTGCCCCATTTGCAGATGAAAGCAGCTGCCAGTGCCAAGCACCCCATGAGAAACTGACCATTGCTCAGGCCCGCTTAGGAACACCAGGTGAGGCTATACTTCTTGTTCTGCGGACGGGCCCTGTCCTGAGTTCTCAAGTGGCAGAAAGGCCATCATCATTTGAGCAGCACTGGCTTTGAATTGGAGAGATGAATTTAGAGATGACAGCACAGTGCCAGAAGGGTAAACACCGACGGCGATAAACTAGGCCAAGCAAAGTAGCCAAGGGAAAGCTGCCGCGGGATACGGGAGTTGGAGCCCAAGCGCTGCCATTTAGTCATTCTACTGCCTTGGGCGAGTCATGAGAACAAACTGAATCTGTTTCCTCAGGTGCAAACAGGGCCAATGGTACCTGCTTCACAAGGTTTTTGTGACAACTAGATTGCGTTAAAAATACCATAGCGTTTTTTTAAAAACTGTGAAGTCGTAGATAAACCTATGCTACTGTAATTGTTATCATTCTTAAAAATCTGTGGGTTTTTTTAGCATCTTTATTGGAGTATAATCGCTTTACAGTGTTGTGTTAGTTTCTGCTGTATAACAAAGTGAGTCAGCTCTATGCATACATATATCCCCATATCCCCTCCCTCTTGTGTCTCCCTCCCTCCCACCCTCCCTATCCCACTCCTCTAGGTAGTCGCAAAGCACTGAGCTGATCTCCCTTTGCTATGCAGCTGCTTCCCACTAGCTATCTATTTTACATTTGGTAGTGTATATATGTCCATGCCACTCTCTCACTTCGTCCCAGTTTACCCTTCCCCCTCCCCGTGTCCTCAAGTCCATTGTCTACCTCTGTGTCTTTATTCCTGTCCTTCCCCTAGGTTCATCAGAACCATTTTTTTTTTTTAGATTCCATGTATGTGTGTTAGCATACGGTATTTGTTTTTCTCTTTCTGACTTACTTCACTCCGTACGACAGACTCTAGGTCCATCCACCTCACTACAAATAACTCAATTTCATTTCTTCTTAAGGCTGAGTAGTATGCCATTGTATATATGTGCCCCATCTTCTTTACCCATTCATCTGTCAGTGGACACTTAGGTTGCTTCCATGTCCTGGCTATTGTAAATAGAGCTGCAATGAACATTGTGGTACATGACTCTTTTTGAATTATGGTTTTCTCAGGGTATATGCCCAGTAGTGGGATTGCTGGGTCATATGGTCGTTCTATTTTTAGTTTTTTAAAGAACCTCCTTACTGTTCTCCATACTGGATGTATCAATTTACATTCCCACCAACAGTGCAAGAGGGTTCCCTTTTCTCCACACCCTCTCCAGCATTTGTTGTTTGTAGATTTTTTGATGATGGCCGTTGTGACTGGTGTGAGGTGATACCTCATTGTAGTTTTGATTCGCATTTCTCTAATGATTAATGATGTTGAGCATTCTTTCATGTGTTTGTTGGCAGTCTGTATGTCTTCTTTGGAGAAGTGTCTATTTAGGTCTTCTCCCCATTTTTTGGATTGGGTGGTTTGTTTTTTTGATATTGAGCTGCATGAGCTGCTTGTATATTTTGGGGATTAATCCTTTGTCAGTTGCTTCATTTGCAAATATTTTTCTCCCATTCTGAGGGTTGTCTTTTGATCTTGTTTATGGTTTCCTTTGCTGTGCAAAAGCTTGTAAGTTTCATTAGGTCCCATTTGTTTATTTTTGTTTTTATTTCCATTTCTCTAGGAGGTGGGCCAAAAAGGATCTTGCTGTGATGTATGTCATAGAGTGTTCTGCCTATGTTTTCCTCTAAGAGTTTGATAGTGTCTGGCCTTGTATTTAGGTCTTTAATCCATTTGAGGTTTGTTGTTTTTTTTTTTTTTTGCAGTACGCGGGCCTCTCACTGTTGTGGCCTCTCCGGTTGCGGAGCACAGGCTCCGGACGTGTAGGCTCAGCAGCCATGGCTCATGGGCCCAGCCGCTCCACGGCATGTGGGATCTTCCCGGACTGGGGCACAAACCTGCATCCCCTGCATCGGCAGGCGGACTGTCAACCACTGCGCCACCAGGGAAGCCCTGAGTTTATTTTTGTGTATGGTGTTAGGGAGTGTTCTAATTTCATTCTTTTACGTTTAGCTGTCCAGTTTTCCCAGCACCACTTATTGAAGAGGCTGTCTTTTATACATTGTATACTCTTGTCTCCTTTATCAAAGATAAGGTGACCATATGTGCGTGGGTTTATCTCTGGGCTTTCTATCCTGTTCCATTGATCTATATTTCTGTTTTTGTGCCAGTACCATACTGTCTTGATTACTGTAGCTTTGTAGTATAGTCTGAAGTCCAAAGTCTGTGTTTTAAAACAGTTTCTCCAAGTGTGCCTTAAATTAAAGTGCCTGGGCTCTGCTCGAGGAATTTATTCGTTCAATCCTTTAGCCTATACCAGAGATGGTGAGCGAAGAGATTTAAAAAGAACTATAAAGTACCATCTCTGTTTCCCAAGAGCTTTCACTATAATTAAAGAGACAAGACAGCTAGATAGGAGATAAACACCCACCAGTAGCATGCATGCATGTGCTTAGGGGTTAAATCCTGCAGCACAGATGATAACTGACAATTTTAAGAAGGGCAGATTCATTTGGCTTTGAGCAGTCACGCAAGACCTGGTCCCAGACCTGAGCTGATCCTTTCAGGAGAAGTAAGATTTGTACTTTGTAGGCAGAAAATGGAAGGGTATTCTGGATAAGTGGGACAGGAACAGCGAGGGCACAAAGATAGGGAATAAATGAATGGCGTTCCAGTCGATTGGGATGGAGTGAAAAATAAGACTAGTCCAGCAGGTATGCCTTGAGCCATTTAAGATGGCATAATTTGATGGTTTCTACTCACCATTGCAAAAAACCAAACATCCCAAATGTAATAGAGTCCGTGGGACAAAGGACAGTTTGCTTAATAATAACAGCAGGTATTTATTAAGTGCTTTCTATGTACTAAGTTCTTTATCTGTATTGTCATTTCACTGTCACAGCTCTACGTGGTTGGTACTTTTAGTATTTCACAGATGAGGAAATGAGGCCTTTAGAGAAGCTGTGAATCTGCAGAAGATCATTTAGCTAGTAAGTGGCAGTGGTTCTCACATTTGAATCTGACTCAGAATAACCTAGAGGGTTTGTTAAAACACAGGTGGCTGGGCCTTGCCCCCTGATACAGTCCACCTGGGGTGAGGCCCAAGAATTTGCATCTCTAAGAAGTTCCCAGGTGAGGCTGCTGCTGGGGGACCACACTTTCAGAACTATTGGTAAGTGTTAAAGCTGGGATTTGATCTCAAACCTGTATGTGCTCGAGCTTGATCTGTTGGCCATGACACTCTGCTTCGCCTTTAAGAATAGCTTGGAGGGAGTGAAGAGAGGAGCAGAGCAGGCAGAGTTAGTAAGCTTTGTAGAGACTTCTTGTGAGAAAGGCAAGAAGAGGCTTGAGGAGGTAGTTGAGAGCAGCTAAACCAGCCTGCAAAGAATCACCTGGTAAGTTTGTAAAAAGCAGATGTTTTGATCGCGCTCTCCCACCCCTAAATCTGGGATGGGGCCCAGGCATCTACATTTTTAACAAGTAGCCCAGGTGATTCTGAAGTTGGTGGTCTACAGATCATACCCTGAGAAACGGTGACCCAGCAACAAATCTAAAAGATGCAATGAAAGTCCAGGTGGTTATGAAGAGAGCAGATTTGACCTCAAGTTAAAGGATGAGCTTTAGACCTGAACAGAAGAGGATCCTACTTTTCTAAGGGAAAGGAAAGGGGATTTGAACTTACTCTCCATCTGCTGGGCGCTATGCCCTGTATGTACTCTATTTAGTCTTTGCAAAAAGTGAGTGAGGTGGGTATTTGCCGACAAGGCAAATGAGACTTGGAGAACTGAAAAGTGGTTTGTCAAATGTCCTAGCTGACTGGGTAGAGCTGGGATTCGATCTCGAGTCCCTTTCACCTCATACCCCTGCTTTGTCCACTACAACGGATTGCCCTGTGGAGCACGTGCCACAGCAGCCCATGGAGCTCAATGAGAACATGCTCAGACTTTGAACCAGAGGGTGGCAGGTGTGTGAACAAGACAGATGGAAGCTGTGATCTTCTGTAGTGGCGGGGCTGTCTTCATGCCCACTGCTGTTTCACCAGCACCTAGCGAAGTACTGTATGCTCAGTAAATACTTTGTGAGTGAATGACTGAGTGAACGAACGAATGAATGAAAGTTTGGGACAACAGAAGGAGCTCATCATTTGGAGATAGAATCAGAGAGAGTTTGATCTGATGCAGCCTGCTTGGGTGGGATCGGGCACCTGTAGGCTGTCTAACCGCCACGCGGTTTAAAGCCCGAGAATCTAGCTAGAATAAGATGGTGGTGCATATTGAAATACCTGTGTGGTGGGCTCTGGGGAGCACAGGTCACTACAGGAGGGATGAGATGGAGGAAAGGTGAACGACTATTCTCAGAAATTCTCCCCTCTTATCTCAGGTGATGACACTGGCAAGTTATCCAGGAGAATTTGGGATGTTGGTGGGCATCTGGCAGAGGGAACTTGTTAGAAATTCCTTTATTTAGAACTTCTAACATCAGTGTTAAAATGTGACAAGAAGTTGGTTCTTTGATTACTTACAAGGCACATATTCGTCTTAGACCACACTCTGATAATCTCTGTTTTATTACACCAGTGGTCCTCAAACTTTAACTTGCTTAGAATCCCCGGGAGGCCTTGCTAAAACTGAGTGCTGGCCTCCACCCCCAGAGTTTCCCATTCAGTAGGTCTGGGTGGGGCTCAAGCATTTGTATGTCTAACAAGTTCCCAGGTGGTGCTGATGCTGCCTGTCCTGGGACCACACTGCAAGAACCACTGCTTAAGAGTAACTGTTGGCTATTGTAAATAGAGCTGCAATGAACATTTTGGTACATGACTCTTTTTGAATTATGGTTTTCTCAGGGTATGTGCCCAGTAGTGGGATTGCTGGGTCATATGGTAGTTCTAGTTTTAGTTTTTTAAGGAACCTCCATACTGTTCTCCATAGTGGCTGTATCAGTTTACATTCCCACCAACAGTGCAAGAGGGTTCCCTTTTCTCCACACCCTCTCCAGCATTTATTGTTTGTAGATTTCTTGATGAGGGCCACTGTGACTGGTGTGAGGTGATACCTCAGTGTAGTTTTGATTTGCATTTCTCTAATGATTTGTGACGTTGAGCATCCTTTCATGTGTTTGTTGGCAATCTGTATATCTTCTTTGGAGAGTGGACTTGACACGGGGAGGGGGAGTGGTGGGCTGGGACAAGGTGAGAGAGTGGCATGGACATATATACACTGCCAAATGTAGAATGGATGGCTGGTGGGAAGCAGCCGCATAGCACGGGGAGATCAGCTTGGTGCTTTGTGACCACCTAGAGGGGTGGGATGGGGAGGAGGGTGGGAGGGAGACGCAAGAGGGAGGGGATATGGGGATATATGTATACATATAGCTGATTCACTCTGTTATAAAGCAGAAACTAATACACCATTGTAAAGCAATTATACTCCAGTAAAGATGTTAAAAAAAAGTAACTGTTGGTAGTGGTTGGAGGGAGTGTCATGGAGATTATCTAAATATAATTGTTGGAGTGTTGTCCTGTTACTAGAGAAGCTCACAGCGTTTTAAAAATATCTTGCTGTTTGACTATTATTTAAGAAAACAAGAAAAACATCACTACTTTTTTGAAATGTTTGGTAGTTTTCAAGACTAGGAAGCCATTACCTTTCTGTGGCGCCGTCTTGAGCATCCCTTCAAAAAGACAAAAGAGACCTGTATTGGGGGTTCATAATGAGCTTCAAGATTATAGTTGCAACTGAAGTCTTTCACTAACTCCTTCTCTAGCCCATTTTATGACTTCATACAATTGCCTACATTATGTTTCGCGGTCTTAGGTCTGCCCAAGCAGGATCTGCTGTATAAATTCTAAAAGAGGCTGCTCATACCTTTTAGCTCCTGACCTCATCTGTGAGGTCAGAACCTCAAGAGAAGGAGCACAGTAGAGCAATTGGAACTGGCACCTTTTTTTTTTAAAAGTTAATTAATTAATTTATTTTTGGCTGTGTTGGGTCTTCGTTGCTGTGCGTGGGCTTTCTCTAGTTGTGGCGAGTGGGGGCTACTCTTCGTTGCGGTGCGTGGGCTTCTCACTGCGGTGGCTTCTCTGGTTGCGGAGTACGGGCTCTAGGCGTGTGGGCTTCAGGAGTTGTGGCACATGGGCTCAGTAGTGGTGGCTCGCGGACTCTAGAGCGCAGGCTCGGTAGTTGTCATGCACGGGCTTAGTTGCTCTGCAGCATGTGGGATCTTCCCGGACCAGGGCTCGAACCCGTGTCCCCTGCATTGGCAGGCGGATGCTTAACCACTGTGCCACCAGAGAAGTCCTGGAACTGGCACCTTTAAAAAAATTTTTTTTTATTTAAGTATAGTTGATTTACAAGGTTGTGTTAATTTCTTCTGTACAGCAAAGTGACTCAGTTATATATATATATATATATTTTTTCATATTCTTTTCCATTATGGTTTGTCACAGGATACTGAATATAGTTACCTGTGCTATACAGTAGGACCTTGTTGTTTATCCATCCTATATATAATAGTTTGCCTCTGCTAATCCCGAACTCCCATTCCTTCCCTTCCCCTCCTCCCCCTTGGCAACCACAAGTCTGTTCCCTATATCTGTGAGTCTGTTTCTGTTTTGTAGACGTGTTGATTTGTATTGTATTTTAGATTCCATGTACACGGTATTTGTCTTTCTCTGTCTGACTTACTTCGCTTAATGTGAGAATCTCTAGGTCCATCCATGTTGCTGCAAATGGCATTATTTTTGATGGCTAAGTAATATTCCATTGTATATATGTACCACATCTTCTTTATCCATTCATCTGATGGACATTTAGGTTGCTTCCATGTCTTGGCTCTTGTAAATGGTGCTGCTATGAACATAGGGGTACATATATCTTTTTTTTTTTTTTTTTTGTGGTACGCAGGCCTCTCACTGTGGTGGCCTCTCCTGCTGCAGAGCACAGGCTCCGGATGCGCAGGCTCAGTGGCCATGGCTCACGGGCCTAGCCACTCCACGGCATGTGGGATCTTCCCGGACCGGAGCACGAACCCGTGTCCCCTGCATCGGCAGATGGACTCTCAACCACTGCACCACCAGGGAAGCCCTGCATGTATCTTTTTGAATTAGAGTTTTGTCTGGGTATATGCCCAGGAGTGGGATCGCTGGATCATATGGCAACTCTATTTTTAGTTTTTTGAGGAACCTCCATACTGTTTTCCATAGTGGCTGCACCAATTTACATTCCTACCAGCAGTGTAGGAGGGTTCCCTTTTCTCTGCACCCTCTCCAGCATTTATTTGTAGACTTTTTAATGATGGCCATTCTGAGTGGTGTGAGGTGATACCTCATTGTAGTTTTGATTTGCATTTCTCTAATAATTAGTGATGTTGAGCAGCTTTTCATGTGCTTCTTGGCCATCTGTATGTCTTCTTTGGAGAAATGTCTATTTAGGTCTTCTGCCCATTTTTCAGTTGGGTTGTTTGTTTTTTGTTGTTGTTGAGTGGAACTGGCACCTTTGATCTTAGCTCAAATAGTCCAGCTGTGGAGGTATGACCCTCTAAGGTTTAGTATGTATCCTGAGACAGAGAAAATCAGTAATCTGCCTGGAGATAAAGGAAAAGCCCAAGTGATTGCTTCATAGGTTCATTTTCATTAAACCTGACATTTTTTCTTAAAGGGAAACTCAGTTCTGATTTCCTGTTTTCCTGTATTATTCTGTTCACACAGTGATATGTGTAGTTCTCCAAATTCATTTTTCAAAAGCCACCTGAATGAATTTTGCCTTATTTCTGTGCCACCTGTACTGTAGTTTACTTAATTTTTTAAAAAACGTACTCTTTCTTTTTTAACTTAAATTTAATGTATTTTGAAAAGCAAACATCAATCATCATTTATTGAAAAGAGCATCGCTGGCTTTAAGTAGAAGGAAATGATTAAGTTTATATAAAACTATGTAAACTTTGTGAGATAGGTAACTATTAGATTTTAAAAGGTTAAATTTTGTGCCACCTCTTTTGCACATCAGCTGTACACAAAAGCAATACCAGTTACCATAATTACTGGGCATTCAGTAACAGTCTGTCTTTCTCTCTCTCTCTTTTTTAAAAGACTCCATAATGGCATGTCGTTTTCTAGAAGGCGTCATGAGTTAGAAGAAAGAGCAGTGGAGTTTGGTTTACACTCACACTCCATCATAGGTTGGTTATATGATGCTGGGTAAGCTGCTCAGCTTCGCTGAGCTTCCATTTTCCCCTCTATGAGAGAGGATAGTAAGTCCACTCTCCTCTACCTACCTCACAGACTTGATGGAAAGATTAAGTGAAATACACGTGCTCTGTAAATCATATGTACTTTTAAGGCATTGTTAATAAGCTGCATTTGAAGAGCCATAATAAAAAATGAATAATCACCCTTTTATTGTTGCCTGAATCTGAAACAATACCAAGAAACACCATAACATGCCCTACAAAAATGTGAATTCAGATGCACTGTAGTTGCTGACTGCCTCCTATCTTGCTGTATGGTATGTGTATGTTTAACTTTTTAACCAACTGCCCAACTGCTTTCCAATGTATTTGTACCATTTACATTCCCAGCAGCAGTGTATGAGAGTTCCAGTTGCTCGATATCCTCGTCAGCACTTGGTATGATCAACAGTTTTTAAATTTTTAGTCATTCTAGTGAGTATGAAGTAGTATCTCAGGGTTGCTTTAATTTGTATTTCCCTAATGACTAATGGTATTGAGGATCTTTTCATGTGCTCATTTGCCATTCATCTATTTATTTTCTTTGGTGAAATGTCTGTTGAAATTTTTTTGCCCTTTCTGTAGCTTTTTTTTTTTTTTTTTTCCCGATACGCGGACCTCTCACTGTTGTGGCCTCTCCCGTTGCGGAGCACAGGCTCCGGCCGCGCAGGCTCAGAGGCCACGGCCCACGGGCCCAGCCGCTCTGTGGCATGTGGGATCTTCCCGGACCGGGGCATGAACCTGTGTCCCCTGCATCGGCAGGCAGACTCCCAACCACTGCGCCACCAGGGAAGCCCTTTTTTGCCCTTTTAAAAATGAGTTGTTTATCTTACTATTGAGTTTTGAGGGTTCTTTATATATTCCAGATACAAGTCTTATATCAGATACATATTTTCTCCCTAAGACTTGCCTTTTCATTTTTGTAAAAATGTCTTTTGAAGAGTAAAGGTTTTAAATGACGTTTAATATATAACTTTTTTTTGTTTTATACTATGTTCTTTTTGGTTCCTATTTAAGAAATTTTTGTCAAATTCAAAGTCACTAAGATTTTCTCCTGTTTTCTTCTAGAAGTTTTGTAGTTTTAGCTTTACGTTTAGGTCTATGATCCATTTAGAGCTAATTTTTGTATATGGTGTGAGATGCTATGTAACATATTACCACAGACCTAATGGCTTAAAACACTGCACATTCATTATGTCACAGTTTCCATGGATCAGGAGTCCAAGCCTGGCTTAGCTGAGTCCTCTGCTCAGGGTTTCACAAGGCTGCATTCAAGGTGTCACCCAGGGCTCAGTTCTCATCTGGAAGCTTGACTGGTGGATCTGCTAGATCTGCTTCCGAGCTCACTCAGGTTGTTGGCAGAATTTATTTCCTTGTAACTCTAAGACCAAGGATCTAGCTTCTTGGTGGTTGTCAGCCAGAGACCACCCTCGGCTCCTAGACGACACCTGCAGTTCCTTGCCACATGGCCCTCTCAAAATATGGCAGCTTGCTTCTTCAAAGCCACCAAGGAAGAAAGAATGAGTCTGCTAGCAAAGTGGAGTCTTATATACTATAACATAACCATGGGAGAGACATCTATCACCTTTGTCATATTCTCCTGGTTAGAAGCAAGGCATGGGTCCCACTCCCACTTCAAAGGGAGGGGACCTCACAAAGGTGTGAACAGCAGGAGGTATGGGGGTCAGTGGGAGCTACCTTAAGGTCTCTCCACCATGGCCATGGAATAGGTGTGCTCCACCTTTTGATCATTGCCAAACCTCTAGCTTCACAGGCCGGTGGTTCCCAACACAGACCCTCTAGAGAGTCCCCAGATGCCTAAAAGGATGTCCAGAAAAACTTCGAACAAAAGAGTAAAACAAATAAACATACCAACTAACTTACAAAACCACAGTCTATTAAAAAATACTCTGGAGAATTTCAAACATTCACAACAGTAGAACAATATAATGAACCTTCATGTGTCCATCACCCATACCTACCAACCACCATCCTGTAGCCTTCCCTCATCAACTCTCCCCTCTTGAATTATTTGAAAAAAAATCCCAGGCTTCCTATTATTTCATCCATAAATACTTGTGTATATATGTCTTAAAAAATAAGAACTCTGGGTTTTTTTTAAGGCATAACCACTATATCATTATCTCACCTAAAAAATTAACAGCAATTCTTTAATATCATCAAATATCCAGTGTTCCAATTTCCAGTTATCTTATGTCATCATTTATTTATAGTTTGTTTGAACCCAAATCCAGATAATATCTATATATTACAATATGTTGAGGTGTTTTTAAAATATCTTTTAATCTCCAAGTCCCCCCCTCTATCTCTTTCCCTCTTCTTTTTTTTTCTTGAAGTTTACTTGTTGAAGAGATCAGGGATTTTTTTTTTTTTGGTCCTGCAGAATTTCCCAGTTTAGGAATTGCAGACACACTACAATTTTAAAAAGTGAGCTTACTGCAAAATCAACTCCACGAATACTCTTCACAAATTTACTAAATGGCCTTTTTTCTCAGTAATTATATCATCTTTCTTTACTTTTCTTTCCTCCCTGCTTCCTGAATTTATTTATCTTGATCACTTCTGAATCAATAACACAAAGTTTTGCAAAACTGCCATCTGCTTCCCCCTGGGGTTTATATCTTAAAACAAATTTTCCTCAATTGAATTCAAATTGAATAAGAGCTTTGAAACCAAGGATCCCTCATTAGACAGTTTGTTATTTCAAAGTATTTTCTATTTACCGTGCCTTATTTAGAATACAGTATAATCCTGTGAAGGCAATTCTCTTTGTTCAAAACGGTGTATAATTGGGAATAATTGCAATTCCCTATCTGACAGAAAGTCTCTCGAGTTTTGTTTATTAGAGAAATTTAATTTATTAGAAACATTGTACCATCTGAATATATTAATGTAATATTCCTTTCAATTTATGTTCTAAATTAACGAGGTTGTATTACATCAAGAAATAATCACAATTTTAAATCTGAGCCTTAAAGATCATTCAACAGACGTGTGCATTGATTTCTTTTTTTAAAATTTATAACATCAATATAATACGTGCATCTAGTTTAAAAAGTTAGTAGGACTCTTAGGCTCGTAAAACAAACCAACCAGCAATCCCTTTCCCTACCTGCCCCACCTCTGACTCTTGTTCTCTGTAGATATTCGGCACTTGACAATCAACTTTCCAAAATGTTGTTGACATCTCTAATCCACTGTCATTGCCTTTCTTGTTTCCTCTGCCCTTGGGGGATTATCCCTTTTTAATTCTTTCTCTGTAATTCTTGTGGTGTTAGAGCGGAAGTGGAGCTAAGTGTGTGTGTGTTCAGTTTGCCACGTTTAGTTTGTCGTTCGCCATGTTTTCATTTTCTAGTTCCTTTGCTGAGAATCCAAAATGGTGTGAAAGTAAAAGTTGGCACCCAGCCCCTCTACCTCCCTATGTCTCCCTCTTACCGGAGGGGATGGGTCTTTGGCTGACTCAGCAAAAGTGTCATCCTGCGGTTCCTAGTGCAGTCTCCTGGCTCCCGGGAAGCTCTGGTGAAGTGTGTCCCTCTTCCTCAAGAAATGGCACTTCCCAAGCACCGTATGCCACAGTGAGAATGTCTCTTGTGGCCGATTTGCTCTTGACCCTTCTCCCTAGGAATGACTGTAGTGTGGGTCACTCGCCTCCGACCCTGAGCACCCCCCCCATGTAACTTTTGCTCCCTGACACTCCTCCCCTTGGGGCATGTACACCCCGCCACATGTCTTAGGATACCAAAGAGAATATGGAGTGACCTTTGCGCAGTGTATGCTGGTAAATGTTTAACAACTGGCCCTCCAGGGGGAAATAAGCCCTGATTTGACCATTTGCCAATCTCTACGGTGTAAATACTCCTACCAAGGCTGATTTTACGCTGCCACGGTGACTTGGAAGAGGTGCACAGCTGTGTCTTTGCCTTTGGGAATAGGACTCAGGGGTCTTAGTTCAGGATTGCCAGACTCGAGGATGAAGTCATTTGTCCTTTTCATTGAGCTCCTCAGTCACTCCTACCTCGATATTCCTGCTGGGCTGACTCTGTCAACCCTTTGATTATGTCTGGTGTGTCTGAATCTGCCAGCTCAGCCACCTGAGACTCTCCTCTGGATCAAGAAAACTCCCCAGTGCTGTGCGGCTAAAAATGTGTGTTCTGGGTCAATCTTAATTTTGTTACGTTTTTACTCTGCTTTGATGTCCTTAGAAGAACCTCTTGGTAAAGTTAATTTCGTGCACTAATATGAAACTGATGGTTTGTAGACATTGTGTTTTCTCCAGGTAAACCTTATTACGGTGCTGTACTGATGGAAGGATCAGGTGACTGGGATTCCTTATTCTGCAGTTCTGTTGATGATGTTTTCTTTCTTCCACAGTTGACAGACCTGTCAGAGTATACGCAGATGGAATATTTGACCTCTTCCACTCAGGTCATGCAAGGGCACTTATGCAAGCAAAAACACTGTTTCCCAACAGCTACTTGTTGGTAGGAGGTAAGAAGTGCATTTTGTCTTTGTCTAGAAAACTCTTGTATAATGTGCTTCCTGAAAAGGACCCCTTTCAGACTTCCATCATTAACACCTCACATTGGAAATGCTCCCAGTTCAGCCTATATTGCCTCGCTCGTTCACTGCGTGAAATTTAAAATGATATTTAAAAAACCATAGGGGAAATTACATCCTCAGATTATAAACCATTGATTCCCAGAGAAAGACAAATAATACCACCAAGGGTAACTGCTTCATGTTCTCCATTTATGCCTTCTTGTGTTTGAGGCATGATCCAATTTCTGTTTCTGAAATTTCCTAGAGGGTTAGGAGAAAAGCAATATTATTCTGATTTCAAATCTTAGAGACCTGAGGGGATTCAGGATGATTAATGGTAAGTAAGGTCATTGTCTGTTTCCTTGGTGTGACCCACAGTACTTAGGGCCATGTTGTGCTAATGGTAGTGGCTTACAGCAGTTCCCAATTAGTTGAATTTATGTGCTGTGTATTAAAGAAATAGAGATTTATATACCTAGGTAATCTTGGTTTACAATGAAGGAACTGACTGATTTCATAAGCTTGTGGAGAGAGAAGGGCAGTTAGACATAAAATTTTCTTCTTCCAAAAGGCCTACAGATTTCAATTGGGGTAAAAGGGAAAGTTTCTGACCTGCAAGACCTGAGTCTCATCTCTGTAGCTTCTGGAAACACCATTTCCTTTCACTGTAATCATTTTTTGTGGCATTACATGAACTAGACACCATCAACCCTTAGACCTCTACCGTGAGGGAAAAAGGTGATGGTAAGAGACTACATATCTGTTTTTAAAAATATTTTGTTGGGCTTCCCTGGTGGCGCAGTGGTTGAGAGTCCGCCTGCCGATGCAGGGGACACGGGTTTCGTGCCCCGGTCCGGGAAGATCCCACATGCCGCGGAGCGGCTGGGCCCGTGAGCCATGGACGCTGAGCCTGCGCGTCCGGAACCTGTGCTCCGCAATGGGAGAGGCCACCACAGTGAGAGGCCTGCGTACCAGAAAAAAAAAAAAAAAAAAAAAAATATATATATATATATAGTTATCTTCTACAAGTTTAAAACTACTTTTTGTATATTTGAGAGGAATCTTTTGCAGATTTTGCCAAGCATGGTGACTATGTGGTTATTGAATGGAGTCCTTTCCAGAAGGAAGAGGTGATACAAGGCAGTTCATTTCCCTTTATTTTGAGTGGAAAATCATTTCTCGCATGAGCACTACCACCTGGAGTCTGGTCCTAAGCTGCTGGGGTCCTGGGGAGACCTCTGCAGTGGTTGGGCTTTGGTCATTTTGGCAACCCAAGTTTGGAGGTGGTTAGGTGTAGGCAACACTTAACGGGAACACTGCCCTGGCCCTGGGTTAGCACATCAAAAGTAAAGGCAAAGGAAAAATGTGACTTTCAGTACATTCAGGTAAATTGGAGAAAGCAGTAAATTAATATCAGCAGCTGTCCAGGTCACTAGGTGACAATGGTTTCTCTGATTTACTGAATGATTCCTTCACTTAACAACTATTTTTCGAGCTCCTACTATGTGCCAGGCATTCTTCTGTACACTGAGAATGCAGCCATGATCGAAGCAGACTGTGTCCTCAAGAGAACTTAAAGTCTGAAGGGGAGGCAGAGGTAGGGGTTCTATGAAGAAATGTAAAATAGGGTAAGGGGAAAGAGTGGCTGGTGGGGCAAGGAGGGACATTTCAGGTATGGAGGTCAGGGGAGGACCCTCTGGAGTGTTGACACCTGTGCAGAGACTTGAATGAAGTGAAGGGCACACGAAAGACAGAGCACAGAACCTTCCTTGTGTGGTGATCTTCCCACCAGCCTATATGAGAATGTTGGGACAAGTGGAGAAAACGTGGTAGCGACAACTAGATGCGTTATTTTGTTGACTTGTTATGTCTTAAGGAGACTTTCCATAAAAGCACAGGTGATGTAGTACTCAGAGAAATGAATATGGACAGGAGTTCAGAGCCAAGAATTAAAGCAAAAGGGAAGGAGAACAATTCCCACAAGAAATCCCGAACTCCTTCGTAGCTATGGCAGAAGGCTCCACAGGGTCATTCCATAGCTCTCAGATGTTAGAGCTGATACTGCTCTCCAATGAAGAACCAGCTCCTCCTGCCCTGAGTTCTGAGATGCTTCAGAGGGTTGTTGCCTAAGCAGCATCGAGTAATGCAGTAAACAGTGTCCTCTCTCTAGCAGATTTACAAAGAAACGTAGCTGCCCCCCTCAACGGCTATTACATGGATTCTCCATGGAAGCCAAGGGCACGTTAAACTACTAAGACAACCATGGAGACCATATCTTTTGGTAGGTGACAGGGACTAGAGTATAGATGGGAAATGAAGCAGTAATACATGAAGCTGTAAAAACGTGGTATGAAGCCTTCTGGAGACAGTGACAGAGAAAGAGTGAAAACCTACAAGCAATGTAAACAGTAATAAATAATTTCAGTATGTTATTTTCTCCACTGATACATTATTATTCTATTTAAGATAATTGGCAATACTATGAAATTTTTTTTTGTTGTTGTTGTTGCGGTACGTGGGCCTCTCACTGTTGTGGCCTCGCCCGTTGCAGAGCACAGGCTCCGGACGCGCAGGCTCAGTGGCCATGGCTCACGGGCCCAGCCGCTCCGCGGCATGTGGGATCTTCCCGGACCGGGGCACGGACCCGCGTCCCCTGCATCGGCAGGCGGACTCTCTACCACTGCGCCACCAGGGAAGTCCACTATGAAATATTTTTAACCACCCTATTAATAAAATTCAGTGTATGCACTTCCCTGGTGGCACAGTGGTTAAGAATCTGCCTGCCAATGCAGGGGACGCGGGTTCAAGCCCTGGTCTGGGAAGATCCCACATACCACGGAGCATCTAAGCCCGTGCACCACAACTACTGAGCCTGAGCTCTAGAGCCTGTGAGCTACAACTACTGAGCCCATGTGCCACAACTACTGAAGCCCACACGCCTAGAGCCCATGCTTTGCAACAAGAGAAGCCACCACGATGAGAAGCCCACGCACTGCAACGAAGAGTAGCCCCCGCTCGCCACAACTAGAGAAAGCCCGCATGCAGCAGCGAAGACCCAACACAGCCAAAAATAAATAAAATAAAATAAATTTATAAAAAAAATAAAATTCAGTGTAAGCCAGGCTTCCCTGGTGGCACAGTGGTTAAGAATTCGCCTGCCAATGCAGGGGACACGGGTTCGAGCCCTGGCCCAGGAAGATCCCACATGCCGCGGAGCAACTAAGCCCGTGCGCCACAACTACTGAGCCTGCGCTCTAGAGCCCGTGAGCCACAACTACTGAAGCCCATGTGCCTAGAGCCCGTGCTCCGCAATAAGAGAAGCCACTGCAATGAGAAGCCCACGCACCGCAACGAAGAGTAGCCCCCGCTTGCCGCAACCAGAGAAAGCCTGCACACAGCAACAAAGACCCAACACAGCCAAAAATAAAAATAAATAAAAGTTTTTAAAAATTCAGTGTAAGCCCATATTTCATGTGTCTCCACTAATTTAATTGTATTTGATTCCTAGTCTGTTAAACAGAATCTCCAACCACCTGTGTGTAGGCAGATTTCTACAGGGGCATGGTAGCTCAAATCCCATGAGAAATAACAATCTTCCTTCGATGTATATAGTAGTTGCCTTCCTCTAAAATTCAGCATTTATCACAGCTGTTCCAGAAATACTTTGCAGTTATATGTAAAACAAAATTAGGGTCTAGATTCAAATAATTTAAAATAATTATGCAGAGACATTCAGAAATCTTACAGGATGTTAGAAAATTCTCATGTGGGGCTGCCCCACACATAGCAAGATGTTTAGGGACTTCCCTGGTGGTCCAGTGGCTAAGACTCCATGTTCCCAATGCAGGGGGCCTGGGTTCGATCCCTGGTCAGGGAACTAGATCCCACATGCCGCAACTAAAGACCCCCGCATGCCGCAACTAAAGACCCCTGCATGCCGCAACGAAGATCCCGCATGCCGCAACTAAGAGCCGGTGCAGCCAAATAAATAAATAAATAAAATAAATACTTAAAAAAAGATGTTTAACATTGTTGGCACCCTGCCCACTAAATGCCAGTTGCTGCCTCCAATCATAATGACAACTAAAGATGCCCTACAAATTTCCAAAACTGCTTCCTAGCGGATGCTGAAGCCTTTGTTGAAAACCGTTCTTAGACTAAGAGTCTTCACTCTTTGTTCCCCACAATCCCAAAAAGAATTTTGAAAAACTATACACCTTCTTACAGATTTTTAAGCTGACATCTAAAATTTTCCATCCTAAGTTTAAATAGTTGTAAAATATGTAATTTCTGGAATACCGTAAATTTTAACATTTTCAAAAATTAATAGACTTTATGTTTAAGGGAAGTTTTACATTCACAGCAAAACTGAGCAGAAAGTACAAAGGTTCCCATTTACGCATTCACGCACAGCCTCCCCATTATCAACATCTGCCACCAGGGTAGTACATTTTTTACAGTCCATGAACCTACATTGACATGTTATTATCACCCGAAGTCCATAGTTTAATACGTTAGAGTTCACTCCTGGTATTTTACATTCTTTGGGTTTGGACAAATGTATTATGACATATATCCACCATTGTAGTGTCGTACAGAACAGTTGCAGTGCCTTAAAAATCCTCTGCACTCTGCCTATTCATCTATCCCCTACCCAACCCCTGGCAACCACTGATCTTTTTACTGTTTCCATAGTTTTGCCTTTTCCAAAATGTCATGTAATTGGAAGCATACAGTACATATCTTTTTCAGATTGGCTTCTTTCACTTAGTAATACGTTTAAGGTTACCCCATGGCTTGTTGGCTCGTTTCTTTTTAGCACTGGGTAATATTCCATTGTCTGGACGTGCCACAGTTTGTTTATCCTTTTGCCTACTGAAGGACATCTTGGTTGCATTCATGTTTTGGCAATTATGAATAAAGCTGCTATAAACATCTATGTGCAGGTTTTTGTGTGGACATAAGTTTTCAGTTCAGTTTGGTAAATACCAAGGAGTGTGATTGCTAGATCATATGTTAAGAGCATGTTTAGCTTTGTTAGACACTGCCAAACAGTCTTCCAAAGTAGCTGTACCATTTTGCGTTCCCACCAGCAATGAATGAGAATTCCTGGTGCTCCAAATCCTCACCAGCATTTGGTGTTGTCAGTATTTTGTACTTTGGCCATTTTAATTGGGGTATAGTGGTATCTCATTGTTGTTTTATTTTGTAATGTCCTGATGACATGTGATGTAGAACATCTTTTCATTTGCTTACTTAACATCTGTATATCTTTTTTGGTGAGGTGTCTATTCAGATCTTTTTTGCATTTCTTAATCAGGTTGTTCATTTTCTTATTGTTGAGTTTTAAGAGTTCTTTGTGTAGTTTGGATAATAGTCCTTTATCAGTTGTGTCTTTTTCAAATATTTTCTCCCACTCTGGTTTTTCTCATTCCATTCACATGGCCTTTTGCAGAGCAGAAATTTTTAATTTTAATGAAGTCCAGTTTATCAGTTGTGTCTTTGATGGTTTGTGTGTTTGGTGTTGTATCTAAAAAGTCACTGCTATACCTAAGGTCATCTAGGTTTTCTCATATATTATCTTCTATGAGTTTTATGCTTTTGTGTTCTACATTTTGATCTATGATCCATTTTGAGCTAATTTTTGTGAAGAGTATAAGATCTGTATTTAGATTCCTTTTTTTGCATGTGGATGTCCAGTTGTTACAGCACCATTTGTTGAAAAGACTATCTTTGTTCATTGTATTACCTTTGCTCCTTTGTCAAAGATCAATTGACTGTATTTATGTGGGTCTACCTCTGGGCTATTTCATTCCATTGATCTATTTATCCATTTTTTCACCAATACCACACCTTCTTGATTACTGTAGCTTCACAGTAAGTACTGAAGTTGAGTAGTGCCAGTCTTCCAACTTTGTTCTTTTCCTCCAATATTGATTTGGCTATTCTGGGTCTTTTCCCTCTCCAAATAAACTTTACTATCAGTTTATCATTAGCCACAAAATAACTTGTTGGTATTTTGGTTGGGATTGCATTGAATCTATAGATCAAGTTGGGAAGAAATGACATCTTGTCACTGTTGAGCCTTCCTATCCATGAACATGAAATACATTTCCATTTATTTTGTTCTTTGATACTTTTCATCAAGGTTTTGTAGTTTTTCTCACATAGATCTTGTACACATTTTGTTAGATTTATACCTAAGTATTTTATTTGTTGGGGCGTGCTAATGTAAACAGTAATATGTTTTTCATTTCAAAGTCCACTTGTTAATTGCTGGTATATAGGAAAGTGATTGACATTTGTATATTAACCTTGTATTCTGCAATCTTGCTATAATTACTTATTCTAGGAGGTTTTTTTGGTCAATTCTTTAAAATTTTCTACATAGATGATTATGTCATCTGTGAAGAAAAACAGTTTTATTTCTTCCTCCCCAATCTGTATACATTTTTAAAAATTTATGTATTTATTTAAGTTTGGCTGCGTTGGGTCTTCATTGCTGTGCGTGGGCTTTCTCTAGTTGTGTCGAGTGGGGGCTACTCTTTGTTGTAGTGCGCAGGCTTCTCGTTGCGGTGGCTTCTCTTGTTGTGGATCACGGGCTCTAGGTGCACAGGCTTCAGTAGTTGTGGCACATGGGCTCAGTAGTTGTGGCTCGTGGGCTTTAGAGCGCAAGCTGAGTAGTTGTGGCACCCAGGCTTAATTGCTCTGTGGCATGTGGGATCTTCCCAGACCAGGGCTCGACCCCGTGTCCTCTGCATTGGCAGGCGGAATCTTAACCACTGCGCCACCAGGGAAGTCCTAATCTGTATACGTTTTATTTCCTTTTCTTGTCTTACTGCACTAGCTAGGACTTCCAGTACAATGTTGAAAAGCTATGGTGAGAGGTTACATCCTTGCCTTATTCCTGATCTTAGTGGGACAACTTCAGTTTTCTCACCATTGAGTATGATGTTAGCTGTAGGGGTTTTTTGTTTGTTTTTTTTTTGCAGTACGCAGGCCTCTCACTGTTGTGGCCTCTCCCATTGCGGAGCACAGGCTCCGGACACGCAGGCTCAGCGGCCATGGCTCACGGGCCCAGCCACTCCGCGGCATGTGGGATCTTCCTGGACTGGGGCACGAACCCGTGTCCCCTGCATCGGTAGGCAGACTCTCAACCACTGCGCCACGAGGGAAGCCCAGCTGTAGGGTTTTTGTAGATAGTCTTTATCAAGTTGAAGAAGTTCCCCTCTATTCCTAGTTTGCCGAGAGTTTTTGTCATGAATGGGTATTGGATTTTATCAAATGCTTTTTCTACATCTATTAATATGATCATGTGATTTTCCTTCTTTTGTCTGTTGATGTGATGGATTACATTAATTGATTTTATTCTATTTTTTGTTTTTTAAAACTGAAGTACAGTTGATGTATAGTATTATATGTTACAGGTGTACAATATAGTGATTCACAATTTTTAAAGGTTATACTCCATTTATACTTATAAAATATTGGCTATATTCCCTGCATTGTAAATATATCCTCATAGCTTATTTATTTTATACATAATAGTTTGTATCTCTTAATCCCTTACCCCTTACTTGCCCCTCCCTCCTTCCTTCTCTCCATTAGTAACCACTAGTTTGTTTTCTATATCTGTGAGTCTGTTTACCTGGGATAAATCCCACTTGGTTATATATATATTGGTGTATAATTCTTTTTATACATTGTTGGCTTTGAGTTGTTAATATTTTGTTAAAGGGTTCTGCATCTATGTTAATGAGAGATAGTGGTCTCTAGTTTTCCTTTCTTATAAGGTGTTTGGTTGTGGTATTAGGGTAATGCTAGCCTCATAGAATGAGTTAGGAAACATTCCCTCTGCTTCTATCTTGTGGAAGAGATTGTAGAGAATTGGTATAGTTTCTTCCTTAAATGTTTGGTAGAATTCACCAGTGAACCTATCCAGGCCTGGTGGTTTCTCTTTTGGAAGGTTATTACATACTGATTGGATTTCTTTAATACATAGAGGCCTATTCAGATTGTCTCTTCTAGTGTGAATTTTGGCAGCTTCTGTCTTGTAAGGAATTGGTCACTTTCACCTATGTTATCACATTTGTGGGGATAGAGTTGCTCAAAATATTCCTTCCTTTTAATGTCCGTGAGATCTGTAGTAATGTCCTCTTTTTAATTTCTGATATTGGTCATTTGTATCTTTCTCTTTTTTCTTTGTTAGCTTGGGTAGAGCCTTATCAATTTTATTGATCTTTTCAAAGAACCAGCTCTTGTTTTTGTTGACTTTCTCTATTCATTCCTGTTTTCAGCTTCATTGATTTCTGCTCTGATTTTTATTATTTATTTTCTTTTGCTTACTTTGGGTTGAATTTGCTCTTTTTCTCTAGTTTCCTAAGATGGAAGCTTAGATGATTGATTTTAGATTTTTCTTCTTTTCTAATATATATATTCAATGCTTTAAATCTCCTAAACACTTTTCATTGCATCCCACAAATTTTGGTAAGTCGTGTTTTCATTTTCATTTAGTTCAAAATAGTAAAAAATATTTCTTGATTTATTCTTTGACCCATGTGTTATTTAGAAGTGTGCTGTTTAATCTCCAATTATTTTGGGATTTTCCAGCTATTTTTCTGTTGTTGATTCCTAGTTGAATTCCACTGAGACCAGACATTGTGTGATTTCTATTCTTTTAAATTTGTTATGGGGTGTTTAATGGCCCAGAATGTGATCTATCTTGGTGAATGCTCCATGTGAACTTCAGAAGGATGTGTATTCTGCTGTGGTTGGATGAAGTCTGTAGATGTCGATTATATATGGTTGATTGCTAGTGCTGTTGTGTGCACACCCACACACACATACAATTAAATATATTGTTGCTGTTATTATCTTGAATATACTGTTATCTGTTAGATCAATTAAGAATAAGAAAAATAAAAGTTTTGTTTTATCTTCAGTTATTCTCTAATGCTCTTCCTTTTTAAAACGTATATCTGAATTTCTGACCTATGTAATTTTCCTTCTTTCTGAAGAACTTTTAAAAACATTTCTTGCAAGGCGGGTCTACTAGAAACAATTCCCTCAATTGTTGTTTGTCTGAGGAAGTCTTTATTTCTCCTTCCCTTTTTTTTTTTTTCGCTATGCGGACCTCTCACTGTTGTGGCCTCTCCCGTTGCAGAGCACAGGCTCCGGACGCGCAGGCTCAGCGGCCATGGCTCACGGGCCCAGCCACTCCGCAGCATGTGGGATCTTCCCGGACTGGGGCACGAACCCGTGTCCCCTGCATCGGCAGGTGGACTCTCAAACATTGTGCCACCAGGGAAGCCCTCTCCTTCCCTTTTAAACGATGATTTTGTAGGCTATAGAATTGTAGGTTGGTGGGGTTTTTCTCTCAACACTATAAATATTTCACTTCACTCAGTTTTTATTTATTTATTATTAATTAATTTATTTATTTATTTGGTTTCACCAGGTCTTAGTTGTGGCTCGTGGGCTCCTTAGTTGTGGCTTGCTGGCTCCTTAGTTGCAGCAGGCTGGCTCCTTAGTTGCAGCAGGTGGCCTACTTAGTTGCACCTCATGGGCTTCTTAGTTGTGGCACACAAACTCTTAGTTGCGCCATGTGAACTCTTAGTTGTGGCATGCATGTGGGATCTAGTTCCCTGACCAGGGATCAAACCTGGGCCCCCTGCATTTGGAGCATGGAGTCTGCTGCGCTCTCACTCATGGGAGTCACTTACTCACTTTTTAAAAAATTTTAATTTTATACTGGACTATAGTTTTTTTTGTTTTTAGTTTTTTTCATTTTTGTGGTGTTGAGCATCTTCTCATGTGCCTATTGGCCATCTGTATGCCTTTGTTGGAAAGCTATTCAGGTTCTCTGCCCTTTTTTAAAAATTGTACTTTTTCTTGTTTTTTTAATTATATTTTTTTAAACAGCATGTTATTAGTCATCAATTTTATACACATCAGTGTATACACGTCAATCCCAATCACCCAATTCATCACACCACCACCACCACCACCACCCCGCGGCTTTCTCCCCTTGTTGTCCATACGTTTGTTTTCTACATCTGTATCTCAATTTCTGCCTTGTAAAGCGGTTCATCTGTACCATTCTTCTAGCTTCCACATATATGCGTTAATATACGATGTTTGTTTTTCTCTTTGTGACTTACTTCACTCTGTATGACAGTCTCTAGATCCATCCACGTCTCAACAAATGACCCAATTTCGTTCCTTTTTATGGCTGAGTAATATTCCATTGTATATATGTACCACATCTTCTTTATCCATTCGTCTGTCGATGGGCATTTAGGTTGCTTCCATGGCCTGGCTATTGTAAATAGTGCTGCAATGAACATTGGGATGCATGTGTCTTTTTGAATTATGGTTTTCTCTGGGTACCTGCCCAGTAGTGGGATTGCTGGATCATATGGTAATTCTATTTTTAGTTTTTTAAGGAACCTCCATACTGTTCTCCATAGTGGCTGTATCAATTTACATTCCCACCAACAGTGCAAGAGAGTTCCCTTTTCTCCACACCCTCTCCAGCATTTGTTGTTTGTAGATTTTCTGATGATGCCCATTCTAACTGGTGTGAGGTGATACCTCATTGTAGTTTTGATTTGCATTTCTCTAATAATTAGTGATGTTGAGTAGCTTTTCATGTGCTTCTTGGCCATCTGTATGTCTTCTTTGGAAAAATGTCTGTTTAGGTCTTCGGCCCATTTTTGGATTGGGTTGTTGGTTTTTTTAATATTAAGCTGTGTGAGCTGTTTATATATTTTGGAGATTAATCCTTTGTTCATTCATTTGCAAATATTCATTCATTTGCATCTCCCATTCTGAGGCTTGTCTTTTCGTCTTATTTATGGTTTCCTTTGCTGTGCAAAAGCTTGTAAGTTTCATTAGGTCCCATTTGTTTATTTTTGTTTTCATTTCCATTACTCTAGGAGGTGGATCAAAAAAGATCTTGCTGTCATTTACATCAAAGAGTGTTCTTCCTATGTTTTCCTCTAAGAGTTTTATAGTGTCCAGTCTCACATTTAGGTCTCTAATCCATTTTGAGTTCATTTTTCTGTATGGTGTTAGGGAGTGTTCTAATTTCATTCTTTTACATGTAGCTGTCCAGTTTTCCCAGCACCACTTATTGAAGAGATTGTCTTTTCTCCATTGTATATCCTTGCCTCCTTGGTCATAGACTAGTTGACCATAGGTGCATAGGTTTATCTCTGGGCTTTCTATCTTGTTCCATTGATCTATGTTTCTGTTTTTGTGCCAGTACCATATTGTCTTGATTACTGTAGCTTTGTTGTATAGTCCAAAGTCAGGGAGTCTGATTCCTCCAGCCCCGTTGTTTTCCCTCAAGACTGCTTTGGCTATTGGGGGTCTTTTGTGTCTCCATACAAATTTTGAGATGATTTGTTCTAGTTCTGTAAAAAATGCCAGTAGTAATTTCATAGGGATTGCATTGAATCTGTAGATTGCTTTGGATAGTATAGTCATTTTCACAATATTGATGTTTCCAATACAAGAACATGGTATATCTCTCCATCTGTTGGTATCATCTTTAATTTCTTTCATCAGCGTCTTATAGTTTTCTGCATACAGGTCTTTTGCCTCCCTAGGTAGGTTTATTCCTAGGTATTTTATTCTTTTTGTTGCAGTGGTAAATGGGAGTGTTTCCTTAATTTCTCGTTCAGATTTTTCATCATTAATGTATAGTAATGCAAGAGATTTCTGTGCATTAATTTTGTATCCTGCTACTTTACCAAATTCGTTGATTACCTCTAGTGGTTTTCTGGTGGCATCTTTAGGATTCTATATGTATAGTATCATGTCATTTGCAAACAGTGACAGTTTTACTTCTTCTTTTCCAATTTGTATTCCTTTTATTTCTTTTTCTTCTCCGATTGCCATGGCTAGGACTTCCAAAACTATGTTGAATAATAGTGGTGAGAGTGGACATCCTTGTCTTGTTCCTGATCTTAGAAGAAATGCTTTCAGTTTTTCACCATTGAGAATGATATTTGCTGTGGGTTTGTCATATATGGCCTTTATTATGTTGAGGTATGTTCCCTGCATGCCCACTTTCTGGAGAGTTTTTATCATAAATGGGTTTTGAATTTTGTCACAAGCTTTTTCTGCATCTATTGAGATGATCATATGGTTTTTATTCTTCAATTTGTTAATATGGTGTATCACATTGATTGATTTGCATATGTTGAAGAATCCTTGCATCCCTGGATAAATCCCACTTGATCATGGTGTATGATCTTTTTAATGTGTTGTTGGATTTTGTTTGCTAGTATTCTGGTGAGGATTTTTGCATCTATATCCATGAGCCATATTGGTCTGTAATTTTCTTTTTCTGTAGTATCTTTGTCTGGTTTTGGTGTCAGGGTGATGGTGGCCTCATAGAATGAGTTTGGGAGTGTTCCTTCCTCCGCAATTTTTTGGAAGAGTTTGAGAAGGATGGGTGTTAGTTCTTCTCTAAATGTTTGATAGAATTCACCTGTGAAGCCATCTGGTCCTGGACTTTTGTTTGTTGGAAGATTTTTAATCACGGTTTCAATTTCATTACTTGTGATTGGTCTGTTCATATTTCCTGTTTCTTCTTGGTTCAGTCTTGGAAGGTTACACCTTTCTAAGAGTTTGTCCATTTCTTCCAGGTTGTCCATTTTATTGGCATAGGGTTGCTTGTAGTCGTGTCTTAGGATGCTTTGCATTTCTGCGGTGCTGTTGTAACTTCCCCTTTTTCATTTCTAATTCTATTGATTTGAGTCTTCTCCCTTTTTTTCTGGATGAGTCTGGCTAATGGTTTATCAATTTTGTTTATCTTCTCAAAGAACCAGCTTTTAGTTTTATTGATCTTTGCTATTGTTATTTTGTTTCTATTCCATTTATTTCTGCTCTGATCTTTATGATTTCTTTCCTTGTGCTAACTTTGGGTTTTGTTTGTTCTTCTTTCTCTAGTTCCTTTAGGTGTAAGGTTAGATTGTTTATTTGAGATTTTTCTTGTTTATTAAGGTAGGCTTGTATAGCTATAAATTTCCCTTTTAGAACTGCTTTTGCTGCATCCCATAGGTTTTGGATCGTCGTGTTTTCATTGTCATTTGTCTCTAGGTATTTTTTGGTTTCCTCTTTGATTTCTTCAGTGATCTCTTGGTTATTTAGTAACGTATTGTTTAGCCTCCATGTGTTTGTGTTTTTTACGTTTTTTTTTCCCTGTAATTCATTTCTAATCTCATGGCGTTGTGGTCAGAAAAGATGCTTGATATGATTTCATTTTTCTTAAATTTACTGAGGCTTGATTTATGACCCAAGATGTGATCTATCCTGTAGCATGTTCTGTGCACACTTGAGAAGAAAGTGTAATGTGCTTTTTTTTGGATGGAATGTCCTATAAATATCAATTAAATCTATCTGGTGTATTGTGTCATTTAAAGCTTGTGTTTCCTTATTTATTTTCGGTTTGGATGATCTGTCCATTGGTGTAAGTGAGGTGTTAAAATCCCCCACTATTTTTGTGTTACTGTCGATTTCCTTTTTTATAGCTGTTAGGAGTTGCCTTATGTATTGAGGTGCTCCTATGTTGGGTGCATATATATTTATAATTGTTATATCTTCTTCTTGGATTGATCCCTTGCTCACTATGTAGTGTCCTTCTTTATGTCTTGTAATAGTCTTTATTTTAAAGTCTATTTTATCTGATATGAGTATTGCTATTCCAGCTTTCTTTTGATTTCCATTTGCTTGGAATATCTTTTTCCATCCCCTCACTTTCAGTCTATATGTGTCCCTAGGTCTGAAGTGGGTCTCTTGTAGACAGCATATATATGGGTCTTGTTTTTGTATCCATTCAGCAAGCCTGTGTCTTTTGGTTGGAGCATTTAATTCATTCACGTTTAAGGTAATTATCAATATGACCATTTTCTTAATTGTTTTGGGTTGGTTTTTGTTGGGGCTTTTCTTCTCTTGTGTTTCCCACTTAGAGAAGTTCCTTTAGCATTTGTTGTAGAGCTGGTTTGGTGGTGCTGTATTCTCTTAGCTTTTGCTTATCTCTAAAGCTTTTGATTTCTCCATCGAATCTGAATGAGATCCTTGCTGGGTAGAGTAATCTTGGCTGTAGTTTCTTCCCTTTCATCAGTTTAAGTATATCATGCCACTCCCTTCTGGCTTGTAGTGTTTCTGCTGAGACATCAGCTGTTAACCTTATGGGAGTTCCCTTGTATGTTATTTGTCATTTTTCCCTTGCTGCTTTCAATAATTTTTCTTTGTCTTTAATTTTTGCCAATTTGATTACCTTGTGTCTTGGCGTGTTTCTCCTTGGGTTTATACTGTATGGGACTCACTGCCCTTCTTGGACTTTGGTGGCTATTTCCTTTCCCATGTTAGGGAAGTTTTTGACTATAATCTCTTCAGATATGTTCTCTGGTCCTTTCTCTCTCTCTTCTCTTTCTGGGAACCCTATACTGCAAATGTTGTTGCGTTTAATGTTGTCCCAGAGGTCTCTTAGGCTGTCTTCATTTCCTTTCCTTCTTTTTTCTGTATTCTGTTCCGCAGCAGTGAATTCCACCATTTTGTCTTCAAGGTCGCTTATCCGTTCTTCTGCCTCAGTTATTCTGCTATTGATTCCTTCTAGTGTAGTTTTCATTTCAGTTATTGTATTGTTCATCTCTGTTTGTTTGTTCTTTAATTCTTCTAGGTCTTTGTTAAACATTTCTTGCATCTTCTCGATCTTTGCCTCCATTCTTTTTCCGAGGTCCTGGATCATCTTCACTATCATTATTCTGAATTCTTTTTCTGGAAGGTTGCCTATCTCCACTTCATGTAGTTGTTTTTCTGGGGTTTTATCTTGTTCCTTCATCTGGTACATAGCCCTCTGCCTTTTCATCTTGTGTGTTTTTCTGTGAATTTGGTTTTTGTTCCACAGGCTGCAGGATTGTAGTTCTTCTTGCTTCTGCTGTCTGCCCTCTGGTGGATCTATATTGGATTATAATTGATTAACAGTGTTGTGTTAGTTTCAAGTGTACAACAAAATGATTCAGTTATACATATACATGTATCTGTTCTTTTTCAAATATTTTTCCCATTTAGGTTATTATAGGATATTGAGCAGAGTTCCCTGTGCTGTATAGCAGGTCCCTGTTGGTTTTTTATTTTAAATATAGCAGTGTGTACATATAAATACCAAAGTCCCAATCTATCACTGCAACCCTTTCCCCCAGTAACCAGAAGTTCCTTCTCTAAGTCTGTGAGTCTGCTTCTGTTTTGTAAATAAGTTCATTTGTATCATTTTTTTAAGATTCCACATATAAGCAGTATCATATGATATTTGTCTTTCTTTGTCTGACTTACTTCACTTAGTATGATAGTCTCCAGGTCCATCCATGTTGCTGCAAATGCCATTATTTCACTGTTTTTTTTTTGTTTTTTTTTTTTTGGGCGGGACGCGGGCCTCTCCCCCTGTGGAGCACAGGCTCCGGACGCGCATGCTCAGCGGCCATGGCTCACGGGCCTATCCTCTCCGCGGAATGTGGGATCTTCCTGGACCGGGGCACGAACCCGTGTCCCCTGCATCGGCAGGCGGACTCTCAACCACTGCGCCACCAGGGAAGCCCTATTTCACTGTTTTTGATGGCTGAATAATATTCCATTGTATACATGTACCACATTTTCTTTATCCATTCATCTGTCAATGGATATTTAGATTGCTTCTGCAATGAACATTGGGGTACATGTACCCTTTCAAACCATGTTTTTCTCTAGATATATGCCCAGGAGTGGGATTGCTGGACCATATGGTAGCTCTGTTTTTAGTTTCTCAAGGAATCTCCATACTGTTCTCCATAGTGACTGTACGAATTTACATTCCCACCAGCAGTGTAGGAGGGTTCCCTTTTCTCCACATCCTCTCCAGCATTTGTTATTTGTAGACGTTTTAGTGATGGCCATTCTCACTAGTGTGAGGTGATATGTCATTGTAGTTTTGATTTGCATTTCTCTAATAATTAGTGATGTTAAGCATCTTTTCATGTGCCTCTCAGCCATCTGTATGTCTTCTTTGGAGAGATGTCTTTTTACATCTTCTGCACATTTTTTGATTGAGTTGTTCGGTTTTTTTGATATTGACCCGCATAAACTGTTTGTAAATTTTGGAGACCAATCCCTTGTCGGTCGCATTGTTTGCAAATATTTTCTCCCATTCTCTGGGTTGTCTCTTCATTTTGTTTATGGCTTCTTTTGCTGTGCAAAAGCTTTTTAGTATGATTAGGTCCCATTTTTTAAATAATTAATTAATTTATTATTTATGTTTGGGTGCGTGGGGTCTTTATTTCTGCATGTGGGCTTTCTCCAGTTACGGCATGCAGGGGCTACTCTTCGTTGTGGTGCATGGGCTTCTCATTGCAGTGGCTTCTCTTGTTCCAGAGCATGGGCTCTAGAGTGCAGGCTCAGTAGTTGTGGCACACGGGCTTAGTTGCTCTGCAGCATGTGGGATCTTCCTGGACCAGGGATGGAACCTGTGTCCCTTGCATTGGCAGGCGGATTCTTAACCACTGTACCACCAGGGAAATCCCAGGTCCCATTTGTTTACTTTTGGTTTTGTTCCCATTACTCTAGGAGATGGATCGAAAGAGATATTGCTGCGATTTATGTCAAAGAGTGATCTGCCTATGTTTTCCTCTCAGAGTTTTATAGTATCCAGTCATACATTTAGGCCTTTAATCCATGTTAAGTTTATTTCTGTGTATGGTGTAGGGAGTGTCCTAATTTCATTCTTTTACATGTAGCTGTCCAGTTTTCCCAGGGCCATTTATTGAAGAGACTGTCTTTCCTTCATAGTATAGTCTTGCCTTCTTTGTTGTAGATTAATTGACCATAGGTGCGTGGCTTTATTTCTGGGCTTTCTATCCTGTTCCATCGATCTATATTTCTGTTTTAGTGCTAGTACCATACTGTTTTGGTGACTGTAGCTTTGTAGTAGAGTCTCAAGTCAGGGAGCCTGATTCCTCCAGCTCCATTTTCTTTCTCAAGATTGCTTTGGCTATTCAGAGTCTTTTGTGTCTCTGTACAAATTTTAAGATTTTTTTGTTCTAGTTCTGTGAAAAATGCCATTGGTAATTTTTTTAAAGGCTACTGGATGACTTTAGTTAAAAAAATATATGTATTAATTTGGCTGTGCTGGGTCTTAGTTGCAGTGTGTGGCATCTTCTTTGTGTCATGTTGGATCTTTTTAAGTTGCGGCAGGCAGGATCTTTTAGTTGCAGCATATGGGATCCTATAGTTGAAGCATGCGGGATCTAATTCCCTGACCAGGGATCGAACCTGGGCCCCCTGCATTGAGAGCATGCAGTCTTAGCCACTGGACCACCACGGAAGTCCTGCCATTGGTAATTTGATAGGGATTGCATTGAATCTGTAGATTGCCTTGGGTAGTATAGTCATTTTGACAATATTGATTCTTCTAATCCAAGAACATCTGATCTTTTGTTGTCAGTATGTAGAAATGAACAGATTTCTGTGTTATAATTTTGTATCCTGCAACTTTACTGAATTCATTGATGAGCTCTAGTAGTTTTCTGGTAGCATCTTTAGGATCTTCTACGTATAGTATCATGTCATCTGCAAACAGTGACATTTTTACTTCTTCTTTTCCAATTTGCATTCCTTGTATTTCTTTTTCTTCTCTGATTGCCGTGGCTAGGACTTTCAAAACTGTGTTGAATAAAACTGGTGAGAGTGGACATCCTTGTCTTGTTCTTGATCTTAAACGAAATGCTTTCAGGTTTTCACTGTTGAGTATGATGTTAGTTGTAGGTTTGTCATATATGGCCTTAATTATGTTGAGGTATGTTCCCTGTACGCCCACTTTCTGGAGAGTTTTTATCATAAATTCGTGTTGAATTTAGTCAAAAGCTCTTTCTGCATCTATTGAGATGATTATATGGTTTTTATTCTTCAATTTGTTGATGTGGTGTATCACATTGGTTGATTTGCAGATATTGAAAAATCCTTGCATCCCTGGGATAAATCCCACTTGATCATGGTGTATGATCATTTTAATGTATTGTTGGATTTGGATTGCTAGTATTTTGTTGAGGATTTTTGCATCTGTGTTCATCAGTGATATTGGCCTATAATTTTTTTTGTGGTATCTTTGTCTGGCTTTGGTATCAGGGTGATGGTGGCCTCATTGAATGAGTTTGGGAGTATTCCTTCCTCTGCTATTTTTTGGAATAGTTTTAGAAGCATAGGTGTTAACGCGCCTCTAAATGTTTGATAGAATTCACCTGTGAAGTCATCTGGTCCTGGACTTTTGTTTGTTGGGAGTTTTTTAATCACGGTTTAAATTTAGTACTTGTGATTGGTCTGTTTATATTTTCTGTTTCTTCCTGGTTCAGTCTTGGGAGATTGTACCTTTCTAAGAATTTGTCCATTTCTTCCAGGTTGTCCATTTTATTAATGTATAGTAGCTTGTAGTAGTCTCTTGTGATCCTTTGTATTTCTTTGGTGTCCGTTGTAACTTCTCCTTTTTCACTTCTAATTTTATTGATTTGAGCCCTCTCCTTTTTTCTTGATGAGTCTGGCTAAAGGTTTATAAATTTTGTTTATCTTTTCAAAGAGCCATCTTTTAGTTTCATCAATCTTTTCTGTTGTTTTCCTCATTTCTATTTCATTTATTTATGCTCTGATATTTATGGTTTCATTGTTTCTGCTAACTTTGGGTTTTGTTTGTTCTTTCTCTAGTTGCTTTAGGTGTAAGGTTAGGTTGTTTATTTGTGATTTTTCTTGTTTCCTGAGATAAGATTGTATCGCTATAAACTTCCCTCTTAGAACTGCTTTTGCTGCATCCCATAGGTTTTGGATCGTCGTGTTGTTTCTAGGTATTTTTTGATTTCCTCTTTGATTTCTTCAGTGATCTCTTGGTTATTTAGTAGTGTATTTTTTAGCCTCCATGTGTTTGTATTTTTTACAGTTTTTTTTCTTGTAGTTGATTTCTAATCTCATTGCATTGTGGTCAGAAAAGATGCTTGATATGATTTCAATATTCTTAATTTTGCCAAGGTTTGCCTTGTGGCCCAAGATATGATCAATCCTGGAGAATGTTCCATGTGCACTTGAGAAGAATGTGTATTCTGTTGCTTTTGGATAGAATGCTCTATAAATAGCAATGAAGTCTATCTGGTCTGATGTGTCATTTAAGGCCTGCATTTCCTTATTGATTTTCTCCCTGGATGATCTGTCCATTGATAAAAGTGGGGTGTTAACGTCCCCCGCTATTATTGTGTTACTGTCGATTTCTTCTTTTATGGCTGTTAGTATTTGCCCTATATATTGAGGTGCTCCTGTGGTGGGTGCATATATATTTACGATTGTTAAGTCGTCTTCTTGGATTGATCCCTTGATGATTATGTAGTGTCTTTCTTTGTCTCTTGGTACAGTCTTTAACGTCTATTTTGTCTGAGATGAGTATTGCTACTCCAGCTTTCTTCTGATTTTCATTTGCATGGAATACCTTTTTCCATCCTCTCAGTTTCAGTCTGTATGTGTCCCTAGATCTGAAGTGGATCTCTTGTATACAGCATATATATAGGTCTTGTTTTTTGTATCCATTTAGCCACCTATGTCTTTTGGTTAGAGCATTTAATCTGTTTATGTTTAAGATAATTATTATGATGTATGTTCTTATTACCATTTTGTTAACTGTTTTGGATTTGTTTTTGTAGGTCTTTTTTCTTCCCTTTCTGTTTTGTTCCCTCCTCTTGTGATTTGATGACTAACTTTAGTGTTGGGTTTGGATTCCTTTTTCTTCTTTGTGTGTGTAACTATTTTAGATTTTCAGTTTGCAGTTACCATGAGGTTTTGATATAGTAGCAGTCTCTACATAAACAAGATTGTTGTTGTTGTTTAAAAATTTATTTATTTATTTTTGGCTGCATTGGGTCTTTGTTGCTGCGCACAGGCTTTCTCTAGTTATGGCGAGCAGGGGCTACTCTTCGTTGCGGTGCGCGGGCTTCTCATTGCGGTGGCTTCTCTTGTTGCGGAGCATGGGTTCTAGGTGTGCAGGCTTCAGTAGCTGTAGCACGCGGGCTCTAGAGTGCAGGCTCAGTAGTTGTGGTGCACGGGCTTAGTTGCTCCATGGCATGTGGGATCTTCCCGGACCAGGGCTTGAACCCGTGTCCCCTGCATTGGCAGGCAGATGCTTAACCACTGCGCCACAAGGGAAGCTCAACAAGATCGTTTAAAGTTGCTGGTCTTTTAATGTCAAATACATTTCCAATATCCTGCATTTGTGCTCTCCTCTTCTCACAGTTGCTGGTTTTGATATTATATTTGTTCATAAATGATTTCCTACCTTTACTGTATGTTTGCCTTTACCAGTGAGCTTTTCCATTTGTAATTTTCTTGTTTCTAGTTGTGGCCTTTTCTTCTTAGAGAAATTCCTTTAGCATTTGTTGCAAAGCTGGTCTGGTGATGTTGAATTCTCTTAGGTTTTGCTTGTCTGTAAAGCTTTTGATTTCTCCATCGAATCTGAATGAGAGCCTTGCTGGGTAGAGTAATCTTGGTTGTAAGTTCTTCCCTTTCATCACTTTAAGTATATTGTGCTGCTCCCTTCTGGCCTGCAGAGTTTGTGCTGAGAAATCAGCTGATAACCTTATGGGAGTTCCCTTGTATGTTATTTGTTGCTTTTCCCCACTTCACTCACTGCTTGTTTGCCTTGTTTCTGTGAGGGTGTCCAATGTAATTTTTATCCTCGCTCCTCTATAGGTAAGGTGTATTTTTGTTTTTTGGGTTTTTTTTGGCCACGTGGCACGTGGGATCCTACTTTCCCAGCCAGGGATTGAACCTGTGTCCCCGGCAGTGGTAGCGCGGACACCTAACCAGTGGACAGCCAGGGAATTCCTGTTTTTGTTTTGTTTTTTTTTAACCCTCTGGCTTCTTTTGAATGATTGAGAAGAAATTGTAGATGGATATTTTTGTGGATGAATATATTACTGCTAGAATGAGACAGTGCTTAACATTGCTTTTATTCCTCTTTTTCTTTGTTACAGATGTAAGTGCTAAAATATTTTGTTCACAGAAATATTTAGATGGAAATGGAAGAAGTTTGTTACAGAGATACCACTCAATCTTTGAACTCATAAGTTATTTGTCAAATATCACAAAAATAATTTATCATTGTCATCAAAATAATTTTAATGGTCTATCAAGTGATAATTTGTTAAGATCCTCTTTCAAATTTCTTGTTAGGCAGTGGATTAGAAATGATGTGACCTGGAAAAAGATTTGCTTCCAAGCTATTAGAATAATTTGCTTTTTCCCTTTCTAGGCAGTATGACACAAAGGCTTTACCAAGACTTATCAAATGACTCTTAATTATAACCCTTACACTGTTACTTAAAAGCAACCTATTCAACCAGATATACTCAGAAAGGGTTGAGGAAATAGAAATATTGGTAATTTCATTACACCATTGCCAATCCAATAATTTTTGATAAAATGCATTTATCATTTGCTTAGAAACTTAAAACACACACACACACACACACACACACACACACACACACACACACACACACACACACACACACAC
>NW_021703779.1:21418686-21524867 GCF_005190385.1 Monodon monoceros | reverse complement strand
CACACACACACACACACACACACACACACACACACACACACACACACCTTGGGGCTGCAGTTTTAGCAAATTTAGCAAGTTTGCGGAAAATACCATCTAACTTAATTGGCAAAACCAGTCCTCATTGTCAAACCTACTAAAACCCTAGAAACTAAGACAAAGTCTTTTCAGTTCAAATGTATTAATTATTTCAAGAAGCTTTATAAAAACCATTGAGAAATGAATTATAGAATCCATTGTATAAAAAAGAATCAGTCAAAAAAAAAGAAAAAGAATCAGTCAAGATTAAAATGATGTAGATCTAATATAACAAGTTACAAAGAAGATAAAAAGTTACAAAAATAAATCAATATCCTTAATTTATAGTAATACAATATAATTTATACATAAAATTACATGATATTTATAAGAAAAGGAGTATGATTTTTAAAAAGACATGTTATTCCTTGTCTAAATATTGGCATATGTGTGTGTCAAACTCTGGTGTTTGGCTTTGGGGAATAATTAAATAAAATCCAATGTAAAAATCAGAAATAACTTATCTTTGTTAGATACCCTGGGTATCTATTAAAAGGTTAGTTTAAGTTAGGTTATATCTAACCCTTTATTAGATACTTTTCCTATGTACTTGAGGATAGAAAAGGGCATATACTACCAAAAAGTAATTTGGCCTAGATCTTTTATTCTCTGTTATGAGGAGGTAGGAAATAATAAACATTTAGAAGATGAAATGGGAGAAAGATTATCTGTAAATGGAATAAATATGATGTGAGTTGATACAATAGATATTTAACTTCCTTTTTAAATAATATATATGAAGTCTGAGAAAAAAGCTTGTAAATATTTTATCCATGTGTTTATTCCAATGTACTTTGAAACATTTGACAATTCCAGAAAAATATTCCAGTTGTATTTCTAAGAAGCAGCAGTACCAGCCTATACGGCTTTGATTTATTGAAGTGATTTTGAAGTGAGTAGTGGAAAAACTGCTATGCCTTAACTACAAGGGAAAAGGCATTTTTAGGATTCAGTATAAGCATTGAGAAGAGCTGGAAAAATGCTTACCCTTAACTACATGAAAAAGCAATTTTTATCATTCAGTATTTCTTTCCAGTGCTCCTTTTGCTTTGAATTCGTGGGCCTTATCCCTCAAGATCCTTGCATCCTTTGATAATAGTTGGGAGAAGGTAGAGGCAAAGTTGTTCGGTAAAAATTTGCATTATTCTTCACTCTACCATATTTAGTTTCTAACATTCAACTTCACCTATAACAGAAACGTATGCAAGAAGGAGAAAGACAGGAAGCTTTTATAGGTTCATAGTTCTTTGAATAGTCATTAAACGTGGTTTCCATTTGGTTTGACCTCAGGATTTAATTCCCTGCCCCTAGCAATGCAGGTAGTAAGGTTTGCATGATGCTTTCTTTGGTGAAGTAGAGTAAGGTTGGTTTTGGACACAGAGGCTTTCTCTGACCCATTAATTTTAGGAAGGGGTACCCTTGGAAGCTGAGGATCTGGAAATCAATTCCTTTAAAACTACCAGTGCTTGGATACCTCTTGAAAAGCCTTTACGTATCCCCAAGGGTATGTGTACCCTAGTTTGAAGAGTACCTTAGACTGTCTTTCTTGAGTTTGACAAAACAGCTTAATGGCAGAAAATTCTATAGGGAGGAAATTTAGAGAGTCCTTTAAAATAGGTATTCTGTGTTGTTGGTTGAAAGGCTAGCTCTTAATATTATGTATATAGTTAGCAAATAAAATGGTTACAGTGAGTTGAAAGAACCTGCTATATTAATTGTGGGCCCCCTTACATCTGCAGGTAGGTTTGTTGTAGGAATTTCCTTGGGTGGAGCAAGGGCTTTGCTCATGAAATCACTCTGGCCGGGGCAAGTGCACAGACAGGTACAGTTGAAATACTTAGATTTTGGCGGAAATAATGGATTCAAAGACCAGAACTTGTGATAACTGGAGGTACTACAGTCTACTTCCCAACCTTAGGCAGTAACGGCTACCACAAACTACCATGATTTTTGCACTATGATTATAATACCTGCATTTTTAATTTTTAAGCATGTAGTCAGTAATAATTTGAAAATTTTTTATGCAAACTTCTCCTGTGGGCATTATTTTAGTGAATTGAAACTATCCAGTTGTAATGCCTTTTTTTTCCCCTCCATTTTGTTTTAAAAGCTCATGTCATTTAAAAACAAGACAAGAAATTAAAATTTATTGAATAGATCAGAAATTTTTTTCCTGGAAATTTTTTTTTAAGGGTATGAGTCACCACATACTCACTTCTGCCTCACAGGAGGGGAATAAAAAGATAACAGCCATAGAAATACTATTCCCACTATAGTAGACATAAATAGTACTCTGTAAATGTGGGCTTATGCTCTATTGTGTCTTAATTGAAATTAAATATTCCTCTAAGACTCCATTTTGCCTGACTGGTGGGAGATTCAGTCTCGGTCCTTGTTGGGGTCCCTTCGCCTCCCCAGAGTCAAACAAGATTCTAAAATGTTTACAGAAACAGGAGAGGGGCTTGCAGTCTCCAGCCCAGCACTGTTTCTGCACTGCCCTCGTCAACTGAGCCCACAGAATTGCTAGGAAGGAGCAAGTCCACTGTTTCTGTGGAAGGTGAGGCCCCGGCGGTTTGTGCCCAGGTGAACCCCAGTATCCTCACCCCTCCTGAGGCCCTGCTGGTGGGACCGTCCCCCCGACCTTTGACCTCTTCCTCCTGTGGAGGAATCTTCTGTCTGTCTTCTTCCTTACGGAATTCCCCCAAGTTGGGAAAACCGCAGCCAGAAAGACAGGTTGTCTACCAGCAGCTTGAACTTCACAGCTTCTGCGGGCGAGTTTGTACCGAGAAGCCGGGCATGCGCATGAAGTGGGGACAGGGAAAAGACAGAGCCCAAAACACAAATGAATAAATATCTCCACAAATGGTCTTAGGTCACGAGTACTATTAATAAGTAGCAAACGTTACTGAGCATGACTCTGCTCACACAGATGATCAAATTTAATTCTCCAAGCTTCGCCATGTGCTAAAGACAGACAACTGAGGCTTAAAGAGTTTGAGTAACTTTCCTGGTAATAAGTAGCAGAGCTGGGATTCGAACCAAGTCTGCTGGGCTCAAAATTCATCCCCTATGTTATATTTTGTCTCCCACGGGGTATTAGTAATAATTCATTTTGAGCACAGTGAGCTACCAGCATAGGTTAGCTACAGCGGGAGCTCCCAGACAGCTCAGTGAATTCATCCACGGAACACCATTGCTCAGAGTTCTCCATCTGGTTGTCAGGGTGCATTTGCCAAGACTGGGGAACAACAGTGCTGCTTTGGGCGCAATTACTGTTTAGACAATAACTGGTCAGCATGTTCAGCTGCTTCTTGAGGTCACTCCTGGGAGATGAAGATAGGACCCCATGTCGGCATAAACAGGTTGGTGGTTTTCTTTCTGCTCTGTCAAGAGGCCATTATCTCCGTCATCTCGAAGTTACACCAAATTGCTCGGGTGCAGGTTCAAAAGGCGGGGGAGGATATGGTTCAGCCTAGTTTTCTGTTGTTTAAAATAGAAAATTGATGGATCTGAAATCCATTTTTTGCTTAATACAATTCTTGAGGTACTATTTTAATAAAATCCTTTAGTCTTTTAAAAATGTAAAGTCTTTTAAGAACATTTCAAAAGCCATAGATCAATTTTTTAATTGTATAGGTTGGCCCATAAATAATTCTTATTTATGGAGTCAAAACCAATGCATTCAGTGAATCAATACATAACATAGTCATTATGGCCCTACTAACCACCACCCACCCACCAAGCTGGGCATGATGGGTGATTCAAACACAGGCTGGGCTCTTTACTCAAGATGTTCATAATATGCTTTAGGGGCTTTCAAATGTTGTATGCCTCAGAATCATCCCTGAAGCTTGTCAAAAATAGAGCTGCCTGGACCCTGCTCCAGACCTACTGTCTTAGTCCGTTCGGGCTGCTAGAACAAGATACCACAGACTGGGTAGCTCAAAGCAACAGAAGTCTATTTCTCATCATTCTGGAGGCTGAGAAGTCTAAGATCAAAGTGCTAACATGGTCTTCTGGAGAGGGCCAGCTTACTGATTCATAGCTGGCACCTTTTCACTGTTTTTTTACATGGTGAGAGGGGCTAGGGAGCTCTCTGGGGCCTCCTTTTTAAGGCACTAATCCCATTTATGAGGGTTCCACCCTTATGACCTAAGTATCTCCCAAAGGCCCACCTCCTAATGTCATCATCTTTGGGAGTTAAGATTTCAACATATGCATTTGGGGGGGACACATTTAGACCATAGCACCCATTGAATCAAAACCTTGAGTGGAGCCTGGGCACCTTTAACAAGCTCCTTAGGTGATTCTAATACTTAACAAGGTTTTTGAGCCTGCCGTGTGGTTGATGGTGTTTTGGTCATGTAAGACACTACAATGTTTTCTGTGTTGTATTGCATCCTACATATGTCTATACATCATCACAGGAAGTATGTATAGGAGATATATAGACATACACGTGTATCGAGAGACACAGTAGTCTTTTATTTGCATGTATGTTGAAATGTACCTGCAGGTAAATATATACCTTTTATCTTAAATCCTAGTAAACCTTTATTGAGCATCTGTGTGTATCAAGCATTGTTAATTCATTCAACAAGTAGTTGTTAAGAGCCTACTATGGGCCATCAGAAAATAAAACAGACAAAAGTCCCTGTCCTCAGGGAGCTATATATATATATATATATATATTTTTTTTTTTTTTTTTTGCGGGACGCGGGCCTCTCACTGTTGTGGCCTCTCCCGTTGCGGAGCACAGGCTCCGGACGTGCAGGCTCAGCGGCTATGGCTCACGGGCCTAGCCGCTCCGCGCCACGTGGGATCTTCCCGGACCGGGGCACGAACCCGCGTCCCCTGCATCGGCAGGCGGACTCTCAACCACTGCGCCACCAGGGAAGCCCAGGGAGCTATATTTTAATAGAGAAACACCAACAACAAACGAATGAGACAGTTATATGATGATGAGCGCCATAGCAAGAAGTTAGGAGGGGTGGGGCCTGCCAGTGGTGGGGGCGGATCCCAATTTAGAATAGGGTGGTTGGGGAAGCCTTGAGGGAGGAGAGGGGGTGAGCACTATGGATATTTGGAGCACAACTGGTCCAGGTTTGCGGAACAGGAAGTGCAAAGCCCTGATTTCAGTAGGAGTATTCCTGGTGGTTTCAGGAAATAAGGAGGCCAGGGGCTGGGACACAATAGGAGATGCAAGGAATGGGCTGAGGGAGATGTGGATCTTGTAGGGGCCTGTAGGCTTCTGGAGGAGTTTGGCTTTTACTCTGAGGGAGATGGGAAGGGTTTGGATCTTGGGGATGATGTAATCTGACAGGTTTTAATGGGATCATTCTGGCCAATGAGAACAGGCTGCTGGGGGTTGGGGGCAGGCTGGAATCCAGTGACCAGTTAGGGGGCCACTGTAGTAATCCAGGGTAGAGATGGTGAATGGGCTGGGAAGGGAGCAGTGAAGGTGGTGAGAGGAACGTGGCTTCCGGTGCGCTGTGAAGGAGCCAGCAGTTTTGCTGACGGTTTGGTTGCAGAGGGTGTGAGGGCTGCAGTAGGAGGGTTTCCGAGGATGCTGGGTGTAACCGTTGGTTGTACTTACTCTCTGGCCAGGTTTGTTTCTGGATGTGGGTCATGATTTGGTTCCATCAAAATGACTGTGTTTTTGTTTTTTTATAAATTTATTTTTGGCTGTGTTGGGTCTTCGTTGCTGTGTGCGGGCTTTCTCTAGTTGTGGTGAGCGAGGGCTACTCTTCATTGTGGTGCGCGGGCTTCTCATTGCGGTGGCTTCTCGTTGCGGAGCACGGGCTCTAGGTGCATGGGCTTCAGTAGACGCAGCGCGTGGGCTCAGTAGTTGTGGCTCACGGGCTCTAGAGTGCAGGCTCAGTAGTTGTGGCACACGGGCTTAGTTGCTCTGTGGCATGTGGGATCTTCCTGGACCAGGGCTCGAACCCGTGTCCCCTGCATTGGCAGGCGGATTCTTAACCACTGTGCCACCAGGGAAGCCCTGTATTTTTGTTTTTAAAACGTATCTTGTACACTTAACATTTGTAAGGTTATTGTATGTACATAATACCTTAAAGGAAAAAAAACCTCATCTTCAGGAGTGGTCAGGGTAGTCTGACTGACTGCAGTAAGACCCTGACGGGGATATTGGTAAACAGGGACCGTAGCCACAATGACGTCTCTTCCTGACATGTAGAAAAGCTGCTTTTGCCGACAAAAATATATTCTGGATATGATAATGAATAATATTTATTGCTCACTTTATTTCGAAGCACTTCTATATAAATCCTCAAAAAATCCTTTCTAAGGCTGATAGTGGAGGATAGTTCCATCCCCATTTGAGGATTCAGGAACCCAAGACCTAGAGAAGATGGCATGTGGGAAGGATGAACTCTGCTAGATCAGATCTTCTATTTCGTGACCTTCTCTTCTTGATCGTGTTGCCCAATGTGTAGTGACTGGACCTCATTCCAGGGAACAGAAGTGCGTGCGTGCGTGTGTGTGTGTGTGTGTGTGTGTGTGTGTGTGTGTGTGTGCGCGCGCGCGCGCGCGCATGTGCGTGCACGTGAATCACACTTGGGTTACTGAGTACAATGATGTGTTAAAGGAATTGGAACTGATTGTTCTTACGTTCTGTAACTCAGGCCTCTTGGTCCTTCTCGTTCTGCCTTCTCTGTCTGTTCATTTGGTCATTTTATTTCTGGATAGTAACGTTCACTGAAGGGTGAGATAGGGAAATAAGAAGATGTGAAAGTCACATTAGGTAGCGTGGAGAATAATTTTAATAAAAGCCACAGTGGAGAATGCAGTTGTAATTCACACTAAAATGAAATTCTCAATTGCCAGGGGATTTCAGCTTGCTTCACTTTCCTGATCCTTCGTTCCCGTAAAAAAACAAACAAACAAACAAAAAACCCCTGAGTTTGATTATGTCACACACCTAGCAAGGCTGAGTTCTTTGTCTTGCTGAAGGAGTCATGTCTGTATTGGGATGGCTGTGAGCAGGGCCTGGGCCAGCTAACAGCATTTAATGCATTTGCCTCTTTCAGTTTGCAGTGATGACCTCACCCACAAATTCAAAGGTTTCACCGTGATGAATGAAGCAGAGAGATACGAAGCGCTGAGACACTGTCGCTATGTGGATGAAGTCATCAGAGATGCTCCGTGGACACTCACGCCAGAGTTTCTGGAAAAACACAAGGTACTTATTCTTCCACGTTCTCTAAGTAGCAGAATTAGGGAGTCGTCTGTTTCTCCAGCTTATACCCAGAAAGTCCAAAGACTCTTCTCATTTTGGAAAGAGGTAACTTCAGGCACTGTCATGTGATGTCACTTGATGCAGCACCTGTCCTGTGCCCACATCTGGGGACCAACAGCATCCCACTTCCTCAGTGTGGTCTCTGGAGCTAGACCACTCAGGTCCATGTGTGGCTTAACTTCTTAACTGTGGGACCTTGAGCAACATATTGCACTCACTTACCTAAACCAGAAAATGGGTGCTGTTTTGAGGATCTAATGAGATCTAGTAAAACCCTTGGAACACTGGCTGGCTCAAAGCAAGAGCTCCAAAAATGTCATCATCATTATCACCATCATTATTATTGACGCTTAGAGTTCCACAGGCATCATTTTTCATGGAACAGATGACCACATATCTTATCCAGAGGGACAGGGGTCAGGCTTTAAGGAAAGAACTGTATATCTCTGATTTTGTGACCCTGAGACTCCTACTGATAGAAGATTTTTATTAGTTGAAAACACAAGAAATCCTTTTGATCTGCATCAAATTATGTGCTTTGTATCTCCCTACCAGCCCCACATTAGGAGCTCTTCTTTCCTTTTATAAGCAGTACAAAAAAATAAGATTAAGCTGTTCTAAGAGTTTTCTATTTTTAAATTCACGATGCAGGAGAGAATAGAGAACACTGATAAATGTGCATGGGTAATAGCAGAGCAGACAATTTCCCAGCAAGAATAAAAAGAAAAAGGAAAAACTCCAATATGATTTACTTCCAGCAATCACTAACACATTTTTACTAAGCATCTATTGTATCTTCAACTTGTGTGCAGAATTATGGGGATGCTGATGATGGCTGCCATTTATCGAGTACTTTCCATGTACCCAGCCCTGTGCTAAGTGCTTTGCTCTTACATGAATCCCATTCAATCTCATGGCTACCCTGAGACGTTGTTGTTGTCATACACTGGAGACGAGGAACAACTAAGTTTGAGTACGAAGAATAGAATTGATGATAATAACATTTATTGAGTACTTGCTGTGTACCAGTTATTATTTTTAGCACTTTTACATAATTATATTATTTAATCCAGTGATTCTCAAGTGGGGGCAAGTTTGCCCCCAAGGGACATTTAACAGGGCCTGGAAACATTTTGGGCCATCATAACTAAAGGGGTGCTACTGGCATCTAGTGGGTAAAGGACAGGGGTGCTACTAAGCATCCTACAATGCACAGGACAGACTCTCCCCCTCCAACAAAGAATTTTTTTATATGTAAATTTATGTACTTTATTTATTTATTGGCTGCGTTGGGCCTTCGTTGCTGTGCGCGGGTTTTCTCTAGTTGCAGTGATGGGGGCTACTCTTTGTTGCGGCGCGCGGGTTTCTCATTGAGGTGGCTTCTCTTGTTGCGGAGCATGGGCTCTAGGTGCGTGGGCTTCAGTAGTTGTGGCGTGCAGGCTCAGTAGTTGTGGCTCGCGGGCTCTAGAGCGCAGGCTCAGTAGTTGTGGCGCACGGGCTTAGTTGCTCCGTGGCATGTGGGATCTTCCCCGACCAGGGCTCGAACCCGTGTCCCCTGCACTGGCAGGTGGATTCTTTTTTTTTTTTTTTTTTTTTTTGTGGTACGCGGGCCTCTCACTGCCGTGGCCTCTCCTGCTGCGGAGCACAGGCTCCAGACGCGCAGGCTCAGCGGCCATGGTTCACGGGCCCAGCCGCTCCATGGCATGTGGGATCTTCCCGGACCGGGGCACGAACCCGTGTCCCCTGCATCGTCAGGTGGACTCTCAACCACTGCGCCACCAGGGAAGCCCCAGCAGGTGAATTCTTAACCACTGCACCACCAGGGAAGTCCCTCCAATAAAGAATTATCTAGTTCAAAATGTCACTGGTAGCAAGGTTGAGAAATCCTGATTTAATCCTTACCACTAAATTATGAGTTATATAGCTAGTAAGTGGTGGGGCAGAAATCTATACCCAGCAAAATTAAACTGCTACTCTACCTCTCAAGGTGGAGTGAAGCCTTGTTAAAGGGCTTTGAAAGTTAGGCAAGAAGTTTTTACTTGATGGAGGAGGAGAACAAGGAACTAGTGAAGATCAGTAGGCACAAGGATGACAAGAAGAAAATTCTGTTTAAGGAGGTGCCCCCACCATGCGACAGAGGGATGGCTTGGAGAGGAAAGAGCCTGCAGTGAGGCTGCAGGTTCAAGTTGGTATTAATAATCCAGGTGATGGGGCCCTGGATTTGGCATAAGCAATGGAGAGGAAGTGATGGGTGTATGCACTTATGTGTGTACACACACACACACACACACACACACACACACACACACACAATGGAACTTGTGACCTATGTGCTATGGAGAGTGAAGGAAGTAGGGAAAAAAGGCTGATTCCAAGGTGTTTGGAGCCTAAATAAACTTAGAAAATGGAGGTGCCCTTGGAAGGGGCCCCAGTTTTCAGGATGAATTAAAATTCCAGACAGGTTTTTAAAGTGACAGCAACGCTGGCAAAAGAGAAAAGGGTGACTTTGGGCAAATTTGACAAGTTTTATCATTTCAGCAGCCGTATGACCCAACTGCAATAGTAATACTTGCCCTACCTGCCTCACAAGGTGGTTGTATGAATCAAATGCGAAGAGAGACGTGAATTCATTTCTACAATATAAAATCTGACTTAAGTGGGGGAATTCCCTGGTGGTCCAGTGGTTAGGACTCTGTGCTTGCACTGCAGGGGGCACGGGTTCGATCCCTGGTTGGGGAACTAGGATCCTGCATGCCGCGTGGCACAGACAAAAAAATAAATTAATTAAATAAAATATGACTTAAATGTGAGGCTGGGCCTATTGCCATCAGTGGGATAGGAAATGAGGATTTGGGCTCCTCATAGCAGAGGCGATTAAAATCTGAAGAATGAGTGAATTGTCTGAAGGAGAGATTTTAGAGGCAGAAGAACAGAAGGCCAAAAACACCTACTGTCAGAGGTGAGAGAAGAAAGAGGGACCAGCAAAAGAGAGAAACCAATCTAGTTCCCGTCAGCTCGTGGAAACAGAGACAGTTGGAAATACCTTTCAGTCAAGGATTCAAGTCTGCCTTCTAAACTGCTCATTTCAACTGCTTAATTACAACTACTTTGTTCTAAAAAAAATATGTATTTTCAAATTGCAGACATGCAGCCCCATCCCGGTGTTGATGTCACTCTCCTCTCTCTCCAACAGATTGACTTTGTGGCCCACGATGACATTCCGTACTCCTCTGCTGGCTCTGATGATGTTTACAAGCATATAAAGGAAGCAGGTGAGGGTCGTCCTGTGCTCACCTGTCCCCTGCGGCATAGTGATCAGGGCTAATACGAGACGTCTGCCCTGGGCCTGCAGCATATACGTACAAGGCACTGGCGTTTCACGTGTCTCCCAAGTAGCCACTGCAAGCCTCTGTTGACATGTGCTAAGGCTCAGCTGTGGCACAGACACCAGTTAGGTATTTATATAGAAATCAACCTGAGCACCAAAGTACTCAGCTTCGGGTTTGAGGCTCGATTTTAGAGTTCATCACAGGACCTAAAATCACAGGACCCTGTTTATTTTTTTTATTGGAGTATAATTGATTTACAGTGTTGTGTTAGTTTCTGGTATACAGCAAAGTGATTCAGTTATATACACACACACACACATATACACACACATATATATATTCTTTTTAATATTCTTTTCCATTATAGATTATCACAAGATATTAAATATTGTTTCCTGGGCTATACAGTAGGACCTTGTTGTTTATCTGTTTTATATATAGTAGTGTGTATCTGCTAATCCCAAACTCCTAGTTTATCCCCCTCCCCGGACACTGTTGTTTAAAGGGCAATCATTTTCCTCATTAACAATGAAATTACTCTATGTTCCCAAGAAAGTTCCTTCCAGAAGAATACAGATAACTGGCTAATTAATGATCTGGACTCCTCATCTCCCAAGTCCAGTCCTGCCATAGGTCATCCTGTCACATGATAATAATATCCTCAGGTACCACATGCAGAGGCCAAAAAAAAAAATAAAAAGAAAGAAAGAATGGATAAATGTTTGTGGTAGTCAAGTAAAAATTAGTGGCAACTGTCATTCCTTGGCCACCTGTTTCCTCCTGATAACAGTTAACTGATGTCATGGAAGGCAGACATGGTGCCTGAGCTTTGGAAGTTGTCCCATTTGTCACTAGGCATTTCTCTTCAGGTCAGAGAGTCTGGTTGGCCCCAGGGACTTACTGGGGGACTGGAAAGAGGGAGGTTTCCTTCCATTGCGGGCTCCCCGATATTAATTCCTTCATCAAGTACTCTTCGTACTCCTACGCTGCTCTGACTACAGGGAAATCGCTCCTGGGCATCATAGAAGATCTGTGGTTTCTAGCCCCAGTGGGATGCTCGGTTGCTCCTTGGTAACATTTACCTCCTCTTTTTCCCCTTCCTGCCCTGATTTACCCATAACTCCTTGCGTCCTTGCATCCTTGCTTCCTCTACTGCATCCAGAGGAAGAGGGGTATGTTTTCTGTCCCAGGCTAACCTCTTATCTGAACTTACCTTCTCCCTTCCCTGGAGCACGTTTTCTTTTATTCTTCCTCCCATTGTGATCCAAGCTTCTCACTCTCCAGTAGTTTCTTACCAGCTTACGTGGAAGTTTACAAAAACAAACCCAGATCCTTCCTTCTGCCCTCCCTCCTGCCTCTACCTTCACGGACATCCTTGCTTGGTCCTCCTCTTAGTGGCAGCTGTCATTCCTCAGTCACCTGCAGTCTGACTTCTGTCCCATCTTTGCTCAGTTCTCAGATGCCCTTTGGACCACCCAATCCAGCGGCCTTAGCTCAGTCCCCGCTCTGGGCATAACGACACTGCTGACCATGTTCTTTGCTTAGATGCTCTTGTCTTTGCTTCCATTTCTGGGACACTTCTGGGACCTTTGGTTTTTTTTGTGTGTGTTTTTTTTTTTCTTGATATCTTTTGGCCGCACCATGGGGCATGTGAGATCTTAGTTCCCCGACCAGGGATCGAAGCCGTGCCCACTGCATTGGCAGTGCAGAGTCTTAACCACCGGGCCACCAGGGAAGTCCCCGCTCCTGGGTTTTGTTACTGGGTTTCTCTCCCTGTCTCACCAGCCTCATCTCTGTGCTCTGCCTTCCACACGCTCTACACTCCAGGTACACGGAATCTGTCCTGGTTTCCAGACACACCCCCGCTTTATACCTTTCCTCCAGCTGTTCTCTGGGCTTGGAATGCCCTTCCTCTGAGCATCTTGGTCAGGGCCCAGCTGAGGAGCGAACCCAGACATGCACCCTCTCCCTGGGGCATGATTCAGCACAGCCCCCGCCCTCTTCAGAGGCAGACACTCTTCGCACATGGACCTCCTTGTCAGCTCCCTTCTCCTGATTGTGTGTGTGTGGGTGGGTGGGTGGGTGTGTGTCCCTAGCTAGAGTGAAGTGCCACAGGCCACGGCCATAACTCATCCATCTTTGCATTCCCAGCACAGTCCCTGGTACATCTGTGATGCTCCTTAAGTGCTGGCTGAACAAGAGAGTGCTTTTATTGAGTATATGATGGGGAGGCAGCTTAAGATGGAAGCCTTTTGTGTGCAGGGGCTCTTCCCAACACACGGGGAATGGAGCCATTTACCCAGATAATTCGGGCACGCACTTCTGTCTTGTGGGATGGTTCATATTATTTAGATGTAAGGGTGATATTTTGGCCTGAATGATATGGACCTTTCATCCAATTTGTTGGCTTTTCACTGGTATCTTGGCCTCTGAGTTCCTCACACACCTCTTTATTGAAGGAGATGCTAATGACAAGTGCTGAATTACTCCAAACCATCTTAGCCTCACAGCCCAACAAAATCTCAGTGAAAGATGGAAGGGCTCACTCTGTGACTTATTTCAAAAATGACTGTGGGGGCTTCCCTGGTGACGCAGTGGTTGAGAGTCCGCCTGCCGATGCTGGGGATGCGGGTTCGTGCCCAGGTCCGGGAAGATCCCACATGCCGCGGAGCGGCTGGGCCCGTGAGCCATGGCCACTGAGCCTGCGCGTCCGGAGCCTGTGCTCCGCAACGGGAGAGGCCGTGACAGTGAGAGGCCCGCGTACCGCAAAAAAAAAAAAAAAGACTGTGATCTGAAAGATCTTCAAAATTATATCTATGAATTTGCATCTTTTTTGCTCTACTTTATAACAGGCAAAAACTCACAAATTATAGGTGCTCTTTGGGGCAAATGTATAATGGAAAAATAGTCTCGGCTCTACCCAGTACTCATCATTTTCCTGAGCTGAGGTTTTCCGTCAATGTCACAGGGTTTCAAATAATCACCAGGAATCAGAATAGTCATTGCTGGGATTTAAAAATACCCAGCCTCCCCAGATTTATATCCATTTGGATTACTTAAAAAGACAGCTGGGGCAAAGGTAATTACTTCTACCCTCTTACAGGATCAGATATGGTTTTTCTGACTCTATAAGTGGAGCTGTCCAAAGTTGAGGAGGCAGTACGGTAACGTGAATTCCTTAGCTTCTCCATCCATCTTCCTTCATCAGACCACCTTCCATAAACTTCCCATAAGCCTGTTGCTGCCTGAGAATCTTGGAGCGAGGAAGAGTTTGAGGAAGGGATGGGCTGGAATTGGTATTTTAGCTAAAGGTAGGTGCAGAAGTAGATTTTTAATGGCTTAATTTATTTTCTGCTATTTTATTTTCTACCATACATGTCATCTATAGGTACTGTAGGTGCATCCATGCATACTTTCCTACATACATTAAGCCATCATCTGGCACGGTACAGATACTGTAGTTTAGTGAGTTACCATATGCTTTACTTAGGGATTTCAAGAAGTCGAATACACGCCACTTTATATTTGAGCTGCCCCCATTGCTGGTACTTGCATCAGAGCCATCTTTCCCCTTCCTGGAGGCCACTGGAACTCCACCCATTGGTCCCACCATCCTTCACCCTCAGCCTGCTGCCGCTACAGCCTTTTCCTGGTATCCAGGGACCTTCAGACTCTGAAGGTAGAACGGGCTCCTAAGGGTCACTCACCCAGTCGTCTACCTCCTCTTTGGCATCACTGCCAGATCCAGGTAGAACTGATGCTTGCACGTCTCCCATGAGGGGGAGCTTCCTCTGTCCCAAGGCAGCCCATGCCGTCTTTGGATGGTTTTGACTCTCGTTGGTTAACACACGAACCGCTGAGTGCATCCACAAGCCTGCTATTGTTGGTGGGAAAATGGGATACAAAGATGAATAAGACGGCCCTGACCCTTGACAGAGAGCAGAGCCAGATATAAATAATTACACCAAAATATTAGAAGCCTGCTATATATAGCAGGCAGGGGAGGTGTGTCCAAAGGTGGGGGTATATGAGGAAGTGCAGCGTGTTTGGAGAAAATCGACAATGTTCATGTGGTAAAGGGCGCGTGGAGGTGGCAGCGGAGAGAAAAACTGGCAGGACGAGTGGTTTAGGCTTCATTCCGTGCGTCACAGGGAGCCAGATGCCACTCGGAGGCGGGGGGGTGCCAGGAACAGCTCTCTTGCGGGGGAAGGACAACTGGGTAGGGGGCAAGAGGAATTTCTGTAACCAAACTTAGGAGCTCCCATTTCCACAGATGACAGGAAAAAAAACAACCCACTCTTGACACTTGAAGTAATTCAGACTCTTTAAGGTTTGCACTTAGACCATGTGGACTCAACCTGTGGCCTTTTTCTCCTGGCATGATCTGAGTACTGGCTTGGATGGGGTACGGATCTGGCTCTGCTGACCTGTTGTTGTGGGGTATCAAGACCTGCTCAGCCATCATCCCTGGCTACCAGATCCCCATGGCCGCCGCGTCCATCTGTTCCCCAGCCACGGCCCTCTTTGGCCTGTCTCTGCCACAGCCTCTACCTCACTACCCCCCTCCCCACATTGCAAGTGTGCCACCCAGCAGTCACACTGATCTCAAGTCCCAGCTACCATCAGTGTTCCTTGAGAGGGTCCCCAGGAACGTCAAATATGTCCCCCACAATTACTGGAGGGCGGTGGGAGGGAGCCACATTAGGCCCTGTCTGACCTGCTCGCCATGTTGGCACGGGGCCTCTGTGGGACCATTTCCTCCCAAAGTTCCTTGAGGTAAACAGGGTGCCAGCCCCTCTGCTCTGGGCTTCCTAAGGGGGTTTCTTACTTGTCTCTGCCCCCGGGGGTTTGAACCTGAGTCAGGGCAAGACAGGGGACTTGCTTATATTCTCTTGCTTCTGATCCCTCTCTGGGCTTTTCCCTCAACCTCAGGAGGGGCTTTCTTCTTCCCCGAGGGCAGGAAACTGCCCCTGTGTTAATTTCATCTTTCCCCACTCCAGGGCTTACAGTTCAACATTCTATACCCTGAGTCCACTCAGCCTCTGGCTCTTGATCATCAAAGGGACACTCTTGGCATTTAGAAAACCCTTTCTGCAGTCCTCAAAGCCTGGCTCTTTCAAGTGAAAGCCTTACCTTTCATGACTATTCTTTTGGAAATGAGCCTTCAGAAGAGCTTGTTTGAGAAGTCAGAAGCTGAACACAGTCTCCCGTGTCCTCAGCTGCATCTGCTTTCCCCCGAGGTGACGGAGGTCTCAGCATCCGTGGGAAGAGGGCTTCAGGACAGACATCATCCCCAGAAATGAAAATGATATTGGATAACATTTCAGAAATGTATTCTGCTATGTAGAACGTACTCAGTCTCCCTAATGGAGTTCTTCTGTTGGTTCACATCCTTTTGGGGCCAGCTGGGGGAACTCCTTGCTACCCTGAGCTGGTCAGGTCTGTACTGTTCTCTTAGAAAGGGCTCCCTTGGTGGTCAGAAACATTGGGTAAGAACGGGAGGCCTGACAGTCTCAGATACCAGTCTTGTCTGTAAGGAGTTCCAAGAAAGGAAACCCCATACGCTTTAGACTTGGAAGGCTGCTAGGAAACATGGCGAGGTGGGCTTTGGTGGGTTGGAGAGGAGGGAGGAGGGGGCTAAACTGACTGATGTGTCAGTAACTCAGTGATGGGTTATGGCATGGGGCGAGTATTACCTTTTTAAGTCTTTGTAAGATCTGAGCTGTGAGCAAGCTGCTCCTTTCCGAAAGTTGTCATGAAGGGCCTGGTACACACAAGTGCTTGTCAAGTGTCAATGTGTCTACAGATCCCTGCAAGATCTTGTTCAGGTGCAGATTTGGGTTCAGTAGGTCTGGTGGGACCTAAGATCCCCATTTCTGATGAGCTCCCAGGGTGTTAGCTACTGTAGGTTCATAAAGCTGACTTAGAGTAGCATGAATCCAGATCAGGGATTCTGGTTCACCCAGAATTCCCCCAGGGGTTACTCCCAGGTTTAATTGAGTCAGCATGTCCTGGGGTGACAGTTCTTCGACTGCCTTGCGGAGCAGCAACAAGCATTTACTGGTGGTTTTATTTCTGGGTGAACAGCCTCTAGTGAGCTAAGAGAAAGTTGCTTTCCTGATTTGAGGAATCAGGAAAACCTCAAGTTCTAGTTGTTGGGCGTAGAAACAGGTCCAATATTTTGGTAACTCTAAGCAATTGATCAGCCGGTTGTTGCATAACAAATTATTGCTGTAGTTAGTGACTTAAAAGAGCCACTTTAGGGACTTCCCTGGCGGTCCAGTGGTTAAGACTCCATGCTCCCAATGCAGGGGGCACGGGTTCAATCCCTGGTCAGGGAACTAAGATCCTGCCTGCTGCACGGCATGGCCAAGAAGAAGAGCCACTTCATTTTGCTCATGATTTTGTGGAACAGGATTCCAGTAAGGGCTTGACTGGGTGGTCCTTGCTCAGGGTCTCTGAAACGGTTGTAGTCAGACACTGGCTCAATTGGGCTGGGGGTCCCTGATGGCGCACTTAAGTGGCGGGCAGTGGGTGCTGGCTGTTGACAGGGAGCTCAGTTGGGGTTGACACTGATTCTAGCCTGGGAAGCCACCCAGCATCACTTATGCCACAGTCTATTTGTTATAAGCACGTCACGAAGGCCAGCTCACATTCCAAGGGACAGGAATCGTGCCCATCTTTAATCCACCACAATTCCCACCTCCAAATTGAATAGTCAGGTGGCATTTTACTTGCTCTCGGAGCACAGGCATAAGACTTACATGTGCCTTTACATGGGCACAAGGACCCTTTCTTGTGGCCCACTGATCTACTCTGCTGATCCCTCACCAAGGGAGAGCCACGGTAGAAATCTGTTTGGGGCCCAGGTAGAGAAGGCCAGAGCGTTCGTCGTGGAAGAAAGGCGCTCAGAAATGGCGTCAGCAGCCACATTTGGCTTTTATCCTCTGATCGAGGTTCATTCTGAAAGTCAAAAATCACTTTATATGAAGCCAGAGATATCGAGGGCATGAATTAAACTTTACAGCCCTCTGCTCTGCTTGTCAGAACTACATGTCAAAATTCTCCAGCAAAGCTGGATGAAAAGATGGAGCTTAAATGAAGTAGACTGTAAGGTCCACATTGCTCATCATCATTCTAATATTGCCTCTACTACTGTTGAAAGTTTCCTTCATTAACATGTGCTTTCCTGCTTCTTAAAATAGTTCCATAACCAAATGCCGCAGTTCTGAAAAGCATGATGAGAAAGGGTCTTTGATCATGCTCATTACTGAATATTTTTAGCAGAGCAATAATTAGGATTTGGAGGAAGCTTGGTGCCTCATTATGTCAGCAGAGGGCTTGGCTTCTTTCAGGGACCTACCTCCCAACCAGCCAAAGCAAATCTCTCCCCAGCCCCAACTTTCAGTTACTCAGACACAGAGACTTCACCCTGTGGCTTCAAAGAAACGGTGAGCTCATGTCACCAGTGTCTGAGTGACTTGCTAAAATCAGTTAGTGGCTAGAGAATCTCCTTAACATTTCAGCCGGCAGTGGTTGTGAGTGAAATGCCTGCCTACTGAAAGACAGGATATCCTCCTCACCAGGAAGCTCCCTGCTGCCCTCACCAAGGTGAGGATGCTGTCTCAGGCCCCCTGGCTTGGGACCTCTCAGGGATCTTTGCCCACTAGAGCCCCGTGCACAGTTGGGTGCTATTTATATCCATGCCTTTATATGTCGGCACCCTCTACCTTCTACTTAGTTTTCTATTTGAGTCCGCTTTCTTAGAAGGTGCTAAAAGAAGTTTCTGACCTCGGGGCCAACCCCAACTCTGCCCTCTGAGCCACAGTATATTAGAAACTGGATGCTTTGTCTGTGACAGCGGGGCCACCCTGCTGCTGATACTGTCGATGTGCAGATGGTGGCGAAGGAAAGCTCCAAAGGGACGCCCTGGTTGGGGCTAGAAGGCTGACAGATTCACCACTGTCCATAGCATCAGAGAGAACTGGATTTGGAAAGGCACTTAGACATCAGTGTTCATCTAGTCACTCATTCAACAAATATTCCTGGTGCCTGCTCGTCACCCAGTGCTGAGGATACAGACGAGCAGAAGGCGGAGCGCTTCCTCCCCTCAGACAGCTGATAGTCGGGTGGAAAAGGCAGTTATGGAACAAGCTATCTGGGAATATTTGAAGGGAGAGAGCAGTGGACCATGGGCAAGAGTTATAAGCAGGAAGACCCAGTCTGGGGTTTGAGAGATTTCCTTGAGGAAGTGATGCTAAAGGTGAACCCCAGTGGATGGCCGGGAGTTAACCAGGTGGAGTGTATGTGGCAGAGTGAGGGGAGGGGGCAGCCCTTGGAGGACACTCAAGTCCAGGGCCGCTGGGCCAAGGCAGGGCCAGCCTGTTGCTCAGCTCCACAGAAAACAGTGAGAAGAGCGCCCGCTGCATCTGCGTAGCACAGGGGCCTTGGCTTAGGGAGTGAAGGGGGAACGCGGGTCTGAGATGAGAGTGGAGAGAAGCACAGGGAAGAGAGAAGCCTCAGAGTCAAGTTAAGGATTTGAATCCAAATACAAAGGACAGTAGAAAGCCAATGAGGGACGTTGAGCAGGTATCTGACTTATATTTTGAAAGACTGCTCTGCGGCTCTTGCTACGTGGAGAGCAGATTGAGGGGACAGAAAAACGACATCCCTGGAGACTGGTTTTGAGGCTCTTGCTGTACTCTTTGAACAAGGTGGGGTTAGATTGGTTTAGATGGAGGATGGAGAGAAGTGGGTGAACCAGGGAGACATTTAGGAAGTAGATTGGTGAGTAGAAGGAAATTGATTGGACGTAAGGAGTGAGGGAGAGGGAAGCGGCACAGATGAGGCCGAGGTCATCTTGTGCAGCCACCTCATTTCTCAGCTTCAGAGGCTGAGGTTAAGTAACTTGCCTTCTGAGGCTTGAGTGACTTGCCCAAGTGTACAAACGGAGGACCCAGCACCCTCGTCCCTAGGCTCTGTCCATCATGCTGTCTCATGCCTGATATCTCTGACTGAGTGACCATTATCATATTAGATAGAAAGATCTCAATTGCCAACACATCATTTCAGTTGACAACAGAAGTGCAAGCATAAAGCAGATTCTCTTCAAAATTTTAATTTTATATTGGAGTATAGTTGATTAACAATGTTGTTAGTTTCAAGTGTACAGCAGAGTGATTCAGTTATGCACATACATGTATCTATTCTTTTTCAAGTTCTTTTCCCATTTAGGTTATTACAGAATATTGAGTAGAGCTCCCTGTGCTGTACAGTAGGTCCTTGCTGATTATTTTAAATATAGCAGTGTGTATATGTCAATCTCAGTCTCCCAGTCTATCCCTCCCCCTGGTAACCATAAGTTCATTCTCTAAGTCTGTGAGTCTATTTCTCTTTTGTAAATAAGTTCATTTGTATCATTTTTTAAGATTCTGCATATAAGCGATATGATATTTGTCTCTGACTTACTTCACTTAGTATGATGATCTCCAGGTCCATCCATGTTGCTGCAAATGGCATTAGTTCATTCTTTTTGATGGCTGAGTGATATTCCATGGTATATATGTACCACATCTCCTTTATCCATTCATCTGTCGATGGACATTTGGGTTGCTTCCATGTCTTGGTTCTTGTAAACAGTGCTGCAGTGAACATTGGGGTGCATGTATCCTTTTGAACCATGGTTTTCTCCAGATATATGCCCAGGAGTGGGATTGCTGAATCATACGGGAACTGTATTTTTAGTTTTTTAAGGAACCTCCATACTGTTCTCCATAGTGCCTGTACCAATTTATACTGCCACCAACAGTGTAGGAGGTTCCCTTTTCTCCACACCCTCTCCAGCATTTACTGTTTGTAGACTTTTTGTTGTTGTTGTTAAAGAGGAGCGTGTTTTGTTTATTTATTTACTTTTGGCCATACTGCACGGCTTGCAGGAACTCAGTTCCCTGACCAGGGATTAAACCTGGGCCATGGCAGTGAAAGCCCAGACTCCTAACCACTTGGCCACCAGGGAACTCCCTGTTGGTAGACTTTTTGATGATGGCCATTCTGACTGGTGTGAGGTGATATCTCATTGTAGTTCTGATTTGCATTTCTCTAATAATTAGTGATGTTGAGTGTCTTTTTCATATGTCTCTTGGCCACCTGTATGTCTTCTTTGGAGAGATGTCAATTTATGTCTTCTGCCCATTTTCTGATTGAGTTGTTTTTTTGATATTGAGCCACATGGGCTGTTTGTAAATTTTGGAGACTAATCTCTTGTCAGTCACATTGTTAGCAAATATTTTCTCCTATTCTGTGGGTTGTCTTTTCGTTTTGTTTATGGTTTCCTTTGCTGTGCAAAAGCTTTTGAGTTTCATTAGGTCCCATTTATTTGTGTTTTATTTCCATTACTCTAGAAGATTGAAAAAGATATTGCTGCGATCTACGTCAAAGAGTGTTCTGCCTCTGATTTCCTCTAAGAGTTTTAGAGTATCCAGTCTTACATTTAGCTCTTTAATCCATTTTGAGTTTATTTTTGTGTATGGTGTTAAAGGATGTTCTAATTTCGTTTTTCTACATGTAGCAGTCCAATTTCCCCAGCACCATTTACTGAAGAGACTGTCTTTCCTCCATTGTATAGTCTTGCCTCCTTTGTCCTAGATTAATTGACCATAGGTGCGTGGGTTTATTTCTGGGCTTTGTATCCTGTTCCATTGATCTATGTTTCTGTTTTTGTGCCAATACCATACTATTTTGATGACTGTAGCTGTGTAGTATAGTCTGAAGTCAGGGAGCCTGATTCCTCCAGCTCCATTTTTCTTTCTCAAGATTGCTTTGGCTATGCAAGGTCTTTTCTGTCTCCATACAAATTAAACATTTTTTTTTGTTCTAGTTCTGTGAAAAATGCCATTGGTAATTTGATAGGCATTGCATTGAATCTGTAGATTGCCTGGGGTAGTGTAGTCATTTTAACAATTTGATTCTTCCAATCCAAGAACATGGTGTATCTTTGCATCTATTTGTGTCATCTTTGATTTCACCAGATTCTTGTCTTTCATAACATTTGTGACTTCTTTATGGCCCTGTATTGGTACACCCAAATACATCTTTGAGGACTTTAAGGAAGTTCTATGAAAAATTGGCATCCTCTGTGCTTGTTTGTTTTTACTCAGTCCCACAGAGTCTAGATGAAGGGCCTTTGAGTGGTGAAACCACCATTCAGAGTAGATTGTTCTTAGAGGGGTAAAATCATCTAGCAGCCCCTGGGCATGTCTTTCAATCAGAGACAACAAAAATAGTCCACCCTTTTTCTTTTCCTTCACTGTAATGTGACGCAGGACTCCCAGGGGAAGAAGGGGAGTTGCTGTGATCTAATTCGTTGACTCGGTTGTTATTCTGCATTCACTTATTCATTTAATTTGCATTTATTGAGCACTTGCTATGTGCTAGACACCAGGGCACTGAGCTGGGTGCTGGGAATGCAAAGATGATCAAGGCACAACCTGTGCTTTCAGAATGTTCCGTTTCTACAAGGAGACGGATATCTAAAATACTTTTCTCAATGGAAATCAAGTTTATATTCTAAGTGCTGTGGTTTCTGCCTGGTGATGTCAGGAAAGACTTCGCAGAGGCATAGCCTTGAACCGGGACCCTGTAGGATGAGGAGAAACTCTGCAGATGCTGTGGGCAGGGAAGGGGGATCTGGGGCAGAAGAGAAGGGCTTGGCATGAGCGAATGTCGGGAGACGGGTGAGCGCCTGGTGCATCCAGGGAATAGGTCTAGGATGACGAACACACAGTGTTTATGGCAGGGAGGGAGTGTCCGGAACTGAGCCTGGCAGAGTCAGCTGGGGCCAGATGTGAAAGCCTCACTGACCCACCTAAGAGCTGCCACTTCGTCCTGGAAAGGAGGGCCATTCAAGAAAAGGGGTCACCCGGGGCCACCTTAGTTGTTTTTCTTTATTCTGTCTTTCCTATTGGAACAGGAATGTTTGTTCCAACGCAGAGAACGGAAGGCATCTCAACATCAGACATCATCACCAGGATTGTCCGTGACTATGATGTTTATGCCCGACGCAATCTCCAGAGAGGGTACACAGCCAAGGAACTGAATGTCAGCTTTATAAATGTAAGTGTGCCACCCCGTACCCTCTGAGGTCCAGCACGTCACACTACTGCTAACACTGTCTGTTAATCACTTACTCTACGCCACGTGGGATTCTTGATGTTTGACATTTGTCTCATCCAATCCATGTAACGGCCCAGTGATGTATTATTATCCCCGTTTTATAGATGGAGAAACCAGTGTCCAAAGGGGTAACATAAGTTGACCGAGGCCCGCAGGTAGCGAGTGAGCTTCACATTTTCTAAAGGAGCTGCCTCGCCTCCCTCTCTTCACCACAACCTCCCCCTTTAGAGTTCTCAGACTTGGGTGAAGGATTTCCGGGAGATCTGCCCTCACAAAAGGCAAGAGTTGTCTTCTGCTCAAAGGGAAGGAAGGAGGGCAGAGGCAGTGAAAGGCTAAACCCAGAGGAAATGCTTTCTTGTTTTAACATTTTACAACTTTCATTTTATTAAGGCCTTACAGATGCTCATTAGAAACGTTAACAGCCGCTTTTTTTTTTTTTATTGTCCAGAGAAATTACAGCTGCTTAAATAAAGCTCAAAGTCTCTGGCTTCCTTTTGTATTTCTGCTGTTTTGTTCCCACAGAGCTGCTGTTAGTTTAATAATAGGGCAACTGTTAAAATAATGTTTAAAACAAGCTGTTAAAAGGCAAAGAGGGCAGCCCAGTTGCTGGAGGTGATGCTCGTGAGTCTGGAAGACTGTATTGGCCTGGACTCCGAGGCGCTCGTGGAGTTGAGTAAAATAACTCTCTGTACATACAGAATTTCCACCCCCCGAAACAGATACTGTCCAAGAGCGATTTTTCTACAAAACCAGATGCTTATATGTATGTGCAGCCACAGTTATCCAGCAGCTTACACAAATCGATCATCCGTGCCTCCGAATGAGGGAGGGTTCAGGAATCAGAGGTCAGTCATTATTAGTTGTCCTCACGAGGCAGGGAGTGTTGGGAGTCCAGGCTCTGTGGCTTCGTACAAACTGGGCAACAAAATGGAAAATGTCGGGTTCAAGTGGCACCAGAACAAGTGGCTGAAAAGAATTCCATCAAAGTGGTTATTTGGTATCTTATAGAGCATAAAGCCCTGGTTATTTCAATAAATTAAACTGTCTGTTCTTTTAAATTGAATTCAGTAACCCATCCAAGCGTGTGGAGCCATTTCCAAAAGTTATTGCTCACGCTGTTTCAACGGCCTGTGGATAAGCCACTTAGCTCAGGGAACCGTGTAGTCAGCGTGGATGAGCCTGTTGCTTTTCTGTGACAACAAACCTGGCTGCGGCTCAGAGAGAAAATCTAATGTGTTGGATGGGCATGTAGATGAATCACAGAACCTCAGAGGTGGCAGGAACCTGTCGCCCAGTCCAAGTCCCTGAATTTAGAAGTGAGGAAAGCTGAGCTCAGAGAGGGACGTGGCTAAAGTCCTTCAAGCAAAGTAGAGGTGGAGGCAGCAGCGGCCTCCCAGCCTTTTGGCTCGTGGTCCAGTGCGCATTCTAGCGTTCCGTGCAGCTCCTGAGAGCTGCATATAGGTAGTAACCACGTATTATGTATAGCTGGCTGGCGGCACAGGTAGCTCACACCCCAACCTGAGGCTGCAGTAAGGTTTGTAAAGTCTAGATCAGGGAATCCTGACCCAGTTTTGTAATATTGTACCTGGCTCAAAAAATTCTGAAATATGAAATAGACTTCAGTTCCATATAGTGAAGAAAAGTGCTAAACCTTATTACCTCTCCAGGAGAAAATGCATTATGATTGCATGGAGGAAAAGAGCCTTTGTTTCATCTTATTTTCATGGTTTTGATTCCATTCTGACCAGGTAACACGATTAAATGCCTCTGCGGCGTAATAGTAATCAAAGAGCCAGCACACACTGAAGCTTCTACTAAATGCCAGGCTTTGCGCCAAGCACTTTACGTGCATTATCTTATCTAATTGTTACAGCACCCCTATAGGGTAGGCACGATAATTATCCCTATTTTACAGATGAGAAAACTGAGGTTTAGAGATGACACGTGACTTGCCCAACATATGTGCCTTCCAGGCACGTAGGTATAGCAATGCTGCATAAAGGCTGTGAACAAAATCCCAGTCCAGAGAAGCTATCAGAACAAAATCTTTCTTCGTTACCAAGGAAACTGATGCAGTTCCATTAGCTTAATGGCAAATATCATGACAGTGACAATTTTAGTATAACACGTGGGTTCTGAGGCCCAGCCAGTGTTTCAACCAATATTGGTTTTAACAATGTCCCAGTAAAATAGGGAGCTCAGGTAGCTTCTGAGTGGCCATTCTATGTACAATTCATATTTTTGTCTAAGCCTCAGGAGAATTGAGGGGCTGTATTCACCCAGTATCTCTCCATAATAAAGAGCAAATGTATACTTTTGGTTCTTCTCTTATATAAGTGAATTCAACTCCAATATTTACGAGAAAGAGAACATTAAAACCACTTGTACTTCACTGTACACATTCAAGTAGACTAATGAGAAGTGACTTTTCTTACGAGAGGGCCTTCCTGTCAATCCGGCCCTTGGGAAATAGCATCCTGACTCTTCAGGTTAAGAACACACATGAGTTGAAATAAAATACGACCATTCTGTGAATGACTGATCTCTCCCATGCCCTCTTGGATAAATGCATTTCTTTCTCCTTTAATTTTGGACCAGGAGAAGAAGTACCGCTTCCAAAACCAGGTAGACAAGATGAAGGAAAAGGTCAAAAACGTGGAGGAAAAATCAAAGGAATTTGTAAACAGAGTGGAAGAAAAGAGTCATGATCTAATTCAAAAGTGGGAAGAGAAATCGAGGGAATTCATTGGCAACTTCCTAGAACTGTTTGGGCCTGATGGAGCATGGGTATGTAATTATTTCACTTGGCCCTGCAGTAATGGGTGTTTTCAGTTTATCCTCCTTTCCAAGGAACTACTCAAGGGTTCCCTTATCTCAGTCCAATATGTGACCTCCACTTTGGGCCATCAGCCCGAATGACTTCAAGTCTATGTCACTTCCTTATTTAGTTTCTGCATTTCCTCTCAATATGGCACCCAGTAGTGCCCAAAGCCAGCTCTGGTCTCTATTTCTATTTCTTATCCAGAGTTTGAAGCCATTTGGTAGTCGTTGAATGTCTGTTACCGCAGAGGTTGGTTCCGTGGCTCATCCCAGTCTCCCAGTTGGATGATGCACAGCTTGGGGGTAAGGGTGAAGTGGGTCAGTGGCATCATGGAACTTGACCCACTTGTAAGTGGGTCAGTGGCATCATGGAACTGATGCCTCTTGGATCAACCAGAGGAGGAGGATGCAAAAGAAATGTAGCTGCCTTGGTCGCCTTTGGTCGTCAGGAACTCCTCTTTCATTGGTTGGAAGAGAGAAAGAAGAGGTAGGACTGTCTCTGTACTTATCATGCCCTGATTTGCCCCCTTTTTCCCCCCATGGTACGTATGTGCTGGGATAGGCATAAAGGTGTTGAGGGACCGAGGCCATGATCTGAATCTTAAAACTAAGACAGAAAATGTAGACAGGGTCTCTTGCCTAAATTCTATATGGAATTCTGAGTGAAAATTATGGAAAGGGAAAAGAAAATTCTGGAAACCACCTTCTACTCCAGTGGTATTTCTATTGTGCATGCACTTCCAGAGTAAATAATCAGTATTATCAGCAGAGTTAATGAGGGTTCTATGAAAAAGATAGTTTCTTAAAATTGAAGTATAGTTGATTTACAATGCCATGTTAATTACTGCTGTACAGCAAAGGGATTCAGTTGTACACATATATACATTTATTTTTAATATTCTTTTCCATTATGGTTTGTCATAGGATACTGAATGTAGTTCTCTGTGCTATACAACAGAACCTTGTTGTTTAGCCATTCTGTATATAAAAGCCTACATCTGCTAACCCCAACCTCCCACTGCATTCCTCCCCCAACACCCCCCCCCCTTGGTAACCACCAGTCTGTTCTCTGTGTCTGTAATTCTGTTTCTGTTTCACAGACAGGTTCATTTGTGTCATATTTTAGATTCCACATATAAGTGATGTCATATGGTATTTGTCTTTCTGATTTACTTCACTTAGTATGATAACTTCTAGTTGCATCCATGTTGCTGCAAATGGCATTATTTTGTTCTTTTTGTGGCTGTGTAGTATTCCACTGTATACATATACCACATCTTCTTTATCCATTCATCTGTCAATGGACATTTATTTCCATGGCGTGGCTATTGTGAATAGTGCTGCTATGAACATTGGGGTGCATGTATCTTTTTGAATTAGAGGAGTTTTGTCTGGATATATGCCCAGGAGTGGGATTGCTGGGTCATATGGTAGTTCTATTTTTAGTTTTCTGAGGAGCCTCCATACTGTTTTCCACAGTGGCTGCACCAACTTACATTCCCACCAATAGTGTAGGAGGGTTCCTTTTTCTCCATACCCTCTCCAGCATTTGTCATTTATAGACTTTAATGATGACGATTCCGACTGGTGTGAGGTGCTACCTCATTGTAGCTTTGATTTGCAGTTCTCTAATAATTAGCGACGTTGAGCATCTTTTCATGTGCCTCTTGGTCATCTGTATGTCTTTTTTGGAGAAATGTCTACTTCGGTCTTCTGCCCATTTATGGATTGGATTGTTTGTTTTTTGTTATTGAGTTGTATGAGCTGTTTGTATATTTTGGAAATTAAGCCCTTGTTGGTCACATTGTTTGCAAATATTTTCTCCCATTTTGTAGGTTGTCTTTTCATTTTGTTTACGGTTTCGTTTGCTGTGTAAAAAGCTCACAAGTTTAATTAGGTCTCATTTGTTTTTGTTTTTATTTCTATTGCCTTGGCAGACTGACCTAAGAAAACATTGGTACAATTTATGTCAGAATGTTTTGCCTATGATCTCTTCTAGGAGTTTCATGGTGTCATGTCTTACGTTTAAGTCTTTAAGCCATTTTGAGTTTATTTTTGCGTAGGGTGAGAGGGTGTGTTCTAATTTCATTGATTTACATGTGCTGTCCAACTTCCCAACACCACTGGCTGAAGAGAGTGTCTTTTCTCCATTGTATATTCTTGCCTCCTTTGTCGAAGATCAATTGACTGTACGTGTGTGGGTTTATTTCTGGACTCTCTGTTGTGTTCCATTGATCCATATGTCTTTTTTTGTGCCAGTACCACTCTGTTTTGATTACTGTAGCCTTTGTCGTATTGTCTGAAGTCTGGGAGGGTGATGCCTCCTGCTTGGTTCTTTTTCTTCAGGATTGCTTTGGACATTCTAGGTCTTTTATGGTTCCACATAAATTGTAGGATTGTTTTAGTTCTGTGAAAAATGTCATGGGTAAGTCGATGGGGATCACATTAAATCTGTAGATTGCTTTGGGTAGTATGGCCGTTTTAACAATATTAATTTTTCCAATCCAAGGGCATGGGATATCTGGAAAGTGATCGTTTTAAAGCTAACTAACTTTTCCTTTTACAACAAAAAGGAACGATTCCATTTGATTTTCCTGATTTTAAGTAGCCTAGATTTCCTGTTATGACGTGCCAAGTCTCTAACGAAATTCACTTTGGCTTTATTTTATTGATGGGTTGTCACTGCTGAGTCTCTGCTCATTTGGGCTGGTTCATTATAGGATTATCTAAAACACTCCAAGAGAAAAAAGAACAATGTTTGAGAAGTTAGAAGAGATGCTTTGCTTAAAGCCTAGCAGTCTCTAAGTGATTACAGAGGCAGCTGTCATAGGCCAACCATGTCTTGTTGGCTGAGTCTGAGAGGGGTGGAGGGTTTTTGCGAGGGGCTGCTTGAGCCCTTGATGACTTCTAGAAAGAGCTTGTAAGAGTGGAGGAGCTAAGGGTTGGGTTCCTTTTCGTTTTCCCTGGGTTTCAGCTCAGTTCACTTTAATTCATGGGACACTGATTAATGTCCTTGTATGTGCATGGTACTAGGGAAGGACATGAAGATAAAGCGCAGACCCTGTTCTCTGGGATTCCGTGGTCTCTGTAACAAGTCTGGAATTTCTCATTAAAATAGTTAACATTTTTCACAACTAATTTTCAGGCTCTGAGGAAACAACTAGTGGTTTTTAAAAAATGAAACCATGTAGGCATTCATTTGCTTGCAGGGATTCAGAAATGTGTCTCTGCTGAGAAGCACTGGTATTGTACCTCAAGCGGGAGGATGTTTCCTCCACCTGCAGTGAGCAAAGGTGGGAAAGGATATCATTTACATAGCAACTTGACAGACTCTAGTCGTTTCGGGCGCCCAGTGAAGGTGGAATAGTAGCTGGAATTGTACTAGGGCAATTTGGTGACAGTGAGCTGAGGTGATTTTTAAGAAATGAAACCCAGCTAAGATACTGGAGGCTTTTCTTTTTAGAGCTTGCTATTAGTGTCAAAACTGTTATTAATATTAATTTACCGTATCAGCCAGCCTCAGATGTTACTTTTGTTCTGTTGACATTAAAAGTACAGGAATAGTTACAAGGATGTTCAATGCCAAGTTAAGTAATTTGCTTTCCATGAATGTGCTATTATTATAATAATTCTTTATTTGTGGATTTGGGACTGGAACTCATTTCTTAAAATAGAGAATCTGTGTGAACCTGCCAATATAGTACTGATACAAATAACCCAAACTTGGAAAGGTACAAAATACAAGGATTTAAGGTAAAAAATTTGGTACAACAGGTTTAGCATGTAGCTTATAGTGGGTACTCCATAAATGTTTCTAGGTTGAACGAATAGATGTGTGATGAAGACCTATTCACAGAACTTTCCAGCACCTGCGAAGGATATGGTGAGGCCTAAATCCTCCATGTCTATATGGATCTATATATCGATGCTCTCTATAGATATGTGTACTGCTAGATCAACATATACCCTTAGCCTCCTGTTGTTTACGGTGCTGGACAGGGCTTGGTTACAACTTAGCATTTGGTGGCTCGATTTCAGTAGGCAGACTTGGTTTGCTTGGCCCTTAACAATGTTTAAAGCTTTCTCACCAGTTGACTGTGTCTATAACATTCCCCACTCTTCCTTGCTGCCACCTTCTCTAACCTTACACCTTTATGCTGCCCACCTGGCCTCAGGGAATACTTGTGTTTGCACCTTGTGGTATAGTGTCTTCAAGTCTCCCCCAAGTGACCTCACGTTTGGAATCAAGAACGAGGATATAAAACCCAAAACCTTACAGTCCATCTCTAAGAGGAGGGTGGTGGTGATGTTGTATAGTCTAGAAGTTGTATAGTAGGTTCAACTCCTTTTTACATAGTCCTTTTATGTCTACTCTACCCATTTTAATCACATAAGAGGGTAGTATTATAGCAGTGTTATAAAGAAACAAAGGTCTAGAAAAATTATGAACCTTTCCAATGGTCTCACAGGAGTTTGGAGGTACCAGGATGGACCCTGGGGCCAAGCCTCTTTACCCAGGCCAGTACTGGATCCTTCATGATAGAAATGTCCATGGGCTGCAGTCACTTTGCTTCACTCTCCTTTGGCTAGCGGGTGGCACTGTGGAGAAACTAGGGTCTATCAAAACCCTCCCCCTTTAAGGCTTTTGTGACAAAGCCAGTTGCCAAAAGGGCACATGAGGAGGTCAGGTCATCTAGATTCAGGACTTCCTTCCTAAGCAAGAAGAAATCATGGTGTTCATGGCTGTACTCATTATTAGAGTGTAACACATTACCCCAAAACTTAAGTGACTTAAAAACAAACATTATCTCACATAGTTTCTGAAGGTCAGGAAGCAGCTCAGCCGGATGGTTATGACTTGGGGTCTTGTTATGAAGGTGGCAGTCAGGATGTCAGCTGGAGCTGCAGTCACTTGAGGCTGGAGGCTCCTCTTCCACACTCTGATGTCACTGTCGACTGGATACCTCAGTTCTTCACTACGTGGGTCTTTCCACAAGGCTGCCCAAGTGTCTTCACGACATAGCAGCTGGCTTTCTCCAGAGGGAGTGAGAGTCTAAGAAAAAAAAAGCTATAGTCTTTTATGATCTAACATCAGAAGTGACAAAGCATCACTTTTACCATCTTCTATTGGTTACACAGACTAATCCTTGTATATTTTGGAAGGACACTACACAAGGATGTGAATACCAGCAGGTGGGGCCATTGCTTTTGAGAATTGGAAGCAAGCCATCTACTTTTCAGCTGCTGTAATAGATTCTCAGTCCCCTTTTACTCAGTCTGATGGGTGGATTGTCAGAGACCAATATGTTAATTTTCAACCTTATCATCTACCACTCTCTTTAGTTAACTGTTTGCTTGATTCTTGTTACTAGTTTTGACCCATACTCAGAAGAGAGCCTGTAACCCAACCAGAGATGCAAAGGGAAGCCTTCCCAGCAGAGACTTGGTATTACCTCTCTTTGGAGGATGTGTCTCTGACAGACAGACTGTCTCAAGGGAAGGGTTGTAAAGGAGCTAAATTTTGAAGCTTTGTTGCTATGTAGGAGGCAACCCTGTTCATGTCCAAGATATTGAGAGGCAAGAAGTCAGGACCAGGGGATGCCGACTGCCTAGTGAAACTTCACGTTTGCTCTGGGAATTCAAGCATTTCAAACAAAGATAGCATTCTCTTTAGCACCCCAGCCACATATGCTGTCCTTTACATATCATTTTGAATGATCTGCCATTATATTCCTCCATTGACTCTGAAAATAGAACCATTTCCTGTTTGAAGGGAAAATGGCTCTATTCTGTTTTACCATGTGAACATAGACCCTTTCCCTGGAGTAACAGGAGAGAATGACCTGAAGTCAGGTGCAAGTTTTTGGACCACGAACCCCCTCAGCCTCATCCAGTCAGCCTGGTGGATCTGTAATTTGCCATCTGATATGAGATTACTTAGAGAAAAAAAAAAAACACCTTGATGGTGTGTTCTTTTTTCTTAGAAAAACCAGATTTACATGATATAAGGTCCAATGCTAATTTTTTTAAACAGCACTAAAAACACAATTCACCATTTTAACCGTTTTTAAGTGTACGGTTCAGTGGTATGAAATACATTTACACTGATTTCCAACAACCACCACCATCCATTTCCAGAACTTTGTTTTTATCATCCCATATTAAAACTATGTACCCATTAAATAGTAAATTCACATTTCCCCACTCCCCCCAACCAGTCCTTGGGGACCACCCCTTTACCTTCTATGTCTATCAATTTGACTATTCTAGGTACCTCATAAGTTGAACCATACAGTATTTGTTCTTTGTTGTACGGCTTCTTTCACTTACTATAAGGTCTTCAAGGTTCAACCGATATTATAACATGTATCAGAATTTCATTCCTTTTTAAAGCTGAATAATCTCCCACTGTGAAAGACTTTATTTTTATGTAAAAGAGGCTTATTTACACATGTTAAAGCATGGGGGCTTCCTTGGTGGTGCAGTGGTTAAGAATCTGCCTGCCCAGGCAGGGGACAAGGGTTCAAGCCCTGGTCCAGGAAGATCCCACGTGCAGTGGAACAAATAAGCCCGTGGGCCACAACTACTGGGCCTGCACGCCGCAACTAGTGAAGCCCGCATGCCTAGGGCCAGTGCTCTACAACGAGAGAAGCCACCGCGATGAGAAGCCCGCGCACTGCAACAAAGAGTAGCCCTCGCCCACTGCAACTAAAAGCTCCTGCGCAGCAAAGACCCAACGCAGCCAAAAATAAATAAATTTAAAAAAAAACAAGCATCGGCCTGAGGGGCAGGTATATAATTTAACATACTTTTTAGGGGCCTGCTGGTTACTCTCCAGGGATGGAGGCTGGTGGGTGCCATCTTTGTGTTCTCCCTCTGCCTCGTTTCAGCTTGCTTGCTCATAACTTCCAGAAAGGAGCTTGTACCCTCCTTTGGCAGCCTGATTTTTCTGGCTGCCACCCACAAGATACCACTAGATCACCTGGACCTGGTGGCCAGTGGGGCTTATGCTCAAGAATCCCACAGGACTGTAACCAGTGGAGAAGACTTCTCGTCCAGGTACCATGCACAGGACACAGCAAGAGGCAACAGACCCAGGAGCCCAGTCTTTCTGTGAAAGGGCCTATTTGCTTGTCCTGGGGCTATGGCCTGAGGGACAGAATTTAATGGTTTGGCGCACATCTAGGAACCTACTGAAGTGTGCTCCAAAAACAGAGGCCAGTAGATGCCATCTCTGCTCTCCTTCTGCCTCACACCAGGTCACCAATAGCTACCAGTAAGAGACAATAACTGAACTGAAAAATACACTAGAGGGATTCAACAGCAGACTAGATGAAGCTGAAGCTCAGTGAACGTGAAGACAGGGCTGTGAAACTCACCCCAATCCGCAGCAAAAAGAAAAAAGAATGAAAAAAAGTAAAAATTGCTTAAGGAGCTTATGGGACAATATCAAGCCAACCAAAATTCATATTATAGCGGTCCCAGAAGGAGAAGCGAGAGAGAAAGGGGCAGAAAACTTACTTGAAGACATAATGGCTGAAAACTTCCCTAACCTCGGGAAGAAAACAGAGACCCAGATCCAGGAAGCAAAGGGAGTTCCAAATAAGATGAACTGAAAGACACATTATAATTAAATTGTCAGAAATTAAAGACAAGGAGAGAATCTTAAAAGCAGCAAGAGAAAAACAACTTGTCATGTATAAGGGAACCCCCATAAAACTATCAGCACATTTTCAGCAGAAACTTTACAGGCCAGAAGGAAGTGGCGTGATATAGTCAAAGTGCTGAAAGAAAAAACCCACAACCAAGAATACTCTACTGGGTGCAGGCTGTCACTCAGAATTGAAGGAGACAAGAAAAGGTTGAAGGAGCTCATCACCACGAAACCAGCCTTAGGAGAAATGTTAGAGGGACTTCTTTAAGCTGAAAAGAAAGGGTGCTAATTATTAACAGGAAAACATATGAAAGTATAAAGCTCACTGGTAAATATAAATATGTAGCAAAATTAAGAATAATCTAATGTTATAAAGGTGATGGATTAATCACTTATAAAGCTAGTGTGAAGGTTAAGACCTTCATACTAGCTTTACAAGTGAGTAAAAATAACTATAACTACAATAATTAGGGGATACAAGAGATGAAAAGATGTAAAAGGTGACATCGAGAGTGTCAGACATCTGGCAGGGGTTAGGAGGGAGAGTAAAAAGGTAGAGCTTTAGGATGTGCTCAAACTTAAGTTATTATCAACTTGAAACAGACTGTTATATACATTTTTTATGTGTAAGCCTCATGGTTGGTAACTACAAAGTAAAAACCTATAGTAGATACCAAAAGATAAAGGAATCTAAGCACACCCTAAAGAAAGTCAAATCACAAAGGAAGAGAGCAGAAAGGAACAGAGGAACTAGAAAACAGCCAGAAAACAATTAAGAAAATGGCAATATTTACATACCTATCAATAATTACTTTAAATGAAAATGATGTTTAAAAAGTCAGAGTGTCTGAATGGATAAAAAACACATCTACATGGTGCCTACAAGACACTCACTTCAGATGTAAGGACACAGACTTAAGGGAAGGGTTGGAAAAAAATATTCCATGCAAATGGAAACGAAAAGAAAGCTGGGGTAACTAAGACAAAATAGACTTTAAAACAAGGACAGTAATAAGAGACAAAAGCATTACATAGTGATCAAGGGGTCAATCAAACAATAGGATATAACATGTGTAAATATTTATGCACCCAACATAGGAGCACCAAAATGTATTAACAGACCTAAAAAAGGAAAGACAACAATACAGTAATAGTAGGGGGATTTAAAACACTACTTTCCTCAATGGATAGATCATCCAGTCAGTACAGAAATTCAGCTGTAGAGGACATATCAGATGGAGTTGATACATACAGCACAGTCCATCCCAAAGCAATGGAATATATCAATACATTCTTCTCAAGTGCACATGAAATATTATCCAGGAGACATCATATGTTAGGCCACAAAAGAAGTCTTAACACGTTTAAAAAGACTGAAATCATATCAAGCACTTTTCTAACTACAGTGGTATGAAGCCAGAAATCGATTATGAGAAGAAAACTGGAAAATTCACAAATATGTGGAAATTAAACAGCATGCTACTGAACAACCAATGAGTCAAAGAAGATATCAAAAGTCAAAAAATACCTTGAGACAAATAAAAATGGAAATACAATACACCCAAACTTATGGGATGCAGCAAAAGCAGTTCTAAGAGGGAAGTTTGTATCAATAAATGTCAACATCAAGAAACAACAAAAAAATCCTCAAACGACGTAACTTTACATGCGAAGAACTAGGAAAAGAATAATACGGGAAGCCCAAAGGAAGGAAATAAAGACCAGAACAGAAATAAATGAAATACAGACTAAAAAGACAGTAGTTAAGATCAACAAAACTAAGAGCTGGTTCTTTGAAAACAAAATTGACAAACCTTAAGCTAGACTCATCAAGAAAAGAAAGAGGACTCACAACAACAAAATTACAACTGACACCACAGAAATACAAAGGATAAGAGACTACTATTAACAATTATACACCAACAAATTTGACAACCTAGAAGAAATGGATAAATTCCTAGAAACATACAGCCTACTGAGACTGAATTGTGAAGAAATGGAAAATCCAGACAGATTACTAGTAAGTAGATTGAATTAGCCAATCAAAAACCTCCTTGGGATTAATATATACACACTACTATATATAAAACAGATAACCAACAAGGACCTACTGTATAGCACAGGAAACTACACAATATTTTATAATCACCTATAAGGGAAAAGAATCTGAAAAAGAATGTATATGTATGTAAAGAATGTATATGTATGTATATAGATCTGAATCACTGTGCTGTACACCTGAAACTAACACAACATTGTAAATGAACTATACTTCAATTAAAAAAATTATATATATATATATAAATATATAAAGTTTCACATACTACTTCCTATGGTCTGAGCATTTGTGCCCCTCCCCCCCCCATTTCATACGTTGAGATCTTAACGCCCAATGAGATGGTATTAGCAGATGGGGCCTTTGGGAGGTGAGTAGGTCATGAGGGCAGAACCCTCATAAATGAAATTAATACCCATATAAAATAGACTCCAGAGAGCTCCCTTGCCTCCTGCCACCACGTAGGGACGCAAGAAGGCTATGAACAGGAAGAGGCTCCTCACTCGATCATAGTGGCAACTTGATCTTGGGCTTTTCAACCTCCACAACTGTCAGAAATAAATTTCTGTTATAAGCTAAAGAAAACAAAAAAACAAAAACCCACCCAACAAAAGTCCACAACCAGATGGCATTACTGGTGAATTCTCTCAAACATTTAAAGAATACCGATCATGTTCAAAGTCTCCCAGAAAGAAAAAAAAAAAAGGAAGGAACACTACCAGGGCAATATCCCTGATGAATACGGATGCAAAAATCCTCAACAAAATATTAGCAAACCACATTCAACAATACATTAAAGGGATCATACACCATGATAAGTGGGATTTATTCTAGAGCTGCAAGGATGGTTCAACATCCACAATTCAATGTGTTATACCAGTTTAACCAAATGAAGAATAAAAACCATGTGCTTACTCAATAGATACAGAAAAAGCATTTGACAAAATTCAGCATCCATGTATGATTAAAAACTCTCAACAAAGGGTATAGAGGGGAATGTACCTCAACGACATAATAAAAGCCACATATGACAAGCCACAGTTAACATCATACTCAACGATGAAAAGCTGAAATCTTTTCCTCTAATATCAGGAACAAGTCAAGTATGCCCCCTCACCACTTCTATTTAACATAGTATTGGACGTCCTAGCCATAGCAATTAGGCAAAAAAAGAAACAAAAGGGCATCCAAATGGGAAAGGACAAACTGTCACTATTTGCTGATGACATATTATATATAAGAAACCCTAAAGACTCCACAAAAAAACTGTGAGAAATAATAAATTCAGAACTGTCAGAAAGAAATTAAGACAACAATCCCATTTACAATTGCATCAAAAAGAATAAAATACATAGGAATAAATTTTACCAAGCAGGTGAAAGATCTGTACACTGAAAACTATAAGATGTTGATGAAAGAAATTGAAGACACAAATAAATGGAAAGACATTCTGGGCTCATGGATTGGAAGAACATGGTTAAAATGTCCATACAACCCAAAGCAATCTACAGATTCAGTGCAATCCCTATCAAAATTCCAATGGCATTTTTTACAGAAATACAACAATCTTAAAATTCATATGGAACTACCTAAGATCACAAATAGCTAAAGCAATCTTGAGAAAAAAGACCAAAGCTGGAGACATCGTGTGCCCTAATGTCACACTATATTACAACGTGATAGTAATCAAAACAGTGTGGGATTGGCATAAAAACAAACACATAGGGCTTCCCTGGTGGCGCAGTGGTTGAGAGTCTGCCTGCCGATGCAGGGGACACGGGTTCGTGCTCTGGTCCGGGAAGATCCCACATGCCGCGGAGCGGCTGGGCCCGTGAGCCATGGCCACTGAGCCTGCGCGTCTGGAGCCTGTGCTCCGCAACGGGAGAGGCCACAACAGTGAGAGGCCCGCGTACCGCAAAAAAAAAACCAGACACATCTAGTAATGGAACAGAATAGGGAGCCCAGAAATAAACCTATTCATATATGGTCAATTTATGACAAAGGAGGCAAGAATATACAATGGGGAAAAGACAGTCTCTGCAATAATGATGCTAGGAAAACTGGACAGCGACATGCAAAGAGAACGAAACTGGACCACTCTTACACTATACACAAAAAGCTAACTCAAAATGGATTAAAGAATTTAGTGTAAGACGTGAACCCATAAAACTCCTACAAGAAAACATAGGTGGTAGGCTCCTTGACATTGGTCTTCGCAATGATTTGTTGGATTTGACACCAAAAGCAAAGGCATCAAAAGCAAAAATAAACAAATGGGACTACACCAAAGTACAAAGCTTCTGTAGAGCAAAGGAAACAAAATGAAAAAGCAACCTACCAAATGGGAGAAAATATTTGCAAATCATATCTGATAAGGGGTTAATATATAAAATATATATATATATATAACTTATACAACTCAACAAAAAGAACTATGGTCCAGCAAAATGAGATAAAAGATACAGAGAACAGATTGGTGGTTGCCAGAGGCAGAGGGTAGGGGGTGTGCAAAATGGGTGAAGGGGGTCAAAAGTACAAAATTTCAGTTATAAAATAAGTCCTGGGGAACACACGGCACGCCTCAGGCTGTTGCAACGTCACGCCGGCCTCTGCTGCCACAGGCTCACCCCGCAATCCGTGCCCCTCCGTCCCCCCGGCCTGAGTGAACCAGAGCCCCCAAATCAGCCGCTACTTTAACCCCGTCCTGTCTGAGCGAAGAACAGACGCCCTCCTGCGACCTACATGCAGAGGCGGGGCCAAATCCAAAGCTGAACCCCAGGAGCTGTGCGAACAAAGAAGAGAAAGGGAAATCTCTCCCAGCAGCCTCAGGAGCAGCGGATTAAATCTCCACAATCAACTTGATGTACCCTGCATCTGTGCAATACCTGAATAGACAACGAATCATCCCAAATTGAGGAGGTGGACTTTGGGAGCAACTGTAGACTTGGGGTGTGCTTTCTGCATCTAATATGTTTCTAGTTTTATATTTATCTTAGTTTAGTATTAAGAGCTTATTATCATTGGTAGATTTGTTTATTGGTTTGGTTGCTCTTTTCTTTGTTTTATGACTTTTTTATTTTAATATTAATTTTTTTTAATTTTAATAACTTTTATTTTATTTTTTTTTTTACTATATTTTCTTTCTTTCTTTTTTTTCTCCCTTTTCTACTGAGCCATGTAGCTGACAGGGTCTTGGTGCTCCGGCCGGGTGTCAGGCCTGAGCCTCGAAAGTGGGAGAGCCGAGTTCAGGACACTGGACCACCAGAGACCTCCTGGCTCCACGTAATATCAACCGGTGAGAGTTGTCCCAGAGATCTCCATCTCAATGCTAAGACCCAGCTCCACTCAACGACCAGCAAGTTCCAGTGCTGGACACCCCATGCAAAACTACTAGCAAGACAGGAACACTACCCCACCCATTAGCAGAGAGGCTGCCTAAAATCATAATAAGTCCACAGACACCCCAAAACACACCACCAGACTCGGTCCTGCACACCAGAAAGACAAGAGCTAGCCTCATCCACCAGAACACAGGCACCAATCCCCTCCACCAGGAAGCCTACACAATCCACTGAACCAACCTTACCCACTGGGGGCAGACACCAAAAACAACGGGAACTACGAACCTGCAACCTGCGAAAAGGAGACTCCAAACACAGTAAGTTAAGCAAAATGAGAAGACAGAGGAACACACAGCAGATGAAGGAGCAAGGTAAAACCCACCAGACCAAACAAATGAAGAGGAAATAGGCAGTCTACCTGAAAAAGAATTCAGAGTAATGACAGTAGAGATGATCCAAAATCTTGGAAATAGAATGGAGAAAATACAAGAAAAGATTAACAAGGACCTAGAAGAACTAAGAGCAAATAAACAGAGATGAACAACACAATAAATGAAATTAAAAATTCTCTAGAAGGGATCAATAGCAGAATAACTGAGGCAGAAGAACAGATAAGGGACCTGGAAGATAAAACAGTGGAAATAACTACCACAGAGCAGAATAAAGAAAAAAGAATGGAGGGCAGTCTCAGAGACCTCTGGGACAACATTAAACACACCAACATTCGAATTATAGGGGTCCCAAAAGAAGAGGAGGAAAAGGGACTGAGAAAATATTTGAAGGATTATAGTCGAAAACTTCCCTAATATGGGAAAGGAAATAGTCAATCAAGGCCAGGAAGCACAGAGGGTGCCATACAGGATAAATCCAAGGAGAAACACGCCAAGACACATATTAATCAAACTGTCAAAAATTAAATACAATGAAAAAAATATTAAAAGCAAGGGAAAAACAACAAAAAACACACAAGGGAATCCCCATAAGGTTAACAGCTGATCTTTCAGCAGAAACTCTGCAAGCCAGAAAGGAGTGGCAGGACATATTTAAAGGGATGAAAGGGAAAAACCTACGACCAAGATTACTCTACCCAGCAAGGATCTCACTCAGATTTGACAGAGAAACTAAAACCTTTACAGACAAGCAAAAGCTAAGAGAATTCAGTACCACCAAACCACCTTTGCAACAAATGCTAAAGGAACTTCTCTAGGCGGGAAACACAAGGAAAGGAAAAGACCTACAATAACAAACCCAAAACAATTAAGAAAATGGTAACAGGAACATACATATCGATAATTACCTTGAATGTAAATGGATTAAATGCTCCAACCAAAGATATAGACTGGCTGAATGGATACAAAAACGTGACCTGTATATATGCTGTCTACAAGAGACCCACTTCAGACCTACGGACACATACAGACTGAAAGTGAGGGGATGGACAAAGATGTTCCATGCAAATGGAAATCAAAAGAAAGCTGGAGTAGCAATTCTCATATCAGACAAAATAGACTTTAAAATAAAGACTATTAGAAGAGACAAAGAAGGACACTACATAATGAGCAAGGGATCGATCCAAGAAGAAGATAGAACAATTGTAAATATTTATGCACCCAACATAGGAGCACCTCAATACATAAGGCAAATGCTAACAGCCATAGAAGGGGAAATCAACAGTAACACCATCATTCTAGGGGACTTTCACACCCCACTTTCACCAATGGACAGATCATCCAAAATGAAAATAAATAGGGAAACACAAGCTTTAAATGACACTTTAAACAAGATGGAGTTAACTGATATTTATAGGACATTCCATCCAGAGACAACAGAAGACACTTTCTTCTCAAGTGCTCATGGAGCATTCTCCAGGATGGATCATATCTTGGGACACAAATCAAGCTTTGGGAAATTTAAGAAAATTGAAATTGTATCAAGTATCTTTTCTGACCACAATGCAATGAGACTAGATATCAATTACAGGGAAAAAAAACTGAAATAATACAAACACCCGGAGGCTAAACAATATGCTACTGAATAACCAAGAGATCACTGAATAAATCAAAGAGGAAGTCAAAAACTACCTAGAAACAAATGACAATGAAAACACGAAGACCCAAAACCTATGGGATGCAGCAAAAGCAGTTCTAAGAAGGAAGTTTATAGCAAGAAAATCCTACCTCAAGAAACAAGAAAAATCTCAAATAAACAACCTAACCTCACACCTAAAGCAATTAGAGAAAGAAGAACAAAAAACCCCCAAAGTTAGCAGAAGGAAAGAAATCGTAAAGATCAGATCAGAAATAAATGAAAAAGAAACGAAGAAGACGATAGCAAAAATCAATAAAACTAAAAGCTGGTTCTTTGAGAAGATAAACAAAATTGACAAACCATTAGCCAGACTCAACAAGAAAAAAAGGGAGAAGACTCAATAGAATTAGACATGAAAAAGGAGAAGTAACAACTGACACGGCAGAAATACAAACGATCATGAGAAATTACTACAAGCAACTCTATGCCAATAAAATGGACAACCTGGAAGATTTGGACAAATTCTCAGGAAAGCACAACCTTCCGAGACTAAACCAGGAAGAAACAGAAAATATAAACAGACCAATCACAAGCACTGAAATTGAAACTGTGATTAAAAGTCTTCCAACAAACAAAAGCCCAGGACCAGATGGATTTACAGGCAAATTCTATCAAACACTTAGAGAAGAGCTAACACCTATCCTTCTCAAACTGTTCCAAAATATAGCAGAGGGAGGAACACTCCCAAACTCATTCTATGAGGCCACCATCACCCTGATACCAGACAATTATGTCACAAAAGAAAGAAAACTACAGGCCCATATCACTGATGAACATAGATGCGAAAGTCCTCAATAAAATACTAGCAAACACGGCTTCCCTGGTGGCGCAGGGGTTGACAGTCCGCCTGCCAATGCAGGGGACACGGGTTTGTGCCCCGGTCCGGGAGATCCCACATGCCGCGGAGCGGCTGGGCCCGTGAGCCGTGGCTGCTGAGCCTGCGCATCCGGAGCCTGTGCTCTGCAACGGGAGAGGCCACAACAGTGAGAGGCCCACGTACCGCAAAAAGAACAAAAACAAAAACAAAACTAGCAAACAGAATCCAGCAGCACATTAAAAGGATCATACACCGTGATCAGGTGGGGTTTATCCCAGGAATGCAAGGGTTCTTCAATATGGTCAAATCAATCAATGTGATACACCATATTAACAAACTGAAGGATAAAAACCATATTATAATCTCAATAGACACAGAAAAAGCTTTCAAGAAAATTCAACAGGGCTTCCCTGGTGGCGCAGTGGTTGAGAATCTGCCTGCGAATGCAGGGGACACGGGTTCGAGCCCTGGTCTGGGAGGATCCCACATGCTGTGGAGCAATTAGGCCCGTGAGCCACAACTACTGAGCCTGCATGTCTGGAGCCTGTGCTCCGCAACAAGAGAGGCCGTGATAGTGAGAGGCCCGTGCAGTGCGATGAAGAGTGGCCCCCACTTGCCACAACTAGAGAAAGCCCTCGCACAGAAACGAAGACCCAACACAGCAAAAATAAATTAATAAACTCCTACCCCCAACATCTAAAAAAAACCCCAAAACATTCAACACCCATTTATGATAAAAACTCTCCAGAAAGTAGGCATAGAGGGAACTTACCTCAACATAATAAAGGCCATATATGACAAACCCATAGCCAACATCATGCTCAATGGTGAAAAACTGAAAGCACTTCCACTAAGATCAGGAACAAGACAAGGTTGCCCACTCTCACCACTATTATTCAACATAGTTTTGGAAGTTTTAGCCCCAGCAATCAGAGACGAGAAAGAGAGAAAAGGAATCCAAATCGGAAAAGAAGTAAAACTGTCACTGTTCACACATGACATGATACTCTACATGGAGAATCCTAAAAATGCTACCAGAAAACTACTAGAGCTAACCAATGAATTTGGTAAAGTTGCAGGATACAAAATTAATGCACAGACATCTCTTGCCTTCCTATACACTAATGATGAAAAATCTGAAAGAGAAATTAAGGAAACACTCCCATTTACCACTGCAACAAAAAGAATAAAATACCTAGGAATAAACCTACCTACGGAGACAAAAGACCTGTATGCAGAAAACTATAAGACACTGATGGAAGAAATTAAAGATGATATAAATAGATGGAGAGTTAGACCATATTCTTGGATTGGAAGTATCAACATTGTGAAAATGACTATACTACCCAAAGCAATCTACAGATTCAGTGCAATCCCTGTCAAACTACCAGTGGCATTTTTCACAGAATTGGAACAAAAAATTTCACAATTTATATGGATACACAAAAGACCCCAAATAACCAAAGCAATCCTGAGAAAGAAAAATGTAGCTGGAGGAATCAGGCTCCCTGACTTCAGACTATACTACAAAGCTACAGTAATCAAGACAGTATGGTACTGGCACATAAACAGAAATATAGATCAATGGAACAGGATAGAAAGCCCAGAGATAAACCTACACACAAATGGTCACTTTATCTTTGATAAAGGAGGCAAGAATATACAGTGGAGCCAAGACAGCCTCTTCAATAAGTGGTGCTGGGAAAACTGGACAGCTACATGTAAAAGAATGAAATTAGAACACTCCCTAACACCATACACAAAAATAAACTCAAAATGGATTAAAGACCTAAATGTAAGGCCAGACACTATCAAACTCTTAAGAGGAAAACACAGGCAGAACACTCTATGACATACATCACAGTAAGATCCTTTTTGACCCACTTCCTAGGGCAATGGAAATAAAAACAAAAATAAATGGGACCTAATGAAACTTCAAAGCTTTTGCACAGCAAAGGAAACCATAAACAAGACCAAAAGACAACCCTCAGAATGGGAGAAAATATTTGCAAATGAATCAATGGACAAAGGATTAATCTCCAAAATATACAAGCAACTCATGCAGCTCAGTATCAAAAAGCGAATAATCCAATCCAAAAATGGGCAGAAGACCTAAACAGACATTTCTCCAGAGAAGATATACAGATTGCCAACAAACACATGAAAGGATGCTCAACATCACTAATCATTAGAGTAATGCAAATCAAAACTACAAGAGGTATCACCTCACACCAGTCAGAATGGCCATCATCAAAACATCTATAAACAATAAATGCTGGAGAGGGTGGGGAGAGAAGGGAACCGTCTTGCACTGTTGGTGGGAATGTAAATTGATACAGCCACTGTGGAGAACAGTATGGAGGTTCCTTAAAAAACTAAAAATAGGGCTTCCCTGGTGGCGCAGTGGTTGAGAGTCCACCTGCCGATGCAGGGGACACGTGTTCCTCTCCCGGTCTGGGAAGATGCCACGTGCCACGGAGCAGCTAGGCCCGTGAGCCATGGCCGCTGGGCCTGCGCGTCCGGAGCCTGTGCTCCGCAACAGGAGAGGCCACAACAGTGAGAAGCCCGTGTATCTCAAAAAAAAAAAAAAAAAACTAAAAATAGAACTACCATATGACCCAGCACTCCCACTACTGGTCATACACCCTGAGAAAACCATAATTCAAAAAGAGTCATGTACCAAAATGTTCACTGCAGCTCTATTTACAATAGCTCGGAGATGGAAACAACCTAAGTGTCCATCATCGGATGAATGGATAAAGAAGATGTGGCACATATATACAATGGAATATTACTCAGCCATAAAAAGAAACGAAATTGAGTTATTTGTAGTGAGGTGGATGAACCTAGAGACTGTCCTACAGAGTGAAGTAAGTCAGAAAGAGAAAAACAAATACCGTATGCTAACACATATATATGGAATCTAAAAAAAAAAAAAAGTTCTGAAGAACCTCGGGGCAGGACAAGAATAAAGACATAGACATAGAGAATGGACTTGAGGACACTGGGAGGGGAAAGGGTAAGCTAAGAAGAAGTTAGAGAGTGGCATGGACATATATACACTACCAAATGTAAAGTAGATAGCTAGTGGGAAGCAGCCTCATGGCACAGGGAGATCAGCTTGGTTCTTTGTGACCACCTAGAGGGGTGGGTTAGGGAGGGTGGGAAGAAGACGCAAGAGGGAGGGGATATGGGGATATATGTATACGAATAGCTGGTTCACTTTGTTATACAGCAGAAACTAACACAACAATGTAAAGCAATTTTATTTTTGTTTTTTTAAACATCTTTATTGGAGTATAATTGCTTTACAACGGTGTGTTAGTTTCTGCTTTATAACAAAGTGTATCAGTTATACATATACACCTGTTCCCATTTCTCTTCCCTCTTGCATCTCCCTCCCTCCCTCCCACCGTCCCCATCCCACCCCTCCAGGTGGTAACAGAGCACCAAGCTGATCTCCCTGTGCTATGAGGCTGCTTCCCACTAGCTATCTATTCTACGTTTGATAGTGTATATATGTCCATGCCACTCTCTCACTTCGTCACTGCCTACCCTTCCCCCTCCCCACATCCTCAAGTCCATTCTCTAGTAGGTCTGTGTCTTTATTCCCGTCTTACCCCTAGGTTCTTCATGACCTTTTTTTTTCTTTCTTAAATTCCATATATATGTGTTAGCATACGGTATTTTTCTCTTTTTGACTTACTTCACTCTGTATGACAGACTCTAGGTCCATCCACCTCACTACAAATAACTCAATTTCGTTTCTTTTTATAGATGAGTAATATTCCATTGTATGTATGTGCCATATCTTCTTTACCCATTCATCTGTTGATGGAGACTTAGGTTGCTTCCATGTCCTGGCTATTGTGAATAGAGGTGCAATGAACATTTTGGTACATGACTCTTTTTGAATTATGGTTTTCTCAGGGTATATGCCCAGTAGTGGGATTGCTGGGTCGTATGGTAGTTCTATTTGTAGTTTTTTAAGGAACCTCCATACTGTTCTCCATAGTGGCTGTACCAATTCACATTCCCACCAACAGTGCAAGAGTGTTCCCTTTTCTCCACACCCTCTCCAGCATTTATTGTTTCTAGATTTTTTGATGATGGCCATTCTGACTGGTGTGAGATAAAGCAATTTTATTATACTCCAATAAAAATGTTAAGAAAAAAAACCTATTGCCTAATCTAACGTCTTACAGATTTACACCAGTGTTTCCTCTAAGATCCTTTTTTTTTTTTTTTTTTTTTTGCGGTACACGGGCCTCTCACCGTTGTGGCCTCTCCCGTTGTGGAGCACAGGCTCTGGATGCGCAGGCTTAGCGGCCATGGCTCACGGGCCCAGCCGCTCCGCGGCATGTGGGATCCTCCTGGACCAGGGCACGAACCCGTGTCCCGTGCATCGGCAGGTGGACTCTCAACCACTGCGCCACCAGGGAAGCCCTAAGATCCATTGAGTTAATTTTTATCTGTCTTATGAACTAAGGTTCAAATTTATTCTTTTGGATATGGATATCCATTGTCTATCACCATTTGTTGATAAGGATACTCTTGACATCCTTGTTGAAAATCAATTTACTTTTGATATATGGGTTTATTTCTAAGTGTTGTCATCTTAATAATATTAAATCTTCCAATCCATGAACACAGGATGTCTCTCCATTTACTTAGGTCTTTAGTTTCTTTCAACAATGATTTGCAGTATACAAGTCTTAAATTCATTGATTAAATTACTCATAAATATTTTTTTCTTTTTGTTATTTTAACTGGATTAAAAAAAATTTTTAGATTGTTTATTGCTAATGTATAGAAATACAACTGATTTTTTTCTATATTCTTAAAAAAAAATAGTCCTGGAGATGTAATGTGCAGCATGGTAATAGTTAATAATACTCTTGCCTATTTGAAAGTAGATCTTAAAAGTTCTCATCACAGAAATTTGCAACCATGTATGGTAACAGATTAACAAGACTTATTGTGATCATTTACATATATATATATATATATACACACATACATATATATGTACATATTATATGTGTTTTATATATATATATATATATATATATATATGTTGTACACCTGAAACTAATATAACATATGTCAATTATACCTCAAAAAATATACACATGAACATAGACTTTTTTCCTCTATTGTTTACTGTTATATCCTCAGGGTTTAGATTAATCCTCAAACCATACATAGTGTGCTGTTGGTAAATGTTTGTTGAAGCAATGAATCTTTTGTGAGCTTTCAGATTCTCCATGCCAGGAAAACCCTCCATAATATTTTATGAGAGACAAAATGTTTCTTTTCAATACCATCTTAGAAATACTTTAGCCATGCTAGCAAAAAAACAAACCCATCATATGTATATGCATACACATGTACATATACATACATATACACATATACAGTTATTTATGCATACCTCATTTTGTTTATCCATTCATCCATCGATAGACATTTAGAGTGTTTCCACTTTTTGGCTATGAACATTACTATACAAGTATCTATTTAAGTCTCTGCTTTCAAGTCTTTTTGGGTATATACCCAGAAGTAGAATTGTTAAACCATATGATAATGCTCTTTTTAATTTTTTTGAGGAACTGCCATACTGTTTTCCATAGTGGCTGCGCCAGTTTACATTCCCTTGGCAATGCACGGAAGTTCTAATTTCTCCAGCACTTGTTGTTTTCTGTTTGTTCCTTATAATAGCCATTTTCATGGCATTGCTAAGTTTTAAGACTTAATTTTGAGAAAAGAAATATAAAATGCAGTTCGTGGATATGAACTAGATTTCCCACTTGTCTTTTGGACAGTTTGAAAAATTTGTCTTCCAACAAATATTCAATAAAACATGAGTAAACATGAAAAGCTTCCTACTATGAAACTTATGGAGAGCTGGTCATGAGCAGGGGCTCACTTCCTAGCTGGGTAGCCTTGAGCAAGTTCATTTACCTCTCAGCCACTTCCTAGGGTTGTTGGGAGGATTAAATTTTCTCATACTTTAAAGCCCTTTATAACAGTGCTGGGTACACAGGGCACGTGTCGGGCACTGTTTCAGGGTGAGTTGTTGCTTATTGATTTGCACAGAACTGAAACTCTCCATGAGTTCCATCTTGAATATCAGGAGGTCCAAACCATCTGTAACTAGGATATTTTTTATTTCCTTTTTGGTGGTGCCAGAATATATCTGAAACACTGAAACCTTTAAATGCATGTGTCAAGACATTTACTGCCTTACTAGATATTAAGAACTTTTTTTAAAAAGGGAAAACATTGTAGGAGGGGAAATAGAAATTTATTTTCATGTGGGCAGGACTATAAATGGGATTATTTTCTTGGGAGAAAACTTTATAAATGGAAACCTCTTAATACAGCAAAAGACTGAATTTAAATTCAGTCTTGTCTCTTTGAAAATGCCACGCCACAGTCTTCATTATTTGTTATATTTCTAAAGTGCTTTTCTTCCCAGGAAGCTCATTACAAACTGTCTCCTGACCTGATTCAGTTCAGCTCCTTCACAGGGGAACCACCTTTCAAAATGTACCAGAAACAGATCAGAGAGCTTGCAAATCAAGACCCATAGTTGTTTTGCCTGGATACTGCATTTTATAAAGTGTGACACCACTGTTTATCATTAAGGGTTCAAATGATTTCATCCCCTTAGGCAGAATATTCAGTTATGAGCTTGAGTCAAACTATAGGAGACAAGTTGGAGATTCCTTAGAAAGTGGGCTTCTAATGGAAATGCTGACAATCCATTAACAGCAGGAGGGCTAGTGGCTGCCACTAAAAATATACTTAAAGATTACAGTAATAAAAACACATATTTTAAAATGCCTGCTAGGGGCTTCCCTGGTGGTACAGTGGTTGAGAATCCGCCTGCCTATGCCAGGGACACGAGTTCGAGCCCTGGTCCGGGAAGATCCCACATGCCGAGGAGCAACTAAGCCCATGCGCCACAACTACTGAGCCTGCTTTCTAGAGCCCGCGAGCCACAACTACTGAGCCCATGTGCCACAACTACTGAAGCCCAGACGCCTAGAGCCCGTGCTCCACAACATGAGAAGCCACCACAATGAGAAGCCCGCGCACCGCAACGAAGAGCAGCCCCTGCTCGCCGCAACTAGAGAAAGCCCGCACACAGCAACGAAGACCAACGCAGCCAAAAATAAATTTTAAAAAATTTAAAAATAGAAATGCCTGTTAGAAGTTCAAGGATATTTTTTTCATGTTGCCATTAATAGCAGGCCACCCTATCCTTTTGGCATTTGATTTTGTCTCATAAATGGGCTTAATCTAAATTAATGCTGTTGTACTACAGCATTTGTTTCTGTTTGATTTTGAGGGGTTTGGATGTCTTCCGGCAGAATTATCAATGCCTTTAATGGAAGATGAATAATCGGTGTATCCGTAGAATTATGGAGTTTTAAATCTGGAAAGGATCTCAGTGATCAGCAAGTCATCTCTCTTGTATCTGCTAGAGGAGATTTGAGCTCCTAAAAAGTAATGGGCTACAACTCAAAAAGGGAAAATGACTGCGGGGGAATTGATGTTGTGCCTGAGGCCTTAATATTTTCTTACCTGTGACATTATTGCAATGCCCTTTGGCCTAATCTCCTTGCCTCAATTATCTTTCTTTCTTCCTACCGTATCTTTTTTTTGATGGTCAAAATAGTGTGTTCATTGTAGAACTATTAGAAAGTAAAGAAAATAATAAAAGAAACTAAAAATCACCTCTAGCCTCATCACCCAGAGTAGTCACTGCTAATATTTGGCGGGTATTGCCCCCATCTTTTTTCCATCTACATGTATATATTTTCTTATTCTAAAATCATTACCTTGCAATAGCTCATGAACATTTCCTCACATTACTGAATATTCTTTAAGGACTTGATTTTCGTCAGCTGCTTAGTGTATAATCTCAGAGTTGTGCAAGATCTCTCTAACCTGTTTAGGGAGTTTGACATTTTATCTGTTGACACTGCAATGAATGTCCATGTACACAAATTTACATCTCTGACCGTCTCCTCAGGGAAAAAAGTTTTTGTGCCTATTTGCCCAATTACCCCTCCGAACGGCACTACTATTTTACCCTTCCACCAGCAGTAACAGGAGTGTAGTCTTTTTCCTGAGCCCTCACCAACACTGGCCATTACCAATTAAAAAAAAAAATCTTGGCGGAGTGACATCAAGATGGCAACATAGGTCATTCCTGACTTTGTTCTCCCTCACAAGAGAACTATTCACAGAGAAGACACCACTGAGAGAATCCTAGAACACTTGGGTGAGGCTGAAGCACGCCCTGCACCACAGAGACCAAGACAGGTGGCATTAGAAGGGTAAGAGGAGCTGCTACGTGCTCACCGTACTGCCCCTCCCCCAGGCCAGCATGGCACCGTGGAGAAATCTCCCCCGAGCCTCTGGTTCCTCCAGTGGCGAAAGAGGCCCAGATGGACATCCAGCTCTCCCAGCACTGTGGGTTCTTTCTTGCGAGACCATCTCTGGTCTTACCCCATGGTGACTGCAGAGGAATCTGAAGGACTTGACCACTGAGAATCTCATCATGCCACAACCAGCACTCTGATCTTGACGGACCAAGTTCCTATGTGCAGTGCCCAAGTAGTAGCGCCAGCCAGCCACTTTGTCCATCTGCAGAGTCGAGTCATTGGCACCATCTGACCTGGGAACTCAGTGGAGTCCAAGTCTGTCTGATTTGGGTCCTCAGACAAAGATTTTTGGCCCTGGAGCCCGGTCTGTCCCCATGCATGCAGGGGAGCTGAGTTTTAACCCCCACTGACTGCTGAGTGAAGCTCCCAGCCCCACCCAACCAGAAAGCCTTGCCAGAACACCTGGGAAGCTGCACAGCCCAGCAATACTTGAGCACAGAGTCTGGCAGGCAGAGCTGACAGACGGCAGAGCAAAGCCAGTGGCTGTGTTCAGCTACAGAACTTAGAGTGCAGGTCAGCTTGAATCAAGACCACCAACAAAGAGCCTTTCTGGCCTTGGAATTAGTTCTCCCACCGTGCCCAGGAAGGGAACCTAGTTCACAGCCCCACTCGTTGCTGAATACACCTTGCAGCCCACCCGACCACAGAATCTAACTAGAGCACACGGGAAGCTGCCTAGCTCATCCAGCAACCCTGTGTACAGTGGCACTTGAACAGAGAGCAAAACTGGTGGCCCTGTCTGGCCAGGGAATTCAGTACACACTCTTGCCTGACTCAGGTCCCCAAACAACAAGCCGTACTGGCCCTGGAGCCTATTCTGCTGCCCTACCAGGGAAGAGAGGGTAATTCATGGCCTCACCTACCAGTGAGTATAGTACCCAGTCATGACCATCTAGTTATCCTGACCAGAAAACCCAGGAAGCTGTGGAGCCCAAGCTACAGCCTCACTTGTGCAGGGAACCAAATCAGCAGTCCTATCCAACTGTTCTCAGGCAGCAGCAAGCCCTCCCTGCCCCGTCACCTCAGAACTTGGGCAGCGGCCTCACCCCAAAATAAACCCTGATAGCAAACCATTCCTGCCCAAGGATGTTACCAGCAAACACATCCAGAAACCCAAACTGAGCTGACTGTCTCTCTCTGCCAAAGTACACATGTAAAGTCTGGAAGAGAAGACCACTTACTCAAATGTGCATATACCAATGTAAGAAATCAAGGATCATGAAAAATATGGTTAATATGACAGCAAAGGAAACTAATAAAGCTCCAACTACTGACCCTAAATAAATGGACATCTCTGAACTTTCAGACAAAGAATTCAGAATAATCCTCCTAAAGAAGTTTAGTGAACTACAAGCACACAGAGACAACACAATTAGGAAAACCATACACGAACAAAATGAGAAACTCAAAGAAATAGGAACCATCAAAAAAAAAAAAAAAAAAACCCCAAACAGAAACCCTAGAGCTGAAAAGTACGATGACTAAAGAACTCAACAATGAGCTTCAAAAGCAGACTCTACTAGGCACAAGAAACCTAGAAGTCAAGAAACTATCCAGTCAGGAGGAAAAAGAAAAAAACAATGAAGAAGAGTGAATAAAACCTATGGGAATTACAGGACACAATCAAAAGAAACAGTATGTGCATTATGGGAATTCCAGAAGGAGAAGATAAAGAGACAAAGTGTATTATTTAAATCAATAATGGCTGAAAACTTCCCACAACTTGGGAGAGAAAGGGACATCCAGATCCATAAGGCACAAAGGACACCAAATAGGTTAAACCTGAGTAGGGCTACACTGAGATTATAATTAAATTGTCAAAAGTCAAAGACAAAGAATTTTGAAAGCAGCAAGAGAAGAGAGAAATTACAAACACTGGAACCCTCATAAGACTTCTGGTAGATTTCTCAACAGAAACGTCTGATGTCAGGAGAGAATGGAATGGTATATTCAAATTTTTGAAAAAAACCATCAACCAAGATTTCTATGCCTGGCAAAGCTATCCTTCAGAAATGAAGGAGAGATAAAGGTATTCCTGAAGAAACAAAACCTGAGGGAGTTTATCACCACTAGATCTGCCTTACAAGAAAGGCTAAAGGGAGTTCTTTGAGTAAAAGGACACTAAATAACATCATAAAACATAAGAAGGTAGCATAAAACTCACTGGTAATGGTAACTATATAGTCAAAGTTAGATTCTGTAATGTAACAGTGGTACGTAATTCACATAACTGTACGTTAAAGGTTAGAAAACAGGACTTCCCTGCTGGTGCAGTGGTTGAGAATCCGCCTGCCAATGCAGGGGACACGGGTTTGATCCCTGGTCTGGGAAGATCCCACATGCCTGTGCACCAAACTATAGAGCCTGTACTCTAGAGACTGTGAGCCACAACTACTGAGGCCGTGTGCCACAGCTACTGAAGCCCGCATGCCTAGAGCCCGTGCTCTGCAACGAGAAGCCACTGCAATGAGAAGCCTGCACACCACAACAAAGAGTAGACCCCAGTCGCCACAACTAGAGAAAGCCTGCACACAGCAATGAAGACCCAATGAAGCCATAAATAAATAAATAAATAAATAAATACTACTTTAAAAAGTTAGAAAACATAGTAAAAATAACCGTGACTACAATAATTTGATATTGGTTACACAATATTTAATAATATATCAACTGTCCAGCAACAATAACCTAAAATGTGAGGGAGAGGACAAGCAAAAGTAAAGTTTAGGAAGTCTATTGAACTTAAGTCATTATCAGTTTAAAATAGTGCGTTATTATTTTAACATAGTCTATGTAAGCCTCATGGTAATGATAAGGCAAAAACCTGTAGTATTTACACAAAAGAACATGATAAAGTTGTCAAAGCTTACTGATACCAAAAGACATCAAAACACACACAAAAAACACAGCAAAATATGAAACAAGGAACAGAGGAACTACAAAACAGCCAGAAAACAATTAACACAATGGCAATAATAAGTCCTTCCCTATCAATAATTACTTTTAACATAAATGGACTAGATTCTGCAATCAAAAGATACAGAATGGCTAAATGGTTAAAAAAAAGACAAGATCCGACAATATGTTGCCCACGAGAGGTTCACTTTAACCTTAAAGACACAGACAGACTGAAAATAAAGGAGTGGAGCTCAATATTAAAAAAACAAACAACCCAATCCAAGAATGGGCAGAAGACCTAAATAGACATTTCTCCAAAGAAGACATACGGATGGCCAAGAAGCACATGAAAAGCTGCTCAACATCACTAATTATTAGAGAAACGCAAATCAAAACTACAATGAGATATCACCTCACACCAGTTAGAATGGGCATCATCAGAAAATCTACAAGCAACAAATGCTGGAGAGGGTGTGGAGAAAAGGGAACCCTCTTGCACTGTTGATGGGAATGTAAATTGATACAGCCACTATGGACAACAGTATGGACGTTCCTTAAAAAACTGAAAATAGAATGACATATGACCCAGCAATCCCACCACTGGGCATATACCCAGAGAAAACCATAATTCAAAAAGACACATGCACCCCAATGTTCATTGCAGCACTATTTACAATAGCCATGTCATGGAAGCAGTCTAAATGCCCATCGACAGACGTAATGGATAAAGAAGATGTGGTACATATATACCATGGAATATTACTCAGCTATAGAAAGGAAAGAAATTGGGTCATTTGTAGAGACGTGGATGGATCTGGAGAGTGTCATACAGAGTGAAGTCAGTCAGAAAGAGAAAAACAAATATCGTATATTAACGCATATATGTGGAACCTAGAAAAATGGTACAGATGAACCGGTTTGCAGGGCAGAAATAGAGACACAGATGTAGAGAACAAATGTAGGGACACCAAGGGGGGAAAGTGGCAGGGGGGGTGGTGGTGGTGGGATGAACTGGGAGATTGGGATTGACATGTATACACTAATATGTATAAAATACATAACTAATAAGAACCTGCTGTATAAACAAATTAAATTTAAAAATTAAAAAATAAATAAAATTTAAAAAAACAAACAGAAAAAAAAAGAAAGGGGTGGAAAAAGATAATCCAAGCAAATGGTATATTTTAAGAAGTCAGGGGTAGGTGTACTTACATGAGACAAAATAGACTTTATAGTAAAAATAGTACAAAGAGACAAAGAATGTCCACATATAATGATAAAGGGGTCAATCCATCAAGAAGATATAATAATTGTAGATATTTATGCATCCAACGTTGGAGCACCCAAATATACAAAGCAGACCTAAATTGACAAACAGCAGTACAATAATAGTTGGGGACTTTAATACCCCACTCTCAACAATGGATAGATCATCCACACAGGGAATCAATAAGGAAACAGTGGATATGAACAACGCAATAGATCAACTGAATCTAAGAGACATATACAGGATATTCTATCCAATAACAGCCGAATATACACTCCTAAGTGCATATGGAACATTTTTTAGAATAGACCATATGTTAGGCCACAAAACAAGTCTAAGCAAATTTAAGAATATTGAAATCATACCAAGTATCTTCTCTGACCACAATGGTATGAAACTAGAAATCAGTAACAGGAAGAAAACTAGAAAATTCACAAATACATGGAAATTAAATAATATTCTCCTGACCCATCAAAGAAGAAATGAAAGGGGAAATAATTTATCTTGAGACAAATGAAAAATGGAAATACTACATACCAAAACTTATGGCATGCACCAAAAGCAATTCAAAGAGGGAAGTTCATAGCAATAAATGCCTACATTAAGAAATAAGAAAAGTCTCAAATAACGTAACTCTATACCTTAAGGAACCAGAAAGAGCAGAACAAACTGAGCCCAAAGTTAGCAGAAGGAAGGAAATAAAGATTAGAGCAGAAACAAATGAGATAGAGAATAGGAAGACAATAGAAAAGGTTAACAACACTTTAACAAAACTAAGAGTTAGTCCTTGGAAAAGATAAACAAGGTTGTCAGACCTTTAGCTAGACTCACCAAGAAACAAAGAGAGAGGACTCAAATCAACAAAATTATAAATGAAAAGGGAGACATTACCACTGATACCACAGAAATACAAAGGATTATAAGAGGCTACTATGAACAATTTATACACCAACAAACTGGACAAAATAGAATAAATGGACACATTTTTAGAAACATACAACCTAACAAGACTGAATCAGGAAGAAAGAGAAAATCTGGACAGACTAATTAGTATTAAGGAGATTGAATCATTAATCAAAAATCTCCCAATGAAGAAAAGCCCAGGACCAGATGGCTTCACTGGTGAATTTTAGCAAGCATTTGAAGAAGATTTAATGCCAATCCTTCTCAAACTCTTCCGAAAATACTGAGGAGGTGGGAAACTCCCAAACTCGTTTTACAAGGTCAGCATTACCCTCATACCAAAGCCAGAAAAGGACACTCTCAGAAAAGAAAACCATAGGCCAATATCCCTTAGGAATATAGATACAAAAATTCTCAGTAAAATACTAGCAAACTGAATTCAGCAGCACATTAGAAAGATCTTTCGCCATGACCAAGTGGGATTTATCCCTGAGATGCAAGGATAGTTCAGACACAAATCCATCAATGTGATGCATCAATTAATAGAACGAAAGGAAAAAAATCACATGATCATCCCTATAGATGCTGAAAAAGCATTTGACAAAATTTAACAACTATTTATGACAGTTGTTAAAAACTACAAACTAGGTATAGAAGGAATATACCACAACATAATAAAGGCCATATATGACAGTCCCACAGCTAACATCATACTCAATTGTGAAAGGTTAAAAACTTGTCCTCTAAAATCAGGAACAAGGCAAGGCTGCCCACTCTCACCACTCCTGTTCAACATAGTACTCAAAGTCCTAGCCAGAGCAATCAGGCAAGAAAAAGATATAAAAGGCATTAGGATTGGAAAGGAAGAAGTAAAATAGTCTCTATTTGCATATGACATGATTTTATATGTAGAAAATTCTAAAGACTCCATCAGTAGACTGCTAGATCTACTCAATTCAGTAAAGTTGCAGGATACAAAATTAACATACAAAAATCAGCAGCATTTCTGTACACTGATAATGAATTATATGGAAAAGAGACTTAAATTATCCCATTTACAGTAGCATCAAAAAGAATAGAATACTGGAGCTTCCCTGGTGGTGCAGTGGTTGAGAGTCCGCCTGCCGATGCAGGGGACGTGGGTTCGTGCCCCTGTCTGGGAAGATCCCACATGCCGCAGAGCGGCTGGGCCCGTGAGCCATGGCCGCTGAGCCTGCGTGTCCGGAGCCTGTGCTCCACAGCGGGAGAGGCCACAACAGTGAGAGGCCCGTGTGCCACACACACACAAAAGAGAATAGTATACTTAATTTAACCAAGGAGGTGAAAGATCTCTGCACTGAAAGCTACACGACACTGAAGAAAGGAATCCAAGACGACACCAATAACTGGAAAGATATCCCATGCTCATGGATTGAGAGAATTGTTAAAATGTCCATACTATCCAAAGTCATCTATAGATTCAATGCAATTCCCATCAAGATTCTAATGGCATTTTTTTTCAGAAATAGAAAAAAAGTCCTAAAATTTATATGGAAGCACAAAAGACCCTGTGTGGACAGCCAAAACAATCTTGAGAAAGAAGAACAAAGTGGGAGGCATCACACTTCTTGCTTTCAAACTATACTATAAAGCCGTAGTAATCAAAACAGCATGACAGGGCTTCCCTGGTGGTGCAGTGTTTGAGAGTCCGCCTGCTGATGCAGGGGACACGGGTTCTTGCCCCGGTCCGGGAAGATCCCACATGCCACGAAGCGGCTGGGCCCGTGAGCCATGGCCGCTGAGCCTGCGCGTCCGGAGCCTGTGCTCCGCAATGGGAGAGGCCACAACAGTGAGAGGCCCGCATACTGCAAAAAAAAAAACAAAAAAAAAAAACAGCATGACAGTGGCATAATAACAGACACATAGACCAACAAAACAGAATTGAGATCCCAGGAGTAAACCCAAGCAAGGGAGCCAAAAATACTCACTAGAGAAAAGACAGTATCTTCAATAAGTGGTGCTAGAAAATTGGACATTTACATGTAAAAGAATGAAAGTAGACCCCTATCTTACACCACCCACGAAAATCGACTTGAAATAGATTAAGGATTTCAATGTGAGATCACAATCCATAAAATTCCCAGTAGAAAACATCAGAGCAAAACTCCTTGACGTGGGTCTTGGCAATGATTTTTTGGATATGACACCTAAGGCACAAACAACAAAATAAATGAGACTACATCAAACTGAAAAATTTTGCATGGCAAAAGAAACCACCTACAAAATTAAAAGGCAGCCTACGGAAAGGGAAAAAATATTTACAAACCATGTATCTGATAAGGAATTAACATCCAAAATATATAAAGATCTCATAAGAGTTGAGTAGCAAAAAACCAAGTAATCCAATTTAAAAATGGGCAAAGGACCTGAAAAGACATTTTTCCAAAGAAGATATACCAGTGGTTAACAAGTACATGAAAAGATGTTCAACATCACTAAATCAACAGGGAAATGCAGATCGAAACCACAATGAGATATTATCTCACACCTGTTAGAGTGTGAGCAATAAAAAGACAAGAGAACAAATGCTGGCAATATGTAGAGAAAAGGGAATGCTTGTGCACTGTTGGTGGGATTGTTAACTGGTACAACCAATACTGGAAACATTATGAAGGTTCCTCAAAAAATTCAAAATATGATCCAGAATTTCCACTTGTGGGAATACAGTTGACCTTTGAACAGGTTTGAACTGCATGGGTCCACTTATACTTGGATTGTTTTCAGTATTAAATACTAAGGTACTACATAATCTACAGTTGGTTGAATCCACAGACAGAACTGTGAACGCCGAGGGCCCAACTCCAATGTTTTACACCGATTTTTCGACAGCAGAGGGTCAGCATCCATAATCCCCCCATTGTTCAAGGGTCAACTATTATATCTGAAGGAAATGAAAACACTGTGTTGAAGAGATAACTGCACCCCTGTGTTCATGGCAGCATTATTGGTAATAGTGAAGACATGGAAACAACCTAAGTGTCTGTCGATGGATGAATGGACAAAGTTGTGGTTTATACACACACACACACACACACACACACACACAATGGATTATTACTCATCCATATAAAAGGAGGAAATCCCACCATTTGTGATAACACGGATGGACCTTGAGGGCATTTTGCCAAGTGAAATAAGTCAGAGAAAGACAAATACTGTATGATTTCACTGACAGATTGTGTTTACCAGAGGTAGGGAGTATGGGGAGGGGAAATTGCATGAAGGGGATCAAAAGGTACAAATTTCCAGTTATAAGTAAGTACTAGGCATGTAATGTACAACATGATCACCATAGTTAACATTGCTGTATGGTATATATACAGGTTTTGAGAGTACATCCTAAGAGTGTTCATCACAAGGAAAAAATATTTGTATCCATATGAGATGATGGATGTTAACTAACCTTATTGTAGTAATTATTTCACGATTTAAGTGAAATCATTATGCTGTACACCTTAAACGTATATAGTTTAAGAACCAGAAAGAGAAGTTCAGTTGTTCATACAATTGAGTTGTATGTCAATTCTATCTCAAAACTGGAAAAACTTTTAAAAGGTTGGGAAGATGAAAAATATCTTTAGCAATCTGATATATTAAAAGAGCTATCTCACATCACTTTGCGTTAGTTTATTAGTGATGCCAAACATTTTTTAGAGTTCATTTATAAGTGAGTTACCTGTATGTGCCAAATGGTCGTTATATTCTTTTTGGTTTCTAAGCTCTGTTTATATACTAAAATGCTTTATTTGTATTTAAATGTTGCAAAAATTCCCCCCCCCTTTTTTTTTTTTTGCAGTACGCGGGCCTCTCACTGTTGTGGCCTCTCCCGTTGCGGAGCACAGGCTCCGGACGCGCAGGCTCAGCGGCCATGGCTCATGGGCCCAGCCTACTCCGCGGCATGTGGGATCTTCCCGGACTGGGGCACGAACCCGTGTCCCCTGCATCGGCAGGCACACTCTCAACCACTGCGCCACTAGGGAAGCCCTCCCCCTTTTTTTCATTTGCCTTGTACCTTATTTCATAGTGGTTTGGTTTTTTTTTTCGGTACAGACGTTTTAAATTTTCTATACAGCCAAACATCAATCTTTTTTTTTTAATGGTTTCTTTTTTTGCTTTTATGCTCATACCCAAAGGTATTTCTACATCACCCATCTTACCATACCCTTCTCTTGATTAAAATCTTCCAGGGGCTCCTCAGGAGAAATCCATCCTCCTCCTGGTGCTCCAGCCTCAACTACTGTCACCCTATAGGCACTTGGGGTCCAGTCAGGCCAAGCAGTTATGCTTAGCCCTGTCTACCTAGCACCTTCTGTTTGGAAAGCCAGTCCTCATCCAGCCCCACGGGCTCACCACCCATCTCCACCCCATCTTCCCGCATGTCACTGAAGCCCCAGCTTCGATATGACCACCAACTTTATCCTTTTCTTCCCCCCATGCCCCTCCTCACCCAGGTAACTCCACTCCAGCCCCCAGGGTCTCCTTGCTTGTCCTGGGATGTGCACTGCATGCTCCCTTCTCGGAGTTGTCTGGAACGTGCTTCCCCCCCGATTGCCATTCATGTGGTCCCCTCCTCACCTCTTTCAGGTCTCTGCTCAGACAGCATCTTCTCAGTGAGGCCTTCCCTGAGCACCCTACTGACCTTTGCAGCCCACCTGTCTCCCCGGCCCACACCCCAATCTGCTAACCTCTCTCGTTGTAGTTTTCTCTCAGACCATAGTTCCATCTGACACACCTCATATATTGTTTATTGTGTGATTCCTCCCTCATATCCATGAGGATAGGGATTTATTTCCTGCTGCACTTCGAAGTACCGAGGACATTGCCATTTGCCTGGCACATCAGATAGCAGTTCGATTTGGAGATGGAGGAAAAGGTGGTAAGAAGGGATGAGTCCCAAGAACCAGCCGGGAGGATAATCTGATGTGGCAGCATCTTCCTGCCCCAGAATCTCACTCAGCCCCTCCCCAGAGATAGTCTGGGGAACACGGGCTGTCATGCGAGCCTGCGTTTGTGCGTGCAGGTATTTAGAGCAGCAGCTGTCCTTCCTGCCTTGTTTGTTTCCCTACCACCTCAGAAGGCTCCTTTAACAGACGCCTTCTCTCCCTTCTCTCTCTAGAAGCAGATGTTCCAGGAGAGGAGTAGCCGGATGCTGCAGGCCTTGTCCCCGAAGCAGAGCCCTGTGAGCAGCCCCACCAGGAGCCGGTCCCCTTCACGCTCCCCGTCGCCCACCTTCTCGTGGCTCCCGAACAAAACCTCACCCCCCTCCTCACCCAAAGCCGCCTCAGCCTCCATCAGCAGCATGAGTGAGGGGGATGAAGATGAGAAGTAAAGGCTGCTGGGAGAAAACAAGAGCCACGCCACCCAGGCTGGGGGGAGGGCGGGGGCACGGGGGATGCCTGAGTGGTGTGGGAGCTGCAGCTCAGCCAGGAGACCCTGAGCTCTGCTAAGGGAAGGCCTTGAGACCAGCTCTCCGTCAGTCTCCACTCAGCCTAAGACTTGGACTCTGCATGGAGGTTTCCCGCCAGACAACCTATACAAACCTTCTTAGCATCATCTAGAACCACTCTACTTTAACCTTGCTAAGGAAAGATGAGCACCCCGGGAGACTTGCACTGAGTGGGGTGCCTTCTGCTTTGGTCCTTACACTGGCCCCCACCAAGTACACCACCTGTGGAAGCGGCTGTTCCCTCAATCTACTTCCAGCTCCTAAGGGCCCTGCACGTTGCCTCCTACCACCCAAGCTCTGCCAGAATAAAGTTGTTTCCAGTAGAGGTGGCAAAGTGCTTCTGAAATAGTCAAGCTACAGACAAATGCCAACCTTCTCAGTTTAGCCACGAGACCTGATGTTGCAACACATCAGTTCTTTCCAGTTCCAGGAACGTGGCGTCTAGACCAAGCCTTGCTTTAGGCTACATATGTCAAAGGTCACCTAGTGTGAACCTCAACTTCTTATTCCAAGGACAGTTTTGTCAAGGAGAACGCCACCTAGGGCGTAATGTCTCCTGGTTGTACTCTTTCATCATTGGTTTGACTTGTTTTCCAGAAACTACCTTAATCTGTGGGAAATGCAACAAAACAGAACATCATATATATACATACATATATATATGTATATGTGTATGTATATGTATATAAAGGAGCCGCTTTGCTTTGGCTCCAAGTTTAGCAGATGGTAGATGTTTCCTGAAGCTTCTCCTTCAAGGATGCTATTATGGAATGGCTTTTCCCATTTCTGACCAGTTAACAGTTTCATAGACCTCAAGTAACGGTTTGATGTACCAAACCACATAGTATACCAATAGGGGGTGCTACCTGCACGTGTCTGTTCTATGTATGCTCCCAATACGCCATCCAGGGTGTGTACCATGTGCGATATGAATCTATGGTGGTGGCATTTTACATTATCCCCCTCTACTGCTCTCACCCTAATACCCTGCTGAAACCCTTGGTCTTAAGAACTACCTGGTTCCCTTGTGACTTGGGCACTTTGTCAAAAGCTCATCCTGCATTCCCGTAGAAATGTCCCAGCCACGCAGTCAGCATGTTGTGTTCACAGCCTCCCGTCATCTTCCTGGGTAGAGGAAGGCTCTGAATAGTTTTGCCGAGCGAGGTGGAAACCTCAGCCGGACCTCAGCATCTGGACGTCCCAGGTAGTCCTGTAATTACCCACCTCCCCGGCCCTAGGTTTCAAATGGGATGAAGATGCTAAGTATGCCTGCTGAGTTGTCTGAAGTTACTGTCCCCTAAGCACAGGTAGAAATGAGCAGGTAGAGGCAAGATGTAGAGCCGCACTCTTGGGTAGAAGAGGCATTGCCCGGCTGTCCCAGTAAAGCCAGAGGCCCGACACAGCAACTTGCGGACAGAGCCCGGCATCTCTTGTGACAGAAACTCTCCCTTTCAGAGACCTTGGGAAACAGCCTTCTGGGTGACAAGTGGGGCAACCAGTGAAGGAAGGTGGCATGTCTTTCCCCCTCGTGTTGGGGTTGAACTACCTCTCTACCCACCTGGAGATAAGTGGTGTTTGTTGGGAAGCAAAACCGTGAGGCTAAGCTGGCTGGGAACCCCCTTGTCTGGGCACTTCCTCCGGAACTGTGTCGAGCACTCACGGGGCAGAGAGCTGGTGGGAACATGGCGCGTGCGAAGAAAACTTGTCGCCGTCAAGGCCCACAGCACCGCTCTGCTGAGAGGGGCAAAGGCCCCATTCTTCCACTGTGCCCGTTTGGTCTCTCTCCCGTCATGTACCCAGGGCACACTGGGCATGTATGCCCACCATCTCCTGAGCGGTGACAGGGTGAGGAGGCCCACTGGGGAAGGCAAGGCAGTCAGAACAAGGGAAGAGAAAAGGAGAAAGAGGTACCTGGAGAAAGGCAAGTAGGTTAAAGAAAATCTGCACACTCAAACCGTTTCAGGGCCTCCCTTTGTAGGGGAAACTCTCTTGGGAAGGCCTTTTATGGGCCTTTGCCACGGCCCAGAGCAGATGAATCCACTTTTACCTGATTCCTGCTCTGGAGCAAATAGCTTGGAATTGATGTATCGGGCAGATTCTAAGTTTGCAGGCCTCACACACCACACTGACAGGTGCCGCTTATATAACTCATCAGATTCAGTGCCATCCTAGCTGCCAATTATGGGAAATGACCAATGCCTGGGATATCCCAGGGATGGGCCGTAACAACCCACAAGTGGATTCTAGGTCTCACCCTCTGTCCCCCTCCTGACCTGTAACAATACCTCCCCACCCTAAGGCTACGAGATTACTGAGAAGGAATGAGGAGATTCTGCAACCCAACTTTTGATGCTTCCTGGCCACCAGTTTGTCCCTGCCCCTCCTCTCCTGCTTGGGAGGAGATGGGGCGGCTCTTTGTTTGGGCCGGCCACTCAACAGTAATGGCCAAGAGTGCGTTAAGGCTGGAATGAGAGACGTACAAAGTGTGACACAAGCTTGCAGAGGTAAGCGGGAATGACAAAAAGCAAGGAAAGGTTCTTTTGCCCTAGACAGGGAAGGAAGCTTCAGACTGAGGGCTGGAGAAGAACAGTTTAGGTCATGGAAGGAGGCAGGTTACATGAAGATGGGCAGGAGGGGGGGGGCGTACTTCCTTTCCGCTCCCTTACAAGTGTCACTCACTCCCCTAACAGGTAAAGGAGCCAGGCTTTCTTTCACAGACACCCAAGGTTAGTGGGTACCTGTGCAGGATGTGGGTTCCCGTCCCCCCCCCCCCGTCCAGCTTCCCCATTTCAGCCCTTCTCCATTAGCTGCCACATCTTCCTCCTGGGGACCCTGAAATCAAATGTTCACCAGCTAAAAACATGGGGCAACTGTAATGTCATAGTCACATTGAATGGCCCGTCTCTGGCAAGCCAACTCCCGTGGGCCAGGACTTTACAAAGGCAAAGGAAACCAGCCCCAAGAGGAGTGATCCCAAGACCTAAGTCTGCCTTCTGACCTGCTGTGCGGGGAAGAGACACAGCTGCGGGATGGCCAGCTTGCTCCATGCCTTAGGCTGGAGTTACTGAGAGTCCATCCTTGGAGGGAGGGACGGGAAGAGCATGGATTCGTTCTCTCCATCTTCGGGACTTACCACCCAGGCATACCCCAGGGAGAGATTGCGAGATGGCGACCTACACTCAGCTGAATCAGATGAACCCGAAGGGAGCAGAGATGTCCCTGTTTCTCAGGCATCCGTTCAGCACTAGTCTTGGCCATCAGATTTGTCCTTTTTTAAAAAAACACAATGAGCTCATGAGGCGTTTGCAACTTTTACTTTCTCTCTAGACTTGAGTTTTTTGTTGTGTCCCTGCAGTGTGTCCCGGGACAAAGCCATAAGATCATACATACTTAAGACTATGCTGTACACGTGAGACAAGACGACGACTCGTCTGGGTTAAAGCCCGACCTTACGCCCAAGCATCTGCTCTGGTGCTGAATAACGCGAACTTCCGGAATCAGCCCCACCCCTCCCCAACCCGCTCCTACCCCTGCACATGCCCCTCCCCGCTCCAGACCCACTCCTGCTCGCCAACGGGACACGGCATTGCCAACGTGTTTATAAATAAAGGGATGCAGAATTGCACTTTTCCTACTGTGTTTCTTAAAAGCGTGGTGCTGTGCATTCCTACTTATGAGCTCTGGCGCAATACGGAAGAGTGCAGGTGTGGCCGCTATGGTGCCTCCGCCCGGCCGGGCCCCAGCCCTTCAGAATGATGGGTCTGCGTGCCGTGCAGCGCGGGGCCAAGCCTGGAGTTGCCAGCTGGCTCACGCCTGACATGGAAACAACCTGAAGGTCCATCAGCAGAGGAGTGGATGAAGAAGATGTGGTACATATATACAAAGGAGTACTACTCGGCCATAAAAATGTGAAGTAATGCCATTTGCAGCAACATGGATGCAACCAGTGATTATATGAAGTCAGCCAGAAAGACAAATACCATATGATATCACTGATATGTGGAATCTAAACTATGACACAAATGAACCTATCTACTAAACAAACAGGCTCATGGACATAGAGAACAGACTTGTGGTTGCCAAGGGGGCGGGGGGGGGGGGGTGAGGGAGGGATGGATTGGGAGTTTGGGGTTAGTAGATGGATTCGACAACAAGGTCCTACTGTATAGCATAGGGAACTATAGCCAATCTCCTGGGGTAAACCATAATGGAAAAAATACAAAAAGGAATGTATATATGTTTATAACCGAGTCACGTTGCTGTACAGCAGAAATTAGCACAGCATTGTAAATCAACTAGACTTCAATTAAAAAAAAAAAGCCTGCTTAGGAGCACTCACCTGGAGGGGAGGTCACGTAGGGAGCTCGGCCAGGACCCTGAGTTGTACGCTCCACTGCCAACTTGCTTTCTGACCTCGGCCAAACCACTTCACTTCTCAGACCTCGGCGTCCGCTTTTGTAAAACGAAGGGGTTGAAGGAAATTGTTTCTGAGGTCTCCTTTGACTGTAAAAGTCTCTGAAATTATGAGGCAGGCTGCGTTGTCCCTAAGCTTCTCCAGCTATGATGCTGTCACTGAGCCACCATGAGGAAGTGCTTACCCTTCACTGGGAAGCTGGAGACGTGGCCTGGGACCTCCACAACCGACAGCACCAGTGCCGCATTCATGCCCGCAGCCTCCAGCAGGCTTTCGAGCTCCACCCACCCTTCTTATCTAGCTGCCTGGCGGCATACTTTTCACCTGGACTTAAACATTAGGGCGTGGCCATTTCCACCACTTTTCCATCTGTGGGGAAAAGCTCCTTTTGTCAGCTGGAAGCAGATAGGTGGGGGTGGAGGCTCTCAATCAGGATTCCAAATGTCAACAATTAAGGCAGATTGATGTTCTTGGCCTTCCATGAGCACTGTGCTCAGGCCCTCCACTAGCCGAATTTAGGAGCTTCTATTAACTCCATCTGGAGGGGTTTAGCTCTTTGAACCGACAACAGTTCTAACATCAGCCTAGATTCTAGAAGAAATAGAACCAGGCCTGCAGGCAGCAAGGGAATTCATTTAAAAATTGAATTCCTATCGTTCACAGACCACAGTACTTGGCTTTCGCCATACAGATCAAACACATTCTCGACAGGCTGTATTTAGAGTCACAGTTACAGGTTTCTTCTTCGCTTTCCATGATACCTCAGAAATGTTCTCAAGGGAAAAGCAGTTCTAAGGCATAACAAAACTCATGTTTAAGAACTCTGATATTTGCTCCAAAGAGAATGAGCCTTTGTTAGCAAACCCCTAGGATTAAAAGGTATGCTATCAAAAATGTTTACACACACACACACACACACACACACACACACACACACACACACAGTCCTCTTGTATTGAAGTCCTCACAGCTTATTGGAGTTGAATGTTTAAGCAACTTCTCCAGGTATTCAGCAGAGGCTATTAGATAAAAAGACTCCTACAGAGATGCTTTTCAGGCAAAGAGGGACAGTTCATTAGCACCAAGTGTATACCCAGTGATCCAACTCTTCGAGAAACCGTCAAGTAAAATCCTGAAAATAAAGAACCAGTAAAATCTGAAATATCATTAAGAGCATAAACAGGTGCAAATTGATCTTTACATTAGGCCCTGTACTGCCATAACTTATATTCTAGAAAAAAACCCACCACATTTGTTGAATGTCAGCTGCAGTTGACCACATGTGGGAAACGTGAGGAGAAATGTTCAGAGTAGGGTTGACTTGTCTCCTGTAAGCAATTTTTATTCTCCTTACCTTTGTTATCTTTCTTGGGGGGCAGGGAAAGGAATTAATCTGCCAGGTTACTGTACTCTATTCATCAAAGCTGAGTTCTGATGGAGGGATTAGACATAACTAAAATATTGGATACATCACCTTCCATTTTAAAAGAATTAACGAATCCATACCTGAAAGAGCTGGGATACTTTACCTCTTCCACGGGGACCTTTTCAACTTCTTATACTTGCAAATGAACTTGTCGCTCTAAAATTTCCAAGTTCAAAGAAAACCTGTCATCTTCTGCCATGCACGTGGCAGGACATGACTCATTACATAGCTTGAGGCGATAACCAGACTTCCTTGCCCGATAATCACGTTCCACTGGACAGATGTTGGCAAGGTGCCATTTACTGGTCTGACCATACAAACTGACATTGACACAACTGAGTCATTGATTCTTTTTCCATTTTTTCCCATATCTGGCACCCAGGGATTAACAATAAAGTAGTTGAAGAGGTGTGTGTGTTAGTTTCCTATTGCTGTAACAAATTCAGTGTGTTATTATTATAACAAACACAGTGTGTTATTTTACAGTTCTGGAGGTCAGACGTCCAAAATGGGTCTTACTGGACTAAAATTAAGGTGTTGGCAGGGCTGCGTTCCTGTCTGGAGGCTCTAGGGGAGAATCCATTTTCTTGCATTTTCTAGCCTGCATTCCTTAGCTCGTGGCCCCCTTCCATCTTCAAAGCCGGCAATGGCCAGTCCAATCTTTCTCACATCACATCACTATGACACTCCTTCTGCCTCTCTCCTCTATGTATGAGGGCCCTTATGATGACATTGGGCCCACTAGGATAATCCAGGACACGCTCCCTATTTTAAGGTCATCAGCAACTTTAATTCCTTCTTGCCATGTAATAAAACACATTCCCAGGTTCTAAGGATTGGGACGCGAACATCTTTGGGGGGCCATAATTCTATGACTGAAGACAGTGGTCATAAACCCTTGAACCTTTTTCCAGATCCTAACAGAGTTGAGGAGAAGTAATCCTCATGCAGATAGAGAGATTCGTGTTCCTCTTTTTAACATTCCTACATCTACTCGCGATGGACCCCTTAAATGTTTCTCTTGAGTCTTGACATCCACAAGAGAAGCACGGGATAGGTATAATGGGAGATGTTGGACCCAAATGAACAGGCTAATTGGTCCATGAGGAAAGGAAGGGTTGGCTCCTCAACTCATGAACATGGAGCCGTGGCTGGTAGAGAAGGAAGTTTAAGAGCTCCCTCCCTCTTCTCTGTACATATCCTCCAATTCATATTTGGCTATACCAAGAAGACAAGAAGTGAAAGGGTAGCTAACCAAAGCCTTTGATCGCTGGACACATTCTTGCTGAAATAAGCCAAGGAATACAGTTTCTGGCTATCAGGCAGCATCTGTTTCCTACCTATGCTCCCCCTGGTTTGTTTTTGGTTTTGTTTTTCTGGTCATTGGAGGTTGACCACAGCCAGTTTAAGCTGGGACTCACTTCCAGCCATCAGGTATCAAGGTATGCCATGCTCCTTTCTAGAGTAACTTATTTTTCCATGGTTGCCTTTGATCTGCATTTTAACTTAAGGTCTCAAATACATTCCTTTCCGAAGCATTCAGTAAACATTTACGTGAGCTCGTAGGTGCTGGAGATATAAAGACAAAAGAGGACACCATCCCTCACCCCACCGCAATTTCAGTTCAGTAACTTGACTCTCAATTCTGACCTCTCCTGAGTGGCCCAGCCTCTGGCTTTACTGAGCTCTTGATGAACAGTCCATGTTTCGGACTGTGCCAAAGAGAATTTGACAACCATTTGACTAACTTCACTTATTTTTTTTTAACTAATCTCTTTGGGGTGGAGTGCTCTAAATTTCCCAGAGTGCTAAGAAAGATTGCTAACTCCTACTCAGAATAGGGAAAAATAGAAAAAAAAATAGATTTGTAAAAGTAGATTTTCTATTTATGAGAAACCACTTGTTGAGAATGCTGAATGGGGGAGGCCGGTGACATCACCCCTCAGCTGGCCCATGAACAGGAAGACTCTGGGCGAGTTACCTAAGTCACAAGGCGTCAGCACACTCTTTCCTTAAAGGCCTTACCAAACAGGTGTGGGCCCTGGCCTGGAACGAACTCTATTTGAACAGAGCTGTTCTATGGATGAGATGGTCGTTCGATGTCTCACCTTAGATTCTTCGATTGCAGGGTGGCTGACGGACTTCTCCCAGAATAATGGGGCAGAATTTGCTTTCATAAATTATTATTTTGTTACCAGTCGAAGCCCTAGAAAAAGAGCAGTTTTCATGTAAGAAGCTCGTTCCAATGATTGTGCCAAGGTGACAATAATTGCCTCGAACTTTAGAAACGATGACGCTGTTGTATTAAGCTGTTACTAAGGAACTGCTGGAGCGCTTCCGCATCCGTCACTGTTGTTGAAATCGTTAACACGTTTATCTTGTTTGAGCACTAGCAAATTCTGTTTGGACAAGAATGCCAGAAAACAGTAAGAGTAGCATCAGCTTAGGGTGTCTTGCACAGAAGGAAACAGCAAAGCTGCTCAGTTGTCCAAAATCCAAGTCGACAAGGCCTTTTCTCTAAGTATTTCCCAATTACCTGTTAACTAGAACATCAGTTGGACCCTAGGCCTGCTCTATGCCAGGGAGACAGGATTTGCTGCTGCCAGAATTTTAGCAACTCTCAGAGGCTGGTCTGGTTTGGACTTGATCGGTGGTGTTTCAATCCTGCCACATGTTAGAATCTCTTAGGGAACCCTTTAAAAAAGACTTCTCAGACACCATCTGATGGAATGGATCTGAAATGGGCCCCAGTACTTGGAGATTCCAATGTGGCCAGGTTGAGACCCCCTGGGCCATAGTCAACGCTTCAATTCAGAGAACAAAGTGAGCCTCTGAGAGAACTGGATTCAAAGAGGGTGACAATCAATGCCTTTTGTAGCAAAGATGAGAAGTGACGTGCCAAGCAGCTAGGACAGGAAAAGGTCGAGGTATCATCTTGTTATTTTCTTATCCAAAGACAGACTCTTATGTTAATGAAAGTGTCATCAGTAGGCAGAGGACAAAGGATTCATTTTAAGACCAACATTTAGAAATGACAAGGGTACTGTCAAGCACCCAACCCAATGACTGGTGAAAATGGGTACTCGATGTTAATTTAAAAGAATGCAACAACGTGTAATGGCTGTACATAGCTGCACTGTCCAATATGGTTGCCACTAGCCACAGGTGGCTATTTGAATTTAAATGAATACCAATTAAAAATTCAGTTCCTCAGTTGAACTAGCCACATTTCAAGTGTACAGGTGGCTAGTGGTGGCCATACTGGACAGCAAAGCTAGAGAACATGCCCATCATCACAGAGTTCTAGTGGTAGACAGAGGCAACCCCTCCTATGTGATGCTTTATAATTTATTCACGTGAGCAAAGAGTATGTCTCTGTTACTATGAACACCTGAAAACGTCAGCAGATAATCATTTGTAAACATGCATTAAGCCATTGGAAAGAATTCTGAAATGAGGACAAGGAAGTAAAAACCGACACTACAGTGCAATGCTCTTCAGCAGCTTCATGGAACCACAGACTCTTGAGTGAGAATCTCTTTGTGAGTCTCAACCATACTTACTTGCTGAATTTCAAACAGGGCAGGAGTGGCTGCTACAAGAATGCTCTTCCCCAGATGTGAATGATGCGTTAGCACAGTGACTGCTGGATGGACGATTTAAGAATTCTAACTAAATGCTTCACATTTTAGGTTTTAAAGAGAGCCCTGTAACATCAGACCTGGAAAGAACCCTGAAATCATGCAGTCCAACTCCCTAATTTAATAGATGAAGATACTAAAGCACAGTTAACAGGGAGCTGGTAGGGGAACCAACGCAAACATGCTGATTTCCTGACATTAACACTCCCCAAGAATCATCCAAACCGAAGTTTCTTGCCTCAAACTTTCTAGACGTTTTGTTTTTTAGTGATGAGAACACAGGACAGGCAGTTGTGCGGCTCTCAAATTTGAAAAAAGACACCCATTCATCACTGAAGACTTAGTAAAAGAATGACACATTGGCAAATAACACGAAGACCCCATCTCTTAGTCAGTCAGGAAGTACCTAAGTGCAGCCAAGTGTCTTTGGAGGCACAGGGTTCTGGTGTCAGTGCTGCACCAGCTCCTCAGAAGAGACCATGGAACCAACAGCAGCAGTTTCCAACTTACATTTTTAAAAAGAATTCCCCTGGGGCATTTGTTAAAATCAAGATTCCTAGGCCTCCACCCCAGAGAATCTGAATCAGAAGAGTTGAGGCAGAGCCCGGGAATCTGCATTTAACCAGAATCTCAGGTAATTCTGGGGTAGGTGGTCCATGGCCAGTCAATCCCAATTTGTCCAGGACAGTCCCAGTTTACATCTGTTGACGTGGTTTACAGCATAATTATTAACAGTGCTCGTTCTCACTGTCAAAAGTGTCCTGGCTTGGCCAATATATTATATAGTCCCCTTTCTCCAATCCCTGGGTATTATGAAAACTACCGCTATAACGATTCACTGTTAAGCAGTTTATTTTGCCAGTAGGATGTTCCCCCAAAAGGTGAGCTGTATGTTCCCTGCCACAGAGAATCCAAAGAACCTGTTTTTCCTCTGAGTGATCATAAACATTTAAAAATGTACTCTTGCCCATTCCCAGCAACTTGCAAAGGTGCTTGGTGCTGTTCACGTACTGAATTCCAGAAACGGAGTGAGCAGAAGGCGGAGCTTACAGGTGGGACGGATGAGACTACAGACAAGAGCTCAGGAAAAGACCACACTGACGCACAGTGAAACACAACTACCACTTTATTGTTCGATGACTGTAGTACACAATTGTCCATGTGCTCCAGGACTCGTGTGGCTCCGACACACACCAAGGATGGCTCCGCGACTGACGGGGAACATGATCTGAGCCACACACTTCCCCGGTCATGTTTTTCCAAAAATCACAAAAACAAACCACTTTTCTCCACGGAACGTGGAGCGACAAATTACCTCAAACCAAAGTAATTCTTCACTTGTAACAGTGTGTACCAGCCAGGCCACAGAACAGCACAGGACACGAGGGGCCGGGCTTCCCTCTACAAACCACAAGGCAGCTCGTGAACACCGGACACACGCGTACATTTCACTGTAACTGAGCTGACAGCTGCCCAAAGCCAACAGGTCAGATTTGGACTTAGGGGTACAAACACTGTAATGAACTTTCATTTCATGCATACGTTACTCTACTTCTCTTGTTAAATCAGCTATTGTTCCCAGATTAGACATTGCTTTTATGAGTTAAGGAGTTATGATGGAAGAAATCAGTCAAGTGACCTTACATTTCAATGCAGCATTAAATATGTTCACAACGGTATATTTTACTCCACGTTGACTTTTCTTATTTGGTTCAAGCATTTCTTAACTATTCACAACTTGTGTTCTAAATCTGGGAAATATTGAAGTTACAAGCACTCATGTACTTTGGTGAGGATGTGAACTTAGACCAACAGATGGCACGATGTATAAACCTGAAGCAGCAATTACAATCTCAGATGACTTTAACACCAAGGAACTCTGCAGAGATCAGGGTTAGCCAGGATGCTAAAGTGATAGGGTTCACCCTCCTAAAACATGCGTCATGTCGTCCAGGACGGACACGAGCACAGCCTGGGTTTTTAATCAGAGTGGAGCATTCGGTTCCGGTGCAGCACAGCGAGAGGACAGAATAACAACAAGGAACATAAGAGAAACAATGGAAGAGGCAACAGAGCTCAGTTCCTCCGACACTGAATATAGCCAACTTGCATTTTTTAAATACGTAATACTTTATACTTTCTAGGTAAACCTTGCCTTGGCTGTCTCCTTAGAGCCAAGATACATTTAGTTTGGTCTAGTCTAAAAAAGAATTTTAAGCATATGCACAACTTATTGGTCAGATTCACGTGCCAGCTCTAACAGGAATTTTAAAAGTAAAAAGCAAGATATCAAAGGACTTTATGTGATGCTTTCCCCTGGAAGAGTTACACAGGCAGCTAGAGAAAAAGGGAGCAGATACAGGATCTTGGCAGGCCCCTTCTATTTTAGCTTTAATGCTGGTTATAACAACCAGGCAAAACCCGCGTCCTGATGGCGATCGGCAAGCCAGGCTGCGAAGCCTGCGATCTTGCCTGGTCCCTCTCCAACGGCAGGTGGTTTTCAGTGTTTTCAGATCCCTACACTTACAGGCTGTAGCTGTAATTATTCTAAAACATTTGTTCTAATTAAACATGGGGAATAGTAACCTCAGCAGTGTTTTAGATAAAGGCACAGGCCAATTCTTCATGTAAATATAGTGCCTTTTAAAATACTGACTGAGGTTTCCCATGGATATAAAAGTTCAAGTGACAAAAGAAGATGGAATTTTTAAGAAAGGGGTGCCGTGATGTATTATAAACAGCAATATAACATTTTATGCTCATCCTGCCTGTTTTCCCCAACTCCTCATCACTCCTCTTGTACATCAAGCATGGCCAATAGGCAAATGCCTTTGACGCCCAATGAGATTTCACTTTTGTCATTGCCTTTTTTTTTTTTATTTTTTGCGGTACGCGGGCCTCTCACTGTCGTGGCCTCTCCCGTTGTGGAGCACAGGCTCCGGACACGCAGGCCCAGTGGCCATGGCTCACGGACCCAGCCGCTCCGCGGCATGTGGGATCTTCCCGGACCGGGGCACGAACCCGTGTCCCCTGCATCGGCAGGCGCACTCCCAACCACTGCACCACCAGGGAAGCCCTGTCATTGCCTTTTTAATGCCTGGCATATATGAAGAGCCAAAACAGAACTGAATGTTAAGGTTCTTTCCATTTTCTCCCAAAAAGAATCTCAAGGTAAGAATATTTTAAAACATTAAGTAGTTCTGTAATCAGTAAGCATTCCATTCTAAATGTGTCATTTTCAACGAATTTGGAAGGCAGAGATGAACTGAAGAGCCATTAAGCCAGTCATAAGTGCCAGGATTAGACATTTCTTCACTTCGCTAACTGCAGGGCGAACATATTGCTTTGAGTACATATGATCTTTGACATTTGTGCTGTTTCGGCCCATTTGCAAAAGTCAGCAGGCCATTCTGAGGTTGGCAAAAGTTAGAATTATTTAATAGAATGTGCTTTTAAGTGAAATTTTATTAGCCCAAAAGGATTCAAATCCAATGGGAAACAGAATCTTCACTGAAAAGCCCAGAAGCCAAAATTATCAACAAAATCAAATTCCAGGATTTTTCTATGAAAATCTCAGAGAAGCGCGATAAAGAGGTCTTTGTATACCTACTAAACCAAGGACTTTTAGGTGTCCTTTTATCACGAAAAAGCCTAGAAACACATAGAATCTGAGTGCTGATAAGAGCGAAGTTCAAGTTTCTTGGGTAATCTTGTGTTCCTGAGATGACAATACTTTCGAAACTCTAGCTCTAGAAATTTAGACAAGAACTATCAAATCTGAGCACACCAGGATAGACTTTCAGAGATTTTCATGGGGATTCTTATCAAAGGCTATCCCTGAGACATGCAAGGGTAGTGAAAATGTAATTCTCTGAGTACAAAAAAATATAACTTATAAAATCAATTTGATCTCTTCACTTCTCCCTTTAAGGAAATTACTAAAATAAAAAGATTTATCATTATAGTCTAAACTCTTCTGTTCTACTTTATTTTTAAAAAAAATTATTTTATTTAGGGAGAGGCCAGGCACGGGCGGGATGCTTTCACATACATTCTCTCTCCCAATACTTCTCTTAAAAGATCACTTCTTTAAAGGTACAGAAATAAAAATAGACTTCTTACAATTATAACAAACTTAGTGGGATCACAAAATAGTTGCATTTTAAAGAATGCAACTGCAATTCTTCAGTTTTGGAAACTATGTAACATGAAAAAGTTAAGCAAACTTAATGGAATCCTCAAATGATGAGAACTTTTAAAGAGTGCAATAACCATTTTGTACTTTTGGGAAATGTGATATGAAAAACAAATCCAAAATACCTCTCTATGTAAATGAAAGCTCAAGCCATGGTAATTCAAAATTAAAATGATTTACATAATCTACTATACTTTGTGTTTTTTTAGTAATTAACCTTCCTGAGGCTGATTTTGTTCTCCTTGGTGTTTGCTTAACTAAAGTGCTTAATAAAATTTCTACAGAATATATTACCCTCTTCATAGATGAATATTATTTTCAACTACAATCTGACAAAAATCTAACTACATTTAATTATGCTTGATTAATCCAAATGTCACTGAGAGATTTATAGAACAGGGAAATATTTTTCAGGTTAAATTCATCCTCTTTTCCACCGCAAGCTTCCTGGATCCACTATTACCACAGATCTACTACTCGTTTCTCTAACGTTAAAAAAATATCCCACCGAAAATATTGCCAATAGTCCAAACTGGACCGTGGGACTCCAGGCATCAAACTCTACTGCTTATCCTTTTCAAGAGATGTGCAGACTCCATCAAAGACTGAAGTCACCACTTCAAACTGGGAAGTGAGCCACCCCTGCAGAGTCGGCAGTGGTGGAGGGAAAAGGATACAGAGAGGGGAAGTCAAATGCTATTACGGATTTATTAAACACTGCGAGGGTATGAATGCGAGATAAGGGGTGGGCTTTCTTTTAATGCAGGCACTTAACTGCATCAGACATTTGTTTGGAGGCTTTCAGTAGTGATGCCCTAAGGTGCTTTCATTTATATGCAAATAAGTCAATTTAAAGGATGACAAATCGGCTCTACTTATGGGAATAATTCAACTCATCCCCTCTCCTGCTCCAGCACTCGGCTCTACCCTCCCTGGGACCAGCCAGGCAGGTGTCAGAAAACCGAGGGAGCTTTGCTGCTGCCTCCGAGGGAGCAGTACCACCACCGAGAGCCACCTGTGTCCCAACATGAGTAGCTGCCCGCGTCCGGCTCCACTGACCCCATCACTGGGATCCTGGGCAATTCAAGTCCAGGTTTTATAGACAGATGAAAGAAAAGGCAGAAACAATGGTTTCTCAAGGATTCTGTGACCTCGATATTGCTGTCATTTTATTTTCTTCATTTTGGGGGTTGAACACAGCTAATGCCAACCTACGGACTTGAGAGGGAAGCCGCCTCGGCTAAGCCTTTCCTCCACGTCTCAAACCAGTTCGCAAGCGTTCACGTCCTCCTGACAAGCAGCTCTTTTCACTCCACCATCATCAGCCAGAAGCTGGAATTGGGAAGATTTGGTTTCAATCATGATTTCTGAAGTTCTACAAAGACACATCTGGAAGCTGCTCTGATTGCATTTTCGTTACGAGGAAACAGCAGCCCACACCATTCAGTGCAACGTGACGATCAAAGCTGGCTCCTCTCACCTTACCACGTTTCCCCGCAAAGGGCTCAGCCGGCTCCTGGACCCAAAGTCACAGCGCCCCGCGGAGCCAGGCCCAGAAGACGGCCTCTCCAGATGCAGATGAACAGATACCAAGGAGACAAGAACTCAGGGCTCACCAATGCTTCCTCGTCCAAGGAACCCATCCATCCGTGACAATGAAAACAACAGTTACAGGGTTCGGTGCCTCCACCACCACTCGTCCTTTGCAACCCCCTTCCCGCCTTTATTTTTCTCCCAACTGTACTAGAAACTTTCCTCGTTGAGTGTCTCGTCTGATCCCCCAGCCCGAACGTGAGCCCCGCGAGGCCAGGACTTCCGTCTGCTGTCATCACTGCCACGTGCCCGGCACTGGGCACTTCTAGCGCGCTGGAGACGCTCGCTATTATTTAAAGGGAGGAATGAACATGGCTTTCCTTTCCACAACTCCTCTGTCTGCCACCTTCACTTCTTCCGTCCCTCACACGTGGACACGTGTTCCATTGTGCACTTCACACCAGGACGGAACCAGGGCCAACACTCTGACCTGAGGGGAAGGCACTGCACAGGGTGGAGTTAGATGCACTGAGCAAGGCTGTCACCCCTGCTCCTTGATCACTGTGCTCGGCTCTGAAGGTGAGGAAAGTGTGCCCAGTGGGATACGCTGCCCACTGAGGAAAGGAGGCTTCAATCCTACAAATAGGCGAAATAAAACCCCCAATCTGTGATCCCCCTATAAATGCACTTTTGAAATGTCAGTTTGTGTGACAGTAGGTCCCAGACCTACAAACCATCTCAAGGTATATTCATGAATATCAGCAATCATCCTGATGAGGACTTAACTCCTTTCTGTTTCTTAATGAACCACATTTTAAGATGGGCTGATGAAAAGACAGGTAAGAAAACCTGTGTCACAGTAACGCTCTCACGGGGTCACCACCCTCCGTTGGGCAGCTCAACTAGCAACCTGTTAGTAAAAAATAGTTTAAACTTCTCTTGATAATTCTGATTATGTGCTAGTTTGAAATATTCCATCATATTTAATTAACTAATAAATCACCGTCAATGGCTGGTAACTTTTTAAGTTCATGAAAATGTCACATGCCCCCTGTTTTCAAACCAGAAGGTACTGATCTCTCTAATCAATGGACCAGGAACCCAAGTTAAAAGTTATCTTTCCACAAAGAACAATAAACAAAAATCCTGTATTAAGTTGTTAATGGTGCTTTCCTACTAGCGATATTGGTTCCATCTGTTGACTAACATATAGCTTATGATCAGGAAGGACATTATCTTCAAAGTCAATGTTTAGGCAGCTGGACTGCTGGGAAGATGGCAGAGTAAATTCATGTTTATATAAGTGCTCCTGCCTTTCAACACATACATCCAAAAGCTGAAAAAGAAGCTGTCTATGGGGAAACTAATAAAAGCCACCACCCCATACCGAGGACTCCAGGAGAGTGTCTGACAACCAAGCCGAGGACTAATCAGAGGAGGGTTCTCGAAGTTGTCAAGCAGGCCACAGCTGCTGGGCAGTTGTTGAGAGCGTTCCAAAGGACTCTACCAATCATTTCTTAGCTTGGAGAAATAAAGCCTGGTGGCGGTCAGGACAAGCTGAGGGCACACTGCGTGGGCATGTTTCCCGAAGCAAAAACTAGGAGGGGAGGTTGACATCTCAGGTGCGCCGTTTGTGTGCAGAGGAGAGAAACAGTAACTCTGGAGCCAAACACACAAACACTGACTACATATAATCCAGCAGAGAAGAGGGACGAACCCATCACACTCCTGCTGTGGCGACATCTAATGGACATGGGGAAACTCGAGGGCAATCCTCTGCCCCACTGGGACCCAGCCCCCCCCACCCCGCCCCAGGGCGAAGGATTCAACAGTGTCCACGGAAGGCACTCCAAGGAGGCTTTGCTTCACTCCTCCTTCCCCCGAGTCCAGATAGCAGAACGGAAAACAAAGACAGCCTCTGCCATTACATTCCATCAATATCCAGCCTTACAGTTCAGGGGCACAGGTGATCAAATGCTTCTCACTTGAAAAAGGAGGAGTCAAGGAGGATTTATCCACACTCTTCTTGGCAGACAGAAATGGTCCCATGCAAAGACCAACAAATAAGCAGAAAAAAGCCATCACGACACTTCTGCAACAAGAAAAAAGCAAAATGACACAAAAGGAATGAAAGAAGCAAAAGACAGAAAAACACACTCTGGAAATAGAATCATTTCAGAATCCACGAAAACAGAGTTCAGCTTCCCAAGCAACGAGAAAAGGAGTCAAAGAGGAAAACACAATGAGAGAAAAAGCTGGCAGAGCTAAGGAAAGACACAGAGGGAAAAAAAAAAGAAAACTGTAGCAGAAGTGAAAGCCACATGGCAAGCACTGGGGCCCAGAATCAATACCACAGAAAACAGAATCAGTGAAATGGGAGGTTAAGACCTGAGGGAAAAAAATCACACAGCAGGAAGAAAGACAAGGAGACCAAAAGCAATCAAAGGAAAGATAAATGTGAAGGACAGAGAACAGAGAGTCAATATAGGGGCAGATTGTTGAACAAGAGAGCCGATAAACCGGTAAGAAATGCAGAAAGGCCCGAATGTCAATGTCTGATGCTCACTGAGGACCAGAAAAAGCCAACAGATAACTGTTGGCCCCAAGACACACTCGAATGAAGTTACTGCATTTCAAGGATAAACAAGAAATCACAAGTACTCAGGGCAAACAAGCAGTTCATCTACAAAAGGGGAAGAAAAATCTGTCTGGACTCAGCCCTCTCAGACCCACCACACACTAGAAGACAATAGAGTGATGTCTCCAAAGAACTGAGGGGAAAAAGACGTGATCCAAGAACCTGAGAGACAGCCAAGTTACTATTCATAGAAGACGGCAACAGAAAGGCATCTGTAACTATGCGAGAAAATCCAACTGAAGCTGTAATCCAGTCCACCGAGAGATAAAAGCATCGACTCTCGAATGTGGAGTCATTGTATGAGAAGGCCGGCAGTGAGCACTGAGTTCATTCAAACATAGAATTAAGTCTAAATAACTCCAGTAATTACCAACAGTTATACACTTTAAAGTCTGCTGCCTTTCTAGGTAACAGCCGCCAAATCCATTCGATTATCTCCACTAACTATGCCAAAATGAAAACACACAAAAGAAAACCTTTCCTGAATGAAATTCTCTGACACTACAGAAAAATTTTGGTTTATATCTTATTACCCTTGAGGGTTAATATACCCAAGAAATTCCTCAGAAAAGAGATAATGCTAATTACCTGGGGCATTGCTGAGAGCATGGACCTAGGAACAAGAAGACCCAACTACTCACTTTGGTTCTTCCATGCCACCGTGGCAAACCACTGAACTGCTTTGGAACTCATATGAAAAAGAGAGATAATACCTGCATGGTCCACCACGTGGCATTGGAAGGATCAAATAGGATGCTGTATGCAAAAGTTCTCTGGAATCTATAAGTAAGGGTATAAAACCATGTCACCTGATTGGATGGCAAGAACCCACTATATTAAGGAGTCAAAATCAGTCATTCAGAGACAAAGAAAGGATAAGATGGCTCCCATGGATCCATCACTACTTCCTTCCTCTTGTTCCTCTCCATTTTCAAGTCGCCTCTTAGCACTATAAAAAGGAAATTCAGTACTTCCACAGCTCACAGCTCCTGACCTGAATTATTTTTAATTTGGAAACAAAGACAGCTGCCCACCATCCAAGGTAAATGTCTGTCAATCTCCATTCACTAATTCAGCTAATACTCATTAAGCACCTACTATGTTCCAGGTCCCACTTCAAATAGTAGACACTGTCCCCAAATACTTAAAATAAAGTTGAGTAAATGAGAGGGAAATGCAGGGCAATTTGGGAGGACTAAACAAATTTAGCTGAAAGACGGTTAATGTCTATGTACTTTACAACATGTAGAAATGTGACCAGATACATAGAGACAAAGCACAGCAACCAGCCAGAGGGATGCACCTAAGTTCAGGGAATGATGTACGGCCATCAGGAAGGATAAATTGACACTTGGGGCAGCTAAATTGTGTGAATGCAAGATATTCTGAAACTCTTCTTATGGTTGCTTTGGAAGCAAAGTTAATTTCTTAATGCAGAAAACAAAGACAGGTGAGGCAAGACTGTCCCGGTGTCAGATGGATATGAGTAAGCCAAAACGTATATCAGTAGAGGACTACCAGTTAAGTCATTAAAACACTGAAAGAAATCTTTACTTTTGAAAAAGACCTAAAAAGGGAGGAATATCATAGGCTTTTTTCACATCAGCTTTTCCATCTGCAACCTTTACATGGAGCTTGGGGTGAGGGCATATCAATCAATGGGAATTCCTCAAGCACACAGAACAAAGCAGGAGGGAACACTCCCGAATCTGCTGCCTCCTTCCCTTACAGCATATCACAAGTGAAAGTGTAAAGGGCTATGGTTGGAAATGCAGGCCAAGTAAGATACTGATAGATGATCTGAAACTCAGAAGAAAGCTGGAGTCTTTAAAAATAAAAGGCTATTATTTTTACATCTTTATACCACAAGGAAACAATCACATGGAACAGCCCCATTCCCAAGACACTGACTCAGTCTTCAGGAAACAGACCTCCATACGGACCACCTCATCACCCGTATCTTGGAAGTACGTCGGTCTTTTTCTTACCTGACTAATTATGAGTCCCCTGGTGAGAGGCTTCTAAGGATGGGAGGGATGAGGTCTTTCTAAAGATGAAGGAACTAATCATGAGCTCAGGTAACATGATAAAATGAAAGAATATCAGATTTGGTGGAACTAAGAGAAACAGAGGTGACATCAAGCCAAGCGCAGCTGGACAGCGCACAACTCCACCCAGGGAAAAACTGTGACTAGAGGAGGAGGAATACTTTAAAAGTGACAGCTCTGAACTCAGTGAATTCAATACTTAAACACTGGATGGGAACATTTATATGGATGTTAAAAGAGAGCAGAAGTCAAAGTAGATCATAGATATACGAAAAATTATAGTGAAGAGGAACACATCCTGTGGAGCCTTATGACTTGTGAATTTTAATCTGGACTCTCAGCTTCCGTTTCTAAGAGTAAATACAACATGGCTCCTCTTTCCTCACCTCAAGTCCTCGGCCAAGTCCACCTTCCAGCAAAAAATAGACTATGCTGAAAATCAGATAGACAATTCTAAAACCGGCTAAACTTCATGAAAATATAAATTATGAAGACCTGGGGCATTTTTCAAAATAAACTAGAAAGAACTTTTCCCTTCGGTCTATTTTACGACTAGTAAAGTGCATCACATAGGGACTTAGAAAACTACAAAGGAATATAACATGACAAAAGGGCAGTATTCAGAGGTAAAACTGTTACATAAGCATAAAAATTCCACTTCCCACTCTTTACGAACTTGATAATGACCAGAAGGTAGACTTTCACTTACGATCTTTGAAACCAAGCAGTTAAGTGAAAAATTCCAAGACAACTTTTGGAATGCTTTAATTGACAGAATGGAAGTATACAAATGAATTTCAAAATAAAACCTATGCATCCAAGAGGAAGATCTAACACGAAAGTACCCATACCTCACAATGAGAATCCGGTCAGATGGAAGAAGGCCAAAGTCTAAATCAGAGAGTGAGGAGGGATGCATAAGAGAAAGGAAGGGCCCAGGGACCGAATTATCAAGACATGCTAAGCTGACGTCCTCAACTTCCGGACTCCCCAGGCCTTAGCTGTTGGTTTGGGACAAACATGGTATTTGGTCACAAAGAGCAACAGTAGAGATCGGCTGTATCTGCAGTGGGGAGGGAGCTGAGAAATCTGGGGACACTGTAGACACTCTATGATGACGAGGACAGAGGTATGAGGACGCGAGTGCTAACGAGGTTCTGTGTCCCCTTATGACAGGCGCCAACCAAACCACGGCAACGTACTACGAAAAATGACTCAAGTTACTACTTTAGTGGAAGATCTGAAGTAGCTACAGGAAACTTCTGTGGAAAACGTCCACCTCATACAGAGAGCAAATACACATTCAAACACTGGATTAACTATAGTGCCACACGCAGAGTTGGTGGAGGAAAGGAGTTCTTTCTGGGTGACTTGCAGAAGACCATCTTTTCTTCACGGAGAGGACCAAAGCATTCAGTTCTTTACAAAGTTCTGTTAGTCTTGAACTTGTCCCTACAAAGAAAATAATGGGAATATCCACAGTGAGTTTATGAGGACAACCTTCTCTATTTTCCGCGAGACTTACTCAGAGCATTTAGTTACAGTGATGATGCAAAAACGCGTGCCTTATCTCAGAATTATTCTCTATGGTTACTACAGAAAATGAATTACCATTTAATGACTTATATATACTTTAAAAAAGTTCTTTCCTCTCAGTTAAAAACCTGATTAGAAATGAGGAATCACTGCTAATGGGTATGGGGTTTCTTTGGGGGACGGTGAATGTGTTCTGAAATTAGACAGTGGGTGAGGATCACACAACTCTGTGAATATACCAAAAGCCACTGAATTTGTACACTTTAAAAGGCTGCATTATATCTCAGTAAAGCTGTAATTAAAAATCTGCTTAGGAAATAAATTTTCCTAGGATTTCTCTTTCCCCTAGTGAATTTACCATTCCTACTAAATACTTTCCCAAGGTGGCCACCAATTATGCTATTCGTATAACTGAAATATCAGGCTAACCATTTTAAAATCTTAAAAATTGCTTTCTGCTAAAATTTGTCTAAGATATTAGAAATGAAGGCTCATACTTAGTAAGCAGTATACAACCTCCTAAACTATTTAAAGTTTTAAGTAGACTTTTAAAAAAATTTTATTTATTTATTTTTGGCTGCATTGGGTCTTTGTTGCTGCGTGTGGGCTTTCTCTAGTTGCGGCAAGCGCGGGCTTCTCATTGCGGTGCTTTCTCTTGTGGTGGAGCACGGGCTCTAGGTGCGCGGCTTCAGTAGCTGTGGCTTGAGGGCTCTAGGGCGCAGGCTCAGTAGTTGTGGCGCACGGGCTTAGTTGTTCTGCGGCATGTGGGATCTTCCCAGACCAGGGTTTGAACCCATGTCCCCTGCATTAGCAGGCGGATTCTTAACCACTGTGCCACCGGGGAAGTCCTAAACAGCCTTTAAAACAATATTCAACAAAGGCCATCTTTTAACAATCCAAATGGACCTTAATGCTTATAAAGACTGCTTATGTGCTACTCAAATAACTCCCCCTACCGGAGCCATAGCTGGAATTAACTGCTCACACTGATGCCCAACATGCTACTTGACTTACATACGGACTGAAAATGGAATCAAGGGAAACTGATCCACGGGTGTCATGCTAATTTAGCTTAATCTCCGCCAGGGATGGAGTGCGTATGTGTCTACACACACCTGTGTGTACACTCACACTCATGTGCACAAACCAAACTCCTCTAGATTTCATCATTTGAGGTGAGTGACCAGTCCGGCAATATTGCACAGAGGTCCATCACAATACTTCCGCAGAAAAGAATAAACATCAATATAGATAGCCTTTATACCATTCATCAGAAAAGACCAATGCTACTATAAAGGTACAAAATCACAAAGCTATATAAACTCTATTTGCATACAAATACCTTTCTGTTGCACTATGTTAGGAATCAAGGTTTTCAGAGTAAGAGGAAATATATACAATTAAAATATAATAGCGAGGGACTTCCCTGGTGATGCAGTGGTTAAGAATCCGCCTGCCAATGCAGGGAACACGGGTTTGAGTCCTGATCCGGGAAGATCCCACGTGCCGCGGAGCAACTAAGCCCGTGCGACACAACTACTGAGCCCACGTGCCACAACTACTGAAGCTTGGGCGCCTAGAGCCTCTGCTCCACAACAAGAGAAGCCACTGCAATGAGAAGCCGATGCACCGTAACAAAGAGTAGCCCCTGCTTGCTGCAACTAGAGAAAGCCCGCGTGCAGCAACAAAGACCCAACACAGCCAAAAATAAATAAATAATTTAAAAATTAAAAAATAAAATATTAGCGAGAAACATTACAATGTTAAAATCGAATAAAAATATCAATATGATCTTAAAAAAGATATGTATTTTATAGTTCTGCCCAGAAAAGGGGACTAGAAAAGGTATAATGTACACCTCCAACACCCAGATTAGGGTCTCTAATACCCATTAAAAGGAAACAGGAGTCCTTGAGGAAAATGGCTGATTCTAGGCAAAGTGTAAGATAAGCCTAGGACATCATCTTGGGCCAGAAAGCAAGGAAGCTTTCAAAGATGAATAAGGTTTTATCAATGGAACACAAAGGATCTGGCTCAAAATAGCTTCCAATGGCCAAAGGTGTGCCAGTTTTAGCATCAAAAAGATGGCCACTACATGCAATGACATAGGTGAACCTCACAGAAAGCCAGACACAAAAAGAGCACACACTATATCTTCCTTTTGTTTTAAGTTCAAGCAGTGAGAGAGTCAGATATAGTGATAGGTGATAGAGTTGGAATAATTGTTACATGGTAAGGAGGGAAAAAGGAGGAGAGTCTGACTAGAAAGCAGCCTTTTCACGTGCTGGAAATATAGGTGTAAAAATTCATTAAGTTATAAACTTAAGAGCTGAACACTTTTTATATATATGTTAAATATTGACTGAAACACATCAAAGCAATAAAAATCTACAATATCCATAATAATACTTAAAAAAGAGAAAGCCAGAAACTCATTGGTCAAATTTAAGGTGGTTTTTAACTCAACTTCTTACCTTGAAAATTGGTAATTAAAGGGAAAGACTGAAATGCTTATCCTGCCTTGCCAGGAGGAACCGTACTTCAAAAGGTACTTAAATGACCTTAGTTGTTGAGGAAGAACTTTATAGGAGAATGTCAGCTTAATAATTGCCAAAGGAATGATACTAACAAAAAAAACCTCATCATTTTATAAACATTAATAAAGTTATTGATTAAGGCCAAAGTTATCAACTGGTGCTAAAAGCCATTAGGTGATGGTTGCATGGTGCCGAAATAACATGACAAAATAACAGTACGCAGATTACTTTCTGGTTGAGAAGGGAAAATTAACTATACTATGGAGGGATCAGACAGCCATCACCTGAATTACGGTCAGTCTTAACACTACTAATGGTGGATCAACCAGACATCATGGGTCTCAGAGTGTAATTCTGCAAGAGTATTTATGAAATATTCTAGCAAAAAAAATGCTCCACTGAGCCTTTAGATGAACTTCCAGTTTATGGGAGATACAGGGAAAGGGGGACAAATTAAATAAAACTTCAAAGACAAAATCAAACAAATCAAAGTGGGACATTTTTGCAGGACAACTGGTATGGTCCAACAACAAAAGATTGTTCTAGATTAGAAACAGCTTGAGACCTACTCAGACGTGTTATGTGGTCTTGGAACTGATTTGTTGTTTGGACAAATCAGGGGAATTTTCACGATGAAAATGTACTGACATGGAAAGGTGGAGATGGTTAAATGAAATAAAACTAGGTTGTACAACAGTATGAAAAGTATGATCTCATTTGGGGAAAAATACACATACATGTATACAAATAGCAAAATATCTGGAAGAACACAGATAAAGCTCTAAGAATGGTAATCTCTGGGTTACGGGAATACAGCAGTTTCTCTTTTTTTCGCTTTTTTGTATTTTCTAATTTTTTACAATGTTCATATACTGCTTTTCTATTACTAAAAGGTTACTTGAAATTAAACAAATAATCAGAACCCTTACTCTTGCTAGCAGAGTTGGAGCTTAAAGGTAGTCAGAAGAAAAAGAAAATTGGAAACCAAAGATTGGATTATTGTCCTTATTACCACAAAGTAGTGAAACTTGTTATTCTATGATTGATAATTTTCCTCTTTTTCATTTTTTTTATTGCGGTAAATTGTACATAAAATTTACCACCTGGTTAAGATGGTAAAAAAAAATGTTTTATTAAGTGTACAGTCCAGTGGCATTAAGTACATTCACAGTGTTGTACCACCATTACCACCATCCATCTCCAGAGCTTTTTCATCTTTCTCCACTGAAACTCTGTCCTCGTGAAACACTAAATTCGCTTTCCCCCTACTCCCCAGCCCTGGCAACCACCATCCTACTTTCTGTCTCTAGGTGCCTCACGTAAGTGGAATCATACAATATTTGTCCTTTTGGATCCGGCTTATTTTACTTAGCATGATGACTTCAAGGTTTACCTATATTGTAGCATGTCAGAACTTTATTCCTTTTAAAGGCTGAATAATAATACTCTGTTAGATGGATAAACCACATTTTGTTTACCTTGACTGATAATTTTAACTTCTTTATTTTTCTAGTTTCAACCCACCTACAGACTTCCTCTAAACAGTCTTCTGTGAATTCTATGGATGATGACAAATTACAAATTAATTCCTTTTTAAAGAAGATTCATGGCAGGATAAACCCTGCTTACTGCTTTTGATACCTCCACAGGGCAAGGACTCCTAGAACATCAAGGCCTCTATTGGAATTGCTACTCTGGCTACCCAATTCTTGCTCTCCTTCCTGTCTGGGGTGAAAAAGCTACTCCATTCTTTCTTTAGGGATCACTTTGCTTTTCCAGTGATAAAGCCACAAAGATGTGGCTGAAAATATCAATCGTCTGGCTGGTACACACTGGAGAAAAATCAGATACTTTATAATAGAAAGAAAAGTGGTAAATTACTGTTTCGCCTTGTATTTGGAAGCATCCCTGGGTTCACTGCTGGGATTGCTCCAATCGTCAGCTTCAGGTGTGGTCTTGTAATGGCGCCATGCGGACTTATTAAAAACTGGAAGTCTCTCAAATGATTCACTTGAAAGAGCCTAAGGAAAAACAAAAATAGACACCAAAGGTCCATAGTGTCATCTTGCTCACATGAAATACTGACCCAAATTTTATTATTTAAAACATTAGAAACCTTATTAATATATATATTTTTAGAGTTATATTAAAATTACAGTCTAAGTAATTTACTTAGACTGATCAGGATGAAATTAAAGCTTTTCTATGAAAGTACTGGTTTCATGAAAAACCAGTACTGAAGTACACATGAGCAAAACAAAAACGATTTTAGTTCAGTTAATACTGATGTGAGATATTCAACTGTCTTGACTATATGGTCTTAGACCAAACACTACTGTTCACTGGGCAACTGTTCTCCCAGAGAGCCCTGAAGAAATAGTTTCATACACAGTAGATTTATAAATATAAGCTCATAAAGTGATATCAAATAGCATATCATTTATATGCATTGGCATCTAAGATACACACTCAAAATAACTGGTTATCTTATCATATAACATATAACACACTAAGCAGCTGTTAAAAGGATGAGCCAGTTCTGTATGGACTGATATGGAAAGATCTCCAAGATATGTTGGAAAGTTAGAAAAAAGCAAAGTGCTAAAATAATCATTTGCGTGAAAAAAAATCAGATTTCCCCCCATATTTTTATCAATGCAGAATCAACTTCCATGAGGATCCACATGAAACTGGCATCCATGGTCACCCCTGGGAAAGAGAACCAGGCGGCTCTGGGCCACTGATGGGAGAGACTTAGTTCTCCCTTTTGTAGCTTTAAAATTTTGTACTATGTGCCCATATTACATATTCAAAAAATACCCCAAATATTCTAGAGTTTAGAAGTAAATAAAAGTCTGACTCCACCAATGAATGAGAAAACTTGTTTTACAGAGAACTTTGTTATTCGATCAGACTTTTAGGTAACCATATTATGAGCACTGAATTCTTGCAACTTTGGGAAAGCCGGCAAGTTTCTAAAACAAAAGACTACAAGAATTCAGTTTATGAAAACCTGTCTCCTTTTAGATTAGTCCTTTCAATGGGTATACAATTTTTTAAAAAATCACAACTCAGAATTATGGTTTTAAAAATCAATATTTAAAATTTTACCTCTCCATGTTTCCTATTTTGCTATATCTGAGCATAAAATCAAGGGTAGGACATAACTTGGTTTTCACGTAAAACTGGAGTAAATCCGAGCTGAATATAGGAGATGATATAGTGCTATTCTCCATTAGTTATTAGAACTTATAGCTTTAAAAAGTAAAGATGCCTTCATATAACAGAAATAAAATGCAGTACCTTCAAATAAATGACAGCATCAGTACCCACGCCTTCCATAGAATAGAGTTTTAGATCTCCTTGAAAATATCTAGCATACAGACGAGAAATTGGCAAGCCATAACCAAATCCAGCCTACCGAGAAAAGAAAATTAATACGGTGAGACAGGCACAAAACGCTAACACATTGAGTCTGAGGACCATCTGCAAGATTAAAATAAATTCTTGCTTCATATTTAAAGCAAATAAATTATTGATCCAAACTTTACAATGATGTATATGCTCATCTATGGCAAACAATCTGTTTTCACCCTGCAAAAATACTTCTCACATGTTTGGAAAAGAACAGAAATACTCCGATTTTGGACTAAGGCTTTTTGAACGTTTTAAAGCAAATTGTTACCATTGTTAAATCCCAAATCAAGTGGAATTTGAACCAGAAACCAAAGTAAACCACATCATTCCAAAGTTCCACTATGATTTCTTTGCTCAATTAAATTGAGCAGCACGGGAGTTGAAATCTAACCGTACCAAGGCTAACACAATGAAAAGAAAACAATCTCCTAAGAGCTACTTCCTAAGGCTCTGGGAACGCTGCAATATTTTGACATGTGGTAGTCCATATATTCTTAGAGACAAGAAAACAATTCCAGTACCCTCCTATACCTCTATGTCATAGAACCTTGACTGTCAGTAACAGGTTGTTGGGGGAAGAAAAAAAAGGTCTCCGATATTGATAGGAATAATTGAGACTAATTTCCAACACTCTGGGGTGGAGGGGAAGGAGCTGTTCCTCAAGCTTCGACCCCTCTGATTAAGTCCACCGACAGGGTGTCAAAGGATCAATAGGAGCTGTCTGGGAGGACATTTCCGAAAAAGAAATGCGTGTGTCACGGCACAGAGCTGTAACATAGTAAGGTGTTTGATGAAGAAGTTAACGTTTCCTAGCAGTACATACCCACACGCCCGCTTAAAAGCTGAGGAGAGTTGACTAACTGAGAGAGATGCTAGTGGAAGCATTTCTTCAAATGGAGAGCCACCAGGCACACTGGAAAGAATACAGACATGGCCAGTGCCAGCTTGACGATAATGAGCTCAATGACCTTGGGCAAACCAGTAACCTCATCTCCTCATCTATAAAATGGGAGGTGGGATGCACATTTTTTAGAGCTCTCTCACTTCAATTGCTCAGTGTCATTTAAAAAAAAAGATGACATGACAGCTGTCCTCAAGATGCTATTTTGAGACCTGTAACAGACGATCCATACTCCTTTTAAACAATTGCGGAAGGTTCTAGATTTGCCTGTAGTGTCTTTTTTTTCTTTTGACATTTATTTAAGTAGGTACCAGAAACTGGTCAAGGCAATGGCCTTCAAATTGATCTTTCAAGAATTTTCTGGAATCCTATGTAAACGACTTCCTCTCCGTTTTCAATATGCAGTGTTAACAAACCCTGTCTAGAATAAATGATGTTAAGTGTTGGATTTTATTCATACATATAAAATATAATCTTACGTGCTTGTCAGTCAGGTACAACTTGAAAATGAAAATTTACGCTCTGAACCACTTTGCAGACTGACAGATATGTTGCTGTGCTTAATGACACAGGGTTCAGTTGTTGTTTGTCAATTAGAAACACTCAGCCGGGGGAAGAAAGTGTGGCCCTACCAGGATCTAAATGCTGCCATGGTAACCAGAGGCTTTCCTCACTTCCTGAAGGTTATTTCCACAGTGAGACAGAAAGGGCTCTGAAAATGCATACGCCACCTATATGTTTCCTGCTTATATAAAAAATTTAATGTGTTCATAATTTAACACTTTAATTATATAAACAAATTTGGCGGGGGAAGTTCAAAGGCCCTGGGTGATTTGGGCCTCTATGGTATGCAGCGCCAAAGTGCCCAGGGCCAGCTGCAGCCAGACACGCTGTGCTGTTCCCTGCTCACCTGCTATTAAACTTCCACCCCCTCCAAGGGGAGTGCCAGGTGGTAAATGGTGCTCCAGAAGCAGTCTTAACCACAGGGAAATATTTTTTCTCTGTATTGGGGAGGTAAGTACTCAGCTCTGAGTGTTTCTTAGACACAAATTAGAGAAGAAATCTGAGTCCAAAAGAGTCATAAAGAAAGCAGCAGTGGCATAAAATTCTCCCTCCTTCAAACCATGCGGGAAACATACAAATGCAACAAGGCTAATGCGACAACCCGGGGAAAGAGCCAGCTCTGTCCCTTCTCTAGTGAATGGTCTTTCCTCTAGCAGCGGTTTCAGAGGCTTACCAGCGGCGCGGCTCTCGTAGGCTCCAGGCTAGGTCTCGGAGCAGTTGAATACATGTAGTTAAAAAGACGATCTATTTTTCGTAGTGGGACCCCACCACCTAGGTCACTTATCTGTAATGTACAAAATGTGAAAAGGAAGAAAAACAAGAAGAAGTAATCAATCTATACTTAGTAGGAGGCAAGGAGTTCATTAAATAAAGTACATACTAGATTACTCTAAACCGTGCAAGGACTTGAACCCCCAACGAAATATGGTCCCTTTGTGAACAGTGTAAAACAAAGGAGGCGGGCAAGTGGGGTTAGGCTCCAATATGCTTGGGTTTGAGATCTTGTTCAGCTCCCTAAAAAATGGGGTTCCAATGAAGTTTAAACGAGGTAGCTTAAGCCAAGGATCAAATGCAGTACTTACAAATAAGACACTCAGTTGTCAGTTCTCCTCCCTTCCCTTTGAGTCCTCAATGTTTACACACTATTAAATTAACTGATAATTCAAGTATACGTACAAATAAAGAGTTACCTTAATGGATAAGTCTTCTTTACCCAGAGTAACAAGGGTTTTAACAGCTGGGTAGCCCTCTTTTCTATCTTCATATAGTTCAACTGTCGCTCTCATTGAGTTCTGAAATCATAGAACCTTTTTTTTTTTAGCATGCCACCAACTCACAAACTACAACTTTAAAAAAAGAAACTGGCAAAAGGTTACCGATACACAACATTTCTTTGGTGGGGCAAAGATCAGTTGGATTTATATGGCACTTTTTTCCCCTCTAAAGAACTTAACTAAACGTGTGTTCAGAACAAGGAAAAATTTCTTGATGCTCTACTTTGTTATTATCTCGTTTTAGTCTCATCCACCATACTAAATGCTTATTTTCCTTTCCTTCCTGTTTTCGATTTTGCTTTAGGGTATTTAAATTATTCAACTCTTAACCAAGAGGGATGTTTTTATCGCGTGTAATGAGGCTGCAGAGGCTCACTGACGTGTGCTTTAAATCCCACTATCAGTCTGCACTTACAGAGCACCCTTCCTCTAAAGAAGGCGGAAAACCTGAGAGGATTCATGCTGCCCACAAAAATTAATCATTTGGCTGGAAAAAAAAAAGTAGAAGAAATGTCAGGTGAAAAGAAATTCTGAAAAAGCCACAGCTGTTGCAGAGCAAGTTCACAACTGAATGCCCATCTCAACCTTATCTCAACCTTAAGTGTCACATCAGTAACATAATTTTGGGAAGCAAATCAGCATAACTGATTTTTCAGGTGTTTGGTTTAGGGTTTTACACACTGGAAGAAATGAAATTTTAGCTCAAATGCCTTGTGCCTGTAATACTGCTACTTACATGCCATTAGCTACTGGTTAATAAAAGCAGCAGCTTAAGGTATAGACAGTCTTTTTTCTTTTGGTCCAGCCCTTCCACATCTTTGCCCCCTGCCTCTGTCAGATCTTCTGAATTTTCTAAACTGACTCAAATGTGTGAAAGTGTTAACGTATCTTTCAGGACTGGAACAACTGATAATGCACCGACATGGTTAATGTTCAGAAACATAAAGATGCATAAACATGTTCTTGTTTTGATCTAACTACCACCAATAAAGCCTTTGCCAGATCTGGAAACTAAAAAGCATCTCTAAGCTCATATCTGAAGAAAAAACAGTATGGATTTTACATAAAGCCACTGAAGTACAATTAAGCTTCAAAATCAATATGTACTAATATTCATGAAGACTATACTATACACAGCAAATTTTCACCTCAGAGTGTACAAATTATAAAACCCACAGGGCATCAGAAATAGAATTTTTAAAATGGTTATGCAAAACCTTTTTCTTATGCTAATCTGATGAATCCATTATGCCCTGAATCAAAGTAATTTAAAATGAAGATTTCTTTCCATGTTTTTAAATTCCACTTACCTTGAACAACTCAAATAGCATGTGAAACAGATGTGAGGGCACATAAACTACCTGAATAGGTTTGTCTGGAGCTTTGGCTGAAAACAGAGACAAAACCGTCAATGAGTAAGGATCAAAACTAGAAGAAAGTCAAGAATGTTCTTTGCATCCTTTCTTCCAAGTACATAAAAAAAGAACTCTACAGAAGGCCAACGTAGGCTTCCAACTCTACAGGCAGGGCTGAGCAAAAGCAAGTGCTTTGAAGTCCAACAAACTTGGGGTGAAATCCAGTTCCTTCACTTACCAGCTGTGTGACCTTAGGCAAATTTCTCTCTTTGGAACTTAGTTGAGCAAAACTGGAATATCATCACCTACGTCCTAATGTTCAGAGCATTACATAAGGTCATCCAAATATCACTTGGTGTTTCTCAAAATGGGGGACACCCTCCACCACCACCACTGACCCCAGTGGTCAGCCAGGGGAATGTGAAGCCACAGAGGTAGAGGGGTACATCCTCTTGGAGACTTGGACTAAACAGTAATGTTAAGTTCTGTTAAATTATGACAAACAAGGCATACTACTCGCAGCTAGCAGACCAACTCCCAGAGACCTACAGTCTTTTCTCCTTGTGTCAGGGATCTTCTGAGGAAAATCCGAGAAACCCAGAATCCCAGAGTAGGATATAGAGTAGATAATAGAAAATTTAGGATTTCCTCCTCCTCGTGACCTGAAATCATTAAGAGACCAAAACTACGTAAGCTTTCTCAAGTAGAACACCCATGTTATGATTTCAACCTAACTACTTCCTCTAATAAAGTGAGTAATTAATAGTAATATAAAGGAGAGCAATCATTTGTTTGCTTCTTAGCAGTTTACAAAGAGCTTGCACATACATTACCCAAATGAACTCTCATGACAATACTGTGTGGCTCATAGGGTGGGTGGCTGGGGACACAGGCTTTGCTGAGGTTATGCGACTTGCCTGCCATAATGCAGGAGGCCTGGAACTGGACACCTGAACTAAGAGTTTTTGATTCTAAATCTTGAACCTTTTGATGATCAGTTATTTTTAAAACTATTAAGTAATATATACAGCAATATCCCCTTGTCCATGGTTTCGCTTTCTGCAGTTTCTGTTACCCATGGTCAAACGAGGTTCGAAAATATTAAATGGCAACTTCTAGAAGCAAACAATTCATAAGTTCTGAGTGGTGTGATGAAATCTCATGCCTTCCTGATCCGTCCTGCTCAGGACGTAAATCATCCCTTTGTCCAACAGATCCCGCCCATTAGACACTTAGTAGCCACCTTGGTTATCAGATCACTGTCACAGTATTGTAGTGCTTATGTTCAAGTGACACTTATTTTATTTAATAGTGGCCCCAAAGTGCAAGAAGAGTGACGCTGGCAATCAAAACTACAGTGAGGTATCACACCGGTCAGAATGGCCATCATCAAAAAACCTACAACAATAGATGCTAGAGTGGGTGTGGAGAAAAGGGAACCCTCATGCACTATTGGTGGGAATGTAAACTGGTACAGCCACTATGGAGAACAGTATGGAGGTTCCTTAAAAAACTAAAAATAGAGCTACCATATGATCCTGCAATCCCACTCCTGGGCATATATCCTGAGAAAACCATAATTCGAGAGATACATGCACCCCAATGTTCACTGCAGCACTATTTACAATAACCAAGACATGGAAGCAACCTAATGTCCATCGACAGAGGAATGGATAAAGAAGATGTGGCGTGTACACACACACACACACACACACACACACACACACACACACACACACACACACAACGGAATTATTACTCAGCCATAAGAAAGAATGAAATAATGCCATTTGCAGCTGCATGGATGGACCCAGAGGTTATCAAACTAAGTGAAGTCAGACAGAACAAAGACAAATACCATATGATATCACTTATATGTGGAATCTAAAATACGATACTAATCAACATATCTACGAAACAAAAACAGACTCACAGATATAGAGAACAGACTTGTGGTTGCCAAGGGGTAGGAGGGGTAGGAAGGGAAGGAATGGGAGTTTGAGACTAGCAGATGTAAACTATTATATATAGGATGGATAAACAACAAGGTCCTGCTGTATAGCACAGAGAACTATATTCAATATCTTGTGATAAACCATAATGAAAAAGAATGTCTATATATGTATAACTGAATCACTTTCTGTACAGCAGAAATTAACACATTATAAATCAACTATATTCAATAAAAAATATTAAAACTAAAAAAGTTTTTGACTTTTATTATCAGTTCCTATGGATTCTCAGCACGTGAAATTCTATTTTATCTAATATTACATATTGCTTCATATATATACATGTACAACGATCAATTTGCTGTACACTTGAAACTAACACATTATATGTCAACCATATTTCAACAAAAATTAAAAAAATAAAGTGGGTTCCCTGTAGAAAAAATAAAAAAGGTGAACACTGATTGTGTTGGTAACATAACCAGGTAAATATTGCTCACTGCAGATCGGCCACAGGAATAGACCAGGGTGACATTTCTTTCCCTATGAGTCCAATGTGTCATGAGTCATGTGTCACTTGAAGGAGAATATTACCAGCCTTAAGGTGAAATGGATTCACTTTATCCACCTCCAACTGCTCAAAATCATGTTACCTTTTAAGGTTGCCGAATATTTGGACCATGTCTTTCTGATACTCCTCTTCTTGGGTAACTGGACAAGAGACATATGCTTTCCTTGCCACATCACTGAGATCTTCCAGCCTCTTTTCTATTGCATGGGATCCATTCCATTCTTTAAGATTTTTCAAGTTAGAATCAACTGCTTTCCAAACATGCTGCACAGCCATCATCCTCAAATTGTTTTTGATTGAAGTTCTAGAATATTTTTTGCTATTTCTTATACCTACATTATACACACCATTAGGTCAGTCACGTAAACTACCTCAGAAAGCTATGCATGGGAAATACATTTCTCAGTCCTTATACCTCTGATTCACTTGATTGGAGGTTTCACCAGGTACAGAATTTGGATTTGAGGTCAATTTCTTTCAGCATTTAGAAAGGCAGGGGGAGGGACTTCCCTGGTGGCGCAGCGGTTAAGAATCTGGCTACCAATGCAGGGGACACGGGTTCGAGCCCTGGTCCGGGAGGATCCCACATGCCACAGAGCAACTGAGCCCGTGAGCCACAACTACTGAAGCCCACGTGCCTGGAGCCCGTGCTCCGTAACAGGAGAAGCCACTGCAGTGAGAAGCCCGTGCACCACAACGAAGACCCAACAGAGCCAAAAAAAAAAAGGCAGGGGGGAGGGAGAGGGGTCTTCTGACCATGACAGCGCAGCTGAGAAGTTTAATGCCAGTCAGGTTTCCACTCATGCTGCTGGTTTTTCGCCCGAGGTCTGATACATCTTGGTTGTAAAATTCTTGTTGAAGAATGAGGAACTGGATTGTTTGTTTGAGAGAGCTGGTGTTGACTTCCCCCTACGGCTCTCTCCTAAGTGGGAAGGCTGACGTGGAGCTCTGTGTACCTGGTCAAGACTTTTCCACTGGCTTTAGGACGAGCGGACAGCAAGCTGGCCTCTGACCAGAGGGTCCCCCAAATGCCTGAATGAAGAGGGCTTTACTTTGGGAAGATGACACTCACACGAACAGACCTAGTTTTACCCAGGTTCTTGAAGAAACTACTTTGATTTTTGCCCAGGGGAAAATGCTCGTGGATGTTGGCAGGCAGAGCACAGCCAGAGTCAAGCTGCTTCCCATCACCCATCCTTACTCCACCTGAGACCAGCTTTCAATCAACCCCCATCTTTTACCTTCCCTATCCAGTCCCTGACACTTCCCAGCTCTGCTCCCAGAGTCCCTCCAGGATCATCTGATGCCATTTCTGCTGCAGCCTCCTCTTTCGTGGCTTCTTCTGCTGTCCCATTAATCAGCCAGTGTACTTCTATCTCGTTACCCTTTGGCAGGAGGTGGGATCAATGGCCCACTGACGAGTCCCCCTGGTTTCTTTGCTGTTTTTCTTTGTATTCCTTTACTGTCTTTTTAACAGAGCCCTAGGAGCACACTGAATGCTTAGACTATCTTGTACCGAAAGGCATGATTAGTTATATAAATAACCTTCTGAAGTCAACCTTTTCACTCCAGATCTCAGGGAACTTAAAATACCTTTGATAGCTTTGTTTTGTTTGTTTGTTTTCAGTTCAACCAGCATTCTCTAGGAGCCATCTGACAGCTTGCTCAATTACTTGTACTTTTCTTTGAGAACATTATAGTTTAGATGTCTTTCCTTCCTTTTATTATTTTTTATTTATTTATTTTAAAAATAAATTTATTTATTTATTTGGCTGCGTTGGGTCTTCGTTGCTGCGCACAGGCTTTTCTCTAGTTGTGGTGAGTGTTGTTGCAGTGCACAGGCTTCTCATTTGTGGTGGCTTCTCTTGTTGTGGAGCACGGGCGGTAGGCATGTGGGCTTCAGTAGTTGTGGCACGCGAGCTCAGTAGTTGTGGCTCGTGGGCTCTAGAGCACAGGCTCAGTAGTTGTGGTGCACGGGCTTATTTGCTCCGCAGCATGTGGGATCCTCCCGGACCAGGGCTCGAACCCATGTCCCCTGCATTGGCAGGTGGATTCTTAACCACTGTGCCACCTGGGAAGTCCCTTTCTTTCCTTTTAAAACCATGTCAAATGTCTTTGTCCATGACTCTTCCCTAATCCTGGGTCGAGGGGCTTTTACATAGTAGACCCTTAATAGATGTTAGCAGGCTTTCTAAAATAAGACATAAATGGAATATGAATTTTCCATCTAAGGGTACATTTTAGAAAGTCAATGGAAAAATGGCCCAGGTTTTTCATGCTCAAGACTCAAGAAATAATAAAGTTCCTATTTGCACAGTCATTGCTCCAAATGCCATTAGCTGAAGCGACATTTAATAAATGCCAAAGAACTCTACATAGGATATAAAGAGTTTTATCTTCAGACAGTTCTCCTATATGCATGAAAAAAAAACTGGTGGCTAAGCAGAAAAAATTCATTTAAGAGAAATATAAGAGAAGCTTGATCCACGGTTGGTTGAACCCATGGACGCGGAAGCCTTAGATATGGAGGGCTGACTATACTATACCATTTTATATAAGGGACTTCAGCATCCATAGATTTAGGAATTCCCGGGGGCTCCTGGAACCAATCACCTGCAGACGCCAAGGGAGGGCTGTATATTGATAGGAATTTAACACATTTGGGCCTCCAGCGTTCCATTTCTAAAATGAGCACTGTACATATTTCAGTGGGTTAACGTAAGGGTTAAATGAGATAATAGTGATAAACTAGTTTACACAGAGCCTGCCACATAGTAAGCGGCCAATACATGTTGGCTATTACCACTACTAAAAAATTAATTTCGACAGTGTTAACAGCGCTACTAGTAATGGCTTTCTTATTCTTGTGTAGAACCACCTGACTAAAGATATCCACAAAAGTATCCAATTTGAGAAAACTAGAGGACAAAGACTCCAGGATAGATGCACACCTTTTCTACGAACCCTCTTACATCAAAATTTACATAGTGCGAACTGAAATCTTTACTTTTCCAACCAAACCTGAAGCTATAAATCAACCTCCTGACAGGAAAGACTAATCTAGAAATGGTGAAAAAATCCAAGTGTGGCAACCATACGTCTTATCTTTCCCAAGTCAACCCTGACTTCCAGTAACCACCCTTTATTAAATGTCCAGCACATGCCTGGTGTCCTGCTTGAGGCCTTAGAAACATTATCCTTTTATCACCTCACAAGGAGAGCTGACAGATGAGGAATGTGGGTGTCACAGCAGCAAAGTGACTTGTCTCCTAAGTGTCAGAATCCAGATTTCCACCACCTGGCTGGCTACAAAGTTCACCTCTTTCCTCTAAGCCATGTTGCCTTACCATATGGATGCCGACAATGTAAGGTAAATATGTTTATTTGCTTAATGCTTTGGCAACTGATTTCTCAAGAGAATGAGAATGTTGAGAACAAGCACGGTAGAATGGCTACCCATCTTTGGAGCAACCCACATGGGTTGCCGCGGGTAGCTAATCAGAAATATTTGAAACCTGATGTAAGGTAAATAAAATTCTGTTGTTTTTAATCTTCCTGTGAAATGTGTTACCAAAAGAATAAAAAAGAAGTTTACTACAGCTAGCTCCCAATATTCAGAACGCTAGTGATGACCGTAAATAATGATGGTGTTCACACAGTATGTTCTGCATAATCCTATTTACTACTTTCTCAGGGGTCTGCATTGGGAAGGAAAAAAATCGAAACTTCAGAAAAAGAGATCATAGGGCAAACTCACAGAACTTAAATTCTCAGGTAGCAACAAACTGTTCTTTGGGATTCATGGCAGTGTCAGTCCTCTGAAGTGCAGAGCACAGGAGGATGGAAGCATCCTGAAAGGGGATGCTGTGCTAGGTCACACGGGCTCTGAAAATGAACCCACAGAATCTGGATCTGACTCCTCGCTGGAAAACAGTCACACACACTCTCTCTCCGTGACAAAGCCCGTGTCTGCTTAAGGTGTTCAGGACCAACCTCTGACCTCCGTCTCTAACACAGAGCTTGTTAGAGCTCAACTGCAGTGCTTAACCGCACTCACAAAGAGCTCTGGCATTCAAGAAATAATAGAAATCGTAAATACATCCCCCAAAGCAACAGGAAACTAGAAGCTACCTATAACCACCATTTCTCTTAGTGATGGGAAAAAGGGCTTCAAAAATCACGCATGAGACAATGCCAAAAATGGTTGGAAAGCTTCTCCCCTGGTGGGGTGCACTGCCCGTTGTGACAGCCTCGCTGGGAAGGAACGTGCTGACCTGGCTGGCACCCAGGAATCAGCAAGACCAGGCTCGCTGCTCTGGCCTTCAGAGTGAGTGAGGCTACCATTCATGCAAACGAGCAATTAATTACTACCGGTGAGTTTAAGTTCCATGTTTGACAGATAGAAATCAGGACAGTGAGGTCAGGCTCCACCTAGCCAGTAGGAAGAAATAGAATATTAAGATGCTTCTACTCAGGAATGCTCAAGCAAAATCCACTTGGTGCTAGAGGTGTATTTCTTCAAAACAGGGGTGCAACTCTTCTCAGAGAACCCAAGAGACTTTGAAAGTGGCATCGATTCCACACCTCCTAGTAGAACGTAGGGGCAGTTGTCCTATGACGGCAGCCTGAAGTCTTCACATTCTGAACTCAGTATAAGAGAAATCGATTTTTGGAATATTTTTGAGAGGGAATGTGGTTTATCTTTAATGCCATACCCTAAGACCCCATACCCTAAGACTCAGTCGTTCCACACTTCTAAGAATCTAGCCTACAGAAATACTTCCACACGTTCATAGGTTTTCCCACGCTCCAAATACACACACACACACACACACACACACACACACACACACACACCCCTTCATGCCTCATTATATGGAATATGGGAAAATCAGAAATCCACCCAATGGGAAACGATTAAATAAACTATGATAATCTACACTATGGATAATCTCTAAATGACACTAATACATGCAAAGATCTTTAAGGTGAAGTGAAATACACAAGTTAAAGAACATGTATGGTTTTAGCCTCATTTATGTAAAAAACAAAACTCTGTATGGGAGCAGAGTAGTGGGGACTTTCACTTTTTACTCTATATTTATGTTTGTATTTTTAGAGATAAGTATGTCTCTTTCATAACCTACAAATAAAAAAATAAAAGTAACATGTAAATATAGTTTCACACAACTAATATAAAAATTAGCTAAAACCCCCCATCCAGAGAGCTGCTGTTTGTATTTTGGTGGTATAAATCCTTCGACTTATTATCCAATGAACTCACACTATTACGAGCTTTTATAGCCTGTGGTTAAAAACGCAACTTTTCTCAAACATTAAATATTCTTTAAAGCATTGTTTTGATTCGTTGCATAGTATTCTATCTTATGGGTATACCAGAATTTATTTAAATAATTCCCTATTGTGGAAAACTTGGGTTGTTTTCTAATTTTTCTCTGTAAGAAAACTACTCAGATCATCATTCTTATACATATATCTGTGCACATCTCTATTTTCTTTTTTTTAACATCTTTATTGGAGTATAATTGCTTTACAATGGTGTGTTAGTTTCTGCTTTACAACAAAGTGAATCAGCTATACGTACACATATATCCCCATATCTCCTCTCTCTTGCATCTCCCTCCCAACCCTCCCTATCCCACCCCTCTAGGCGGTCACAAAGCACCGAGCTGATCTCCCTGTGCTATGCGGCTGCTTCCCACTAGCTAGCTATTTTACATTTGGTAGTGTATATATGTCCATGCCACTCTCTCACTTTGTCCCAGCTTACCCTTCCCCCTCCCCGTGTCCTCAAGTCCATTCTCTACGTCTGCGTCTTTATTCCTTTTTTTTTTTTAAGTATTGGTTCTTGACAGATTTAAAAATTTTTTCATGACTTTCGCATATTTTTAATTTATTTGCTTTTATTTTTTGGCACTCCAAGGGGCATGCGGGATCTTAGTTCCCCGACCAGGGATCGAACCCGTGCCCCCTGCAATGGAAGCGCAGAGTCTTAACCACTGGACCACCAGGGAAGTCCCTATTTTCTCTTAATAAATTTTCTGAAGTTTATTTATTGGACCAAAGAATATAACCATTATTACTTTAACTTACTGGGCCAAAGAGAAAGAACATTGTTAGCCTGTTTTTTTAAAGAAAGGCTATACCAATTTAAACGTATATCAGAAATGTGTAAATTTGGGGGACAGAGTATTTTTCTGGGCAGCAATTCAAAGCATTAAAATGTTTTAATCACTGCCACTCTGAAAGACAAAAATGGCATTCCTCTATGTTTTTCTTTGTACTTCTTTGATTAGTAAACACTTTTCTACATGTTTATTGACTGTTTGCACTGGTTATTTTGAGAACTGCTTATTTACATCTCTGTGCATCTTCCACCTTGATTACTTCTGTTCCAAGAGCTTGGAGCTCTAATAGCTAACACATTCCTGTACAAAAACTCACTGGCCAGAGATATAAAAAAGGTTTTAAAAACACAGAGAGATGAAAAAGCAGCACAATTTTAGGATCTCACTGAAATATAGCTCAGGTATAATCAGGTTTTTAGTCAGCTTCTTTGTATTTAAGGCTGAAATTATTTTTCTTTTACCATTGAATTCTTCAACTTCCAGCTCTGGAGCTACCAGATAATACTGTTCACAAAGCATCTTGGCAGTTTCATATGCATCTGCAAAGAGAGAGAGAAGTTTAGCTGCTGCACTAACAGCATGGACTCAGACAGATAGACTGAATAGAATAAAGAAACAAGGACAATCTGTAACCTGACAGATTTAGAATTAATCAACTACTGCCTTAAAAAACAGCCCTTTCTGGCTACAACAGAATTACAATAACTGAACCAAAATTTCTCTTTTAGTTTTAATGACCACAACAATATCAAAATACTGCACTAATGATGACATAGCCAGCTTTATACTAAACATGGCTTTGACTTTTAAATATTACTAACAGGCAGTTTTCATGAAAAATCTATAAACTCAAGACTATACGTCTGAACAGCATGCAACCTGACTAAACTGTACCAAAAAGATATTTGCTGTAATTTCAAAAATAATAATGGCAACCATCTTAAGATTTGCCAATTATTTGTAAATTAAACGTCAACAAGTATTTGCTAAATGAACAGGTTTCCATGAGCCACACAATTTAAGTTATTGGAGACATTACTCTTGCTTTGAAATGTCCTCTAAATCAAATATACTTCAATAAAATTAAAACACTTTTTAAATGTCCTTTAAGTTAGTTAAAGGTAACAGGTTGGGGCTGTTATTTTATCAAAGTCTGAGGAGCAACAGTTTGCTTTTGAAAGGGGAAAAAAAAAAAAAGGACAAAGGGTAAGAAGATCAGAGCCATTACAGAGATGAAGAGAAGAGAGAATTCAGGAAGGTACATCCAAAAGATGGGGAACAAATTCAGAAAGCTACAGTGCATTATTTTACACTGCATGTGTGCTTTTCTCTTGAACTGTAAACAATTTGAGGTCAGGGTTTCTGTCTTACACTTGTTTCATAACTCACATAGAACTTATTTCATGCCTGTTAGCTAGTCAATAAATATTCCTTGGTTTGATAAATTTTAAACCTTTTGATGATCTACTTTTTTTAAAAAACAGCTTTATTGAGATACAATTCTCACACCATACAGATCACCCATTTAAAGTGCACACATACAATTCAATGATTTTTAGTGTATTTGCAGAGTTGTGCATCCATCACCACAATTAATTTTACATTTTTCATCACCCCCAAAAGAAACTCCATAACCATGAACAGTCATTACCCCCGCATCCAGCCCTAGGCAACCACGGATCTACTCTACCTCTATAGGTTTGCTATCCTGGACATTTCATATAAATGGAACCATACAATATGTGGCCTTTTGTGACTGGTTTCTTTCACTTAGCATAATGTTTTCAAGGGTCATCCATGTTGTAGCATACATCAGTACTTCATTCCTTTTTATTACTGAATTAATATTGTATTATGCAAATATGTCACATTTTGTCTATTCATTTATCCATCAACAGACATTTGGACTGTTTCCACTTTTTGGATATTACAAATGAACGTTCAGATGTTCATTCATATTGCTATGAACACTCATGTCCAAGTTTTTTTAGTGAAGATGTGTTTTCACTTCTCTTGGGTATAGACCTAGGAGAGAAAAATTGCTTGATCATATAGCAGCTGTATGTTTAAACGTCTGAAGAACAGCCAGACTGTCTTCCAAAGTGAGAAGATTTTTTAAGTTCCACCTTCACAATTTCTAAAGATCAGATATTCAAATTACTTTAAAATGCTTCATGATTGCATTTGCAATGTCCTCAAATGTATATCAGCTCTTTGGAGACAGGCTCGTACTTCTTTTATATTCCCCATGTCAGTACTGTGCATAGAGTAGACAATTAAGATTCAAGCGTTAAGAGGAAAGAGGGAAGGAAGGAAGAAAGGGGGAAAAATAAGCCTGACAGAATTTAAATACATTAAAAATTGACAATGTCAATCTAAAATAATACAAAAGATAAGATTAGGGTATGTTCAGACTATAAGGTTTGGTTCATTTCCCTCCTATTGCTACTAAATTTAAATTTTACATAATATTTGACCTCAGAGGAAAAATCCTCATTTTATTAAACTTTTAGAATTAAACCACTATAGGGACTTCCCTGGTGGTGCAGTGGTTAAGAATCCGCCTGCCAATGCAGGGGACATGGGTTCAAACCCTGGTCCGGGAAGATCCCACATGTCGCGGAGCAACTAAGCCCATGCGCCACAACTACTGAGCCTGTGCTCTAGAGCCTGCGAGCCACAACTACTGAGCCCACGTGCCACAGCTACTGAAGCCCACACGTCTAGAGCCCGTGCTCCACAAGAGAAGCCACTGCAATGAGAAGCCCGCGCATCGCAACGAACAGTAGTTCCCCCTTGCTGCAATTAGAGAAAGCCCACGTGCAGCAACAAAGACCCAACACAGCCAAAAATAAATAAATAAATTCATATTAAAAAAAGAGAATTAAACGACTATAAAGAACCACAGATAGAGACATCAGAATCTCTCTGACAAGATGAAATAATGAAGGACAGCCAAAGGAAACGTTAGCAAAAGGGGAAAAAAATTTAAAGAGCTGATTGGTGTGAAAATAGACATCAAAGTGGACTGTATTTAAATCCTAACAAAGAAAATTACAATTTAGAATTATATTAAGTTCGCAAGTTTTTTTTGTAGGGTATAGTAAAACTCATCAAACATCTGTACAGTTCTTTTGGAAAAAACAAGATTCACTCTCTGTGCTGTGGCTATACCACCAAACAATGCTACATCTCCACCTAGCGACATAACAGCACAAAGCTGACCAAGAACTCCTAACACTTAAACCAATAAATACTGAAATCTAAAAATGATGCTTCCTTATCCATATAAAATGCCAATACATCTCCACAAAACAACTCCTCCAAGGATAGAACACCTTTAAAGATGTTTAAACTGCTCTTCCATTCACCAAAAAACAGGAAACGAGCCCAACTCCACTAAATGTGCTAGTTCCTCATGGCATTATTAAGAAAAAGTATGACACAAATGTAACATGTGGAAGATAGGAGAGTCCAGATAGATGCAGCCAACTTGAAACTCAAAGACTCAATATGGTTCCTGAAACCACATGAATAAGAATTTTTCAAGCATTACCACAAATTACAGTGTATCAATGCTGTAATTAACAACTGCATTATGATCCTTGAAAAACTCAAGACATGACAATGAGACTCACATATACCAGCCAGCCAAAAGTCTTTTGGGGGCAGTACTGCTAAAAGCTATATTCATATGCATCTTTATAAATTCCCGTGGCACATCATAATGCCTTGGGCACCATACACACCCAGTGAGCATCTGTTAAATGGAACAATCCTGCCCATGCAAAAATTCTCCAGGTTCAATCAATTATACTGATTCGAGATGTTCTTTTTGGTCAGACTGGGAACTAGTGGGCTAGAGTGGTTCCCAAACCTGTGTGTGTGTGTAGAATTCATTAGCAAGTTAAAAAAAGAAGTACAGGTTAAATGAACCCCTGGAGGTGCTGATGCAGTAGCTCTGTGTTGAGGCCTGGGAATCCACATATTTAAAAAATTCTGAACAGAAGGTAGATTTGGAGACCACTGGCCTAGAAAGTCAAGGCTGGGTCATGCTAATTCTATCACTGTCACTCCCAGGCCATGAATGATCATGGAGTACTGAGGAGTATGACAGCACATATATACTCAAATAGGATACTTCTGTTTAAGTGAAGTACCATAAGAATGGAAAAGTTTTTAAAAAATCACCAACATAACAACCAAACTTCAACTACTGGCTTAAAAATTCACTTCCTTTATATCTAGAGTAAAATGCAAGTTCTACTAACAATAAGCTTTCTAATAAAACTTTTCTATTGTTTAAATAGAAACCAAAATCTTAAAATATGATAATTTATCAAATTACTTTTATCTGCAATATATCTGAGTCACTATTTACCACCCAATCTTTATAATGAAATATCAGGAAATGATTATTACTGCCACTGAACATAAGTGATTTTCATTGTTTTAAGAACCTGTTTTCAAGGGAAATAAGGTACTGATGATAAAGTAACAAACAAAAATGTAGGGGTAGGGACTTCCCTGGTGGTCCAGTGGCTAACACCCCATGCTCCCAAGGCAGGGGGCCCGGGTTCGATCCCTAGTCAGTGAACTAGACCCCACATGCCACAATTAAGACTTTGCATGCTGCAACTAAAGATTCCACATGCCGCAATGAAGATCCCACGTGCTGCAACTAAGACCTGGCATGGCCAAATAAATAATTTTAAAAAAAGAAAAAAAAACTGTAGGTGTAGCACATTTCTACTTCCCCAGGATAGAATACCCAAACTATAAACACATAAGACTAAAACTAAAAAAGACTGAGCCATGAAGAGTAAGGGAAGGTTCACATGGCAACCAGCCCAACAGATCCATTGTAGCCACAAATCAGTTTTAAGAAGCACACAGGAAAATTTAAGTGTATGGACACTATTTTATTAGATGTTTTTATTAGAAGCTATGCAAAATTCACCAGAGGACCCTGCTATCAAATACTGGACTGGCCAAAAAGTTCGTTCGGGTTTTTCCATATGATCTCAAACGAACTTTTTGGCCAACCCAATATTAGCCTCTATCACAAATACATGCCATTGTTTGTTTACAGATATAAGAGACTGGACAAAGATGAAATTTGAGTGAGAAAACAAACATGAACAGGATATCCAAAACCATAAAGCTCGAGTTTAAGAAACAATGCCTGGGGCTTCCCTGGTGGCGCAGTGGTTGAGAGTCCGCCTGCCGATGCAGGGGATGCAGGTTCGTGCCCCGGTCCGGGAAGATCCCACGTGCTGCAGAACGGCTAGGCCCGTGAGCCATGGCCGCTGAGCCTGCGCGTCCGGAGCCTGTGCTCCGCAACGGGAGAGGCCACAGCAGTGAGAGGCCCGCGTATCGCAAAAAAAAAAAAAAAAAAAAAAAAAA
>NW_021703779.1:21323872-21418586 GCF_005190385.1 Monodon monoceros | reverse complement strand
AAAAAAAAAAAAAAAAAAAAAAAAAAAAGAAAGAAAGAAACAATGCCTGAACAAGGTAAACGTAACGACCACAAAGCATTAGAGTCACAGGTATGCTGCTTTTTTTTTTTTACTCCTTCATTTTATTTATTTTTTAAAATTAATTTTTATGGGAGTATGGTTACTTTACAATGTATGCTGCTTTTAAGAAACACTTTTAAGGGCTTCCCTGGTGGCGCAGTAGTTAAGAATCCACCTGCCAATGCAGGGGACACGGGTTCAAGCCCTAAGGCCATGCGCCACAACTACTGAGTCTGCACTCTAGAGCCCGCGAGCCACAACTACTGAAGTCCGCATGCCTAGAGCCCGTGCTCCGCAACAAGAGAAGCCACTGCAGCGAGAAGCCCGCGCACCACAACAAAGAGTAGCCCCCGGCTCGCCGCAACAAAGACCCAACGCAACCAAAAAAAAAGAAACGCTTTTAAGTCACAAAGCAATTCTAATAAGGTATGTCTATCATCACTTACCCAAAACCCATCTCGAGTGGGAAGCATCAGGGGTTTCTTTGAAGTGCTAGACCCTCTCCCACTGCCCAAAGCGCAGCCAAGTGGAGAAGTGGGGGGCAGAACATCTAACGTACGGGCGACCAATCCACAGGCTGACTAGAATCCTAAAACCTGCGGTTGTGGGCAAAAAGACGGGCTGAGCCGATGAAATTCATCTTGTGCGAATTCAGGATGGAGACACTCAGGCAGGGCAGAAGGCAAAAGGAAACACTTAGAGTTATGGTGATCTAGAAGGCCTGGAGTGCCTGTCATTGCCCTAAACAAGCTGCCCTAAAGAGGCTGCCAGTCTACAGACAAGAGTGGGGCTGAGGGGCTGTGACTTGACAAACCCTCTTACACAGAAAAAAACCCTTGCTTTCTGTTTCCCAGTTCCAATTTCTATAGCTCGGACTACAAAGTGGTTCCTGCCCTAGGATTACCATGGGACCAACTAGGTTCTTTTAATACATCTGTCTCTTGAGTTGGTGGGAGTGGGTCTCTGTTACTTGCAACCTGAAGAGCCCGAAGTGAGAGCACAAGACGTTATTTCTGAACCAGAATAATGACACGCTCTGCAGAAACTGTTTGTATGCTATTACGCTAAGCCCAGCAATAAGAGCATTTAGGAACAACACAGGCAAGCTAACGTCACTGTGAGAGCTGACTTTTGTGCCAAGTATTTGTTTGTACCTTTAAAACGATCTTATCACAGGATTTTCCATTTTGTTCCCTGGTTTCTTACACAGAAAGGAGGGAAAAGGGTCACAATGGAAGGCACCTCCCAGAGGATAATAGGAGCTGCTCTACAACACTAATTCTAGCACTCACTGCCACGAGGCTATAATTTGCAGATGTGTAAAGGTAGATATTACTGTGCTAAATAAGCAGCAAGGAGGCATGCTTCAGTGTTCTGCACATTCAATTACGATGATGCAAGATGCACCCCACTTCTACGCATTTATACAACTGTCTAGTCAAAAATAAAAATAGTGTCCCTACCCTTCTACATAAAAGTTTCCTAGAGTCTGCCTCAAGAGATCTAAGTATGGAATCATTGTTAGTTCATTAAGGCTTCCTAAGGCTATAAAACACGCACGTGCACGTGCATAGGCAAGCACGGGCACACGCACGCACGCACGCACACACGCACACACACACACAGTGGTCATTTGGACTGGACATCTGACTATGCTTAAACCATGCAGGACCTTCACAGCTGAGAAAATCAATAGCAGAGCTATCATTAAAACTCAGAACCCCTACACCTTGTAAATCAAGTTTCCTAAAACAAAAGGGAAAAAAATACTAGAGACAGAGGGAGAACAGTATGGAGGCTCCTTAAAAAATTAAAAATAGACCTACCATATGACCCAGCAATCCCACTACTGGGCATATACCCTGAGAAAACCATAATTCAAAAAGAGTCGTGTACTACAATGTTCACTACAGCTCTGTTTACAATAGCCAGGACAGACAGGGAAGCAACCTAAATGTCCATCAAAAGATGAATGGATAAAAAAGATGTGGTACCTATATACAACAGAATATTACTCAGCCATAAAAAGGAACGAAATTGGGTCATTTGTAGAGATGTGGATGGACCTAGAGTCTGTCATACAGAGTGAAGTAAGTCAGAAAGAGAAAAATAAATATTGTACAATGTATTAATGCATATATGTGGAATCTAGAAAAATGGTACAGATGAACCTATATGCAGGGCAGGAAAAGAGATGCAAATGAAGCGAACAGACATGTGGACATGGCGGGGGGGGGGGGGGGGGGGGGGGGAAGGGGGGGATGAACTGGGAGATTAGGATCAGCATATATACATTAGCATGTGTAAAGCCGATAGCTAGAGGGAACCTGCTGTATAGCACAGGGAGCTCAGCTTCGTGCTCTATGGTGACCTAGATGGGTGGGATGGGAGGTTGGGGGAAGGGAGTTCCAAGAGGGAGGGGATATATGTATACATATAGCTGATTCACTTCATTGTACAGCAGAAACTAATACAACGTTGTAAAGATTAGCTGAAAAATCTCAGAAGGTACGAGGAGAAGGTAAAAAAACAGTGAAAAAATACCAACTACTTTCAAAAGAGGAAGGGAATGGTAAGACGTCACTGAGAGTTGAAGGAAGCTGACACACATCTCTTCCTCTCCTTGACAGCATTCGGGGGTATTGGGAAGAAGAGCTGGGGAGGCGTGGGCCCTTTGGGACTCTCTGACTATTGTCCCTGGGGCATTTGGGGGCGGAGACTCCAGTGCCTTTTTGCTAGAAGACATGGAAGAACTTCCAGGCCTTCTGATAGTTCGTGCTGTCTGCCTTGTTTATTTTTTCTCAGTCTTATCTTGAGCCAGAAAGAGCTTCTGCTTGGGTATGCAGACACTTAGAGAATTAAAAGTGGGGTCCACAGGGCATGAGACAGAAAGCTATTAAAATATGCTTTCTCCACGGGGAGGAAAGAGACCTTCAGGCTTCCTGCTAGGGTGCCTAGCCAATTTTGCCATGGTAGGAAAGGTAACTGATTTAAGACTAATATCTCATTGAGAAATAAAGATTATATACACCTAGCTGGGAAAACTATTTGAATATAGAGGTTATGAGTACAGCAGATCAGACACTGAATTCATCCAGGAAGGCGGTGTGTGATGGGCATTAGCGCTGGAGATGGGGAAATACACAAGTACTACGGATTTCATATGAAGAGACACATTATTCACAGTTGCTATCTGTAAAGTTGGTATGAATTCAATATAAAACAATGTTCTTGCTGGGTTATGAAGACAGGTGATTTTTGGTCTCTTCTCTCTTTTCCCACATTTTCTCAATTTTCTTCAATGAGCACTTTTTATTATTTTGGTAATATGGTATTAGTCCTCTTGACTGACCAGAACGGAAACAGAAGTTGGATGACTGACAAAAAAGTTGGATAGTGGGAAACCATAAAATGACTACAATTGTAAACATTAACTTAAAATACACACTTGAATACACAATTTATTCCTCTACCAATCTTTTCATATAAGGCCAATGTCTCTCCTTTGAAGAGGCGTCAGCTTGGGGTTCCAGATGATACTTCTTAGATAAACAATATCACACACATCTATGAATTCCAATTCCTATTTCTTTAAAGTGCAAGAAACTTAAAGATACTTGTCAAGCAATCCGAGTGCAGATTCCTTCTGGGATTTCTACTCAGTGCCGCCCTGTCACCTAAAAGTTATCTTGTTCACAGTCATTTCATTACATTTTTAAGAATCTCTTCTTTATCAAGTCTTTCCAAAGCATTCAACTTGGTTTTTATGGAAATAAGTCTCTTTTTTGTACTCACATTTCTTCAGTTTACATAACGTATAAATAAATTATGTATACTTATACATATTCATGTGGTATAACTTACACCAACGGTGTGAAGACAAGTAAGTGACCCTTAGTAAGCATATGTCTCACCAAGTGGAAGAAGCATCAGGGCATTCTAGAAAGTATGTACAAGCCAAGCGTCCTCAGTGTGCTGTGGGTATGATTTATGATTTATGAAGGGAATGAAGGCGGCAGAAGAGCTGATGGTGTGGAAGTTGCTTTGCGGGTTCATGCAGTTTCAGAATCTGAAACCAGCCTTCACTGTTGTCTTAAGGAAAGAGGCTATGAAGAAATGAAAAACACGGTTTGAAAGAAGCGGTGGGGAACAGGGAGCAGCGCAGTCCTTGCCCCTCGCCCCATGAGTGTGAGGGTAGAAGTGTGCTGGGGGAGGTGACATGCCCCGTGGCAGAGGGGCATGGGGGGGGGTGATCATCATGGGATACAGCTTTGCCAGGAGCCCAGGCTTTTAAGTTGTGCCAGATGAGTGGTAGGAATGGTTACGTGAGAGGATGGAGTAAAATGTGTCCATGGTAACTGGTGGACTCATTGGGTATAAAGTCAAAAGGGGCAGGAGAAAGAGTGAAGATAAAGCTGTGAGCGAGCGCGGGAAGAGGGAGAGGCTGGGAGGCGACCTGGCCCAGGGTCAAAACCTCGACTAAAAAGGCCAAAGAAAGCAGGAGGCACAAACTTCTAGTTTCTTTCTTTCAAATACTGATCCAACTGTTTTGCACACAATCTTCGGCTAGTGTTTGGTATGAAACTTCTGTCCCTGAGACGAGTGATGCAAGCGTGGATGAGAGTAATTCCAGCCCTTGAGGAATTTACACCCCCATTAGAGAGACCAACAGAAGTACAGAACGATGCCAAGACCAGGCAGGATGCAATAAGTCCAGTAAGAGCCACACAGACAGTAAGTGCTCAAAACAACGGCTTCTGCTCTCCTCCAGCGTCCAGCCTCATCCTCTGATTCACTTGAGCGCTGCTTCATCCGTCTGCCCTAACAACTGCCAAGAACTCTCCGTTACTTCTCTACTTACACTGACTCATGGTTAAAATCTCTCTAAAAAAAATTAGTGAGAGACTTTTTGTGAAGAAACAATGAGATGATAAAGAGGAGTATGTTTTTTTAACATCTTTATTGGAGTATAACTGCTTTACAATGGTGTGTTAGTTTCTGCTGTATAACAAAGTGAATCCGCTATATGTATACAGATATCCCCATATCCCCTCCCTCTTGCGTCTCCCTCCCACCCGCCCTACCCCACCCCTCTAGGCGGTCACAAAGCACCGAGCTGATCTCCCTGTGCTATGCGGCTGCTTCCCACTAGCTAGCTATTTTACATCTGGTAGTGTATGTGTGCCCATGCCACTCTCTCACTTCGTCCCAGCTTACCTTTCCCCCTCCCCGTGTCCTCAAGTCCATTCTCCATGTCTGCGTCTTTATTCCTGTCCTGCCCCTGGGCTCTTCAGAACCTTGTTTTTTTAAAGGGAGTACGTTTTTACAACTTTATTATGAAGAATTGCAAACGCTGACGAAGTGCAGAGCACACTGCAGAGAATCCTAGTGCACGCGTCACCAGCCTCAGCACTTCTCAACACAGCCTGATCTTTTTCACTGCCCTACCTCTTGATAATTCTGAAGTAAATCCCACAACGCATTTGATGTCATGTGTGATATTTCAAAATACCTCTCTTGAAGCTAGGACACCTTAAAAAAAAATAACCACAATACCAATATGACACCTAAAAAAAATTAACAATATTTCTTGAAATATTTCATCAAATATTCAAGTGTCTTATAAATGTCCTAAATGTTTTAAAATATTTTATAATTTATGCCAGAAACAAAAGCAAAGGCACCAACTTATTATATATAATCAATGGTATAAATGAGAAGGCAAATGACTCACATGATGCCCAAGGATGCTCATGAACTTGTCTACCTACAGCCCTTCCTGGGTGCTAGTGCTGCTTCAGGAGCTCTACATATATTATCTCACTTAACCCTAGGACATAGCTGAATTGCCAAGAGCACCATTTTATTGATGACGAAACTGACGCCCAAAGAGGTTATGTAACATGTCCAAGGTCACCTAGCTAACCTAAATGTCTATCAGCTGATGAAGAGATAAAACAAAATGCAGTCTATCCATACAGTGGAATATTATTTGGCCATAAAAAGAAACAAAGTACCGGTTTATGTTACAACATGGATGACACTTGAAAACACTGTGCTAAGTGAAAGAAACCATTCACAAAAGACCACATACTGTATGATTTCATTTATATGAAAGGTCCAGAAAAGGAGTATCTACAGAGACAGCAAGTACTGGGTTGGCCAAAAGGTTTGTTTAGCTTTTTCCGTAAGATGGCTCTAGTAGTAGCACTTAATGGTCTTTAACTTCATTTGAAACAATTTTGTTATATTGTATGTGACAGCTGTCATATCAGCGTGCATTTAAAAAAAGACGTCAAAATTGGTGAAATTTTGCGTAGCCGTTTAAATATTGAAGATGGAAGAAAAAAAGCAACATTTTCGGCCTATTATGTTCTATTATTCCCAGAAAGGTAAAAATGCAACTGAAACGCAAAAAAAGATTTGTGCAGTGTATGAAGAAGGTGCTGTGACTGGTCGAACATGTCAAAAATGGTTTGCGAAGTTTCGTGCTGGAAATTTCTCGCTGGAAGATGCTCCACGGTTGGGTAGACCAGTTGAAGTTGATAGCGATCAAATCAAGACGTTAATTGAGAACAATCAACGTTATACCATGAGGAAGATAGCTGACATACTCAAAATATCCAACATGAGCACTGAAAATCATTTGCACCAGCTTGGTTATATGAATTGCTTTGATGTTTGGGTTCCACATAAGTTAAGTGAAAAAAAAACTTCTTGACAGTATTTTGGCATGCGATTCTCTACTTAAACGTAATGAAAATGTTCCGTTTTTAAAACAAATTGTGACAGGCGATGAAAAGTGGATACTGTACGATAATGTGGAACAGAAGAGATTGTGGGGCAAGCGAAATGAACCACCACCAACCCCACCAAAGGCCGGTCTTCATCCAAAGAAGGTGATGTTGTGTATATGGTGGGATTGGAAGGGAGTCCTCTATTATCGGCTCTTTCTGGAAAACCAAACGATTAATTCCAACAAGTACTGCTCCCAAGTAGACCAACTGAAAGCAGCACTAGACAAAAAGCGTCCAGAATGAGTGAACAGAAAACGCATAATCTTCCATCAGGATAACGCAAGACCACATGTTTCTTTGATGACCAGGCGAAAACTGTTACAGCTTGGCTGCGAAGTTCTGATTCATCGACCGTATTCACCAGACATTGCACCTTCGGATTTCAACGTGTTTCAGTCTTTACAAAATTCTCTTAATGGAAAAAATTTCAATTCCCTGGAAGACTCTAAAAGGCACCTGAAACAGTTCTTTGCTCAAAAAGATAAAAAGTTTTGGGAAGATGGAATTATGACGTTGCCTGAAAAATGGCAGACGGTAGTGGAACAAAAGGGTGAGTATGTGGTTCAATAAAGTTCTTGGTGAAAATGAAAAATGTGTCTTTTATTTTTACTTAAAAACGGAAGGCACTTTTTGGCCAACCCAATAGATTAGTGGTTGCCTAGGGCTGGGGAGAGGGGTAGTAGGGAGTGACTGCTAATGGCTATGGGGTTTCTTTTGGGGTGATGAAGAAGTCCTAAAATTGGATTATGGTGATGGTTGCACAACTCCGTAAATAAACTAGAAACCCCTGAATTGTACACTTTAAATGGGTGAATTGTATGGCATGTGAATTGTACCATAATAAAGCTTCTTTAAAAGTAAATTACCGAAAAGTTGAACATTTCTCAAGCCAAGGAATATTTATTGACCATCTACACAGGCATATACTAAGTTCTATGCGAGTCACAAAACAAGTATAAGACAAATACCCTGACTTCAAATTGCTTGCAGTTCAAGAGAAAAGGCACATATGCAATATACTATAGTGCACTTTTGCTTTATGAATGTGTGCCTTTTTTTTCTAAGGGCAGTCAACTATCTGAACCAGGCTTTCTGAATCATAAAAGCCACTGGGCTAGGGCCAGATGAACATACAAGTGGTGATAAGACCAATCCTGCTTCCCTTCCCTGCTGGGGGCCTACAGAGGGTTATCTTGTGAGAGAGAAACCTACATACAGGGTTCTTAGCATGCTGAAGCTGAGCCTATTCGCTTGCAACTGAAGTAATGTGAGTACATGTTTTCTAACTAAACAGAGGCCAGGGCAGCCTGACAAGCCTAGCCTGAGCTAAGGCCACCGGGGGGATGCCCAGGGTAACCAAACAGCACAGGTTTTCCTTAGCTTTAGCGGCTGAAGATCTGGTCTGTTCCCCCACTGGGGAGGCTGCCCACATGGGGCACCGTCCCTTGGCCCTCCAAGCTCCAAGAGCAAAGGTCACTCTGCTTGAGGCAGGCCTGAGAGCTCTGCCAAGGAGACAAGGCCCTCGTCTGCCTCCTAGTCATTTAGCTACACAATCCAGAAAAAGTAAGAGCAACAGAGATCCCAATGAAGGTCGGAGAGAGCTATGGTCCTGAAACTAGTAAGGTGTGTGTTTAGATAAGGAGAGGAGGGCCACAGGAGGAGACACAATCTAGGAAAGAGGACAGTCTGGGGATCTGAGGCTGCAGAGAATAACCCTAACACCGAAGAAGACTGAAGAGGTCCAGGAACCTGGTGGATCACTTACAACCAGGAAGGCTTTCTGGAGCTAGCATTTATCTTAAATGAAAAATGAGGAGACTGCTGTTCAAATTCCGAGTGCCCAGGCACTAGGAACATATGGCTCTAGGGTTCTGTTCTACCCTGAGGCTGCTGGAACAGAGTCCAGCTCCACATCCAGTGAACCCGTGAAGCCCAAATGCCATGTGGATTCTAAAACCTGGAGTGCATGTCAGAAAGATATATACATTTTACAAACACGTGAATTCAGCTGAATTTTATAACAGGGGTTTGCATTCTCTGAAATTTTCAGACAGTGGTGGCAATTGAAACTTAGACTCTTAAGCTAACAAATATTTACTGTTTAGCTAGAACTATAAGAAAAGCCTTAGTCAATGAAGTAGAAACTCCGATTTTGAACATTACTAATTATGCATCGCTTCCTGAGCCACCTAGAAAGAACAAAGCATATTTGGATCAAATGGCTTGGGCCCAGAGTGGCCTGATGAACCAGCAAACAGTTCAGCGCCATAACCCTACAGCCAAGCGGCCTCAACGAAACCACAATCCTACTGGAACCACAACCGCTAACGTTACGTTGGCCTCCTTACCTTTCACAACATCAGCCACGTTGCAAGTGGGATCAATACTTCCTATGTGTTTGGGATGCGCAGGATTGGTGTCACCGCCAAACAGAAGTGCTAAACAAACACAAGAGAAAAGGGAGAGGATTAAAAACACAGAAGGCTAGGATGGTCAGGCAGAGAAATATGGGGCTTGTAAGTTTTGACAAGATTTTCTTATTGTGAAAACCGTTTTAGCATCCACAGTGACTTAGAGCAACAGAATCCACTCAATTGGTGGGTGATCAGCTATCAGACAACTGAGGAGGAAGGATGTGCTGTGAAATCTGCCAGGTGCAGTTAGCAGGTCCTAAAGCAGTGACACGGGCCGGGTATCCAATGCGCTCTCCCCAACACAACGTGACTTGGATGAAAAAAACTTCCTTTCATCCTCAGCCAAGTTTACCCACCTTCTCAGCACTACCCTAGACATTTATTCCAACATTCACTAAATATTTAGAAAATGCAGTCTGCACCATTAGACCAGGCTTGCACAGGGTCTTCACCATGAGCACTTCAAATCCCTCCATCGTGGGGCTTATTTTTCACCGTACTACACACAAACGCTATTTGTGCAAGCGTTTTTAAAAGTACATTTAACTACTTTCATAATATACAAGGTTTGCAAAATTTTACTTCCGAAAAAAACCAAAACGACCCCCAAAGAAAAAAGTAATCTGAATTCAAATGTTTATATGTGTAGCTATTTTTAAATCAAACAAAAATTGGGAATAACTTAGACTCCACAAAAGGAGAATGTTTAAATAAAATAGGTAGAGATTTTAATTATGAAAAAGGACAAGTATGGGCATTAGGCCAATACATAAAGTGCCAACTAATTAAGTGGAAGAAAACCAAAAGGTGTGCAAACTTAATCAACGATCGAAAAACATGTACGTATATATGTAGACACACATATGTAGGTCAGAAAGAAACTGTAGTTATCTAAGTAGTTTAAATAGTATTTGGGTTCTCTTTTTTCCCCTATAAATTTCCTGTAAACTGTCAAACATTTACACTTTAAACAGACACACATTTAGAACAAACCCACATTTAATAGCTGCATAACATTTGGCTATCCAAATAAAACACATTAGTAAAATAAAGATGCTCTGTCCATTTTCTGACTCAACAAAGAGGGTGAATTAGACTCTAGACACCTGGATGCATTTTCACAAGAATTATGAAATCCGACAAAGAAACACGCTGAAAATCAGTTTAAAAGCTTTTGTGAAGAGAATTTTAGTTGTTGTTTTTTTTTCTTATCTGCTTATCAGCCTAGAGAGGAGACTAAAACTCTCAATACAAGATTAGGGTTTGACAAACCCGCTTAATCTGATTTCACTGACCACTGTGAAATAAAAGATCCATACTCATATTGCCAACTTGTCAGTTCAGTATTGTTAGTATCAATGTTTTTAAAACCAAAAAGGAAAACATGTGACATCCTGAATGAAGACTAGAACAGACCCTAGAGACACTGAAAGTATTCAGAGATGAACACCAGGCTGCCATTACAGCCGGTCCCTCACCCCCACCAGGAATGTAACAGCAGAGGCTTAAAAGGCAGGCAGTGGTCCTGTCTCAAATATGAGCACCCAAAAAGCCTTTCAAGGATTTCTTTTAACAGAGAGTTCTAATGATTAGCTTTTTCATAGATAGGACTCACTTAGGAGAAACTGAACTAGAAATGAAATTTCTGGACAAAAATACAGATCAGTAAATTAAAAATGAAGCAACAGGAAAACATTTCGGAGAAATCACTCTGGTTATCTTTTCAAAACTGGACCAAGAAAAGCCAACTTACTGTGCTGGTTAATAAGCATGCGGAAAGAGATGCGGTTGGTATAAAACCGGTCCAGAAAATACTGGATGTTACTGCTAATGAACGGATCAAACCCAAACTTCTCCTTGTACTCGATCACTCCTTGGGCCATTGTAGGAACCACATCATTGTGTCTATTTCTGACTTTAATTAGAACTTGTAGAAAGCTGTGTGGGAAGGAAAGAAAAAAACGGTCAAAATGGTCAAAATCTCATGGGCTAATGTATAAACTTCCCAGGTCTATCTCAGTACTATTTACCTGTTGGTATTTATTTTATAAGGCAGAGACATCATTATCATCATAGGCTACAAGGAAGTACTCACGAGAAACTAAAGTATTACTCAGTTTTTGCTTGAAACTTTCTACAGAAAGTCTTCCTTCAGAGATACAAAACGTAGAAGGTTCTAGTAAAGAAAAAAATGCTCAAATGCCTTTTTAGGAATCCACTGACTTTCCAGATAAGTGATTACTAATAAAACAGATTCTATAAATGTTTGCTGAATACATAATTGCAGAATGTATTAATATTTCTTCTGACAACATGAAGACAATCCCAAAAATCTCCAAGGATTTATTATGGAGTCTTAAAGAAATAGCTTCCATGAAGCAATAATGTCAAACTTTTTAAGAATAAAATTTTGAAACGAATTTCTCTCAGCAGTAAAATATGGTGATGAAATGTAGATAGAACAATGGTGATTAAGACAAACCTATTCAAGAATTCCAGTATATTACTGTAAAAGTGCAGAGGGAAAAATATATTGAGAATAGTAACTAAGAACAGAAAGACAAGTCAATGGAACCTAATAAAAAGCCTGGAACCAGGATCAAGGGTGAATGAGTATGTGTGTGTAAAAATTCAGCATATCGATAAAGTGACAATATAAGTCAGTAGGGAAACAAATTAGTTGGGACAGCTGGCTAACAATTTAAGTCACACCTCAATTTTAAACTTTAAGCCCCGAAATGGGTTTTAAAAGACTTAAATGTAAAAGGGTGAAATTGTAGAAAAGGAAACAGAAAATCAGCTGAATAAGTATATAACCTTGGAGTAAAGGGAGGCTGTTCTAATACCAAAGGCAGAAACCATGATGAAACAAATAATAGGACTATGCAGGATTTCAGCAATTTTATAGGGACACACATTATAAAGTCAAGAAAAAGTGAAAGCTGGGAAAAATATATTCACAAGAGTTACTATTCTTAGTGAAGGAAAAGATGACCACCCTAACAGAACACTAGGCAAGGGGCCTGGTATCAATAGAAAATGTACCAGAGGAAATGCAAACACCAACAACTTCACCTTCAAAATAATAAAAGAAAAGCAAATTAAAACAATGCAACACTATTCTCCGCTTACAGACTGGCAAAGAATAACCATTGTCAGCCAGAGCGTGGGAGCATAACTGATGCATTTCTAGGGGCAGTTGAGCAGCCTATATCAAAAGCCCAAAGAAAGTCATTCCACTCCCAGGAATTGATTCTAGGAAAATAACCGGACAAGGCCAACAGCTGTATTTAAGAGCTGTTCTTTAAAGCACTGCTTATAGTAGCAAGAAAACCACGAACTATTCTAAAATCCAATGACAGGAGGTCAAATCACATGAGTTATCTGCAGATGGACCACTATGAAACTACTAATAATGGTGTAGATCTATAATGCTGACACCGTTATTTTTGTAAAACACACACACACACATTCTACACATATAGAAATATATATGCCTAGTTAAAAGTGTAAATGGAAGGAAAATGTTAACAGTGGTTGGCCCCCGGTAATGGAAATTTGGAGTAAACTTATTTACCCAAATAGTCTTATTTTTCTCAATGATGAAATATTTCTGTAACAAATACATATGTGCAAAGACAGCAAAGATGAATAAATCAACTCAGAAATTATAAGGTCATAATATTCTCAAGAAATTTTCTAATGGACCATTTATCCTTTACATAATGCTCTTCCCATCATATTCATAAATTAAATATTACTAAACTGAAACAATTCATTACAGTAGAAAAGTGCCTCAACTTATCTGAGGGGAGGAGACTTGCTTCAATGGTTCAATTCTCAGACTACTTCCCCAATTCTGGGGCTCTTCTAAACTTTATCATTATGACAAACATCCTTGTCCTCTAAGCTACTTTCACTTTACTTAAGTGGTTTCCCTGCCCATGACTGCTATATAACCTCTCACTGATATGAAAAGGCTGCTACGATGAGCAGAACTCTCCACTCCTTCCTTCACTGCAAACATCAGGCTTCTACAATCCCAAGTCTCTTAACTAGCTTCATGGCAACCTGGACAAGTTACTAAACGTCACTGAGCGAGAGCTATTATCATTACAATCTCGTACACGTTGGATCCAGCGCTTGGCAGTTTCCAAAGCAGGCTCGCGTCCATAAATCGCATCTGACTGATAACCTGTTCCAGAAACTGAGACAGGACTCCAGGAAACACACAGAAGAAATTTCATATCATAAACTTCCACAAATCTATATCCCAAAATTTGAAGCTATAGAGGTCAGTCCTAATTTGGAGGATATCAGCCAAACTGTCACTAGCTAATGACTTTTGAGAAACCAAACTTCTGGGTTCGATTTAGTTAACTTTGATAACTTAAATGACAGCAAGGGCTTACAACAAGGAAAACATTACAGCTGGGGGCTCTAATCCAATGCCTCCCTTTCCACATTTCATAGACCCATTAGCAAAACACCTAGCAAAGTATAAAACAGGTCAGGACTTTTTTCCCTTTGTATTTTAATCTGTAACTACATTTCAGCTAGCTACTCATGACTCAGACCAGCAGTTCTGGCAGTATGGTGCACTGCAAAGAGCAATGTACCAAGGAAGAGGAAACATGATTTACAGATCCAGCTCTGCTCCTAACTAATGTTACAATCTTGGGGAAGTCACCTCACATCTTGGACCTCAGTTTTCTTATCTGTGAATTGAGAGAGCTGGGTTAAATGCCTCCAGCTAAGGTCTCTTATGTAACACGGTGCTTCTTAGTTCTTTTTATGGAACAGCTACATGTAAGGCATTTGGTGTCACAATGATGTGGGTCAGGTTTCTACTTAGAAAGAAATTCCTCAGCACAACAGAAATAATATGTCCATAAGGCCTGCCATATGCATTCACTGATGGGTACATGAAAGAGGAGGAAAGTAATGTGAAGGGGACACAATTTCTCTTGGGGGTGAAAAAACCACACTCAGAGCTAGGGTCAGCGTTTCCCGGTTAAATGAAAAGGAAAAACCAGAAATATTTTCCATCAGCATGAGAATTTAGCAGCCTTCCTGCCTAACAACAGCAACAGAATTCAGAATAGCTGTTATGTTAATAGCATACTCTTTTACGCTGCTCCAAAATAAAAGCATTATTGATTCTCTGAGCTCAAATGTAACATCGCATTGAAAATTTAAAAACAAATTGTAAAGGACTAAGTACATAAACTCATGTATACACAGAGGCCAGTGCCTTCTTAAAACTACCACTAGGTGGAACATTTACTGCAATATTTACAGTGAGTGTCCAGCACGAGTTCACCAGAAGACAAGGATTAAGAATTAGATCATGAAGCGTAATTGGAAGGGTCATTATTCCCTTGGTACTATGTTAAATTCTTAACTCAAATTTTAAAAAACTGCAACGTTGAGCTGTTACCCATTAAGAAACCTAATGCTTTCGGCCAAGTTGTACTTCTTGGTTCTTAATGACATGAGTTCCATTTACCAAAACATTTTTTAACCTAGATATTTTGACTTTCAGGTAAGTTTGGTACCATACTTACTTATCCAAGACGTGTGGATCTTCAGGGCTCTTATTTTCATATTCTAGAAGTTCAAGAAAACTCTGCATATACCTGAAAAAAAGAGATACTGTGTTAGTTGCCTACCCTACATCCATCCTCCTTTCCCTTTTCCTTAGGAGTACGTTAAATTTCCACCCAGGTATCCATCCAATCCCCTCCACCCGCCATGTAGCCCAAGTGCTTCCGGGGAAGCTGATACCATGCAAAGCTCCTGGGTGGCCCTGTTTTTCTCTGGGTAATCCTATTTCTCTTGTCACTAATTCCTCATTAGTCCGATAGTTCTGGCCTAAGCCTGTCACTGAGTCGCATTTCCCTGAACACAGGCATTGGCTCAGGAATGGACATCACTGCCTCGATTCAGGCCAGTAAAATAAGAGAGCAGACTTGCTGGCGGTCTTTGGGAGAGAAATTAACTTGCTCTGCTTTTGGACAATGTGGTCCATGGATGTAAAGCCTGGAACTGCTGCAGCTATTCTGTCACCAGGAGAAAATCCAGCCAGAAAATGAAGCCGACCCCATGGAAAGTAGGGCCTTGATAATCTCGTGAATCTCTGAATCAAACCAACACCAAAACCTCATCCTATGGCTGGATCTTATAGTTACAATTTATTGCTTAAGCCAGGTTTAGTTGGATTTTCTGCTACTTCCTAACACACATGTCCTAACTGATACATCAAGTCTACAGTTTGATTACCAAAAAAAGTGCACAGAAAATTTAAGAAGCACGTGTGTGACCCTGAAGTGCATGCTAAGAACTTAGAACTAGGGGAGTTTCCTGGCGGTCCAGTGGTTAGGACGCGATGCTTTCACTGCCATGGGCCTGGGTTCAATCCCTGGTTGGGGAACTAAGATCTTGCAAGCTGCATGGCACAGCAGGAAAAGGAGAAAAAAAGAACCTAGAGCTAGAAATAAAGAAGGTTCCTTCTCAGAGTTAACCTAGTTTCATCAACATGTAATGAAGGAGAAAGAATTCCTCTTAGGCCCTCAGAAACAGCTTCTGGATTAAGAATACTGACATATCTCATTCAGGGCCGGTATAAGAAATAATATGTCCAACAAAGATCTGGAGGACAGAGGAAAAATGGGACTTAGAGAGGCACATTACAGCAGCAGCTACAGCCAGACTGGACCTGCCGGATCTGGTGGGGATTCAGACATTCCAATTACTTAGAGGTGTATGAGCTCTGCTTTGGGTCTTAACATGTCCTGAAAAAATTATCCCTTATTCTAATTATTTCTAATAATTAATGACTACTAATCCTACTATCCCACTGTGGATAGAGGATGAGGGCACGCCAGTAACTAAAAATGACTGTTAAGCTTATAAATACGTAAACAGGAAGGACGTTTTATTAATCAGCCTCACCTGAACTTTGTGACAACGCATGAGACTAAAGTATGTTCATTACTGGGTATATTTTTTTAAGTTTCTGGGCATATAAGGCTATGAATTAGACATTGTTAAAATCACTGGGTTAAACCACCCTGAGAGGCCACAGTCAGCCATCCACAGTGATGCCCTCTGCCCTGCCACATGTCAGCAGAATTTCAGGCAGGCATCCCATCCTTCCGGAAGGGGATAGTTCATTTAAAGGGCAAAGTCATAAATGGAAAGGAGTCAAAGATTATGCTGAGCTTGCTGGCCTGAAAGTCAAGAAAGCAAGGAGAACACTGACTGAGGTGGGCTTCACGGCCTGTTATACTTAAGATTTGCTTTCAAGAGGAAAAGGAAATGGCAAGTAAACACAATGCATGATCCTGAACTGGATTCACAAATCAGGGGTGAGGGTGGGGATTGCTTAAAAAGAAAAGCACTATTAGGACTAGTGATGAAAGACGGTAGGGTCCACATATTAGATAATATTACTGTATCAATGTTAAATTTCCCAAATTGGATAATCAAACTGTGGTTTTCTAAGAGTTGTTCTAAGGAGACACACACTAAAGTATTTAGGGGTAAAGGGGCATGATGTATACCATTAACCCAAATCGTTCAGAAAAAAATAATGTATTTTATGTGTGTATGTGTGTACCATACATATATATCTATATTGAGAGAGGGAGAGAGAATATGAATGAGAATGATAGAACAAATGTTGCCAAATGTTAGCAAACCCTTCTGTTAAATACGCAATTATTTCAAAATTGAATGTTTAAAAAAGAAAGGGAAGAAGTAACATGCACAAGTTTGCAATGGCTATGGAAGAGAGATAGTAAGGAGACCAAAAAAAAAAAAAAAAAAAGAGCTGACTCAGTAATGTGACTCAGCAATTTGCTAGCAATTCACTCTGAAGCCCCTGAAGTGACTTTTACATAAGTGATAGTAAATGTTTGACTGTCACTGCCACCATGACTGGGGACTTGAAAGTCAGCTAGCCTACCTAGAATTCCCAGCACAGTAGCTTAGCTCCCAGGAGTGCTTATATACTTTCTGCTGGAAAATCTCTAATCATGGTCTTGGAGCAATAAAGAAGTCTCATGCAAACAAGTACTCGCTGTTCCTGAAACAAGCTATGAGTTTACGGTAGAATCCAAGTGACCTTAAGATGGGAGCCATGGTCACCACCTCTCTTGAGCTTTCCGGGGTCCCGGGGCCCCTGCGCCTACCTCGGTGAGGGGCTGCTGCTTGTCTGGGACAAGGACGGACCACCCAATAGAGTGTTTCTCAGACGATTCATTCTCAACCCTAAGAATTTATTATAATCAGTATTACTGAGGAATGACTGTTGAATGGCCATCTTTCAGTAGCCCGGCCTCCGTTAATACTCTAGATGCCAACTAATTCATGGTTCCGCTCTCCCCATATCTGTCCACATCATTCCCATCCCCTAAAGTGCTCTCCCTGTTTCTGTCAGTTCCACCCCCCACCCCCCCGCACCAAGGTGCACCGCAGGCCACAGTCGGTACCTCCCTCCCCCAGGCCCCCATGGCACCTCCTCAGTGCTGGCTTGAGAGCACTTTGTGCATCTGGCCTCCTGAACCCCTCCAGCTTTCTCCACGGGGACTTCTTCTTTGCTTGTAGAATACAGAGGAGACAAGCGAGCGCTTCTCAAATCTATGCAAATCCCTTTCTAAAAATACACCACCTGCTCTTCCCTCCCACCACTCACCCATCCCACTCTGCCTACTGAGTGGGCAGTTCAGTCACAAATTCAACTTCTTCAATTAGACAGCACATGCTTTAAGCACCAGAGCTACACCTGACTGAATGCTAACATACTCTGTGAAGATACTTCAGACTTTTCATGGGGGAGATGAGGTACAGCAGCTAGCTCGTACTTTCCACATGGGAGGTTCCCCTTTAAATGACTTAATTTGTCCTAAAATAAGTACTGTCTTCTAAAAACTTCTTTAAAAGGAAAACAGAAAAAACACGGCAGAGACTGGATCAAAGCAGCAACATCCCCCTATCCAAAGAATTGCAGATCTGCTCACATGGGACACTGCATTGCTATTCTTCTATATTTTTCTGTACTTTCCCATTTTCTTCAATGAAAAATCACATTTATAACCAGAAAAAGAATTTGAAAAGTCAACAAAGTGTCTAGTACAGTTGAAAAGTATTTTCCTTAGGACAATTATACACTGTCAGTTAAAATAAAAAAAAAAAAACCAACTTTTAATTACCTGGGAAACCCGGCTATCCTGAATGACTCGTTCCCACAGAAGCAGTACGTGTACTTTTAGGGAGAATGGTCCCAATGCCAAATGTTCAGAGCATTCTGGGTAGACCCATCTGAAGCCACACTATTTACTTACCAACTCTGAACCAATCCCACCGAAGGGCGGTTAAGCAAGTTATCCGGCAGAAGATTAACTTCTCTCATTGTGTTAGCCAGGCGCACAGGAAGCTCCTTTCGTAGGAACATATATGAAGTTTTCTCACATGCATTATCTCTCCCTATTAAGAGATGAAAAATGTTCCATGATTTTATAATCTAACAGATGGAATAATAAAATGTTCTCATGGTAGTCCAGTGACTGGTCGGGAAGATAAAATTAAGTAATATTGCAGTCTCTAGTTAAATATTTATCCTCTGAAACAGCAAGTTTAAGAAAATAATTTAATTAGAATAGAAAAAGAACATTTATTCCAAGAGGCAACCTTGAAAGCAGTGTTTTTCCCTCAGCACAAATACATCCCTAGTGTTACCAGTGGCGGTATAAAAGTAACCTGGGACAGAATCTGAATTTGTTTTCAAATGAACGCTGTGGGAAAACTGCCAAGTACAAAAGTAGGAGAACATGTAAACCCACTCCTGTTCACGGGGGTTTCCAGAAGGCAAGAGACCCATTCATTCCACAACTATTCACCTACTGCAGGCCGACTGCTTCCTAAGATTTTCTTCAAATGTGTTTCTTCAGGGACCAGGAAGCAGCCACAGACCCCAGCTCTGACCGAGACACAGGACTCGGGAGGTGCCCGAGAAGCCAGCTCACAGGTGCCCTCAGAAATGGAGTGATGGACTACAGCATGTCCAAGAGGACGGAGATACAGTGTTGACTAGGAAGACAGACCTCAGAGAGGGAGTCTTCTGTTGACTGCCTTGCGCTGGCTGTGCACACAATGTACGCAACGAGGGCACAGTGAGAGAAAAGGTACCAGGCCACCTGAAAGAGGAACCCGAGCTCTTTCCCTGGCTGCCACGTGACCAGAGCAGTTCCACGACTGGTCTTGCCCCCAAACTCCAACCTTGCTGTAAACCCAGTGATAGTTGGGGGATAGAGGATGTGATAGAAAAGACATGAGCTTTGGGGACAGAAATGTGCTTCAGCCTCAACTTCTCCATTTACCCTTGGTAAGCTTCTTAACTTCTGAGGCTCAGCTGCCTTCATCTGTAAGATGGGGATAAAACGTCAGTTTTTGTAAAGACTACATGTGACAACGTGTATGGAACCTGACACAGATCAAGTGTTCGGCGAACATTAGTTCTTCTTCTGTCCTCTGTGATACTGATGGGTCTGTCCCAACTCTCTCACATTCGGATAGGCCTGCCTGATGCCCCATATTCCCTGGAGGCCGCTGGGAAATAGGCAACCTCGGGGCCAAGCCCAGAGAGAGAGAAGCAGGGCTCATCGAGCAATCTTCTCCTCCAAACTCTCCTCTTTCTTCCAAATGTGATGAAGACAGCAAGAGAGATTCAGAAGTAAATCCATTCTAACACTTCCAGCCAAATTCTTTCCTGTCCTCACGGAATAAGACTGGAAATAAAAGAACCCACTGTTTGTTTTTTGGTTTTTTTTTGGCCAAACCGTGCGGCATGTGGGATCATGGTTCCCTGACCAGGGATTGAACACGCGCCCCCCTGCGCTGGAAGCGCGCAGTCTTAACCACTGGGCCGCCAGGGAAGTCCCATAGAACCCACTTTTGAGAGTCATCTGCAGAACCTCTTCCCTCCACTGCTCCCTGCCCCCCTTTCTCCATTTCCAAAAAAGTCAGAATAAAAGATTAAATTCTTAACCCATCCCTCACTTACCTCATTCTAAGTGAGTACTATATTGAAGGCCTCCAGTAAATCTTTAATCGATAATTCTGCCTTTGCCCTTTCTCCTAAGGGAAATACTCCAAAAAAGGAAGAGGAGTGTAATACCTCAGCGATGACCTTCCAACACTTACTCCATACACATTCATTTGGCCTTAGATGATTAACACTTAAGATGATTCAGGCTGCTTTAGATTTTATTTATATATATATATATAAAATTCCTTAAATGTTCTGCATATAATTTTTATGGATGAATCATTTTAAGTGCACTAAAAATGCTGGTATTTCAAAACTCAGAATGAACCTCATTATAAAATGAAGGACCTATTATCTAAGTTAAAATGTGCATGTACGTTTGCACATACCAGGAGAAATACCTTGTATCCTGGTTAAATAGAAAGGACATTTTTTTTTTTAAAAAAAGCACAAAAAAAAATGATGGCGGAGAAGGAAGTTAGGGAATGTGGAAGAAGCGAGAACCCTGCAGTGTTGAATTGGAACTGGAAATAGCAGTGTGACCTTAGGATTCTGAAAAATTATCTGAGTTTTTAGGGGTACTCAAAGTTGACATGCTTAAATTTCCACATCCAGAGCACACGAGGAGCAGCACATCAGCAGCATGGTGGGGGGCGTGGGGCTGGGGGTGGGAGTAGGGCGAAGAGGGAGGGTCGGGGAAGTGACAGCGGTCTGGCAGGTGCCAGGTGGTGAGAGGCAGTCAGGTGCACGTCTCTTCTGGAAATCCACAGGGCTAGACGGCTTTCAGAATTGAAAGGTTTTCAGTTTTAAAAAGAGTACGTGCATCCATTGCGTGAAACAGTCTACTCTACAGACACAGTACAGCTACAGCGCAATCTGTGAACGTCGACACTGAGCAGGGGAAGACCACGGCCCCCAAATCACTGCAGGCCAGGTTTTGCCATGGACTTAGTTTGGGCAGCAAAGGTATAAAAAAAGAACTTCAATTTTTTTGAACTTCAGAATTCAGATTAAAAGACTGCAGTCTGGCAGGACAGTAATGCCGAGATCAGATGCCAGAGTTAGACTTGGCTTTGAATCCTGTCCTGAGCATCCACTGGCTTCGTGAACACCGGCAAGTGTCATTACACGTCGAAGCCTCGGTGTAGCCATCTATAAACTAAGAACAGGACCGATTTCGCAGAGGTTGCAGCAAGGGTTAAAAAGCGCTCAACATTTAACACGAACAGGTTCTTAAAACTGAGAAGAGGGGGCTCATTAAATCGCAATCACTAATGATGCCGGCTTGTATAAAGCAGCGCAGCCCAAGGCCCTGGGGTGCCAGATCAAACAGTCTGATGCTAAGCCCTGAGAGCGTGACTGCATTCTGGTTCAGCGCGGTCGCCTGTGCTCATTTGATGATTCTACATAATTAAAAAAGGATTAAAGTATGTTCCGTGTCCCTACCATCCAATTGTATTTATTTTAAAATAAAAGGCCTTGGTGTTTCCATTGGTCAACTCTGCACTAACTGGAAGACTCAACTAACTACTAGGCGTGGCCTGAAATAACCAACATTTCAAGGCAGCATTTGATTCTAGGCTTCTTGGATTATCAGCCTTTCATAAACTAGTGTTGAAAGAAACTTTGTCTCTATACCCCCCACCCCCACCCCCACCCCCGCCCCCGTGGCACTGATTAGACTGCCTCACCTGTGGGAGTGTCTCAACGATTTACTAGAAGAATAGAGAATACTTTCAGAAGTTTGTATTTTTAAGAAAAAGAGTACCTGCAAAATCTCAGGTTTTGCCTCCTACATCCTAATTTAGCTTTAGAGACGAATTCTTTGTACTCAGATACCTTAATTATACATCAGCTTAAACAGGGGGATAAGTCTTTTTTAGTTCATTAGTAAGCCTAAAGATAAATATGAAATGCCTGATTTGTTTTTTTTTTGCCTGATTTGTTTTAACCTTCCTGTGGTTTTCCTCATATAAGTTGAAAGTATTTTATCTTATGTATTAATATTAAATATTCAGTTTAAATCAAAGGGTTCGAACAATCTTGTTTGTAGTTAACTTACCAAAAAGAAACTTTTGGTTTTAACTGAATGTCCTCTCAAAAGGGTTCTGTTTTTCTAAGGCTTCTGGCATATTGAGTATTTTCCAGTTATTCTTCCCAGTCATTTGACTTCATTTTTTCCCCGCTTACTTGGCTTCTCTGCATTCCTTAATTTTGATTTTCTATTTTTATTCTGCATTTCTCCATATACTTCATCTTATTCAAATTTACCGATTAAAATTTTCCCTAGTATCAGTTCAGAAAAAGATGAAGAAGCAGTGTGTGAGAGGCATGGAAAATTCTGATTTCGTGAACGCAAATAAGTCATTGGCTTAGATACATTTGTGTATTTCTTCAGTTTTTCTTCCTCTTTTGATGACCCCTTAATTCTCTTCTGTTTTGTTTGTTTTTCATACTTGCCCCTTTCATCGAGAAGTCAGAGACAATTACTACATTTGCAAAAGGTACGACTGGCTTTGTCTAGAAAGGTTCTAAATGGCTTTCCAGTTCACCAAGACACAGGATAAACAGACACAGAAACACAAATGACTTTTTTTTTTAATTGGGGTATAGTTGTTTTACAATGTTTGGTTAGTTTCAGTAGATTCACAGCGAAGTGAATCAGCCATATGTATACATATATGCCCTCTTTTCTGGATTTCCTTCCCATTTCGGTCACCACAGAGCAGTAAGTATACACAAATGAGTTTTGTTTTGTTTTTTTTTCCATAAATGACTTCTGATTTAATACGGGGAGCCCTCTCAGTGATGGTCTCTGATAAGAAAGGAGCATTTGACCAGCCTTCTGAGAGCAAGAGTTCCGACATTATTCTTTATACCTGGTTTCCATAGTGGCATATATTTCTGGTGAATCTCTAATCCTCTTTTCGACTAATTTACAGGAAGCAGAAAAAATAATTATTTCTTTGGTTAATGAAATGACCTGATAATGTATCTTCTAATTAAAGCAGAGAGCTGAGCACATGCCTCCCAAAAATGTAGTCTCCTGTCTGGATTACTTGAAGGCTAACTTTATCCACATCTTTCAGCTTTAAGGCTTGGTGGGGGATGTTTTAGGAGTGTAAGCAAGGGAATCAGGGAGTGGAAAAGGAGGGCAAAAAATGGAAAAATTACCAGCAAGGCACTAAAACCCAACAGAATGATCAGCTCATTCTGATAATGCTGCTTCTTCTAATTACTGTCAATTAAATGTTTGAGTTTACAATGTATTTTTACCATTAGCCATGTTAATATGGGTAAGATATAACTGAGAAAATAATATTTCAGGGGCAGCTCTTTGATTTTTCTTCAGTTGTATTTATAAGATTTCAATCTTCTGACAACATTGAATTTTAGCATAAGTAATTTATTCTCAAACTTACCAGGACTATAAACAATAATTAATTGAATAGTCCTTCAGAAGACACAACCGTTAAGTGTGAATGGAGAGCTACCAAATGATTGTGAATATCCTTCAAAAGAATCCCCCCTCTTTCTTTAGCTTCATTTATACTTTGAAAGTGTTTGTTTTACTCCATGTCCAGAAATAGTGTTTCACTGCCTGGGAAGTTTAACAGTTTTCCTGTGTTTGGGAAAACTTATTCCTGAATTTAAAGAGATCAAAGTAGGTAGTGGGTTTGGGGTCTACCAAACTTGAGGCTGCATCCACTCTAGGCCGGCCCATTTGGGTTATTATTACTAACAGCGAGCCAGAAACTTCAGAAACAAAGAGCCAAAGATCAGGTATTTCACACACACCTCATTCCCTATCAAACTCAATGCCCCAACAACATGCAGCTACTACACTATTTCTTTCCGCCCAATGTCTATTTATTATGTTCATAGATGCTGCGGGTCAGGAATTGAGATAAGACACGGGAGGGAAGGCTGGTCTGGGACCTCAGCTGGGAAAACTTAAACGTTGGAAGAGTGACTGGACCGTGGGGGCTGGAACTATCTGAAGGCTTCCAGCTCACATATCTGACCCTTGGGCCGATTACTTACCGACTGAGATTGCCTACTGAAGCATCGTCAGGCGGCCTCACCATGGGCTTCCTCACAGCATGGCGGCCTTGGGCTGGTTGGATTCCTGTATGGCTTCAGTAAACAAGGCAGAGGCTGCATGGCCTTTTATGACCCAGCCGCAGAAGTCACACAGCTAGTCCCCTTCTGCCATACTCAACTGTTCTAAGCAACCACAGCCTGCCCAGACTCCAGGGGGAGGGGATCAGACCCCCTGCGTTGGTGGAGGGCTGGCAAGGGCACATCATAGAAAAGCCATCTTTGGAAAACACCATCTGCCCCAAGATGCTCATAAGGAGGTGTACAAGATGATTTATTTCTCAAATTATACTTTAAAGCACTCTTCTACTACCTGAATTTGTTTTCTTTGGAGTCACTTTTGGGCCATTTATTTATGTTAGTTTCTCTTGCTGTAGGCTTCCCTCAGATGGCAGGTGATCCTTGCTTGTTCAGTGAGGCAGCCTAAGGACTAAGTGAGTACCCAAAACACCTGATTACATAGGGCTTTTGGGTGGGGTCCTAACACCACACCAGCTTCCCTTATTCCCCTTAAACAGTTCTTTCAGGGTCTTTAGAGAAGAACCCCCTCCTTGCCCTTCACTTGGCCTAGGGGTAAGTGCCTGCCTATTAATGTTCTGATGATCAGGATGGAGGGTAACCCTTCTGTTTGCAGACTTCTGGTTCATTCTCCAGTTTTCACCCAGCCATTCCTACCTCTCACTCCTGCCCTCTATCCCTGGTGCTGCATTACTGAGGTAGAAGCCCCTCCTGGGGCCACAGTGCCTCCCGAGTATGTTCTAGACCCCAGCTATCCAATATAGGAGCCATGAGCCATTAGAGGAAATGTGAATATTCAATTATATTATAATATCAATGATAAATTCGCTGTGATAACTGTATCATGGCTATTAGGAAAGTACTCTCATGCTTAGGATATATATGTAAGTATGTAGAGGTAGTCATTACATCTGCAACTTACTCTCAAGATGGTTCAGCAAAAAAGGTGTATACAGAGAGGGAGGGAAGGAGATACGAATAGGGATGGATGGAAGGGGGAAGAAGCAAATATAGCAAAGTAACTGGTGAATCTAGGTGCTAAACATGGGTGTTTACTGTTCTTATCACTTTTCCTGAGGTCTGAAATTTTTCCAAAGAAAAGGTTTGGGAGAGACACTGTAAACAACCTAAATATCCAACAATAAGCGAACAGTCAAATAAATTACAATATTGCATATTTACATAGGGATTTCCTATGTAAACTTTAAAAAGTTTTTAAAGTTTAAAACTTTAAAAAGTTTTTAAAACTCAACAACAAAAAAAGCAAACAACCCTATCCAAAAATGAGCAGAAGACTGAAATAGACATTTCTCCAAAGACATACAGATGGCCAACAGGCACATGAAAAGATGCTCAACATCGCTAATTATTAGAGAAATGCAAATCAAAACTACAATGAGGTATCACCTCACACCAGTAAGAATGGCCATCATTAAAAAGTCTGCAAATGACAAATACTGGAGAGGAGGTGGAGAAAAGGGAACCCTCGTACACTGTTGATGGGAATGTAAGTTGGTGCAGCCACTATGGAAAACAGTATGGAGGTTCCTCTGAAAGCTAAAAATAGAATTACCATATGATCCAGCAATCCCACTCCTTGGCATATATCTGGACGAAACTATAATTCAAAAAGATACGTGCACTCCTATGTTCATAGCAGCACTATTCACAACAGTCAAGACGTGGAATCAACCTAAATGCCCATCGACAGATGAATGGGTAAAGAAGATGTGGTATATATATACAATGGAATACTACTCAGCCATAAAAAGAACGAAATAATGCCATGTGCAGCAACATGGACGGACCTAGAGATTATCATACTGAATGAAGTCAGACAGACAAATACCATACGATATCGCTTATATGTGGAATCTAAAATATGACAAACGGGGACTTCCCTGGTGGCACAGTGGTTAAGAATCTGCCTGCCAATGCAGGGGACATGGGTTCGAGCCCTGGTCCGGGAAGATCCCACATGCCGTGGAGCAACGAAGCCCCTGCGTCACAACTACTGAGCCTGTGCTCTAGAGCCCGTGAGCCACAGCCATTGAGCCCGCATGTCACAACTACTGAAGCCCACGTGTCTAGAGTCCATGCTCCACAACAAGAGAAGCCACCACAATGAGAAGCCCACGCACCACTACAAAGAGTAGCCCCCGCTCGCAGCAACTAGAGAAAGCCCACGCACAGCAACAAAGACCCAACACAGCCAAAAATAAATGAATAACTTTTAAAAATATGACAAATGAACCTATCTATGAAATGGAAACAGGCTCAAGGACATAGAGAACAGACTGGTGGTTACCAAGGGGGAGGGGGTTGGGGGAGGGCTGGAGTGGGGGGTTGAGGTGAGCAGATGTGAGCTTTTATACATGGAATGCATAAACAACAAGGGCCTACTGTACAGCACAGAGAACTATATTCAATATCCTATGATAGGGACTTCCCCTGGTGGCCCAGTGGTAAAGCATCTGCCTTCCAATGCAGGGGACACGGGTTCAATCCCTGGTCAGGGACCTAAGATCCCACATGCCGCGGGGAAACTAAGCCCGTGCGCCGCAACCACTGAGCTTGCGCACCTCAACAGAGAGCCTGCGTGCTGCAAACTACAGAGCGCACGTGCTCTGGAGCCTGCGTGCCACAACTAGAGAGAGAAAACCCGCATGCCACACCTAGAAAGAAGTCCGCGTACCTAAAGCAGCCAAAAAAATAATAAAAGAAAATAAATAAAAGTAAATATTTAAAAAATCCTATGGTAAACCATAATGGAAAAGAATATTTTTAAAAAGAATGTATATATGTGTAACTGAATGACTTTGTTGTACAACAGAAATTAACACAACATTGTAAATCAACTATACTTCAATTTTTAAAAAATAAAATGAGTTTTTAAAGAAAAAAGCAGTCTTCTGAAAAAGGTCTTCCTATAACTAGAGCCATTCTATTATTTTAAAGAAAAACACCCTACTAGAGCCATTCTATTCTAAAAACAAACAAACAAAAATCTCATACAGAACGTGCTACTATATGCAGAACTTCCTAATGGGGGCTGAAGCCCATGCTACCCTTCATGTAATGGTTTTTGACGCTCTTGTAAGAAAAGGGGGTACAGGGTGATCACGACAGGGTTCTTAATTAAGGTAAGTGAGGGTTACTGGATCCTCCCCTGAAGGAGATCTATGTCTGTGCCGAGGGAACATGAGCGACAGCCACTAGTACCTTGATCCTCTCTCTTTAGAGATCCTATTTGTTGACTCTTTCGAAATATATGTATCCATGAACAGATTGGTGAGAAACCTGCCCCTCTGTATGCCAGATAAGGCCAAACCAAGTTGTGAGTAGATTTCACCATGGGCCCACAATTTGCGCCCTTCGCTTGGGCAACCCCTCTGTCATCACCCCCAGTCACTGAGGTCTATGTCCCATGGATCCCAAGATTCCTCAAAAAACTGAACAGTCCATCAGCACAATACCTGGCACACTGTAGGTGTTTAATATTTCCTGATTAGAACTGAAAATTAAAATACCTACTAAGTTTCAGTATAAACTTACAATAGCAAATAAAATTCAGGGGTTCAAGATGACATTTGCTGGTAATGGTAAATTCCTCTAATAGATCACTTCATTCTGTATATCTGGTTAGGGGTATTCCAATCCTTATAGTTAGGGGAAGAAGAGCCAAAAGGTAGACAAGGAAGGTGATGATAAAGCGACAGTAATTGTCAATATGGTGTGTCAGGCCAGCGAGTGGACAGAAAAGGCAAGGATGTGTTGAGAACTGACGTCACAAATAGAGCTTTGACCAGCTAAAGCACATGAGTAGCACTTACAGCCAAAGCCACCACACAGATCCACATCACCCTAACTCCAGAAAGGAGTTTAGGATCTAGTCCTAACGGTGGATTACAGAATGTCTTGTTGTCATGGAAGCAGGAACAGCTAAGTAAACACCACACTGCACTCATCAGTTGAGGTTAATTGAGGCAAAACCTTAAGTTCACCATTACCGTGAATGAGGAAGATCCAAAGCCAGTCACGCTCAAAGCACAAACGAGCTGAAAGTGCTACGTTTCTTGGAAAATGATCAGTTTATATGGCTGGGACCTTCAGCCAACAAACTTTAAGGTAATTAACATTCAAGGTTAAGCGCTCCCTATGCAGTTTTCATTCTTAGCAGGAAGCTGACTTTGTCCAGGATAATGCTGTGTCACTAACTTCCCATAACAAAAGCACAGCCAGCATCTACTGAGCACCTACCATGTGCCATGCGCTGTGCTGCATGTTCTCGAGTTCATGGGTGCAACAGGCCTATGATTCGATGCTATCGTTTCCATTTTGTAGATCAGGACATCGAAGTGTAGTGGGATTAAGTGATTTGCCCAAGCTCGCACTGGTGGTAGGCACCAGAAACCAAGCCTTGAGTACAAGTCCACATAGACCCGTTATCATATTTCCAGAGAGAGACAATAGGCTAACAAGACAATAAACTAACAAGTGTGGGTCCTCAGAATAAAAATTGTTTCTAGTGTAAGTAAATGAAGGAGGTAGCAATCTGATAGCTCCGAAATGATAAGACTAGACAAACATTAGATTATGCAATTTCCAGATTGTCTAAAAGAACAAATTTAGACAAGACCCCAAGCATTACTAATGAGACTCTGTTTGCTAGAAAGAATTGCACTGTGGCAAATGGTGTATTATGTGGTAAGAAATGGTATGTTAAGTTGAAAGAAAAAAAGCATACGTTTAAAAGCTCAATCGACCTGCATTTTAACTGCGGTTTTGCTCCTAACTTTGCTTAGGCAAGATACTTAAATTATCTAAGCTTCAGCGTCTTCATCCAAAAAATGGAAACATCTGTTTCACCTGGATGCTGTGAGAATTACAGCTACATCTGACTACTATTGTGTCTGGTGGAGAGTGGTACACAAATATAAGTTCCCTTCACCTCCTAGAAAGAATAACTTCTGGTTCACTTTGGAAGAGGCAGCCAAGATGTTAGGTCAACAACTAGCTGATGCTTTGGGCAGTCTCTTCATTACTCGGGGCTTCTACTTTCTCATGTGTAAACTGGGGAGGTCGGACAGATGATCGTTAAGCTCAGGATCCCACTGAATCAATCAATGAGGATAAGATTCTGGTTTGTACACCTTACAGTTATTTATCCTACACCAACCTTGCCTAATGTACATTCTGGGACAACTCTGGAGAGAGCACTGCTAGGAGTGAGTAGCCAATGACAGGAGCTAGAAATCAAAAGAGTACATACATTGTAGTGGTTTTCTACCAAAAAACTAAGAAAGAAACAAAGAAAGCCTCCAAGGATGCTCTGGATAAAGGACAATTGGGTTAACACTTCACACATACCCAGAAACCACCTCTATTACACGAACCTCCAAGGGAGAGGTAGAGAAAGCATGACACAAACTCATGGGATGCATACATTCTGGATAGCCTATATATATATTGACATATTTGTCTCGACTTCTCATTTATCTATAAGCCCCTCAAAGGCAGAAACTAAGCCTCGACAATTCCCCAATGCTTCTCAGTTTCCACTCCATTCCGAATCCAGAAAGTTCAACGAATGCTGATGGACTCCTGGGAATTCCCTGGCGGTCCAGTGGTTAGGACTCAGTGCTTCCACTGCTGAGGGGCCGGGTTCAATCCCAGGTTGGGGAACGAAGATCCCTCAAGCTGCACGGCGTGGCCAAAAAAAAAAATGCTGATGGATTCCTAAACTCCTTAAGTGTTAACCTTCAGCATCTCACAGACTCTATCCCCTAAAGTGGTTCACAGCTCTTGGGCAAAATTTTTACCAGATCTAACACAGTTCTTAACTCTGGAAGCACATTATAGTCAGCTGAGTAAGTCAAAAATACCAGCACCTAGACCCTACCTTCAGAGATTGATGTAATTGGCTTCTACAGGGTGAGGGTGGGGGGACAGGTGGCACTAGCTTTAGAAGCTCCCCAGATGATTCTCACAAGCACCCAGGACTGAGATCCACTGACTAGCATCTAATCACAGGAAATTCAACAAGGGAATAAACCAAAGAACTCCTCAGGCTCAGACAGTGGCTATTAAGCATCCCCAACTTTTTCACTGACCCATCTATTTTTAGTCTCTATTTTCATGTTTGAGTTTTGTTTCAGCCTCCTAGGAAACTGACCACACTTGAGTGCATTACATGACCAATATAGGAATGTTAATATAGCAATGACACTTTGCTTTCTATTTCTTCTCAGAAGAGGAGAAATTAACCAAATTTATACAAAGTGCACAGTCAAGTATTAAGGAGCATCTGCTAACAAGCTTAAGGAAACACTGTACTCTTCTAGAACAGATCCAAGGGAAGGTTCAGGTAAACCCTGAGTATGCTCTGGTCAATGAAGATGTAATAATTTGTTGGGAAAAGATAAGTATGTTACATGTTTCAAAGGGCCCTACTGTCTTCCGGCCAACAACACATGGGAATACTTAACTTCATGCTTTGAGAAAATGTTAAGAGATACGTAGCAATTTATTCCCAACAGTGAAACTATTATATACTGACTTCCATGCCCTAGTAAGAAAGAAAGAAACACTCGTACAACTCAAATGTTTGAGTGGAATCAGAGGTCAAGTCTAAGACTGAAAATAAAATCACAACTGCTTGGGTGATGCTTAGGGAAATAATCTACCAAGTTAGAACCCCAAGTATTCAATCACAGGGAATTTAAATATCGACCTGTGTAATATATAATAAATAGTTTGCTGTAATTTTTGTGCCATTCATTATAGCAGAAAGAATAATCTCAGTCAAGATGAGACAATGACTAGGAAAGGAGTTCTCCTCGAGGGATATGAAGGGCAATCAAACCCAGCTCTGCCACAAATGTGGCGAAACGGGCTACCTGAAGATGCTTCCAGGCTAGTTTCAATAAACGCCAGGTACCCCATCCACAGTTCCCTTAGCACATTTTCTATAAGTTTAGCTAATTTACCAAGAAGAATAAGTGGGCAAGAACAGCGAGAATTTCTAAACATCTAAACTAATAAATAAGGAGCTGCCATCACCAAATTTTAACAGAAATTACAATGCAAAAGTTAGCATATGGTATTTAGTTGAAATCAGAAAAGTTGTCCTTTTGGAGAGAATCCACAAATATAAACTGTTCTGTGAACTTTGTGATAAAACAGCAACAAGACAGAAAGACGTGAGGTCTTAATAGTTGCTGCTATGCAAATGGACAGCGGAACAGAGTAAAAGTGAGTTGACTGCAAACGTCTCAACAGAGATGGCAACAAATTCCAGAGGGATTTAGTGACAGTTTACATACTGCTCTAGGTGATAAATCTGACCATGATAAAAGCATTGCAAATGACTGGGTATATTAAAACTCAGACTGTGCACTAAATAAAAAGGAAACCAATAATCAGTGTCAACATATGTGAATATATGGGCAAAAGATGTAACGCTATCACCAAAAAATGGATGGAAGAATTAGAGGTGATATTCTTTCCGAACGCCTTTAGTTGTATACTTTGATAATTACTTTACCAAAGAAGGGAGCACAAGAGGAAACAATAGATATACAGCACAATAGCTTACTATGCCAAGTAGACACAGGGAGTGCATGCAAATGATTAAAACTCCCGAGTCCAGTTACTAAATGGTCAAGGGCACTTCACACACAACAAAATGCAGAAAATAAACCCACAAGGGGAAAAAAATAAAACTTTTAGCTTCTATGTTACCTATTATACAATTGAAGTCATAAAACCTCATTTTGGCAGGGCTGTGGAGAAACCGGTACACTTAAACTTTGGTGACAGCCCTAGAGATTAAAGCTATAAAATCCCTCCAAGCCTTTCACATGGTAATTCCACACAGGGGCACATACCCTATAGGTAAGCCATCGATCACCTGGAAAAGTCTTAGCTACCCCAAAAGTCACACTCCAGATAGCCAAGTTTTACTGTTACTAGCATGCGGGACAAACAAAGCTTTATCACTGAAATGCCAATTAACAGCAATCACTGCACACTTCTTTAACAGGGAGCCAAACTGTCTCAGACTAGAGGTCCAAACTTTCTGTAAAGGGCCAGATGGTAAACATTTTGGCTTTGTGGGCCAAATCGTCTCTGTGGCAACTACTCAACCCTGCTGTTGCAGAGGTACAGAAGCCACAGACGCTATGTAATGAATGGGCATGGCTGTGGTCCAATAAAACTTTATTTACAAAAATAGGTGCTGCCAAAACCCAGAGCACATGCAACACAAAGACTGAACGCTAATAGAAACTATCAACTTTGGGTGATAATGATGGATCAGTGTGGGTTCATCAGCTGTAACAGATGTCCCACACTGGTGTATGGGAGTTCCCTGTACTTTCTGCCCGTATTTGCTGTGAACCTAAAACTACTCTTAAAAGTACAGCCTGTTAATTGTAACACAAAAACAGGTGGCTGGCCCTCAGGCTATAGTTCGATAACCTGTCTTAGACTATGGCATTCAAAAAAAAGAAAGGATTTGCCCAACTCTGGAATCAGATAATCATGGAAGTAAATCAGATAATCATGGAAGTAAAATAATAGAATGCGCATAAAATTTTTCATTTTATGAAAATTTATGGTGATATTTTCTGATTCTATCCAGTAATAAGACCATGGTTTCCCAAATCTTGCCAACAATCTGATCAACTTCCCGAAGTTTAATGGGACGAAACCACTCAGTCATCAAGGGGTCAGGACGTGTGGCCATGTCTCCCCTTCAGAAGCACACAAAACTGCCAAGAGAACGAACAAAGCTGGAACTACACCTTAAACGCTCAGAGCCTGATAAACCAGGTTATGTTGAAATCCAGTCATATCAGATCTTTAGGGCCCAAAAGGCCAATTCTTTCTTTAAATTTAAATATTGATCAAGGTGCATTAAGCCACATTAGATATCTTTACCCTAAATGAAATTGTACTCTTCCCCTTTAATTCTGAATCATTAGCTTCTGTCTCTAAACAGATTGGTCTAATTCTTGGCAACTCCTCACAGAAGAACATCATCTCTTACAGAAAAGGTGTGTCACGTACATATATGTAAAGGTACAAAATGTACACACTCAGAAACAAAATGCCACTGCTTCTCTCTTTTCCTAACACAATTAAAAAAAAACAAAACCCAAAAAATCTCCTCATTTTCTCCAGAAACAAAACCACTCCTCTCCCCAGTAGTAATCAGGCTTTAAGGAGCGTGACTTACAAACTCAAGGCTTTCCGAAGAGCAGTCATTTGCAACCAAAGTCAACTTCGCAGTGGATACCGGAATCTTAAAATACTTTCTAAAGGAAAACAGAGGGCAGCTGGGCCTTCAAACCTCAAGAAGAGTAAAAACAGGGAAACTGGTTGCTTCCTTCTAATAGCTAAAGGCTCCAAGGTTCAGAGAACCAGTGTAATTATGATAGAAATCTTTTCTGTGAAAAGAAGACAGAGTTGTCAGACAACCTATTTGTCAGACAACCTATCTTCTGGTGGTTTTATTTCAGAGATGCTATATTTAAGTGTGGGGACATTACAGAAGTTTAGACCTATGTAACAACTGACTAAATTAAAGTGACATAATGTTTAACAACCTTTAAATGGAGTCAGTAATCACCACTTATGAAGCGCCCACTCTGGGCAGAAAGCAAACAGCCGAGGAAGCTGTGAAAAGGGCACAAAGAACAGGTAAGTGCCTACCCTCTGGAAAGAGACAGTTTAGAATAAAATCAAAGAACAGGAGCCAGGAGCAAATATGTTTAATACAAGTGCAGCTGTGCAAAAGATGAGTGCAAAGCAACTGGGAAATAAAACAGAAAGTCAGTCTGTAGGGAGCGGATCAGAGTGATTAATGAAGGAAGCCGAAGTGGACAGGGTAAAGCTGAAAGATGAAAAGCATGTCCAGATGAAAATGTGAATCATTTCCTATGAACTCATTCAAGATTCAGACGGTTCTATCTTTAAGTTATATCATACAGTCCAAGTTCTCCTTTTCTTACATCACTAACAGAACTTTAAATTCTTAACAACCACGTTAACAGAAAGACCTCAAGCTTTTGCAAACATCACAAAGAACCACGGTAACGTTAACTGCCATTCAAAGACAGTTAATTGGTCCAAAACTCCTGAGAGCAACAGGTTTACAGGAAAAAAAGAGTAAAAGTTAAACTGAGAAATAAAATCAATAAATGTTTATTCTGAACATTGAAATGTGATACTTCTATAACTCCTTATAAGGAGTTAATATATCATTGTCCAATAGAAACCTGTGAGCCACACACGTAATTTTAAACTTCCTAGCAGCCATGTGAACATAAAAAGAAACAGGTGAAATTTTTGATGTTTTATTTAATGCAACATACCCCCAAAATTACCATTTCAATGTGGAATCAATACAGAAACATACTGAGATATTTTAGTATTTTTTATATTAAGTCTTTGAAATCCAGTGTGTCATACTTACATCTCAATTCAAAAGCTAAATTTCTAACAGAAATAATTGGCCTATAATTAGATTTCATCAAATTTACAGTTAAGGTGGATTCACATATCCGAACTGTTCTAAACATACTTAAAAGTTTTCCAATTAACTGAATCAAGTGTCACTTTTAAGTTTAAATGTAAATTAAATCAATTCAGTTTCTCAGTCACAACAGCCACATTTCAAGGGCTCAATAGGTTCAGCTGGCTAGTGGTGACCATACTGGACAAAGAAAGTCTAAATAAATCAGTAGAAAGATAATCCCTGGAACCAAAAATTCCAACCTAATTACTGAAAGAAATATAACAAAACAAAGCAAGATATATAATATGGTAGAAAAATTACAGGTATTAAAGACAAAGTGAAAGAAAATTATAGATGTTTATCGTTACAGATGACAGATGTGTCATATCAATAATATAAACTGGTTAAACTTAACCACATAAAAGAAAAAGTTTGACTCACAAAGCAAAACCCAGCTTTATACTACATTTCAAGAAATTCAGAAATGCTCTAGCAGAAAATGAAAACAAGAGGCAGATAGGGCTCCGGATCTCAATGTCACGTAAGGATGAATCCAGGCCAAAAAGCACTGAACTAGTCAAAGGGCAGCACTGTGTACCCTAAAGCGTGCATCTCGAAATGACAGTTAAGGATGTCTAAGCAGCAAATGCAAAATTAACAGGCACAAAGCAAAAACCATAGGCAATATCTGGAGAAATAGAATTGGATTATTAGGAGACCTGAACTTCTTTTGACCCATGACAGATCCAGTAGATTAAAAAAAGCAAAGGTATAGAAAACTCAAAAAAAATAATTAATATGGTAGATTTGATATATGAAGCTCTGTAACCTGAGAAGACAACATAACTTTCTTTTTGCTGCCCAAGGAACAGTGACAGGAAATGAACACAGACTGGACTACAAAGCAAACATCAATAAATTAAAGAAATGATTCCGATAACATTCTCTGATCACAATGCAGCAAAAGTAAAAATCAAGAAAATTAAAATACAGGGTGCACTTCTACTGGAAATTTAAAAACTCAAGTCTTGGGCTTCCCTGGTGGCGCAGTGGTTGAGAGTCCGCCTGCTGATGCAGGGGACACGGGTTCGTGCTCCGGTCCGGGAAGATCCCACATGCCGCGGAGCAGCTGTGCCCGTGAGCCATGGCCACCGAGCCTGCGCGTCTGGAGCCTGTGCTCCGCAACGGGAGAAGCCACAACAGTGAGAGGCCTGCGTACCACAAAAACAAACAAAAAAACTCAAGTCTTGGGACTTCCCTGGGGGCACAGTGGTTGGGAGGCACCTGCCAATGCTGGGGACACAGGTTCGAGCCCTGGTCCGGGAAGATCCCACATGCCGCGGAGCAACTAAGCCCATGTGCCACAACTACTGAGCCTGCGCTCCAGAGCCCGCGAGCCACAACTACTGAGCCCGCGTGACACAACTACTGAGCCCGCGTGCCACAACTACTGAAGCCCGTGCGCCTAGAGCCCGTGCTCCGCAACAAGAGAAGCCACCGCAGTGAGAAGCCCGCGTGCCACAACGAAGAGTAGCCCCCCGCTTGCTGCCAACTAGAGAAAGCCCGCACGCAGCAACGAAGGCCCAACGCAGCCAATAAATAAATAAATTTATAAAAAAATAAAATAAAATAAAACTCAAGTCTTAGTTCACATAAGAATAAAAACCTGAAGATGCAGAAGAGCTGGGAAGAAAAAGCATCAAACACTATACACGTCAGCTGCTAAAGCAGTGTTCAGAGGAATGCCTGTAGCCTTAAATACTGAAATAAACAAAGAAGAAATGAATTTTGCCATTCAAAAAGAAAAAAATAACACTGAGCACATGAGGGGGAATTAATAAAATCAAAGTAGACATTAATGAACTAGAAAACAAAAGTCATAAAGCTAATAAGTGAATCCAATCATATAAACCAACAACTAATCTAATCACAAAAGAGGGGGAGAATATAGAAGGAATAAAGGAGGATCAGCCACAGAGAAAATTAAGACTAATTACTATCTCAGTTTGCAAACTGGCTTTAAAACCTTGATGACTAGGATAATTTTCTAGAGAAATACATCAAAATGGATTCTAGAAGAGATAGAAAATCTATCCAGATCAATACCACAGACTAGAGAAACCTGTCAAAAAGCAACAGTCCCCAAGACACACTAGGTTTAAAAGGTTTCATGGGTGGATTCTACCAGATCTTTGAAGAACACATAGTTCAAAAGATAAACTGGTCTTAGTGCAGAAAAAAATGTATTTCTTCTGAAACAAGCATGACATTGATAAGAAAATCTAACAGACTGCACATACACACAACATCCACAGACAAACAGCACGTGCAGATCAATATAATGAACCCAGGAATTCATCAAACTATTCTCTCTAGTACTGTATATGCTTCAAATTTTCCATAATAAAAAGCTAAAGGTAAAATATTTTACTCTGTAAAAATACTGAATCACTATGCTGTACACCTGAAACTAATATAATCTTATAAATCAGCTATACTTCAATTTAAAAAATTTCTTTACTCAAGGAGAAAAAAATTTTATCTAGATACACTTCTTCACTTATCAAAAGTTTGACAACAATGTGGTAAAAGTGTAGGAAAATAGGTACTCTCAGAAACTTCTAGTGAGAGGATAGACAGACAACCTCGATGGAAGGCAATTTGACAATATTTATCAAAATTTCAAATGCACATAGCCTTTGGTGTAGAAATGCCATGTTTAGGAATTTGTCCTATATATATACTCACACATGCATGAAATGATGAATGCAGTAATTCAGTGTAGCACAGGCTGTCATAGCAAAGATTGGAAACAACCTACTAGCCGTCAACAGAGAGTTGGCTAATGAATATAGTACACTCATATAAACAAATTCTCAGAAGCCATAAAAAAGAAAAAGGAAGTTCTGCAGTTACGATATGGAAAGCTGTCTAAGGAATGAAGTTTAAAAAGGTACAGACAAAAGTATTACAAGTTGCCATTTATTTTAAAATGGGGAGGCTAGTGGACAAAAGTAGGAAGCTGACTTTTCTATGTCCTTTCGTACCTTTTGAATTTGGAACCATGTAACTATAATCTCAGACCAAAAAGAATCTCTTTTTTTTTTAATCTCACCTTTCACAGCGCACTATTGCCCTTATAAACTCGTGATCCATTTAGAACGCTTGCTATTCTTGTTAAACTTGCTAACTGTGTGCAAGGCCATGTTTCAAGTAAAGACTGAGCTCAAGAAAACTCTTCTTATTTTAAAGGGCATAGAGAAATATGGCCCACAGATGAAAGGGGGACAACTCTAGATCCAGAAGATCATCTAATTAGTGGTTCTCAACCCTGGTTATGCTTAAGAACAACCAAAAATACCAATGCCCCCCCCCAGAACATTTATAGTAAAGTCTGGAGGATTGGGGCACGGGCATGAAGACCATGCAGGCATCTAAATGCTTTACAGCAGTAGTCTTCAACAGAGGGTGATGCATTTTGCTCCCCTGGGGGACATGGCGGTGTCTGGAAACATGTTTGGTTGTCACAACTCATGGGTGGAGGGAGTGTGGTGGGGGGCGGGGTGTGCTGCTGGCATCTTGTGCGGAGAGGCCAGGGGTGCTGCTTTCGTAAACCTCCCACAACGCACAGGACAGCACCCCTCCTCCACCAAACAATGACCTGCCCCAGAAAGTCAAGAGTGCTGAGACTGAGCAGGCCTCATTTCAAATAAAGTCACTGCTTCTGGAGTAACACGCAGTTTTAGCCTTCCCTCTGAAACAAGGAAGATCATCTCATTTACTAGTGTGGATACGTTCGCAAAAGAAAGCTGTTTCAGTGCCCACAGAAACCACAATTTGTTGATGCGGTTCTAACAAATACTGTAAACGTGAAATTCCGTGGATATTCTTTCTCTGGTCCCTGTCCAGGTATTCTAGTCCAAAACTTCGGTCCCGTTTGCAAAGTAGCCAGGGAGAACGTCACGAAGTGGCAGTCTGTGGGTCAACATAGCTCACGCGTCTGTTCTGTTTGAGCCCTAGGTCTTGAAAGTATACTGAATCAGCGCCGGTCGGCTTGCCCCTCCGGAGCCAGCATATACGGGGTGGACGGGGCTGCCACGGCCCCCCACCCCAAGCTGGCTTCGTGTAGTCATCTGCTGCTCCCACTCAGGGCCTGTAAGCACTGGAGGTGGCCCTCCCCTGCAGTGCTCTCCAATCATTCAGGGGCATAAAGCCTCTTTACTCTTCTTCCTTCTCACCTTAAAAATATCCCCACACCCTTGCTAAATTCTCAAACTCCCGCACCACTTGCCAAAATCGGACTTCTATCCAGAGCTGGAAGAACCAAGAGAAAGGGAGAAGTCGAAATGGCCTTTGTGTGACAACCCTCTTCTAGTTGTTGGCATTAAAGATAGACTGCCTGCCACCTGATTCGTCTCTGGGCATTACAAATGAGCCTTGAGTTTCTAGCACATTCCACTACAATTATATATAGCTCTTCTGTGAGCTTCCTTATAAGGAAAAGACTTCAATTATTAGGCTTCTTCCATTATCCTAGATTAGAGTATCCCCTCCACTCTTCCCAAAATAGGTCAGAAGGCTTTTACGGGAAATACCTATCCAAAGATTTGGTAGTTTTCTTTTAAAAAACTCATCCCTTTTCCTTGGAAATTAGGATCACACACTTTGGGAACTGTGCTTTAGAGATGACCTTATACAATCCACGTGTTTTATTGACGGGGACAATGAACCCCAGTGAGGTTCAGTCACTCAGCCAAGGCCAGGCTCCTGAGTCAGTGGCAGAGCAAGAATTAGAACATTTCTTGCCAGATAATGGTCCCATGGGTTTTCCACGATAACACTATGCCCCACTGTGGTTTTCCTACTCAAATAACATCTCTGCCAAGACACCTATTAACATGGTAGATATTAGCTGCTATAGAAATAAATCAACCAAAATTTCGCCAAGCTATGAGAGCTATCACTTCAACTTTGAGGGTGGAAGGAAGGAACTGGGAGTCTCTGGATTCTTTCTGTTCCTTTTATTGTGAATTAACCTGTCTCAGTTTACCCCAATGAAAAGTCGATACCTTCAGAATCTCTCTAAACCATAAATTAGGGACAGAAGGTTGCTATTTATAGCAACAGCGACATTTTCTTTCTAAACTCTCAAGTCGGGGGGCTGCCTCAAACCTCTAAAATTCTCACAAGTGGCCACAGTTGGTAAAGTAAAACTACTGAAAAGCTTCTGGGACTGAAGTTTAAGATGCAAAGATCAACATGTCACTGAACCCTGACTTTCCTCATCATTCGCTGGCAAACTGGTTTCTTAAAATTTAATTTGGTCTCAACTTTAACCTATTCCTCTCTTTCTATCCTAACTTAAGTATGGACAACATCACATGGTGCTTACTGGGTCTTCCCCGAATGTGCTACCTACTCTGCACTTAGGTTTTTATGCCTACCTGACACCATCTTTTGACATTTACTTAAAAGTCATTAAACGACCAGCCGCCCCATTATTTCCCCTCGAGAGCTTAGAACATCTTTGCTGCTCCATTTTCTTTTCCTTCCAGGATGCCGCGTTCCCTCCTGATAGCTGGGTGCGCACTTCTGTTTTAATACTTTCAGGTGTTTCACACCCAGCTGCCTCGCATTCACCCAACTTAGAGGATTCCCTCCGCGCTTGAAACGGCACCACTCTGGGGAAACACGATCCAGTTAACAGAAGGTCGTGGAATCTATTCCCATCTCAGCTAGGCCTCAGGCAGGGTGGGGGCCGGGTCTTCTGCGCTCCCACCTCAATTCGTGGAAGCTGCCCACCGTCCCGCCCGACAGGGGAGAAGGTGGGACACAGAAGGAGAGGCGCGGCGAAAGGTGCTGGCACGAGACCCTGCTCTGACGCTAGGAGCCCACACGTCCGCTCCTCCCAGCATCTAAGGCTTTTGCAGTCCAGGCCTCTAACTGCTTTAACACAGCACGAACAAGACAGCAGTTCGAGTCCTGGCGCTCCGGCCAGACAAGAGCACCTTAAGAGCAGAAAAGGAACAAAATACCATTGCATAATTTATTCGACCTCAAAGTGTTTCTAAACAGCTCTTACCCAATCCCCCCCCCCAAAAAAAAGAATCTAAATATTAAAACGTTCAAAAGCCACCCACACTCCGCTCCGAAGTTTTAAGGGCGGTGAGTGAGGTCTGTGTCAAGTAGATTTGAAGCTAACGACGGCAGCTTTGGAGAGTCCCGCCCGGAATGAGGCTCCTCGGATGCGGTTTCTGTGTCTCCGGGTAAGCCCCCGGCGGGTGTGCGGGTGCCAGGCCATGCCCCTCTGCGCCCCGAAATCCGAGCCCCCGGGCATCCCGGAGCCCCGCCCGCGGTTCCAATGGACTTTGCCCGGAGGCGGCGGAGACCTGCGGCGGCGGGCCCTGAAGGCAGCGGCCCCACACCCCGGGGCCGTGGGGACCGTGGCGACCCGCGGCCCCGCACTTACCGAAGTCCAGGAACTGCTTGATGGAGAGCGGCGATGGCGAGAAGCGGGAATAGCGCTCAATCTGCTTGGGCACCGGCTGCTTCAGCAGCCACCGGAACAGCCGCATCCTCGTCGGGGCAACGCAGAGACCAGTCAAGACGCTCAAGCGGCCCCAAAGGCCGGTGCAGCCGAGCCGCGCGGATTAGGCAAGTTCGCCAAGCGCGCACCCTGGCCTCCGTCTCGGCCTCGGCGACGCGGGTGCAGCCGCCGCAGCAGCACCAGCAGCACCACCAGCAGCTCCCGTGCCCCGGCCGGCCGCCCGCCCGCGGCTTCCCCAGGCCCCGCCCACGGGGGCGGAGCCAGCCGCCGTACGTACGCGGCGCGCGGGGGGCGCGAGGGGCGCGCGGCCGCACGCGCTGGCTGCTGATTGGTCGCTGCCGCCCTCGCTTTCTTTTGCCGGAGTGCAGCCGGGGGCGCCCCCCTCCTTCGCTCCCGGGACCCAGACAGGCCCAGCAAGTGCATCTACACCCGGTCCCGTCCCGGGTTAGGTCCTCCGCGGCCGAAAGGTGGCGGAGGTACAAGGGGACTGGGAGGAGATCCGGGGCCCTCGCCCGGAATCCGATCCGAAGCGCTGCTCAAGGCCCCTCTCCACCGAAGGCACCTCTTCCGGGAGGCCTTCCCTGGATCAGCTGACCGTTACACTTCAGAGTATTTGTTGCGTCTTGACACTTTTAAATCTTCCGTTTACCGCTTAACTATACTGGCTGCTTCATGCCCTCCACCACAACCACCACCGTTGGGCAAAAATAAACTCACTGGTTCAGATTCCTGCCTGCCCCTCACCATTGGACGGGATTCACTGTAATGTCACTGTCTGTTTCATACCCCCCCCCCCACCCGCCTGGGCCAACTCCTTTGGGCAAGATTAATTGTTACGTCACTGACTGTTTCATGCCACCACCGCCATCACCACCATTGAACGGGGTCAATTATAAGGTCAATGGCACTTCATTTAGTCCCTCCCCCTCCCCCCCCTCCCCGTGAACTCCCCCTAACACCACTGGGCAGGATTAATTGTAGGGTCACTGTCTCTTTGTTTCATGTCACCCCCCCAACCGCTACCATTGGAAAGGATCAAATTTAAGGTCTTAGGCACTGTCTTTCATACCCCCTCACCTCCACCACCACCACAGGACAGCCCCCTGACTCTTTTTCATGCCTCACCACCACCAGCACCACTACTTCTGGACAGGAGTCTGTGCTTACACTATGTATTACACTTACACTATGTTAGGTATTGTTTGTATAAGAGTGAACTTGAACTCAGGGCTCAATATATGCAATCATTATTTCCTAATGTGAAGGTATGAAGTACAGCTTGCTTTAACTATTTCCACCAAACCTTGCTTTATTTTTGGCAACGTATAAACATCAACTAAATGAAAGGTAGAATGTTCTCTGAGGAAAGGTAAAAATGTAACTGGAAACCACTCCTTTGGTCTGATTGGACTGGTTTTCTCAGTGAGTAAGATTATTGGTGTGTAGCTATTTAGCTTTTGTGCCTTCATTGGGTTTCTGTGCACCCAATTCTTTGCTTAATGCTTGCACCTCTACTCTGAACTTAAAGAGAAAAGTAATACGTACACTCAAAGACATCCACTGGTCCTCCCTCACTTCTAGATTTTCAAGTACATCTTGGCCATCTTGGTGGTGGTATGGTATGTAGACTACCATGTCTTTTCAAAACAAAAAGCTGAACAAACATACCAACAACCTCTTTAACCAAGAGCTTCGCCAGAAGAGCTAAGCAATCGTGTTGGTGTGCATGGGCAGACGAAAAGACCTGTGGCCTGTGATTCCTCCAGTGACTTTCTCGGGTGCTACCAGGAAGCATGTTGTACTTGGTGGCAGTTGTGGGAGTCGATGAGCAGGAAGAAGTTGAATATCGACGGAGAGGGGTTTTTCCCAACCTAAGCCGCAAATCGCTGCTGATCTTTCTGAGCTTGGAAAGACTTGTTTCACTCCTTCCTTTTTTACTGAACAAAATGCTACTTTAAATCTATGTATTCTGATTTACTGAATTGTCATGTGCCTAGTTTTATTAATCTTTCTCCAAAAGGTGGCAAAGTCTTAGAAGTTGGGAACAATATGATAGAGCCTGGTATAATAGAAATTGTGCTGGTCCAGGGCTCAAATGACCCAGTCCTAAGCTTGGTTCTTTTATTAACTAGCTGTGTGACCTTAGACAAGTCACTTAGCCTTTCTGTGTCTGTGACTTCTTATGTCAGACGGGGCTACCTGATTTCTCTCCCTGGCATTTGTGACAATCAAATGAAATAAATATTTAATACAAACACAAGATATGGTTGTACCTCTTTTATCCAACTATTTATTTATTTAAGCTAAAAGTTTCATGTTAACTGGCAAAATCCAGAAGCTAAACCAGTGGGTTGATTTCAGTGCTGGCTGTAGTTATAAAAGAAGGATCTTGAGAGAAATAAGTAGATCTTGATGAACTTTTTTCAATTATTTGTACACACCAAGGTCTTGCCCAAGCCCTGCTCCCAGTGGCTCTCAAAGTGAGATCCCTGGTCCAGCAGCAGGAGTGTCACCTGGGAACTTGTTAGAAATGCAAACTCTTGGACCCCACCCCAGACCTACTGAATCAGAAACGCTGGGGGTGGGGCCTGGCACTCTGCTTTAATAAGCTTATGGGGGTTTCAAAGATATGGCCACAAATTCTTTGATATTTCTCCCCTCAAGAAATGGTGCTTAATTATTCTCCCCTTGAGTATGGACTAGAAGTAGTACTCACTTCTACCAAATACAGGATGGCCAAAAGTGATGAGATCTCACTTCAAAGATTAGGTTATAAAACAACTTCTGTCCTACCTGACCAATACTCCTCAAAACTATCGAGGTCATTTAAAACAAGGAAAATGGGCTTCCCTGGTGGTGCAGTGGTTAAGAATCTGCCTGCCAATGCAGGAGGCACGGGTTGGAGCCCTGGTCCAGGAAGATCCCACATGCCGCAGAGCAACGAAGCCCGTGCGCCCCAACTACCGAGCCTGCACTCTAGAGCCCACAAGCCACAACTACTGAGCCCACACGCCGCATCTACTGAAGCCCATGCGCTCCAGAGCCCGCGCTCCGCGACAAGAGAGGCCACCGCAATGAGAAGCCCGCGCACCACGACGAAGAGTAGCCCCAGCTCGCCGCAACTAGTGAAAGCCTCTGTGCAGCGACGAAGACCCAACACAGCCAAAAATAATAAATAAAAATAAAATAAATTTATAAAAAACAAACAAACAAAAACAACAAGGAAAATAAGAAAAACTGTCACAGCCAAGAGAAGCCTAAGTAGACATGACAACTAAATATCATGTGCTATCCTGGATGGGATTCTGGAACAGATAAAAGGACACTAAGGTAAAAACTAAGGAATTCGGCATAAAGGAAGGACTCTGGACCAAATTTGTTTAATAATAATGTATTAACATATGTTTATGAATTGTAATAAATGTACCATACTAATGCAAAATGTTACCAGTAGGGGAAACTGGATATGCGACATACGGGAACTTTGTGTGCTGTCCTCGCAATTTTGCTGTAAATCTAAAAGTGTTCTTAAAAAAATCAAGTCAGTTATACAATACACTATTGATGACTATAGTCATCACATTATACGTTACATCAGAACTTATTTATCTTATAACTGGGAGTTTTGAAAGTCGCTAAGAGAGCAGATATGAAAAATTCTCATCACAAGGAAAAAAATTTGTAACTATGTGAGTCTATGGATGTGAACTAAATTTACTGTGGTAATCATTTCACAATATATACATATATCAATCATTTTAGTGTACACCTTAAATTTATACAATGTTATTTATGTCAATTATATCTCAATGAAACTGGAAAAAAAGCAGTACCTTTTGGTTCCAAAATGTAAAATCAAATATATTCAAATAATATAAAGAAAATATTTAAGATAGCAATGAAAATATTTTATAACCATGGAATAACTATTGAACATTTAAAGGACATGAATTACTACTACTACTACCACTACTAATACTAATGTCAACATTTAAAAAAAGACTGTGGCTTCCATGTTAGGGTTTTGTCTCTCCCCCTTCCTCTGTCTCTGTGTCTGTGTCTCTCTCTTCCTCTCTCAAAAGCCACCTGCCAGGCTGCAAGGCAGCCCTGTGGAGAAGCTCACAAGAGTGAGCTTGGAAGCACATCCCTTTGGAAGCAGATCCTTTCCCTGCTCAGCACCTTGACTGTAACCTCGGGAGAGACCCCAAGCCACAACCACTCAGCTAAGCAGTTCCTGGACGCTTAGCTGAGAAATGCTCACAGTTTGCTGTAATAAATGCTTGTTGTTTCCAGCTGCTAACTTTTTGGATAATTTGTTATGCACTAATAGTTAACTAATCTACAAGCCCTCCAGGCCATTCTGACGCATGCTCAAGTGTGAGAACCAATGGATGGACCTAGAGATTATCATACTAAGAGAAAGACAAATATCATATGGTATCACTCATATGTGGAATCTCATTTTGTTTTAAAAGATACAAATGAACTTATTTACAAAACAGAAATAGACTTACAGATATCGAAAACAAACTTATGGTTACCAAAGGGGAAACGTGGGGGGGGGAGGGATGAATCAGGAGCTTGGGATGAACATACTAACCTTAACTATATGTAAGATAGATAACCAACAAGGACCGACTGTATAGCACAGGGAACTCTAACTCTACTCAATATTCTGTGATAACCTACATGAGGAAAGAATCTTAAAAAGAATGAATATATGTATAACTGAATCACTTTACCGTACACCTGAAACTAACGCAACATTGTAAATTGACTATTCTCCGATAAAAAATTTTTTTTAAGTGTGAGAACCAGTTTCCTGTGCTATGCACTCCAGAGCAGCACCCTAGTCCTTCTTGTTAATGCCTCAGACCTCAGCATGGTCAACACTCAGACATCAAGGGAGGCCTCCCCCCCATAAACGCTATTCATTCCCCTTGCTATATGGTTTCCTGACTCTGTTCCTCCCACTGTAACACTCAAAACACTTCGTTATCATTTGATTAACGCCTGTCCTCGGCACTAGACATCAGCCCTGTGACCACTGGGCCCAGGTCTGGCTTATTCACTGCTCCATCCTCAGTGTGCAGCATATGTACCAGTCACTATTTAGGTTCACAACAAATATTTTTTTAAATAAATGAAAACCGACAATAATAACATCAAAACCTACCCCAGGGCTTCCCCGGTGGCGCAGTGGTTGAGAGTCCGCCTGCCGATGCAGGGGACACGGGTTCGTGCCCCGGTCCGGGAGGATCCCACATGCCGCAGAGCGGCCGGGCCCGTGAGCCATGGCCGCTGGGCCTGCGCGTCCGGAGCCTGTGCTCCGCAACGGGAGAGGCCACAACAGTGAGAGGCCTGCGTACCGGAAAACAAAAACAAAAACAAAAACAAAAAACCCACCCCAAATCGCATTCCTTCTGAGCAGCTCTCAATGGAGAACAAAGGCAAGGGTAGCGTTCTGAATAATTCAAACAATAATGTACACTTCACTAAATAATGTTTTGATAAAGCCAAAATCCAAAGTGGACTGGAACAGATGAGGAAAAAAAATGACCCCTGACTATCTCATCATCGATCACTGCTTGCTGGATCTTGTTATAAAACGCCTCCACCATCACTTGACTTTATGAAATCCTGGTCTCCCTGCCTTTTCCTCCCCTCTCTCTCTTCACTCTCGACTAACATTTTTTGAGCACCTACTGTGTGCTCTGTGAAATTACCTATGTTGTCTCTTCACAGTAAATCTGATGAATGAATACTATCCTCATTTTATAGGTGAGTGAACCAAGATACAGAAAGCTTAAACTAATTTAAGATTACACAGCTTGTAAATGACAGTCCAGATTTGAATCCAGGTCTCCTGACTCTCAATTCTATGTTCTTTCATAATACCAGCATGAATTGTTTTTAATAGACTTTTTTTTAAAAGCATTTTTAGGTTCATAGCAAAATTGTGCCTCCCCCACCATCAACTCCCACCAGATGGTACCTTTGCTACAATCAGTGAACTTACATTGACACATCATTATCAACCAGAGTCCATAGTTTACATTATTGTTCACTCCTGGTATTGTACATTCTATGGGTTTGGACAAAAGTATTGCCCTAAAAATCCCCTGTTCTCTGCCTACGCATCCCTCCCCATCCCAACCCCTGGCAACCACTGATCTTTTCACTGTCTCCATAGTTTTGCCTTTTCCAGAATGTCATATAATTGGAATCATACAGTATACGGCCTTTCAGATTGGCTTCTTTCACTTGACAATGTGCACTTAAGACTCCTCCATGTCTTTCTGTGGCTTGATAGCGCATTTCTTTTTAGGTCTGAATAATATTCCATTGTCTGGATGTAGCCTAGTTTATTGATCCATTCACCTCTCGAAGGAAATTTCGGTTGCATCCAAGATTCACTAGCCCACCTTTTGATTTTAAAAGTGGAAAGTAAGAATGTGAAGATGAGTGAACTAGAGGAGCGACAACTACTTAACTTTTACTAAATTTATATCTTGAATCAAATATGTGTGTGATTTGAAGCAGTAGTTCTATCCTCTCAAGGGCCAAGATTCTTGATTCTTTCGACAAACTATTCTGGGTGGCACAAATCCTCTTGATGTCCATTTATCCTGGTCCTTTCATTTCTAATTAAGGAGGGTTTTCAGTCTTGATGGCCTTTCTCTTGCCCCAAAAGAGGTCAGAAAAGATTTTAAGTACAGGGATAGTGTGGCAGGGTAACTTATTGAGAAATTAAATCTGGATTTTGTTTTTGCTGCTCTTGGAGGGACAAAAGAAAGGGGTGGCTGATCAGCCCCAATCTAAAAGACAACGGAGGGCTTCCCTGGTGGCGCAGTGGTTGAGAGTCCGCCTGCCGACGCAGGGGACACGGCTTCGTGCCCCGGTCTGGGAAGATCCCACATGCCGCGGAGCGGAGCGGCGGGGCCCGTGAGCCATGGCCGCTGGGCCTGCGCGTCCGGAGCCTGTGCTCCGCAACGGGAGAGGCCACAACAGTGAGAGGCCCGCGTACCGCAAAAAAATCAAAAATAAAAGACAACGGAGACTTTGGATCTTGGCTTTGGGCTGCTGTGCCTTGGGAAATTCGTTAGCTGTTCTGTATAGCAAAGTGCTTTGGTTTCTAGGGCTGAAAACAGGTTGGAAGATAGAGGAGACATTCTGGTAGTCTCTGTAATCGCGCCTCGGATTAAACCTCATTGGCTACGATACTGCCACTGTGCAAAGCTGGTACAGTAAGTCCCCTACATACGAACCTTCAAGTTGCGAACTTTCAAAGATGTGAAACGTGCGTTCCAACAACATCAGGTGTGAGTGAAATTGCAGCTTGCCCTTCATCTTCTATTACTGACGATCCTTCAGCTCTACCATCTCCCACCTCGTCTCCCTCCTCCAGTCAGTAACTCTTCTTGCCTGTTCACTTGTTGCCAGCTGTCGTGCTGTACTACTATACTTTTCAAAGTACTTTACTGTAAGATTAAAAATGTTTTCTTTATTTTGTGTGTTTGTTTCTTGTGTATTATTTGTGTGAAAAGTGTTATAAACCTACTACAGCACAGTACTATATAGCTGATTGTGTTAGTTGGGTACCTAGGCTAACTTTGTTGGACTTATGAACAAATTGGACTTACGAATGTGCTCTCGGAACAGAACCTGTTCATACGTAGGGGACTGTAGTCTCTGTAAATTCATTCCCTCTTCTGTTGGTAACTACCCCCAGCTTTTGTTTAGTTCTCCATGCAGTACAATTGTGTTTTGGCCAGGGGTGGGAGTGGGGTGGGGAACAGCTCACTTTGGTTGTAGTAATGAAATATACAGCTCAATCTAAAAACCAATGAGCTTAGGGACTTCCCTGGCGGTCCAGTGGTAAAGAATCCGCCTTCCAACGCAGGGGACTCAGGTTTGATCCCTGGTCAGGGAACTAAGACCCCACATGCCGCGGGGCAACTAAGCCCGTGCGCCACAACTACTGAGCTCATGCGCCTCAACAAGAGAGCCCGCATGCCGCAGACTACACAGCCCACGCCCTCTGGAGCCCGAGCACCACAATGAAAGGCCCGCGCAGCAACCAAAGATCCCGCATGCCTCAGCGAAGACCCCGTGTGCCGCAACCAAGACCCGCTGCAGCCAAAAAACGAAAATAAATAAATTTTAAAAATTATTTTAAAAAAATAAAAACTAATAAAGCTTAATTCTGACCACTGGCCATGGCTCATGGTTATTGGCACATGACCCAATTTAGGCCAATAAGAAGGAGGAGACATTTCCTGGGAGCTTCTGTAAAAGAAACTTGCTTGCCATTCAGAGGAAGCTTCTGGAAGAATCTCTTTCTCTTCTCTTTCACTCTCTCTACCTCCTCCCCATCTCTAAGCACACCCACAAAAGCATCAATTGACAACCAACTTGTGAGCAGGGTGAAGCTGACTGTGTAGAAAGCAGAGCAGAAGTGGGAAGAGGCTGGGCCCTCGGTGATGTTGTCAGGTAACTAAATCAAACCAATCCTGAAACTTCCAATTTCACAGACTAGTACAGTCTCCTTTATGGTTTAGGCCAGCTTGGGTAGCTTTGTGTTACTTAGAGTCAGAAGGATCCTAACTTTCACATGAAGCATTTTCCAGATACCCTGCATACACACTTAGGAACAAGCCCCACATTGATGGCTGCTGGTGGGTGTCTTGCCAGCCCTGCACGTAGGAATTCAAACCCAGATTTAATTTGATTTTTTAAAAATAAAGAAAGGTAACATTTCACGTGCCCAAGTGTTATGGAACGAAATCACGTCTTATAATATCCAGAAGAAACGATAATGGTGGATGATTACGTAAATCATAGCACATGCACCCAGTGGACCATTACACTGTCATCAAAAATTCACTGTATGAAGTTTATATGAGAACATGGAAATGCAAACATTATAAGTAGGTAAAAGCAAGATACAAAACTATTTATTGAAGTTGAGCTTGGCTATAAAGAGATCACAAAAGCTTCATAGAAAAAAAGTCTGGAAGGAAACAGAGCAAAATGCCAACAGCACAAGAACCCTGAAGAGTGTTTTGAGCGACACCATTTAGGAAGTTCTTGGAGTCCCTGGGTGGGAAGTGATCCAAAAACATGAACCAAGGATAGGTAACATGAATGGCCTTATTCGGTTCTCCTTCACTCCAAAAGATGAAGGTTAATTATACAGAGACTTGTCAGAATCCACTGTTTTGTTTTTATCCAAAGCATGATCTTATTAGTTCTGATTAATACTTACTTAGTACCCATAATTAACTGAGCAGGAATCATTATACGCAGTGGACTCTGACATCTAAGGTGCCACCTCTTATCTGGAAAACTTGGTGTTTCTTACATGAGCAAGTCTAGTACAGCCTTCACCCATCCAAGCTGTTTGCCAAGAAGCAGCCGCCACCCCTACCCCTGACCATCACCACCCCCAACAGCGAACTTGACAGCGAACCTGAGTCAGTTCTCAAGTTGCTAAGATTTCCATCAGAGAGGGTTGTTGTGTAGCTACCAGGAGGGCCTCTTCCCCAGGAACTCTGGAGTCTTATTATCAGGCCCAATTCTTTTCACCTTCCCCCTCCCTCCACATATCCCAGGTTTCTAGAGGTTTGAAGCTTTGAGGACAAGAAAGGACAGCCATTCCTCGCAAGGAGACTGGGGATTCCTGCTCTTGGACAATCTGTCCCGTGTACCATCTGATGCCTCAGATAAGTATAAATCAGTGATATTAAAGGAACAGGACTGAGGCCGATCACCTACCACAATTTGAAATGCACAATAGAATAGAATTGAAAAGGCCAGATTTCAAAATCTAAAGAGATTCAATCTTATTAGAAGTACTTAAAGCCCACGTGGGGCTATCGAGCACTTGAAATGCGTTGGTCTGAATTCAGACGTGCTGTAAGTGTAAAATTCACACCAGATTTTGAAGACTTGGGATGCAAAAAAAAAAAGTAAGGAAGAGAAAGAAAGAGAGAGAGAGAGAGAGAGAGAGAGAGGAAGAGAGGAAGAGAGGAAGAAAGGAAGGAAGGGAGAAAGAAAGAAAGAGAAAGAGAGAGAGAGAGAGGAAGAGAGGAAGGGAGGAAGGAAGGGAGAAAGAAATAAAGAAAGAAAGAGAAAGAGAGAGAGGAAGAGAGGAAGGAAGGAAGGGAGGAAGGAAGGGAGAAAGAAAGAAAAAGAGAGAGAAAGAAAAGAGAAAGAGAAAAAGAAAGAGAGAGAGAGAGGAAGAGAGGAAGAAAGGAAGGAAGGAAGGGAGGAAGGAGGGGAGAAAGAAAGAAAGAAAGAAAGAAAGAGAAAGAAAAGAGAAAGAAAAAGAGAGAGAAAAAGAAAGAAAGAAAGGGAGAGAGAGAAAGAAAGAATGGAGGGAGGGAAGGAGGGAGGAAGGAAGGAAGGGAGGGAGGGAGGAAGAAAGAAAAGGAAAGGAAAAAGAATATACAAAACTATCTCATTACTAATTTTTACATTGATTACATGCTGAGACAAAACATTTTAGATATACTGGTTAAATCATATACATTACTAAAATTAATTTCATTTACCCTTTTAAAAATGTGGCTTCTAGAAAATGTCAAATTACACCTGTGGCTCACATTTGGGGCTCCCATTAGATTTCCAGTGGACAGTGTTGTGCTCAGTATATTGCAGGGTGTCCCTTATACTCCTGTGTATACATGGACAAGGTAACTAACATTTGCTGCTGGGCTTCTTTGTGCCAGAGCTGTGTTAGGCACAGTTAGCTCTTTCAATCCTCATATCAATCCTGCAAGGCACTCATGAGTATACCCCACTTACAGATGAGAAAACTGAGGCTCAAAGAAGTAACTTGCCCAAGGTCATCCACTGAAGTATGACAGAGCCCCTAAATTCAACACTAGATAATTGTTCAGGGCGTTATCCAGTTGCCAAGGCTTTTCTCTCTGCCATGACTCAATGACCTATACAAGCAGAAGAAGTGATGCCAAAAAAATGGAAGGAGACGTGTTCTCTAAAACTGAAATTGCTTCACACAGACAAGCCTCATTAAAAAAAAAAAACTACACCTCTCTAGTCCTTGAGGCCAAGTTCCAAACACATGACTGGTGACAAGTGATACAGCACTGCCTTTCTTTTCCTCTGACCCTAACTTGGAAAGAAGTTTTCACCGGGTACTGTTGAAGATCTAGACTTGCCCCATTCAAAAAAGAGTCCCATAACTTTTTGTCATTTTATGTTATGTGTGTTACCATAGGGGCATTTAGGTTGTTTCTAGACTTCTTTCTTTCCTTCCTTCCTTCTTTTTACGTATTTATTTATTTACTACAAATAGTAAACAGTGCTGCTGTGAATGTAATTTTTGGACAGGCATATAGACTCCATGAGAATGTTTAATACTACAAGATAATGCAAATCAATTAAGGCAGTTTATAATTCCTATGGCATGGTATTGTCATTAATACAACATTGTAAATCAACTATACTTCAGTAAAATACATTTTTTTAAAAACTTGGTATTGTCAGACAGCTTCGTCGAATGCTCTGGTTTGGGGTTTGGGTGTTGGGTTCATGGGTGTTCATGTTAATTTATGTATTTATTTAAAAAGAGAGGCACACACGGACCTGTGTATGTTGAGCCCAGGATTATTATTAACTCAGTTCTATGCAATTACGGATCCCCCTCAGAAACAGTAGAGTCACAGCACACCTATCAGCCTCTATAAATGCACGCTATCAGCTTTCATAAACACCTCAGCAGAGTTCGGGGCACAAAGGTCCAGCCTCAGTGTAGATACTGTTCTGTTATTTCTCCAGAGACCCCTTCTCTTCATGTTGCCTCCACCTGACCAGCACCATCCTACTGGGCCTGAAAAGTTCCCCTTGCTTCCCAGAGTTTCCCTTCCCAACAAAACATAACTTTTCAGGGTCCCATTTCCTCAAGACTCTGCCCTTTCCTAGCAGTGACTCGAAGTGGAAACTTTAGGCACCATAGCCAAGGAGTTGGGTCTATAATTTTGGTTGTGTGGGCCTTTGGGCATTCCTCATGACACCAGGCAGGCCGTCATCTGTCCCCAGTGAGGTGCAGGATCACCCTTAGATACTGGTAATCCCTACCTGGTCATCCTGCAAGATGAGGCAGTGTTGCTATTTACTGACAGGGTGGTTTTAGGCAAGTTATTTAACCTCTCTGAGCCTTGGTTTCCTCACCTGGAAAATGGAAGTGATAAAGCCTCCTTTAAAGGTTTGTTGTGAGAACTGGCCTCAGGAAGCTTTCTGTTATGGGGGCTGCTGCTGTTTCTATACATTCAAGCATGACAGCATAGCCTACTAGCACCTGACCTCAAAGTTCCAGGCCTAGAACTGCCACTAACTCACTCCGTGGGTTTCGGAAAATTGCTTCATCCTTCCATGCCCAGTTCCTCATATGTAAAGCGAGACAGCTGGACTTCAGCTGATCTCTAAAAAGGAGATCATGAGTCTATGAGAAGAACTCTGACTACAATAGTCAATTATTTATTGATGCCAATGTAGTCACTACAGCTATCATTCCTCAAGTACTAACTTACTCGAGGGAAGAGTTAGGACAAGAACTTTCCCAGGAAATGAGAGAAAATAATTTTGTTTTACTTGAGGGAATAATTTCCAAATCTGAAGGGCAAAGGAAAGAGTGAAAGGGGAGGGGAGGATAACTACCCTAAAATTTACACATAAAACATGTTTTTTATGTGTTCAAAACCAAGTTCAGAACTCTGATATTATTCCAATTATTTTTTCACCACTCAAGGTTATTGCATGAGTCAGAGCTGTATTACGCGGGCCTCTCACTGTTGTGGCCTCTCCCGTTTGCAGAGCACAGGCTCCGGACGCGCAGGCTCAATGGCCATGGCTCAAGGGCCCAGCCGCTCGGCGGCATGTGGGATCTTCCCGGACCGGGGCGCGAACCCGTGTCCCCTGCATCGGCAGGCGGACTCTCAACCACTGCGCCACCAGGGAAGCCCCAGAGCTGTATTCTGTTTCTCCTTGTGTAACTCCTGGTATAACCCTTTTCTTCTTTTATTCCTTTCCCTCAAAATGGCTTCATTCTTTCACTGCATTTTTTTTTCTTCTCTGCATTCCTGTTGTTGCTTTGGTTTCAGTGAGAAAGTCACTTCGGTCTTGGGTAAGTTTTCTTTGGCAGCAGAACCTGAGGAACACCTGTTCTCATTCTTAAGCTATGTCCCCTCATAGGCATGGTCAAAGAGTTCCATTTGAATTAGATGTAAGCTGAATTTCAGTAGACAATTTTAAAACATAGAGGAACGTTTTCTCTTTCCATTATTTAAACCTTCAACCTCAGGCAACTCTTTTGGCTTTTCCAATACCCTTCTTGGCTTCTCACAAGGTAAGAGACTTACCTGTGTCCTCCCCTTATACTACTCTGTGAACTCACCAACCTAACAAATATCCTATTGTCCTTTGCTGACTATGCTCCTGATGAAGAACCACTGCATACACACTGGATGAGAAGCAGTTGCAATGAAATGTTAATATACTCAGATTCCCTGGAGACACAAAATCTCTATTCAAGTCTCAGAATAACCAACTGGAGAAGGACATGGCAGCCATCGAGGACTAGAGAGCTAAGAGGAAGAGCAAGTGATGGAGTGCTTCTGGCCAAAGGTGACAGCGAACAAAGAGCTGTGGTTAAGGCCACAGGGGCCTGGAGTCCAGTCCACCACCTCCATTTGTCTTACTGGGAGGGCAAAGTACGTGTGCGCACGCGCTTTGGTGGCGGCGGCGGTGCATGTATTTCAGGCCCTCCTCAACAGCGGTTTCCCACTGTACTTCTCACCACCATTTTGCTTTTCCTGAAGGCTCTGTTCTCACGAACATCTGCCAGAAACACTCCGACGAGATGACAATTCCTAGGTTCTGTCCCCATCCCACCCATCACGCCAAATTCATGCTAAGGTCACCATGATCTTCGTGTCCAAGGAACACTTTTTAGTTCTTATTTTTCTTGACTTCATGGTCACTCCCTCCTGTTGAAAAACTATTTGAACTCTGTGGCTCCCCACCACCACTGTTTCTCTCCCAGCTTTCTGGTCACTTCTGGGTCTCTTTTTCTGACATCTGCTCCTCGACTCCACCTTAGGGTTCCTTAGAGCTCTTTCCTTGCTTATCTCTTCCCAGGCAATCTCCACTATCCCCATGGCTTTATTTACCATTAAAACTCGGACTCCCAATAAATCTCCCGCCTTGGTATGTGCAAATGCCTACTTGCCATTTCCATTTGACTGTCTCAGTGACCCCCTCAAGCTATCCAAAATTATATTCATGATCTTCTCACCAAAATTCTTCTCTTTCAGCATAGTTCCCTTCCTTCGAAAATGGCAGTTTTGCTGACCAGGCTGCTGAAACGAAGAACCTTACACATCATCCTTGACACCCCCCTCGGTGTCCCCTCTCACACCCCATCAATCATCAAGTCTTTTTTTAAAATACATTTATTTATTTATTTATTTATGGCTGCGTTGGGTCTTCGTTGCTGCACGCGGGCTTTCTTTAGTTGCGGCGAGCGGGGGCTACTCTTCGTTGCGGTGCGCGAGCTTCTCATTGCGGTGGCTTCTCTTGCTGCGGAGCACGGGCTCTAGGCGCGTGGGCTTCAGTAGTTGTGGCTCGTGGGCTCAGTAGTTGTGGCTCGCGGGCTCTACAGCACAGGCTCAGGAGTTGTGGCGCACGGGCTTAGTTGCCCCGTGGCATGTGGGATCCTCCTGGACCAGGGCTCGAACCCGTGTCCCCTGCGTTGGCAGGAGGATTCTTAACCACTGCGCCACCAGAGAAGTCCCGCAAAACTGGATTTATATGAACGCCTTAAAATGCAATGTTTTGCCTGCCTACAGCTTTTGGACATGCTCTTCCTTCTGTCCGAAAAGCTCTTTCCACCCCCACTGACCTGAGGCAGCTAATTCCTGCTCATCCTTAGAGTCTCCCGTCAACATCACATCCTCAGGGGGGAGGGAGGTGGGAGAGGGAAGGACTGGGAGCTTAGGATTGGCAGATGCAAACTAGTATATATAGGATGGATGAACAACAAGGTCCTACTGTATAGCACAGGGGAGTATATTCAATATCGTGTGATAAACCAAAATGCAAAAGAATATGAAAAAGAATATATATATATATATATGTGTGTGTATAACTGACTCACTTAGCTGTACAGCAGAAATAAACACAACACTGTAAGTCAACTCTACTCCAATAAAAATTTAAGAATAAAAAAAATTAGATCCTCAGGAAAACCTTCCCCGACCATCCAGATAGACTAGGTCTCCTCTGAATCACTCTCATAGCGCCATGCACACTTGAAGTGAATTAATAGCAGTTTTTGGCATAATGCCAATCTTCCTCTTGTGGCTATAAGTTCCATATTGGCAGCGCCCATGTCTGTTTGTCCACCACTGAGGTCTCAGTTCCTAGCTAACAGCAGGCTCTCAAGAAAAAATCTGTATAGGAACTGACTCTCTGAACATTCTCACCAAACCATGCTTGTTGAATTAAAAACACCCTGTTGAGTCCTCCTGACTTAGTTTCCTATTGCTGCTGTAACAAACTGTCACAAACTTAGTGACTTCGAACAACACAAATGTATTTTCTTACAGTTCTGGAGGTCAAAATTCCTAAAATCGAAGAGTCAGCAGGGCTGCACTCCTTCTGGAAGCTCCAGAGGAAAACCCATTTTCTTGCCTTTTCTGGCTTCTAGAGGCTGCCTGAATTCCTTGGCTTGTGGCCTTGCATCACTCCGACCTCTACTTCCATCATCACATCTCCTTCTGTCACTCTGCTTCTCTCACTCCAACTCTCCTGCCTCCCTCCTATAAGAACCTTTGTGATTACCTGGGGCCCACCTGGATAATCCAGGATCATCTCGCCATCTGGAGATCCTTAACTTAATTGTATCTGCAAAGTCGCTTTTGCCATGTGAGGTAACACATTCACGGGTTCCGGGGACTAGGAGGCGGACATCTTTGGGGAGAGGCATTATCCAGCCCACCACACCTCCCACGCCCCAGAGGATAAAACTTTTGCCAAGTTTTCTGGAACAAATTCTGAACTCTGCTACAAAATATCACACGCCATACACACTCCATACACATCATGATACTGCCCATGTTATAACTCTTTCTCCTAGATCCCCTTACAAATCAGTTTTGATTAGTCTTTCCTCAAGTGGGCACATATACTCCATAGTGTCCGCATACACACATTCCCCAAGTGTGCTTAGAATATCCCTCCTGATTCCTGTCCCTTTGGTGAGGAAGGGCAGAGGCAGCGGGCTGAAGTCACCTCGTTTTGTTTGATGCCGGAGTCTACCCTCCCGACTCCAAGTCTCCCTTCCAAGCTGTTGCTTTGTGGGGAAACTGGCTGAGGGGATGGATGGTCACAAGGTGTCTTCAGGTGGAAGAGTCTTAGCAAGAAGCTCTGGTTGAACATTTTTAGATACATTTATAATTTGTAAAACAACATTCAGAAGGTGCACAAATATTGGGCAATGAGTGTGGAAGCAAAAGGGTTTCATGGTAAGCAATTTGCATCTTAAACACTTGACTTAAGTGGTATGAATATTCTTAAGACTGAGAAAGCCTGATCTTCAAAGAACTACCTACATACTGTTCACGTCCTAGTCAGGGTGGGTAGAGACACTCAGCCCCAGGCATGGTCTCGTCTGGCACTGCAGCTGCCATTACACGCTTTTTCTGACAGTTATGGAAATCAAACAGAAGACGTTGCTTCTGGCAACACTGAATGTACTAACTGGGAGTGAATCTCTTGTTACCAACAGGCTCGATCTTGACCTGGGAGCGAAGACAGGCAAGATTTTCTGTCACGTTATCTACTCCCCTTGCAGTAACCAACTCTCAGTTCTTTAATCCTGGGTCCCACCTAGAGAGTACTGCTTTGTGGATACGCTGGGGTTTTCCCAAGTCCTGATTATTTTACCCATGAAAGATTTCCAAAGGGACAAGAAGGCACGGAAAACACTTTTTCTACACTCTCCTTACCTTTCTTTATTAAAATAGAAACATCACTACCAAGAAAAGCTCTAGGTAGGTTGTTCTAAGACATCTATTCCTGAGACGCTCACACCTTTAGTGTAAATCTACTCATGACATTTTAGAGCTTGAAGAGTACAGACCAGCTGATCCACCCACTCATTTTGTAGATGAGGAAGCTGAGGTGTAAACACCTAAGGAAATTGTCCAAGGACATACAGGTCAGGGCTGTTGACAGTTTCATAAGGCCATAAAAGCTAACAACCGAGATTCTACATATTCAGTTGATAACAGTCATAGATACAGCTTCCATATAGTAGATTCAGTCTCCATTGTTTTAAGGTTTTGTGATACTTTGACCTGAGCTAGGGCAAAGTTTACTTCAAATGCTCTATGAGAGAAAAACGTACTAAGCAATTAATGGTGTAGAAAGATCATAGAACATATTGTTTACCTATTTCTAGGGGCAAACGGTTTAAAGGACATTTGCCTTTAACTGTATGCAACTGTACTTTTGATTTTAAAATAAATTATTAAGATAGGCCATGCAAAACCTCAGTTTAGAGTCATTTTGTTAATTATTTAATCCCCATTATACAGAACTTTCATTGATCCGGCCTGACCATCCCTTCTAGTGACTCCAAATTAAAGGGGTTTAACTGCAGGGCTTCAAAGGGAATCAGAAACTGTGTGACAAGGCCGACTCTTCTAGAGCAACTGTCCTCATTCACCTTGAGTGAATCCTGGACGCTTTTGCTTTAATGAATAAGGGAGGGTGGAGTGTTTAGGAATTTGGTTTTCCCCACCAGGACTAACAAAGTACTTTGAATGGCAACCCTTATTCTTACACATAAAGGACTTCTTCAGATGAAAACTGACAACACAAGTCACTACCAGGCACGAAGCCTTTCGGAAGAAGTCCTTTGCCCATCCTGCCTGCAGCCCACACACCATTATCCTAGGCCGTTTCTGCCACCCAGCTCTCTGGGAACCAGTGAATGTAACAGGATTTGATTTAAACTCCAGACCCCTATCAAGACATTCAAGAAAAGCCCCTGCTTTTTTATTAATTGCAAAATCAAACTGACTCCCAGTGGAAAGTTTGTTCCCTCTTTTAGGACAGGGACTGCTAACTAATAATAGGTACTTGCCAGAGAATCTGGTTTGGGGGTGGTTCCCTGTATTGAAAAGACATTTTTCATGTTCCCTATGATTTATCTCCCTCCTGCTTCCCTGGCATCTAGGGTTGCCAGGTAAAATACAGGACATCCAGTGAAAATTGAATTTCAGATAAGCAAGAAATAAATTTTTCTGAGTACAAGTATGTCTCATGTACTATTTGGAACATACGTATACTTGAAAAACTTATTTGTTGACTATGTGAAATTCAAATCTCACTGAATGTCCTGCATTGATCGATTTTTTTTTTTTGGTAGATCTGGCAACGCTACGTGATTTTTTTCATCCAACTTTGTTATGTTCTCCTAAAATTTTATTTTCATGGGCCTTCTTCCCAATTTCATTCTCCTCTTTAAGAAAAGTTATTTCTTCACCTTCTACTCTTTTTTGGGGGGTATTAAGTTTAAGTGGCTTTGAATTGTGATGGGAAGCACCAGGCTTCTGTATAAAGGGCCTCAGAGTCACGCACGCATCAGGTGAGATTGGAAGAGGGCCTATCTGAATCCATTTCTTCTGATACTCTACCCTCAACAAGTACTCCTTTGAATTAAGCTTGCCTTCTCCAAGTGGGACTTCTAAACCGTATCTGGGGAACAGTAACACAACTTACTAATACCTTAGGAGAAATGGTAGTAACGATTTTAAAATTTTATCTCCAGCTACCTTTTAAAAATAAACTCCGTTTTGGAAGTATAACAGAAGTGTGTCCAATTAATAAGTGCACAGCTGGATGAATTTTCCCCAAATGAACATACTCAGGTAACCAGTACCCAGATCAAGAAACAGAACATTGGGAAGGAAATCCTGTCACATGCTACAATATGGATAAGCCTTGAGGACACTATGCTACATGAAATAAACCAGCCACAAAAGGATAAATACTGTGTAATTCCACTCATGTGAGGCATCTAGAGTAGTCAAATTCATAGAAATAAATATGGAGTAGAACGGTGGTTACCAGGGACTGGGGACAGGGGAGATGGGACGTTATCGGTTACTGGGTATAGAGTTTCAGTTTTGCAAGATGAAAAAGTTCTGGACATCTGTTTTACAACTGTGTGAAGATACTTCACACTACTGAACTGTACACTTAGAAGCGGTTTAGGTGATAAATTTTATGATCTGTATTTTTTACCACAATAAAAAACCAGAAATACAATATTACCAGTTCCCCGGAAGACCTCATGCCCCTTCCCAGTCACTCCTCCATGCCTAAGGTAACAACTCTCCTGATCTCTAAAAGGAACCCATCTGCTTTAAAAAGATTCTAGAGTCAGTAAGAAAAAAAAAAGTTGATCAGAACCCCTTCCTTCTGACAGTGAGATTCCTTCGAATCAAAAAAGGATTTGGGGCTTCCCTGGTGGCACAGTGGTTGAGAGTCCGCCTGCCGATGCAGGGGACACGGGTTCGTGCCCCGGTCCGGGAAGATCCCACATGCCGCGGAGCGGCTGGGCCCGTGAACCATGGCCGCTGAGCCTGCGCGTCCGGAGCCTGTGCTCCGCAACGGGAGAGGCCACAACAGTGAGAGGCCCGCGTACCGCAAAAAAAAAAAAAAAAAAAGATTTGATCACAGCTACCATGGTGCCGGGCTTACAGGAGAAGCAGCTCAAAAAATGCTTGCTAATTGCATGCAGACCGAGAGCCTTAGCCTTGCAGTTGTGGGAGGCGCTGAGGGAAGAAAAGGGCACTGAGGAAAAAAAGATGAAAGTGCTGGAAACAAATGCCAGCCACTTTGCAATCTTGCCAAAGGTGAGCGCTGCATATTCATTACAGGTTTATTCACTGATGATGCATTTTTTCCTCTTTCACTGTGTTGACATGATCTGTAGGCTCATGTTTGAATCCAGCCCAAAGTATATAGTTATTTTTTGTTACTGTGTGCATAGCTCTAAGTGCTTATTTTCTTACCAGGGTGTTTATTGCCAATGTGTATTGCATGAGACGAAATAGATGTGCTTGTTAATGCTTACCTCCAAACTCCTCAAGGGAAAATTCTAAACTCTAAGGAAATTTAGGTTTACTTCATTTTACAACCACCTAAAGATTTGATCCACTGGACTTTTTGATTACGTCCTTTTCCAAGAGGGCACCAAATGTTCCAAAGAACAAATGACAAAACTGTAAGCACTGATAAAGAAAATGGATAAAATTGCTATTTTAGACCACAAATGGTAGCGACTGGGGCAGAGGTGAACGATCTTTTACACTCTTGAAGCCAAGGGAATATGATACACCACTCTTTGATGTCACAAGGTAGGCAGATAGGCTGGAGGCCTGAGAAACAAATGGTATTGTCATATTATGCTAAGGATTAGTTATTTAGATCAGTGGTTTCAGAGCCAATGATCCCTTTTATAACATAAATTCTAGTTAGCAGTCCTCCTATACTGACTTGAAATTCAAAGGTGATACCACATACTTCTACCATCATTGTAAAAAACAATCAACATAATGACCTAGCAGAAAGGAGAAATAAAAGGAAAGTAATTTATAATAAAATGGCATGCACCTCAAAATGTAAACCCTCAGGCATGGCAACACTAGATGACAAAATAAAATAGCCAGACGCTTATATTAATCATAACACCACTGTGAGTGACAGCTCAAGACACAGACTGACCCAGGTGTGCTTTAGTGGCGACTCAAATGGCGACTATGACTTCCCAACATGATGAACAACTCTTGGAAAATTCTAAGCAAAACTAAACGCAAGCATCCTTCAATTCATACTGTGCTTGCATTCTTGGAAAATTAGGTGCTTACTTTCACCTACATGAAGGTTCAGCAGGACATCTGAAGGTCATTTGGAACATGGAACAATTTCTAATTCTAGCATCACTGGGCACCACCCTTTAAATATCAATAGTACCTCCCAATCATCGTGACAACCAAAACACGCCACCATCAATTTCTAAAATCCACCCCCACTGACCCCTGGACAATACCAGCTCCCATTTAGTACCCTTGATTTAGAGTAAAAAATTTTATTTGCAGAAGCATTTTTAAAATCTTAAAATACATCACTGATAAAAAAGGATCCAGATCCTCAGAAATTCCTCCATTTGTGACTCACATTCCTTCACATTTTTTGAAAAATTTGATCTTTGCTTTTATAATCCCACAGAAAAGGAGTTTCCCAACATCTGAGTCAGTAAGATCATCAAGAGATTCAATAAATAAAATTACATAGTACTTTTCTCTTGGGAACACTTTACTTAGTATTTCAGTCATTAAAATAAGAGGTTGACAAAGGAAAAAAAAAAAGAGCAAAAACCCTGCAGGTGGTCTCATCAAGAAAAGCAATTTAATGAGAAGGTGTCCTACAGATCTAGGACAGCAATAACTATTGTAATTACTGTTTTGTTCCATTTTTGCATTTATTCTGTTTAGTTGTGTTTTCCCAAAATGTTCAGTAACTCTGAAAAGTCTTTATTAGCAACATAAATATAAATCAGATATCTTACAAACACTATCAGTTCCTGTCTATAGAGCACTGCCCTCAGGTGGGGTTCCAGGCGTTTGGGGGCCAGCAGGCGTGCTGGAGCCAACTGGTTCTAGCTCGGAAGAGTTCACTGCACTCAGCTCTTCCCAACTCTGCATTTGGTGATGTCATGTTGGTAGCCAGAAATCAGCAGCGATGGAAGTAGTCACACCATGGAAACTGGCAAACGCTACAAATCAGGTCTGCCCTCACACCCACGTCCTCCCTCCCACGTCCTCCCCCCCAGGGAGCCTACTGTGAAACATTCACCAGATACCACTGCATGGGGCTGGCTTGCAGGAAAGAACCTGACATAGAAGTACAAAAGAAGACTTTGGTACAAACTCTTTTCAAAAAGATCAGTCCAAACTGGGCTCTGTAGTGTTCCATCAAATTCTAGCAAGATACAAAATGATGGCCCATAAATAACCGAAGAGCCAAAACGAAACAGAAACATTAATTCACTCGCATCCAAATATCTATTTAGTACCAACTATGTGCAAAAGAGTCTCCTTAAATTGTTCCCGGACCAAGGCAAGGTACAACTTAAATAAGTATACGAGGTGCAGTGGACCAATGGATATGCTGCCAATTTGAAAGAGATAATTAAACATCGATGGTAATAGTTTTCACCTTTATCACAGGGGATACTGACATCTAATAAGAATTGTGCCAGGTATTAAGCAAATATTATCTTGTTTGATCCTCACAAGCACCGTGAAAGGTAATCATTAGGGGAACTGTATGAAATTGCTGATAGCTGACCAGTTTTGACCTCTACAAGAGGCAATTTCATAAGGTTTCATCTAATATTATTTTCTCTGTTTTACGGACAAGGAGGCCAAGACCCCAGCATACCAATTTGTCAAATGGCAAACAGCTATTAAGTGACTAAGCTGGGATTCCTTGCAGACCTGACTGGCTCCAGAGCCCCTGTGCTTTCCACCACACACACTTCCCAAATGAAAGAACTGTTAGGCTCATTTGATATGTTGCTAACACTGAAAGAAATCCTAGAATTAAACTGTCTTGAAGTAACTCACTACAAAAAAAATTAAATTAAGGACGTGTGTTTTACCACATCACTAAACATTGGCTTCCTGGGTTTCTTAATCATATATGATTAGAAAGAATCATCACTGTTCATACATTTTAGAGACTGAATAATAATTTAATACGGATTGCAACCATTGGTTAATTTGTTCTTAAGGAATTAAATTAATGATTATTTGTACTTAAGAAATTCCATTAACATTCAATTTATACTTGAGAAGTTAATGTTTAATTTATACTTAACAAATGACTTTTTAAAAATGCTGTGCAAAAAAAAAAAAAAAATGCTGTGCTATTACTAGTACCAACTATCAAAGGTCTATGGTCACAGTCTATGATTCTCAACCCACTGGAATGATCAATGCTTCAGAAAAGAATTACAGTCACAAATGTTTGAACTAACTGTATAGTACAGAAGTGTCTCTTAAATTTTTAAATTACAACGTGCAGTAATGTCTTGATACAATACACATATGCATATATATGGATATAACTGAAACAAAAGTTTCATGAAAACTTTTACCCTTGGTATGTGAAAAATACTCTGCTATTTTCTATTCTCTTTCATTTTTAGAAATGCAGACCACAACTTAGTATATCATTTTCACAAACTCACTAATGTGTTGTAACCCCCAGTTTGAGAAACATTGTCTTAGAGATCTTTATTTTAGAGACCTCATCTACATCCCCAATTTTATTCCTTTCCCTCTAGATTACTCTGTTCTTTTCATCTAGGCCTTTGGCCCCCAACTTACCAACTTCCTTCTTTCAACAGAGATTTACAAATCAACTGCTCTGTGCCAGACACTGTGCTAGGTACAGGAGATGCAATGGATTTGTATCCACATCCTGTGATCTCAACATCCATCCAATCATCACGCAAATAAATGCAAACTTTCAACTGTGCTTGGTGCTACAAAGGCTCCAAGGGAGGAGGATTTGACCTAATAAGGGAAGACTTTCTGAGGAAATGGTACCTGAGCTGAGATGTAAAGATATATTCTATTCTGTTCTATTTCATTAAGAAAATGCTGGCCACTCCCCATTATCCCCAACCCCTAATCTACTTTCAGCAACCTCAAATCTACTTTCTGTGTCTATAGATTTGCCTATTCCGGACATTTTATGTAAATAGAATCACATATCATATAATATGTGGTCTTTTGTGACTGTGTCCATTCACTTAGTGTAATGTTTGCAAGGGTCATCCATGTTACAGTATTGTATGGATATACAACATTATGTGTATCCATTTGTCAGCTGATGGACATTTGGGTTGTTTCCACTTTGGGCTATTAAGTGATGCTGCTATGAACATTTGCGTACAAGTTTTTGTATGGACCTATCCTTTTATTTCTCTTGGGTATATACCTAGGAGTGAAATTGCTGGGTCATATGCTAACTCTAATTTTAACATTTTTAGGAACCGCCGAACTATTTTCTGAAGCGGCCACAATTTTACATTCTCACCAGTATGTGAGGGTTCCAATTTCCCCATATTTTGCCAACACTTGTTCATTATCTGATTATTTGGTTATAAGCATTCCAGTGGGTGTGAAGTAGTATCGCATTGTGGTTTTGGTTTGCATTTCCTTGATGGCTAATGATGTTGAACATCGTTTCTTGTGCTCATTGGCCATTTGCATATTGTCTTTGGAGAAATATCTATTCAAATTCCTTGCCTATTTTTTAATTGGGTTAGTTATCTTTTTATTATTGAATTGTAAGAGTTCTTCATATTTTTTAGATACAAGTCCCTTATCACATCATTTGCAAAAATTCCCTCCCATTCTGAGTTGTCTTTTCACCTTCTTGATGACGACCTTTGAAGCACAAAAGTGTTTAATTTGATGACGTCCCAACACCCTACCTTACACCACACTTCACACTTCCCTGATTACTTCTTCAACCATTAACTCCATTTTACCTCAACAGTGGACCTTGAAAGCACCCAAAGCTGTTTGAACTCTTCTTTCTTAAACTCCACTATTCTATTCTCAGGGTAAAACTCTTTGTCTTTCTAGCTCTATCTCTACCTTGTTTCTATCACATATGCTCTGTAAACCCTCGAAGACCTCCAATTGCCAGGCTTCTGCTTTCTCCGTTTGTCACACTTGCCTCTTGCCAACCTTCTCATCTTCCACTCTCATCCAGCCTAGCCCTTAGATCACAACACCGTAAACCCTCCACTCCCACTAGATTTCACTCCTTTGCCCCACTATCTTTTTTGTTACACTTGTTCTGCAACCTCCAACCATATATGAATCCGACCATCTGCCCTAGACTTCTACTGCTACTAAGCAGCGTTGTAGAAGTCATGCAACCTTATGCATTGGTAACACTCCTGACTTGTGTTCTCCAGTACCAGCTGAGCTCTCACACCGGCCCTACAAGCTTTTTCTTTAACCCATTTTAGTTTCCTCTCCCGTTGCCTGATGTCAACTACTCTCCCTTTCACTCATGTCATTCCCATCATGCTCTTCCTTGAACAAGCCAAGATAACTTAAGTCTCTTTGGTGCTTGTTCCTTTGCCGTAAGCACTCTTCCACCAGGTCCTTGAATGGCTGGAAAGTCCTTGTCGTTCAGGTCTCAGTTCAAATGTTACCTCTTCAGAGAGGTCTCCCCATCCACCCGGTCAAAAATTGCTGCCCTCCTCCCATTGCTATCACTCTGCCCTGATTTATTTCCTTATTTTCTTTATCTGCGCTGTCTGGAAAAGTCTTACTCATGCTTCCAAAACCCTTCACTAGCTAAAGTTACAGACTTGCTCCTGTGGGCTCTCACTATACCCTGGGAGAGCTCTCAAACCCTGTGTAGAACTCTTACTAGGTTGCTGTTATTTACGGATTACAGGTCTGTGTTCCTCTTCTACGTGCCAAGCTCCCTGCAGATAGATGCTGTAATCATATGTGGCTCCCTGGACATGTCCAGCACAGACCAGGCACTCAATGTGTGTGGAAGAGACGTAGAGAAGCCCGTTACTTTTGTAGCATGGGATCCACCCAACCCATCATGCATGAGGATTAACAATCGCCGGGGGAAAACTGGGGAAACATACTGTAATACAAATTAAATCCTGCTGGGCATTATTTATAACAGCAAAAATAGGGGAAAAGTGTCTGAACATAGGGAACTAGAGGAGTAACCTATGGATTATCTACTCACTGGAATTTCATGTTGCTGTTAAGATGGTGTCTGATTCCAATGAAAGATAATGACATGGAATGTGCTTATGCTACGATGATAATGTTTTTATGAAAACAAAACCTGTACATAGAAAGATTGAAAGAAACTAAACCAATGTAATGCTGTTTTCTTTACGCGTGAGAAATAGAGATGCTTTTCTTCTTTCCTGAATTCTTCTAGTTTTCTCTATATATACATTGCTTTTACACTGAAATAAGCTCTAATATTTCATTTCTAAAAAAGAGATATAGTCATATTCTTTCTTTAGTTCATATAACTTCAAATATTAATATTTAATTCAGTTTTAAAAACTGAAGAATGCAGAGTCAGAGAGATTTATCCAGTGTCCCTCAACAAATTAATGACAGAAAAAGAAACATTATGGTAATCCTAAAGTGATATTGGGGAACACGACTAATTTCCCATAGGCTCTGTACCATCGATATTATACTTCTTATAGTTCTGTGTTCGTTGCTTGCTAAGAGGCTAAATAGCACTAGTATAAATAGCATAAAAAGAGTGGGGAGACTATAGGTGAACCCCATTTAAATCAAAGTGGGTATAGTTCACTTTAAGGAAACAAACTACATGAAAATTCAATAGAATTTGGGCTTTTTAAATGAAAGGATTCACAAAAGAATTAGCTTGAGCTCTATATTATCAGAGAAGACATTTACCAAATGAAAGCCCATCTGTGATTCAGATACCAGAACAAATATCTAATACAACAAATTCCAATCTACCAAAGAAAGTGCCTTAGAGTCACAAAAGGATTTTTTTAAACTTGATGTATCAAACACATCATTTGGAGGGAGGGGCCACTCCAGCTTGGTACGGAGTTTGAGAATGAACAGCTTAGAGGAAAGCGAAACCTGTTAAACAAGGGAAGAGAGCAAATTTCAATAAAACAGATGAAGGTAGGAGGATGTGGGTTCCCCTAGAACTAGGCACTGATATATATACCAGGATTCCAGTGCAAGTGGTTGATTTGGGAGGAGATTTCTGGGCACTTCGGTAGGGCATCAGGGAAGCTAGAACAGGCAGGGGAGGGAAGGAAGCCACTTAAAAGGATGTTATCAAGCTAGCTGCCACTGTGGGCCGCTGGAACCTCATCCTGCTGGGGGACACGGGGTGACCAGTGAGAACACACGCACCTGAGTCACCCTGCCTGAGAAGCGAGGGCACTTTGGGGGCCGCTGTGGCATCCAGATTACGTCTCAGGGCAGAGCAGCCGTTGCTGCCTATTGGAAGTCGGGCCGGTGTGGGTGAAAATGCAGAGGGCTGGCAGTGCAGAAGCACAGCATCCGCTACAGATGGAGTAAACCAGCTCCTCACGGCGTGTTTGTTCCCTTTGGTGCTTTTTAAAAAGTGGTTTGAATGGCTTACATTTACGGTTGAAACTCCTTAAAGCTGACTTTCTGATATTCTCTCGTGTGCACTTTCGTTTTTCCTGCCCCAGGGCTGCTACCGACACGTCCTTCTCTGCCTGCTCCGCCCACCCTCCCGGAGCTGCCGCCCACTTAACAGCAGGCTGAGGGCCTCCGTGCCCAAGCGGCTCACTCTGGTCAGACCTGTTGTCTGTTTCTGGGTGGACGTGGCTCCGCGCAGTAGAAAGCACGGTCTGCAGTGCTATTACAGCAGAAGGCCTGGCACCTTCAAAGCATGTCTGCAAACACCCTGCTCCAGTTTTATACTTGTCGAACATGTTCCCCAGGTGAGGAAGGAAAGGCCAAACGCGGTTAGTCACTCTAGAAAGGAAAGTGGCAGTTTGCGTTCCAAGAGGACTGCGTCTCCTCCTCTTTTTCTCCTCTGCACCCTCTCACCACAGGAAACACTCTTTCTAAGCAGTTTTCAAAGTCCCAAGAAAGATCGCAGAGTTCCTAACGCGCAGTTTATGGCTTGAAAACACTTGGCAGACGAAACAATAACAAAGTCAATGCCACCTCACCCTTTCCGTGTGCTTATGTAATCAAAGGGCAAACTGCTGTCTCAGGCAGAGCTGGGAGAGGGCTGGGCACACAGCTCTGCACATCCAGCCGCCCTCCAAGCTTTGGAGGCTGGGGGAGGGAGTACCCTTCCAGCTGTCAGGAGGCTTTGACACGGGCGTGTCTGGGCCTCTCTCTCTGTCCCATCACCGGGAACTAGGACGGCCCCTATGACCCATTAATGTGGATTTTCTTTTTTTTTTTTTTAACATCTTTATTGTAGTATAATTGCTTTACAATGGTGTGTTCGTTTCTGCTTTATAACAAAGTGAATCAGTTATACATATACATATGTTCCCATATCTCTTCCCTCTTGCATCTCCCTCCCTCCCACCCTCCCTATCCCACCCCTCTAGGTGATCACAAAGTACCAAGCTGATCTCCCTGTGCTATGCAGCTGCTTCCCACTAGCTATCTAGTTTACGTCTGGTAGTGTATATATGTCCATGCCACTCTCTCACTTCGTCCCAGCTTACCCTTCCCCTCCCCACATCCTCAAGTCCATTCTCTAGTAGGTCTGTGTCTTTATTCCCGTCTTACCCCTAGGTTCTTCATGACATTTTTTTTCTTAGATTCCATATATATGTGTTAGCATACGGTATTGGTTTTCCTCTTTCTGACTTACTTCACTCTGCATGACAGACTCTAGGTCCATCCACCTCACTACAAATAACTCAATTTCGTTTCTTTTTATGGCTGAGTAATATTCCATTGTATATATGTGCCACATCTTCTTTATCCATTCATCTGTTGATGGACACTTAGGCTGCTTCCATGTCCTGGCTATTGTAAACAGAGCTGCAATGAACATTCTGGTACATGACTCTTTTTGAACTATGGTTTTCTCAGGGTATATGCCCAGTAGTGGGATTGCTGGGTTGTATGGTAGTTCTACTTGTAGTTTTTTAAGCAACTGACAAAGGATTAATCTCCAAAATTTACAAGCAGCTCATGCAGCCCATTAACAAAAAGACAAACAACCCAATCCAAAAATGGGCAGAAGACCTAAATAGACATTTCTCCAAAGAAGATATACAGACTGCCAACAAACACATGAAAGAATGCTCAACATCATTAATCATTAGAGAAATGCAAATCAAAACTAAAATCAGGTATCATCTCACACCGATCAGAATGGCCATCATCAAAAAATCTAGAAACAATAAATGCTGGAGAGGGTGTGGAGAAAAGGGAAGACTCTTGCACTGTTGGTGGGAATGTAAATTGATACAGCCACTATGGAGAACAGTATGGAGGTTCCTTAAAAAACTACAAATAGAACTACCATATGACCCAGCAATCCCACTACTGGGCATATACCCTGAGAAAACCATAGTTCAAAAAGAGTCATGTACCAAAATGTTCATTGCAACTCCATTTACGATAGCCTGGAGATGGAAACAACCTAAGTGTCCATCATCGGATGAACGGATAAAGAAGATGTGGCAAATATATACAATGGAATATTACTCAGCCATAAAAAGAAACGAAATTGAGCTATTTGTAATGAGGTGGATGGACCTAGAGTCTGTCGTACAGAGTGAAGTAAGTCAGAAAGAGAAAGACAAATACCGTATGCTAACACATATATATGGCATTTAAGGGAAAAAAATGTCATGAAGAACCTAGGGGTAAGACAGGAATAAAGACACAGACCTACTAGAGAATGGACTTGAGGACACAGGGAGGGGGAAGGGTAAGTTGGGACGAAGTGAGAGAGTAGCATGGACATATATACACTACCGAACGTAAGGTAGATAGCTAGTGGGAAGCAGCCGCATAGCACAGGGAGATCAGCTCGGTGCTTTGTGACCACCTGGAGGGGTGGGATAGGGAGGGTGGGAGGGAGGGAGACGCAAGAGGGAAGAGATATGGGAACATATGTATATGTATAACTGATTCACTTTGTTATAAAGCAGAAACGAACACACCACTGTAAAGCAATTATACTCCAACAAAGATGTAAAAAAACCCAAAAAACAAAAATAAACAAATGGGACCTAATGAAACTTAAAAGCTTTTGCAAAGGGAAGGAAACTACAAACAAGACAAAAAGACAACCCTCAGAATGGGAGAAAGTATTTGCAAACGAACCAACGGACAAGGATTATTCTCCAAAATATATAAACAGCTCATGCAGCTCAATATCAAAAAAACAAACAACCCAATCCAAAAATGGGCAGAAGACCTAAACAGACATTTCTCCAAAGAATATATACAGATTGCCAACAAACACATGAAAGGATGCTCAACATCACTAATCATTAGAGAAATGCAAATCAAAACTACAATGAGGTATCACCTCACACCAGTTAGAACGGGCGTCATCAGAAAATCTACAAACAACCAATGCTGGAGAGGGTGTGGAGAAAAGGGAACCCTCTTGCACTGTTGGTGGGAATGTAAATTGATACAGCCACTATGGAGAACAGTATGGAGGTTCCTTAAAAAACTACAAATAGAACTACCATAATGTGGATTTTAAAAGGGGCCCATTCCTTCCTCTGGGAGCACACAGCCCCATGCTGGGGACTGCAGTTTGGCGAGGGGGGCTTGGCCTGGATTTCAGCCCCCTCTTGGGGCCCTCGGCCAGGCCTCTGAGGGCAGAGCAGACCCCTACAGTTCACGTGGGGACACTGTGGAGACTGGAAACTCTCCCACCCCACCCCAGGTCAGCGCTATCGTTTACTCTATCTCACTTCTCTTTAAGTTCCAGATCCTGAAAGATTATTCCTTCTGCTTCAGAGGACAGCTCCTTACTCTGGCCGCAACTTGCTTTCTTTATAAATTACCTGGAAGTTCCTGCCTGTCCATTTCAGTCAGTTTATTTACCTAATCATTTGGCCTGCTGTATCAGCATCTCCCCACAAGACTGTATCACTCTTTCCGCCCCAAGTGGCATCACTTTGTGGCAAGGTATTTGGGGAGGCAATTGTCCTTTTTTATTTTCTTTTTAAGGTTAAACAAACAACTAGCTTAAAGGCAGGGGAATGGTCAAATCTGCATAAGTGGGAGGAGAGAAATTTGCATAAGAAGCCCAGGTGCCTCCTGGGAGGAAAGTAACCGAGATGCCAGTGCAGATTCCCTTCCCAAAGCTGTGGTAGAGACCAGGGGACTCTAAGGAAGGGCCATGGGCAGGGGAAAGGAGACAGGGGAAGTGGGGTTGACCCTGCACTGGAGAGAGGTGGAAAGCAAGCATGGCCTGGGTCCAGGATACAGCAGAACCCAGACGTGTGCTAACTTGGTTCTCCTGACAGCAAACCACCACCTTCAGGAAAGTGTTGTGTAAGCAAACTGGCAAGCTGCCCTCGCAGCAGCTGGCCCCAGGGTCCCGACCTCAGATGTGATGTGGGGATTCAGGAAGCCACTGCTGGAACCACTGGCTTCAGAGGCACACCAGACCTGTTGTAAGATGCACCCGCAAAACATAAGCTTCCCACCATGCGTCTTTCCCCACTTGGAAGAGGTCTGAATTTGTCTCATGGGACCGCATCTGGCTGGTGGAACTGAAATTACTCAGCTGCCAGGGAGTCTGGGAAATGTAGTTTTAGATTTGTAGACTCTGCTACATGTAAAGGCACATTGAAAGGACGTTGAAATGGATGATGGGTAATCATTTTCCCCACGGTTCCTCCACTTGAAAACCTTCAATGGCTCTCCATGTGGATAGCACTGTCGAAGGAAAGCAGGACCTGAGTCCAGGATACAGCAGACTCCAGCACTGATTTCCAAACTGTAGACTACAGACCCTGGGGAGGAGACTAGGAGACATTACAAGATGTTTCTGAAGCTCCTTACACTGCAGTCATCCTGTGGACTGGAAGGGAAAGAAAAGAAAACCCCAAAAACCACATTGTGACTTCCACATGTGTTCACCTATTTTTCAAACATGGAGGGAATTATGATTCAAAAAATACAAATCACTTAACAACCTTCCTTACAAACATGTTTCTCACCCGCAGACCCCACTCCTCTGCCTAGATTGAGAATTCTGTCTCCGTCCTGTCTTGCCAATTCATATTCACCATCTGAGACTCAGCCCAGGCTACCACCTCCCTTAATCGGGGATGTGATTCTCTCTGACTTCCTCAGGCTGGGGTAGATAGTCCTCATCAGTTCCCTCGTAATATCCTGATAATAATAAAATTAAAGTGAAATTTGATTGGCTTACTTTGTGCCAGGCTCCAGGAGGCATGTACTCTTACTATCTCATTTTACAGATGAGGACGCTGGGGCACAGAGAGGTTGTATAACCTGCCCAAGGTCACTTATTAGTGACAGCTGTGACTGTCACAGGCAGCAGTCTGTCTTCAGAATCTATGCTCTTGGCCAATACCCTCACTTCCTCTCATCTATCTGTTGTTACACTGCCCACCCTGCTATATTTATCTATCTATCCATCCATCTATAGCTGAATCTGTACATCTATCTCCTCCACAAATAAGCAATGTCTTTCTATGATGTTTAAAATGGGGGGGAAAAAGTTAAAAGTATTTCCTCTCTTCCTAACACATTGAAAATTCCACGACCAGGGTCCAAATTCCTTGATCCATCTTTCTCTCATCCTCCACTGTCTGTTAACACAGGGACTATTTTCTCCTTCAGCAGAGAATACCAGACTAAATTACAGAGCAGGATACAAAATTACTATCCTCAGCTCCCTTCTTTGCCTGTTTTCTCCAAAATAGATTCCTTCCGTTGGTTGTATAAATACAAGACAGAACCCACCACTGCTTCGAAATCATGTGGGAAAGTGTATCATCAACTCTGAGCTCTGCTGGAGCTGACCTTCTGGCCAGGGTCCACCAGGCACTCCTTGAGAAAGGATGGGGTTCCTAGGCGCTCCAGCCCATGCATCAGCATTCTCGTGCAAACATTTAGGAGGGTGAAATTGAGGAGAGCATGACATTTCCCTGGGAATCAGGAGGCGTTTCCATATCTGCACTCTTGCCTTCACTGATTATTACCCTTTCTGTCTAACACGGATGACACTTGCTCATGTTCCCTGTGCCTCAGTACCTGGGTAGCTCTGCTTACACCTGCCAGCAACCCCACCAGGTAAGCTAGCTGATTGTTCCCTCTACTGGGGACACCCTGGAAGCATCAACTTCCTCCAGACTCATCTCCCTTCTCGCTTTGCTCAAACTCCTTTCTCTTCCCTTTGTCTGATATTTGCTCAGCCCATTGGTTTTGGCTCATAAACCAGGTATTTCCTTTTCCCTCTTGAAGGTAGCTTATAAAAGAAACTTTCTTTAATCATCTTTCAGGTATGCTCTCTGGGCCTCTGTTTGGGAAAGTCCCCCCTGCCTGCAGAGTGCCCTTCTAAAGGCTCGTATCCTCTGCAGGAAACAGGGAACAATTTACATGGATCAGGCATGATGGCTTTGCAAATCTCCCTTGTGTAATTTACACATCTGGTAACTCATTATTGTTTTAAGACATCTTAATTCCCATTCAGGCTAAATGACCTGGTATACCCACAGCCATCTCAGAGAATGTCAGTTCAATCTAAGAGAGTGTGATGTTTGTCAAAATAGTATTGCACAAACCCTCTAAAGAAAGCCAAAAACAGTTGCAGTGAATTACAAACATATTATGGAGTCAATGAGATCTAGCATTTAATCTTCAGCTAATGTTGACACCAAGCAGTACACCCACAAAAGCCAAAGAGAATCCGAGTGGAGAGCATGGGTTCCCAGCCTTGGCTGCATTTTGGAATCATCTGGGTATTAAAAAAAAAATCTCCATGTCCAGGCCATACTCCAAGCCAATTAAATCAGAATCTCTGGGGGTGGGTCCCAGGCATCATTATATTTTAAAGCCCTCCAGGGATTCCAATATGCAGCCAAGTTCGAGATCCACTAGTATAGGACGTCTGGCCCTCGCTCACAACCAGGGCTTAGGCCCTCCTTATACACACTGTCAGGCGTGTAGGGCGGGGAAGATGACACCACATGCCTGGTCATGCCACTCACCCATGCCAGCTTAACTCGCCAGCTGCCCACTCAGCTCCTGAAGCTACCCAAAACGTGGAAACTCAAGGTCGAGGTGATGCTCAGGTGACGATTAAGGTTACTAGACATCAGAGCATTGAAAGCGGGACAGCCAAGGCACAAACAGAATAGAGAGACACAAGTGCTCCAAAGGGGGGTGTTGGATTTGCCAATTTGATGTACTGCCACCTGACAGTCAACCGAAGAAGGAAAAAAGATATGGAGGGTAGGAGGGGGCTTCTGAAGTGCTGGTCATGTTCTGTTTCTTCAACTGGATGCTGGTTACACAGGGGTGCTGTTTCTGAAACATGGCCACTTCTACACTTACGATATGGACACTTTTATATATGTACATCATGCTTTAGTAAAACGTTTTATAAGGAGAGAAACCCTACACTGGTCAGTGAAGAAAGGTCATAGATGCTATCAAAAATAGAAAGCCCACCAGCCTGTTTATAGCACTGAGTTTGATAATAGCCCCATATTAGAAACCATTCAAATCATAGGGACCTGGTTGGACAAGTTAAGGTTCAGCCATACAACGGGATACTACGTAGCTATTAAATTTTATGTGGTAGAAGACTACGTCATGACATGGAAAAGTGCTCGCAGTCTATTTTAAAGTTAAAAAAAGAAGATGGATTATAAAACATTGTTATACATGTGTTAGATATTATTATGCATTTTTCTATGCACACTGGTCTTGAGATAAATAAATGTGTTAGGCATTACTGAGATACAAACAGAAAGAAAGACAGTGTGCAGATAGGACCTGGACTCAAGTCCCAACCCAGCTTATCTACTAATAATTGTTCGCCTTTGGCCAACTTGCTCAACTTTGTGAAAAGAGCTTTATTGAGATATAATTCACATACCATACAGTTCATCCATCTAAAGTGTACAAGTTAATGTCTTTTAGTATATTCAAAGAGTTGTACAACTACTACCACAAACTGATTTTAGAACATTTTTATCGCCCTGTAGCCATTTGCAGTCAGTCTCCACTCCTGCCAACCCCCGCAGCCCTTGGCAACCAGTCATCTACCTTCTGTCTCCATACAGTTGCCTATTCTGGACATTTCATCGAAATACAATCATACGATGTATGTTTTTCGTGCGTCTGGCATCTTTCCATTAGCATAGTGTTTCCAAGGGTCATCCATGTTATAGCATGGAAGGAACTTCATTCCTTTTACTGCTAAATAATATCCCCCTTTATGAATATATCATATTTTGCTTATCCATTCTTCAAATGGTGGACATTTGGGTTGTTTCTACTTTGGGGCTATTATGAATAACGCTGCTGTAAACATTCACATAGAAGTTTATGTGTGGATGCATGTTTTAGTTTCTCTTGGGTATATATCTAGGAGTGGAATTTCTGGGTGTGATATAATACAAAAATATATTTAGTCTTTGCCCACAGTTCCTGGCAGAGCTCCTAAAACCCTTGGAATTTCCTGAGTGATAGGATTTGTGGGGGTTTTTGCTATGCACAGCCAGTCCCTTTCAATCACACCTGAGTGTATGCTAATGAGGTGACTTAGGGTGGGACCCGCCCCCGCCCCCACCCCCGCCCCCACCCCCCCCATAGCTATAGGATACGGCCAATCACCAGAAAGACCAAGTGATCAGAGGGTTAGAACTCTCAGCCCCACCCACCAACCCCTCTGGGAAAGGGAGGTGGTGCTGGAGATGGAACCCTATAAAAAACTCTTGAACAATGAGATTCGGAGAGTTTCCAGGCTGGTGAACACATGGACTTGCTGGGACGGTGGTGTGCCTGGAGAAGGCATAGAAGCTCTATGCTCCCTCCCTTCTCCATACCTTGCCCTGTGTATCTCTTCCATCTGGCTATTCCTGAGTTGCATCCTTTATAATAAAGCCATAAATGTAAGTAAAGTATTTCCCTGAGGTCTGTGAGCCATTCTAGCAAACTATTGAACTTAAGGAGGCGGTCGTGGGAACCTACAATTTATGGCCAGAAGTACGGGTGGCCCAGGACATTACGCTGGCATCGGGGGCAGTCTGGTGGGACTGAACCCTTAAATCTGTGGAATCTGTCACTAACTCCAGGTAGTTAGTGTCAGAATTAAATTGAATCGTTGGACATCCAATTGGTGTCCGGAGAATTGGAGAGTTGGTTGACTGGTGTCAGAGTACGATCCAGACTAGGTCATATGGTAACTCTGTGTTTAACATTTACATTTCCTCCAGCAATTTCTCCATATCCTCACCAACACTTGCTATTGTGTGTCTTTTTTACTATAGCCATCCTAGCAGATGTAAGGTGATATCTCATTGTGGTTTTGATTTGCTTTTCTCTAATAACTAATGATGTTGAGCATCTTTTCATATGTTTATTACCATTTGTATATATTCTATGGAGAAATGTCTAATCAGATCCCTTGCCCATTTTTAAATTGGGTTAACTTTTTATTATTGAATGGTAGTTTTTTATATATTCTGGAATCAAGTCCCTTATCAGACACATAATTTGTAAATATTTTCACCCATTCTGTGGGTTGTCTTTTCACTTTCTTGATGGTGCCCTTTAAAGCCCAAAAGTTTTAAATTTTTATGAAATCCAATTTATCAATTTTTTTCTTTAGTCACTTGTTTTTTGGTGTCATGTTTAAGGAGGCCTTCAGGATCCACATCTTTTAATCTTCTTATTCTTGGTGCCAAGCACAGAGCCTGGCATATAGCAGGCACACAATATTTGCGAACTGGGATGACGTATCTTTATCTGAACCTGGGAATTTATTGAGTACTGTATCGTTTATCTATTACTGTGTAAAAAATGACCTCAATTTAGCAGGTTAAAACCACAAACATTTTATTTGGCTCACTAGCCAATGGGTCAGTTGGGCAGTCCTTCTGATCTGGACTGGCTCACGTGTCTGTGTTCAGCTTACAGTTTGGCAGCTGGTTGAATGACCTAGAATGGCCTCACTCTCGTGTCTGGTGGTTGGTACACTGTCAGATGGGATGCCTTGGTTCTCTTTGTAGCCTGTCACCCACTAGCAGGCTAGCTCATGGTCGTGTTAGAGTTCCAATTCCAAGCCCCAATACCTAAGCGCTTTTCAAGTCTCTGCTTATATCACATTTGTTCATGTCCTACTGACCAAAGCAATTCACATAGCCAAGCCTAGATTTGAGAGATGGAGAAATAGACTCCAGCTTTTAGGAGAAGGGAAGGATTTGTGGCCATTTTTGTAATTTACCACAAGTACCTCGATGCTTCTACACTGTTAGGCTTTTATGGAGGATGTAAAAGAAAACCCTCCCCCCCTTCTTTCAAGTTTACACGCCATTGTGGGCATTCATTCATTCAACAAATGTTTACTGAGCATCTACTATGTGTCAGGCACAGTTCTGGGCTCTTGAGGTATCTTAATAAGCAGAGCAGACTAAGATCCTTCCCCCTTCCCCATGAAATTTACCTTCTAGTGGAAATCGCAACAGGAAAGATTTCAAATAGAGTCCAAACAAACTGTTGTGGTGGTGAAAATTTCTTTGACCGTACCTATATACAATGAAAATTAAACCCAGAACTTAGCCCCTGCAGGCAGGAGGGAAGATAGAAACACCCTTAAGAACACAGAGCAAAAGGATAGAAGATTGCAAGAGATCCCAGAAAAGAAAAGCAGGCTCCTACGGAAAATGGAAATTTGTTCTTGTATTTTCAAAGTGAGTTTGTATCAATCAGGGTTCAACCAGAAACATATAAATGATAGGAGACATATATTAAAGAGATTTAGGGAATTCCCTAGTGGTCCAGTGTTTAGGACTCTAATTGCATGGAGAGTTACTTTATGCGATTGTGGGGCTGGCTAGGCAAGTCTGAAATCCATAGGGCCTGCCATCAGGAGGAGCAGGCTGGAATTCCCAGGCACGAGCTACAGCTGCAGTCTGTAGGCAGAATTCCTTCTTCTCCTGGGAAACCCCAGGTCTGCTCTTACGGCCTTTCACCTGACTGAATCAGGGTTACCCAGACTATCTAAAATAATCTCCCTTACTTAAAGTTCACTGATTGTGGACTTTAATCACATCTACAAAACACCTTCACACAGCACCTAGATTAGCGTTTAACTGAATAACTGGAGACTGTAGCCTAGCCCAGCTGACACGTAAAACTGAACATCACATGAACTGACCACACAATTCTGTCAATTAACTAAAGCCCACTGTACACGTTAAGTGGGTGAATTATATAGTATGTGAAATATATCTTAATAAAGCTGTAAAAAAATAAGTAGGTTAGTTCTATGCTTTGGGAGATCTAGTCTCAAAAAATAAATGTGGGCTTAAAACAAAAAGTCTTATAATGAATGTGTTTGACTCAGTCTGGAAGGCAGAACAGAAGCTGTAATCCACGAGGAATGTAGCCTAATTCACCCTGAGCCCGGCACTGTTCTATCCTCTCAGCTAGGAGTTGGAGTAATTTCTCTATGGCTTCCTTACTACCTGCGTGCCATAGACCAATTAATATTTACACTCCCCAGCCAGTTACCAGAGGAGACAGACGCTGGGAGAGCCGGAAGAGCAGAGCCCAGAGGATCCTCGGGCCCCTGGGCTGGTTACGGGATGTAGGATCCCGCGCCACTTAATAAGATTAAGCGTCACCTCCAATTAGCTCTCTGTCCTCTCTGCACTCAAGTGGCTCTAGCCTGTGGGCAGCTGTTAGAGCCCAGCTACAGACAAATAAGGAGGTGGTGCATTAAAAAAAAAAAAAGTGTGGTGAGGGCTAGACATGTTCCAGGGGTCTGGAGCAGAGTGAGGAAGCCCATGGGAAAGGAAAGATGAAAACACCATGGATGGAACTGGGGCGGGAGGGAGGGCCCACGTCACAACTGGGAACAAACAAAGGGCTAGAGGAGGGAAGAGGCTGGACTGACTGGAACGGGGTGTCCTGGAGAGGTGGGTGCAGGGCAGGCAGGCTCTTGAAGAACAGGCGGAGGAATGCGGAACAGATGCAAGCAAACCAGTGGCGCCCAAAGTAGGGGTGCACATCTCAGGGGGTGGTCAAGATGATCCACTGCAGCAGGGGAGGGAAAGACGCTAACTTCGACTAGATTGATTTTTGATCCAAAGAATAAGAAAATAAACTCAACTAGTAGGTAATATATGGATTCATGCCACCACCTTCCCCGTCTGGAAGTCAGACAGTCACAAGACAAGAATTCTCAAATGATTTTGAAGACAGAGTGGGAATTCCTGAATTGAAGGGATGATAAGCCTCGTCATTTACTTTCAGCATTTTGCAACATTTATAAGGTAAAGTGTGTTTACAGATTCTAGTCTCCAGTTATAATGAAACCAGCCCTCATAAAATAAACAGGTGACTTTGAAGAATCCCACAAAGGAAACCCTGCTTGGAAGTAATATTAATAAGGCAAGAAGAATCAAACAACCTGAAAATGAGTTCTCCCTCTCACAATGCAACAAATGATGCGTTTCTCCACTTTCTAGAACCTTCTTTGTCCACCACGGTTGAAGTCAAAACAATGACCATCTAGTCAGAGCTGAAAAGAGGTTGTTCAGAGAACTCAAAATTATCCAGGTACCTATTAAAAATATGGATATAAAGCTGGCCCAAGGTATAGCCCATGACTTAATATACTGGTTAATGAAAGGATATCATTTATAAATAAACAAGTATGAATATAATGGGGGTGCATACTAAGGAAGGTATACGGGCCAAAAAAAAGGGAGTTCATTGCTGCAAGCAATGTGAAGGGCTATTTTCAGACAATATTGTAGAGTATATGGGCTGTTCTAGGTTGGGTTCCTCTAGAAGCAGACCTGGAGATGAGGATTTGATGTGAGTAGTTGGAATGAGAGAGAGACTCAAGAAGCACTAGGAGGGAAGTGGGGGTGTGTTAGCAAGCATGTCATCACTGTGGGCAACTGAGGCAACTGAAAATTGGTGTAGAACCTACGTTAGACGCGTCCCACCCTAGGGGGAAGGAAGACGGAGTAGTTATATACCAGCTTCTGCCATCAATGGTTGAGAGCCGCTCGTGGGGCATTTACTCCCCATTGTGCCTGTGCTTGGGCAAGCCCAAGGAAGCCCTCAGAATGACAGTCACGGGGGCTTGGAGGAGGAAGCCACAAGCATGCATGGGAATGGTGAAGGCCAAGAGATACGGGCCGGCGGAACACCCACAGTGTCTGCTCCCTAGGCTTGTTTACGGTTTGACTTTTTACAATAAGCAGCGTTTACTCTCTCTGTCTCATCATTCTTTGTTTTTCAACTTTTCACTTGTCGAACTCTGGGTGGGGCAACGAGCCCAGGCGTGGGAGTCCTGAAGGTCTTGGAAACAGCAGCTTACCAAAGGCCAAGAAGCAGCGCACGGTCCGCGCAGCCCATTTTAAAGGAGTTCCCGGGCTGTTGGATCCTACAGAGGAAGGCGGTTTGGACTTTGCCCATCAGCTGCCTACACTGAGGCCATCCTGTCTACCAAGCAGAGCCTTCTACGCGCTGTGCCTGAAGCAGAGATAAGCAAGATCGACTCTATTTGGCCACCACTTTGGTGCAAGTAGAACTTCAGGCCCCATCTAGAAAGGAGGGGCTGCCATTTGGGAATGAAGTGCTTAAAGGAAGATCCAGAGCAGTGTGGAGAGGCAGCCAGAGCCATCGCTCCTACCCTCAGCTGCCCAGGGGGGGCCCATCCTATGGGCAGGAGGAATAGGCAGCTAAATACAGAAGAGACACGAGGCACCCTCACTGGTTCGTCCTCCATGACAACAGGTTTTATTGGGAGCAGAGAAGAGACAGCTAAAGTCTATTCCTCCCAGCACTGAAGGAGTCAGAACAGAAAGAGAGGCAGAAAGGGGACTTAGGAGGGAGCCAAAGATACATCGTCATTTCATGATCTGTTTAAGCTGTTCTATCATTACAATGACTACAGGTTATGCCACAGAGAACTCATGTTAAAACACTGCTCCTGTTAGTATATTAACACAGGGGAATTGTGGGGGGCGGGAGGGGTGCATCGAGCTAGTTGATACCTTGGGAACCGAAGGGAAGAGCTACAAGATACCGCAATAGAGACAGTCAATGGGAAGGAGCAGGAGTGGGCGACATGAAGGCGAAAAGCTGGGAATGAATGATAGCTCTTGTGTGCAGGATGCCGGCCACGTTTCCGAGGTTATTCACATTGATCCTCACTGCAACCCTAAAGGGAATTAACGGATGAGGAAACGGAGCCAGAGAGAGGTTAGGTGACTAGCTGCGTTAATTCACTGGGTCTTCCAAGAAGCAGACGCCAAGATGGGATTAGAAATGCAAGAACCATATGGGGCTATATGTATTATGTATAGCTGATTCACTTTGTTATAAAGCAGAAACTAACACACAATTGTAAAGCAATTATACTCCAATAAAGATGTTAAAAAAAAAAAGTGCAAGAACCGTATGGGGGGAAGTGCCAGGGAAAGGCTCAGAGGAGGGGGCAGGAGAAGGCAGAGTGCGCCTTCAGGTGGCGATGCCAGTCTGGACCCTGTGGAGGAGACATAGAAGGACCTCTAGGAAAGTCTCAGCCAGGCCAACGAGGAGTCCTGCAGCCAAGGTGGCCCGTTGGAGGAGTCCCACATGTCCCTGGGATGGCCTGCACTAGTACTCTGACTGCGCTTACTCACTGGCTGGGAGCAGCCCATGGGAAACACAGCCTAGGTGCAAATGCAGCAGTGAATCCAGAGGGGCAGGAGCTGGGCCCTCAGTTATGCTCCTGAAGCTAAAATCACACGACCAGCAAATAGTGGGAGGATTTGAGCTGAGATCTTTCTGACTGTAAATCCCGCTTTCTTGGTCACTGCATTGTATACATATGCATATATCTTGGGCATGAACTAAGTGGCATCAGAGGACTGAATGTAACCGAACAGGACCCTATGGGGCCTTCCCAGAACAGAATTCCCCCCATGTTCTCCTCCTACCTTTTGCCTGTAGAAAAACTTTGGTCAAAGAATAAATTTAATCAGAGAAGTGAGAAAACGCAGAAAGAAAGGAAAAAAGACAAGCAAGACAAAATAATAACAGTTTAGCCATTAAAAAAAGTCAAGGACCTTTAATTCCTCCTCAAGGGCTATAGATAATATTCTGAGTCACGTCCTTTGAGCTGTTTTGCGATACTGAAACTCACACCGGGTGGAAGAAGTTAACTGTCTGCTGCCCCCAAGCACAGACCGGTTGGAACCAGAAAGTTGATGATGTTGACTCCCGATTACCTCACCACCAACCAATCAGAGAAGTGTCCACAAGCTGATCACATACCTGACAACCCCCCTCCCTCACCCTGTCTTTATAAATATTTCCCTGAAAGCCTTCAGGGAGTTTGGGTCTTTTAAGCACTTGCTACCTGGACTCCTTGTTTGGCACCCTGCAATAAACACTGCACTGTATTCACCACAACCCAGTGTCAGTAGATCGGCTTTACTGCGCATGGGCAAGTGGACCCACTCTGGTTCAGTAACATGAAGACAAACTTGAGACATCCCTCACCGACTCCTGCAGCACAAATTTCTAAAATCACAATCTAGCTGGGCAACATACGTTTTTATGAAGAGATCAGAAAGATGAAAGATTTTCAATCCTATTAAAATTGTTTTTTAGATTCTCACCCATTCCTCCCCATTCTCCACAGGAACACACAGATCCACAAATATCTATTGAGCACTCACCAAGTATCAGAGTCTGCATTTGGTACTGGGTACACATACATGGAATTTATGGTATGGGGGGAGAGGCACGCATTAACAAGTAATGAAGAAAAATTGTGGATAAGTTTATAAAGGAAAGTTCAAGGTGCCTTGAGAGAAAAAGCAGGGGAGATCTAATGGAAATTGGGGCCTGAGGGGTGGTCAAAATGTCTGAAGCAATGAATGCCCCAGGGAGGAATGGTGTTAGTAGACGTAGGGTCTAGCCCAAAGCATGTGTTGTTGGCTCCTCTGAGCATGAGAAGAGCTGAAAGCCAGGTCCCCATACTTAAATTCCCTTCAGTAAGCCCTGTTTGTATCTTCCAAGGAGCTTACATATCGTTTTTAAGAGAGGGTGTTATTTAGGATTGGCTCAAGATGGCAGAGTAGAAGGACGTGTGCTCACTCCCTTTTGCGAGAGCACTGGAAGCACAACAAACTGCTGAACAGTCATCGACAGGAAGACACTGGAACTCACCAAAAAAGACACCCCACATCCAAAGACAAAGGAGAAGCTGCAAATGAGACAGTAGGAGGGGCGCAATCACAATAAAATCAAATCCCATAACTGCTGGGTGGGTGACTCACAAACTGGAGAACAATTATACCACAGAAGTCCACCCACTGGAGTGAAGGTTCTGAGCCCCACGTCAGGCTTCCCAACCTGGGGGTCTGGCAACGGGAGGAGGAATTCCTAGAGAATCAGACTTTGAAGGCTAGTGGGATTTGATTGCAGGACTTCGACAGGACTGGGGGAAACAGAGACTCCACTCATGGAGGACACACACAAAGTAGTGTGCACACTGGGACCCAGGGGAAGGAGCAGTGACCCCATAGGAGACTGAACCAGACCTACCTGCTAGTGTTGGAGGGTCTCCTGCAGAGGCAGGGGGTGGCTGTGGCTCACCGTGGGGACAAGGACACTGGCAGCAGAAGTTCTGGGAAGTACTTCTTGGCGTGAGCCCTCCGAGAGGCTGCCATTAGCCCCACCAAAGAGCCAGGCAGGCTCCAGTGCTGGGTCGCCTCCGGCCAAACAACCAACAGGGAGGGAACCCAGCCCCACCCATCAGCAGACAAGAGGATTCAAGTTTTACTGAGCTCTGCCCACCAGAGCAACACCCAGCTCTACCCACCACCAGTCCCTCCCATCAGGAAGCTGGCACAAGCCTCTTAGATAGCTTCATCCACCAGAGGGCAGACAACAGAAGCAAGAAGAACTACAGTTCTGCAGCCTGTGGAAGGAAAATCACATTCACAGAAAGACAGACAAAATGAAAAGGCAGAGGACTTTGTACCAGATGAAGGAACAAGATAAAACCCCAGAAAAACAACTAAATGAAGTGGAGATAGGCAACCTTCCAGAAAAAGAATTCAGAATAATGATAGTAAAGATGATCCAGGACCTCAGAAAAACAATGGAGGCAAAGATCAAGAAGATGCAAGAACTGTTTAACAAAGACCTGGAAGAATGAAAGAACAAACACCTAGAAGAATTAAAGAACAAACAAACAGAGATGAACAATACAATAACTGAAATGAAAAATACACAAGAAGGAATCAACAGCAGAATAACTGAGGCAGAAGAACGGATAAATGACGTGGAAGACAGAATGGTAGAATTCACTGCCACAGAACAGAATAAAGAAAAAAGAATGAAAAGAAATGAAGACAGCCTAAGAGACCTCTGGGACAACACTAAATTCAACAATATTTGCATTATAGGGGTCCCAGAAGGAGAAGAGAGAGAGAAAGGACCTGAGACAATATTTGAAGAGATTATAGTCGAAAACTTCCCTAACATGGGAAAGGAAATAACCACCCAAGTCCAGGAAGCACAGAGAGTCAGTCCCAGGCAGGATAACCCAAGGAGAAACACACCGAGACACATGGTAATCAAAGTGACAAATATTAAAGGCAAAGAAAAATTACCGAAAGCAACAAGGGAAAGAAGACAAATAACATAAAAGGGAACTCCGATAAGGTAAACAGCTGATTTCTCAGGAGAAACTCTACAAGCCAGAAGGGAGTGGCACCATGTGACAAAGTGAGAGTGGCATGGACATATATACACTACCAAATGTAAAACAGACAGCTAGTGAGAAGCAGCCGCATAGCACAGGGAGATCAGCTCGGTGCTTTGTGACCACCTAGAGGGGTGGGATAGGGAGGGTGGGAGGGAGGGAGACGCAAGAGGGAAGAGATATGGGAACATACGTATATGTATAACTGATTCACTTTGTTATAAAGCAGAAACTAACACACCATTGTAAAGCAATTATACCCCAATAAAGTTGTTAAAAAAAAATAAGGCAGTTACTTTTCAGACCAAAAAAAAAATCAAACATGGTTAATATTTTGGTAAGTAAATAAATAAATAAAGTGATGAAAGGGAAGAACCTACAACCAAGACTACTCTACCCAGCAAGGATCTCATTCAGATTCAACGGAGAAATCAAAAGCTTTACAGACAAGCAAAAGTTAAGAAAATTCAGCACCACCAAACCACCTCTACAACAAATGCTAAAGGAACTTCTCTAAATGAGAAGCACAAGAGAAGAAAAGGACCTACAAAAACAAACCCATAACAATTAAGAAAATGTTAATAGGAACGTACATATTGATAATTACCTTAAACACGAATGGATTAAATGCTCCAACAAAAAGACACAGCCTCGCTGAATGGATACAAAAACAAGACCCGTACATATGCTGTCTACAAGAGATCCACTTCAGACCTAGGGAAACATACAGACTGAAAGTGAGAGGATGAAAAAGATATTCCATGCAAATGGAAATCAAAGGAAAGCTGGAGTAGCAATACTCATATCAGATAAAATAAACTTTAAAATAAAGAATGTTACAAGAGACAATAAAGGACACTACATAATGATCGAGGGATCAATCCAAGAAGATATAACAATTATATATACACCCAACATAGGAGGACCTCAATACATAAGGCAACTGCTAACAGCTATAAAAGAGGAAATCGACAGTAACACAATAATAGTGGGGGACTTTAACACCTCACTTGCACCAATGGACAGATCATCCAAAATGAAAATAAATAAGGAAACAGAAGCTTTAAATGACACAACAGACCAGATAGATTTAATTGATATTTATAGGCTATTCCATCCAAAAACAGAAGATTACACTTTCTTCTCAAGTGCACACAGAACATTCTCCAGGATAGATCACATTTTGGGTCATAAATCAAGTCTCGGTAAATTTAAGAAAATTGAAATTATATCAAGCATCTCTTCCGACCACAACGCTATGAGATTGGAAATCAATTATAGGGAAAATAATATAAAAAACACGAACACATGGAGGCTAAACAATACGTTACTAAATAACCAAGAGATCACTGAAGAAATCAAAGATGAAATCAAAAAATACCTAGAGACAAATGACAACGAAAACACGATAATCCAAAACCTATCAGATGCAGCAAAAGCAGTTCTAAGAGGGAAGTTTATAGCTATACAAGCCTACCTCAAGAAACAAGAAAAATCTCAAATAAACAATCTAACCTTACACCTAAAGGAACTAGAGAAAGAAGAACAAACAAAACCAAAGTTAGCAGAAGGAAAGAAATCATAAAGATCACAGCAGAAATAAATGCAACAGAAACAAAGAAAACAATAGCAAAGAACAATAAAACTAAAAGCTGGTTCTTTGAGAAGATGAACAACATTGATAAACCTTTAGCCAGACTCAAAAAGAAAAAGAGGGAGAGGGCTCAAATCAATAAAATTAGAAATGAAAAAGGAGAAGTTACAACAGACACCGCAGAAATACAAAGCATCCTAAGAGACTACTACAAGCAACTCTATGCCAATAAAATGGACAACCTGGAGGAAATGGACAAATTCTTAGAAAGGTATAACCTTCCAAGACTGAACCAGGAAGAAACAGAAAATATGAACAGACCAATCACAAGTAATGAAATTGAAACTGTGATTAAAAATCTGCCAACAAACAAAAAGTCCAGGACCAGATGGCCTCACAGGTGAATTCTATCAAACATTTAGAGAAGTGCTAACACCCATCCTTCTCAAACTCTTCCAAAAAACTGCAGAGGAAGGAACACTCCCAAACTCATTCTATGAGGCCACCATCAGCCTGATACCAAAACCCAACAAAGATACCACACACACAAAAAAATTACAGACCAATATCACTCATGAATATAGACGCAAAAATACTCAACAAAATACTAGCAAACAGAATCCAACAACACATTAAAAGGATCATACACCACGATCAAGTGGGATTTATCCCAGGGATTCAAGGATCCTTCAATATACGCAAATCAATCAATGTGATACACCATATTAACAAACTGAAGGATAAAAACCATATGATCATGTCAACAGATGCAGAAAAAGCTTTTGACAAAATTCAGCACCCATTTGTGATTAAAAAAACTCTCCAGAAAGCGGGCATAAGGGAAACTACCTCAACATAATAAAGGCCATATACGACAAACCCACAGCAAACATCATTCTCAGTGGTGAAAAACTGAGAGCATTTCCTCTAAGATCAGGAACAAGACAAGGATGTCCACTCTCGCCACTATTATTCAACATAGTTTTGGTAGTCCTACCCACAGCAATCAGAGAAGAAAAAGAAATAAAAGGAATACAAATTGGAAAAGAAGAAGTAAAACTGTCACTGTTTGCAGATGACATGATACTATACATAGAGAATCCTAAAGATGCTACCAGAAAACTACTAGAGCTAATCAATGAATTTGGTAAAGTTGCAGGATACAAAATTAATGCACAGAAATCTCTTGCATTCCTATACACTAACAACGAAAGATCAGAAAGAGCAATTAAGGAAACAATCCCATTCACCATTGCAACAAAAAGAATAAAATACCTAGGAATAAACCTACCTAGGGGGACAAAAGACCTGTAAGCAGAAAAGTATAAGACACTGATGAAAGAAATCAAAAATGACACAGATGGAGAGATATACCATGTTCTTGGATTGGAAGAATCAATCTTGTGAAAATGACTATACTACCCAAATCAATCTACAGATTCAAGGCAATCCCTAACAAATTACCAGTGGCATTTTTTACAGAACTAGAACAAAAAATCTTAAAATTTGCATGGAGACACAAAAGACCCCGAATAGCCAGAGCAGTCTTCAGGGAAAAAAAATGGAGCTGGAGAAATCAGACTCCCTGACTTCAGACTATAATACAAAGCTACAGTAATCAAGACAATATGTAACTGGCACAAAAACAGAAATATAGGTCAATGGAACGGGATAGAAAGCCCAGGGATAAACCCACGCACATATGGTCACCTTATCTTTGATAAAGGAGACAAGAGTATACAATGGAGAAAAGGCAGCCTCTTCAAAAAGTGGTGCTGGGAAAACTGGACAGGTACATGTAAAAGTATGAGATTAGAACACTCCCTAACACCATACACAAAAATAAGCTAAAAATGGATTAAAGACCTAAATGTAAGGCCAGAAACTATCAAACTCTTAGAGGAAAACATAGGCAGGACACTCTATGACATAAATCACAGCAAGATCCTTTTTGACCCACTTCCTAGAGAGATGGAAATAAAAGCAAAAGTAAACAAATGGGACCTAATGAAACTTCAAAGCTTTTGCACAGCAAAGGAAACCATAAACAAGACCAAAAGACAACCCTCAGAATGGGAGAAAATATTTGCAAATGAAGCAACTGACAAAGGATTAATCTCCAAAATTTACAAGCAGCTCATGCAGCTCAATAACAAAAAAACAAACACCCAATCCAAAAATGGGCAGAAGACCTAAGTAGACATTTCTCCAAAGAAGATATACAGATTGCCAACAAACACATGAAAGGATGCTCAACATCACTAATCATTAGAGAAATGCAAATCAAAACTACAATGAGGTATCATCTCACACCAGTCAGAATGGCCATCATCAAAAAATCTACAAACAATAAATGCTGGAGAGGGTGTGGAGAAAAGGGAACCCTCTCGCACTGCTGGTGGGAATGTAAATTGATACAGCCACTATGGAGACCAGTATGGAGGTTCCTTAAAAAACTACAAATAGAACTACCATACGACCCAGCAATCCCACTCCTGGGCATATACCCTGAGAAAACCATAGTTCCAAAAGAGTCATGTACCAAAATGTTCACTGCTGCTCTATTTACAATAGCCAGGAATAGCTAGGTTCTATGTGGAACCTAGAAAAATGGTACAGATGAACCGGTTTGCAGGGCAGAAATAGAGACACAGATGGAGAGAACAAACGTATCGCCTCCAACGGGGGAAAGTGGCGGGGGTGGGGGGGTGGGATGAATTGGGAGATTGGGATTGACATGTATACACTAATTGTATAAAACAGATAACTAATAAGAACGTGCTGTATACAAATAAAATAAAATTCAAAAACATAAAATAAAAATTTAAAAAAAGAGGGTGTTAATTGATGGCTATGCTTATAGCATTTGAAAAATACTTTGCAGTCGATTTGAAAACATAAATAAAATAAACACACCACATGATTCTAAACTTATTTTTTCCCATGGGAATAAAGCAGAGTTAAGCTTCCTACCAGCTGGCTCTTCAGCTATCACAGTGTAATGATTAAAACCCACGTATTTTGTGTTGCCAGTTGGTAAGAGGGCGGGGGTGCTCTCAGATTATATTGTTTAAAGGCTGTAAAGCTCCCCTATCTCCTGGTTACAAAAATGTTTGCCTTTTGGTTGAATGACTGAGTTTGAGGCTCACTTGTTATACTGCTTATTCAGGTTGGAAATCATTAAGCAAAATGACAGCTCTTGGTTTAGGAGACCATCACCTAAAAACAACATGGCTCTCGCTGCTGAATTCTCATCAGTTTATCACTCCTATTAAAAATAATTCTTTTCCCATGTGGAAGCCTACGACACCAAGCTTTTCTTCAACAGGCTCAAAACACTTACCAATCATCACCTCGTTCATCCTCACCTCTTCCCTATCAAAGAGGCAAGTGTCATTACGTCACGCTAGGCCAAAACCAGAAAGAGTGCGGTTCAGTGGGCGATTATAGGGCTTACAGGAGCAACAGGGCACTCGTTTCCCACTGAGGTATCAAGGTTGAATCAGAGGACAGTAGAGTATGAAAGCTAGAATTTCCCATAAAGATGGAGAGGCAGAGTTTTAAGGGCCAGTGCTCTGGTGTTAGCCAGTGCTCTACTTGAATGGCAGCTCAAATTTTTCACTCCCTTGGGCAAGACTCTGAACCCCTTTAGGCCCGGTGTCCCCATCCATAAAATGAAACTAATGAAAGTATCTGCTTCCTCGTGTGGATGTAAGGACTAAATGAGACGGCGCACACGCAGCACTTAGCACAGCGCTCAATAAATGGGAGCTTGTTATTAGGCTCAAGATCAATTCTCCAGGGATTTTAGAGATGACACTGAAGGCAGGGGGGTGGCCCAAGGTGCCAGAGTCAGGTAGAAGTAGGGGAGAGATCGAAACCTTATTGTCTTCGTGACAAATTAGTGAAAGGAGCTTAGCGATGATATCCATGACGTCCAAAAATGTCTTTTTTTTTTTTTTAATTTTTGGCCACACTGTGCAGCATGTGGGATCTTAGTTCCCCGACCAGGGATCGAACCCGTGTCCCCTGCAGTGGAAGCTCAGAGTCTTAACCACTGGACCCTGCCGGCTGCTCGCACGCACCGGTGGATTCCGTGCCCTGGAGGGGGCGGGAGGCGGCGCAGCCCGAGGCTGCTGAGCCTCGGGTGCGTCCCTTCCAGGCTGGTGGCCAAGCTGCATGATGCCCTGGACTCCTGCACCGAGTGACAGTGGCAGCTGGAGCGGAGCCTGCGAGGCTCCCGGCGGCTGCTGAGTGCCTGGGAACCAGCCGAGACCCCGGCTCCGGAGCCCAGCCCAGGACCAGAAACTAACGAAGAGGCCCCACCTGCAGCAAGCACACCCAGCCCGCAGGACCTCAAGGAGCCGGAGCTTCTGACCCAGGCACTGGAGAAGGCTGTACGGGTGCGAAAAGGCATCTCAAAGGCTGGAGAAGGCGACAAGGGCAAGGTCCCCAGCCTGAAGTCTGCGTCCATGGCCGCTTCCCCTGCCACCAGAGCCTCTGCCCCCTCAGCGCCTCATGCAGGGCTGACAGCCATGCATCAGAGACAAAAGCCCCCAGGGGCATCCACCAAACCAGGGTGCGTGCCAAGGACCTCCCTGAGCGCAGGCTTCTGTCAGTGGGGGATCAGGCCTGTATGGGGAAGGGGCCGAAGCCACCAAGCCTGAACCAGGCCGCAGGGACCAACAAATAGTCCCGTTGGCTGCGCCTCAGGCCCCAGAAGCTTTTCCACTCAAGGATAAGGGGTGCGTTTCCCAGACCCTCACTGGAGGAACTACTGTCTCTACCTGATCAGATCCCGGCAGCAGCAGGAGTCTGGGTTTGGGGTGACAGGGAGGGCAGGGCATTGAGCTGGATGTGGGCCAGGGCAGCCCCAGGATGCCACCCCATGAGGCCCAAGCCCAGAAGCTGGCAGAATGGAACAGCTGGCTGTGAAGGTGCCACGTTTGATGCACTGGGGCCTGTCCTGTGCCCTATCCACTTATCCACCCAGCCCCGGGGCTCCACATGAGCTCTCGAAAGCCTGGGCTCTGCTTTCCCTCCTCCCTGCCAGGTGGGACCTGAACTGGGCTGGCTCCTGGGGTCACCCTGGAAGCCCTGCCTGAGGGGTGGGTGAGCCTCATCCCTCACTGGGCTCTGAGTAGGGAGTGGGGCCTGGAGCCCCCAGAGTGACACAGAGCTGTCCTGGGCACCGGCTTCTCCGACAGGATGCAGCTGCCCGAGGCCTTCAGGAAAGCGGCTTCCCGGAATTCCTGGTGAGGCTGAGCCTCGAGGCTGGGGGAGGAGGAAGAGGAGGGGGAGGTGAGACCAGGGGAGTGTGGAGAGCGGGGAGGCTGAGGCTTCCCGCTGGCAAGACTTCTCCCACGGGCCCCTCGGCTTTCTCTGCCCGGTGGCGACACTCTACGCGTTAGGAGAGTCAGCCTCCCTAGGACGGCTTTGGTCACCTTAGACTCAGCCAGTGGCCTCGGAGGCCCCCAGCTCAGCCTCTCTCAAGCTGTGAGACCTTGAGCAGGGCACTCTGTGTCTCCAAGTCCCCATCTGTCTTCCTTGTGGAGATGACAATAATAGTAGCAGCTTCTAGAGGTGCTGTAGGGGTTAAACGAGGTGGTGCCTTTCGGGTGCTTGTGCTGTGCCTGGTACAGAGCCAGCACCCAGAGCTCTCACCAGACATCTTGGCTACCAGTCACTGCTGGTTCCTCTCCCCTTTTTTCCTTGAATTCTCTCCTAGCATTTCCCAGAGTGGGTCAGCTCTGTCACCCTTTTCACGGACAGTGTCCCCTCAGTTCCCCAGGACCCCCAAAAGCCCCTCCTGACATTCAGCAGAGCCGGACAGCGCAGGCTGGGGCCACTACCCTAGCCCTTGCCTACTTCTCGTGGCCCAGCCCAGCTGGCTGGAGTCACCACGGTGCTCTCTGGTTTGCGGGCTGCGCACGTGTGCGTCCCAGCCTGTGGGCCCAGCTCAGCTCTGCGCAGACCAGTGATTCTGTGGATGCTGCTACCACCGCCAAAATCCAGTTCCTGCAGAAAATGCAGACAACTTCAAGTTGGCCCGGCTCTAGGCTCAGCGCCGCGGAGGCGGAGGCAGAGTTGCGGCACCTGCAGGAGGCCTGCTTGCTGCTAAGACTTCGAATGGGGAAGAGCTCACGGCAGAGCCCAAGGACTGGACACAGGAGTAGCGCTGCCTGCTCACCCCGGAGGGGCTGCAGGCCATCGCGGGGCAGCGTCTCCGCAGGCTGAGGGAGCGGTGCACAGTACCCAGGAGCTGCAGACCCCGGCGGCCCTCGGGCTGCGGGGAGGCCATGCTGCACCAGCAGATCCACCTGGAAAAGGTCCTGATGGCCGAACTCCTCCCCCTGGTGAGCAAGCAGGAGCCGCTGGGGCCACCCTGGCTCATGCTGTGCCGGGCTGAACACAGCCTGCTCTGTGAGGGAGGCCAGCACTTCCTCACCCTCCTACGAGAAGATAAGCCTGCTGACTGAGCCCTTCCCGTGGCCAGGCCCACCCCCAGTCCCCCAGGACCATGCAGCAAAGGCAGGCTGCCTCAGCCCCCTAGCCTGACTGTTAGGGAGAGCCGCGCTTCCCTAGGAGGCATTAAATGAATGGGCATTGAGGGGATTTTCACTGGAGCGGTGAGCCGGGGGCCCAGAGATGCCTGTACCCCCGTAGGAAGCCAGGTTTCCAAGGGGCGGGGACTGCCTCCTGGCTCTTCCTGAGGAACTCAGGGCCTTTCTCATGGCTGCTAAACCGGCTGCTCAGGGCTCAGCTTGCCTTGGCCTTCCACAGGCTCAGGAGACCTGAGGCTGGTGGGGCCTTTTCTTAGCTACCTCTGATTTCTCTTGCTGCACACTGAAAAGCCACTTCTGTGACATTAAAACTACTTTAGAAAGTATATATATTTAAATCATTTTTTAAAAAACCATTGGACCACCAGGGGAGTCCAAAAATTTTTTTTAACAATGTCTTTTTTAAAATAAATTTTACCATTT